>NW_028270175.1:100973210-101584460 GCF_037043375.1 Chiloscyllium plagiosum | reverse complement strand
TGGGTGGTGTGGGGACTGGTAGTTCTAAGCTCTGCAAAACTGCTTCTGCTAACAGCCCTGATATTGATGATATCGTAGGCGTTATATCCCGTGGGGACAATATTTCCATCCTGGGACAGGCTAAATGGAGAAACACAATACGATTCCTAGACCCCTGGCATTCAAACCGGAACTCCATTAACAAAAGCATCAATTTCGGCTCCATTTACCCACCACTCAGAAAAAAGAAACAGACGTGATATCACCCCCCACAACAGACCAAGATGAATAAATAGCTCGCAAGACAAAACATCAGCACTTCATCAGAGGTTCATTGATGATGCGACTTAACATGGTGATTAATCGCCTGAGAACAAAAAATTGTTTCGTATTCAGACGCCATCTGAAATTCAATGGATTATGATCACTACTTCAAACCTCACCTTTTCGACAAGATATTTAATTGGCTCTTCTGATGACACAACACCAATTTCAAAACAGCCTGACCTCTAGCTACCAATCAACATTCTGTTAAAACAAATTGTGTCATACACGCTCGTCAAATCCATTTTCACAACATTAGTATTCACTTGTGTCAATACATCTTGCATGAAATTATATTTCATCCATTGTTACCGCAGTATCCACAACCTTGAATTTCTCATTTTCTGTTTTGCAACATGCCCAGCATTTGCATTCCAGATTTGACTTTGAAATATAACTCCCATCATCGTTTGCTTCTCCTTGCCGTTTCGAAAGTAATCTTAACAGATTGATTGGACTCAGATGATATATTATGCGACGCCTATTTCAACATTAACATTATCTTGTCACATCCTATTTGTTCTCCTCAAGTGTCATCGAATATAAATACATAGGACATTTCAACCCAGTAGAGGTCGTTCAGCCTTCGGTATTGTACCGACGTTTTATCCGACTCGAAGATCAAAATAACCTTCATGATCTTCATTGTACTATCATACATGTGCCTATCCAAGAGTCACTTAAATGTCTCAAATGCATCTGACTCTAATATCACTGCTAGCAGTACATTCCAGTCATCCACTACTCGCTGTGCAAAGAACCTAAGTCTGATATCTCTCCGAACTCCCTCAAATCGCCTGAAAATTATGTCCCCTTGTGCTAGCCATATCCACCCTGGGATGAACGTCTCTGACTATCCATTCTATCTCTGCCTCTCATCATCTTGTATACCTCTATCAAGTCACCACACGTTTTTCTTTCTTGCAATGAGAAAAGCCCTAGCTCCCTCAAACTTTCTTCATGAAACATTCTCTCCAGTCCAGGCTGCATCGTGGTAAATTTCCTCTGCACTCTGTCAACAGCTTCCACATCTTTCCTATGATGAAACAATCAAACTGAACACAGTATTCATTGCGCCGTCTCATCAGTGCCTTACAGACCTGCAGCAAAATGTCGCTGCTTTTAAACTCAGTGCTCTTGCAAATGAAAACCAACACACCATAAGCCTTTTTAACAACTATCCATCTGGATGGTGACTTTGACGTATTTATGGAGATGCAATCCAAGTTTCCTCTGTTCCTCCACACTACCAAGAATCCTGCCTTCATCCGAGCACTCTGCTTTCAAATTCGACCTTTAAAAAAATGATTGAACTCCATCTGCCACTTCTCAGGCAAGCTCTGTATTCTGCCAGGACGTACAACAGCCCTCCAAATTATCCACAACTCCACCCTCCTTTGTATCATCAGAAAACCTATTAACACCATTCCACTACCATAAACAAGTTATTTCTGAAAATCACAGAGCGCAGAAATCTCAGAACACATCCATACGAAAAATCACTGATCACCAAGCTACAGGCTGAATATGTCCTAACTATTAGTATCCCCTGTCTTCTGATAGCCAGCCAATTCTGTATTCAGACAGCCAAATTTCCATGTAGTGCATGTCTCCTTAATGTTGGAATGAGCGTATGATGGGGAAAATTATGAAAGTTCGTGTGAAAATTTGAAAACATCACACCCAATTTCCTACCTTCATCAATTTGTTTTGTCACATCCTCAAATAATGCAATGAGGCTTGTGAGGCATGGCCTGACATTCACAAAGCCATGTTGACTATCTCTATTCGAACGATGGTTTTCCAAGTAATAATCCATCCCGTCTTATTGAACCATCTCCAATAAGTTGACCGCCACAGACGCAAGACTGACTGATATGTAATTCTTATAGCTTATCCTTCTTCCCTTTCTTGAACAAGGGAATAACATTTTCCAACCTCTAATCATCCGGTGCTACTCGAGCATACAGCGAGGACGCCAAGATCATCACCAAACGCACAGCAATCCCTTCCCTCACTTTCCGTAAATGTCCATTTTCTGGGTATATCCCATGTCGCCCAGGGGACTTATGCATCCTCATGCTTTTGAAAATTACCAGCATACCGTCTTTATTAGCATCTATTTGTTCGAACATGTCAGCCTGTTTCAGGCTGTCCCACAAATGACAAGGTCCCTCTCCCTCGTGATTACTGAAGCAAAATATCCCTTGAAGACCTCCACTACTTCCTCCGGGTCCCAAAACATCTTTCCTCCATTATCCCTGATCAGCCTAACCCTCACACTGGCCTACCGCTTTTTTCTCACATAAGCGCAGAACGCCTTGGATGTTTCGTTAATTCTGCCCACTAAAGCTGTTTCACGCCCCCATTTAGCTCTCCTAAGTCCATCTTCAGTTCCTTCCTGGCTTCCTTGCAACCCACTAGAGCGCTGTGAGTTCCTTGTTTCCTCAACCTTAAGTAATCTTCCTTCGTCCTCTTGACGATATGTTCCATATTTCTTGTCATCCAAGGTTCATTCTCCTTTGCAACCCTTCCTTGCATCTGTGGGACAAACCTATCCAGCACCCGCAGCAAGTGCTCCCTAAACAACATTCACAATTCTGTCATGCATTCCCCTGATATTATCTATTCCCAATTTATGCTGCGCAGTTCCTGCCAAAAACATTGGTATCCACCTCCCTAAATTAATTACCGACTTCTCCTCTTCCTCTCCATGACCATAGTAAAGGTCAGAAAGTTGTTGTCGCTATCAACGAAATGCTCTCCCACCGAGAGTTGCGAAACCTGACCTGGTTCATTGCCAAGCACCAAATTCAATGTGACCTCACCTCTAATCGGGCTTCCGAACTTATTGAGTCAGGAATCCTTCCTGTACACACCTAACAAATCTTTCTCCTTCTAAACAATTTGCCCTAAGTAAACTCCAATCAACAATATAACTATCAATTCTGCAACTTTCCAAAATCTGCCTTGGAATCTGCTCCTACATGTCTCTGTTGATATTGGGGGCTCTATAGAAAATCACAATAAAATGACTGCTCCTTTCCTGGTTCAGATTTCCACCCACATTAGTCTGGAGACAAACCTTTCTCGACGACCTCCGTTTCTGCAGCTGTGATACTATCCTTAATCAGTAATGCCACTTCCCACACTTATACCTCCGTCCTGCTCGTTTTGAAATATTTAAACCTCGGAACATCCAACACTCATTCCTACCCCTGTGATATCAAGACCACAACATCGTAACTCCAAGTACTGATTACAACTCAAAGATTATCACCATTATATCTGCTGCACCTTGCATTAATACAGACACATTTCAAAAACGCTGACTGCAACTTTTCCATATCCACTGTCTGCCCCTCCTCTGAGACTCTCTCCGCACTCCAACTGGCAGTCCAATAGATAGTCAATCCTTTGATCTGTAACTCCATTTCCAAACCCTTACCAAACCAATTTTAGTCGACCCAAAGTGCTCTAACTAACTTCCCGCTCATACTGACATTTTCGCCAGTTCTCCCATTGTGCTCGGAATGAGGACAATGATCTTTCAACAATGCTGTCCATTCCTCCAGTCAGCTGAGACTGCTCTGACCTGTGTGGCAAACCTAACGCAGAGTGGCATAGAAGAGCGTCTGCCCGAAACGTCACCTTTCGTGCTGCTTAGATGTTGTCTGACCTGCTGTACTTTTCCTGCGCTCCACTTCTTGAAAGCATACAATGTGGCGTAAATTATTGGACATTCAGAGGATGATGCGACATTTAAATACCAGTGGAGGTTAATTTACTCAATCAATAAGGAGAAGATGAAATAGGACTGTAAGCTTACTAATAATGTAACGGGACATTGCAAGAGATCTTTAGATATATGACATTGAAGAGAGGGAGGAAAGAGAAAACGTTGTACTGCTGGAAAATGAGACGAAATAGTTGTGGGAAACAACGAGATGGCAGAGGAATTGTTCGATACTTTGTCTAAGGCTTCACAGTGGAAGACGCCAGCAGCGTGCCAGAACGTCAAGAGAGGCAGGGTACAGACGTAAGTGTAGTGATCATCACTAAGGAGAAAGTGCTGGAGAAGTTGAAAAGCCTAAAGGTGGATATATCACCCACAGCGGATGTAGAACATCCCATTTTTTAAGGAGATAGCTGAAGATGTTGTGGGGGTATTGTTGGTGAACTGTCCCGAATCGTTCACGAATCACTGGAGTCAGGGAGGGTCCCAAAGTACTGGCAAAAAAGCCTTCCTGTTTCAGGAGAGAGAGGCGCAGAAGACGGGAAGTTACAGGTGGTCTGGCAATTTTACACCGTTATTAACAAGACTTAGCGGATCCTTGGGTTTATGAGTATAGGGAAAAATGTATGAAAACAAGTAAGTATTGAGCATACTGAAAATTGTGTGATTGATCTACAGCATAAGAAGTTCCACATTTACAAATGCTATTACAAAGAGCAAACTTGCAAATAAAGTTGAAGCGGGAAATAAATCATTTCGAGGCAGACAGGAGCATATGTGACAAACTGGCTGTTACCTAGATGCTATTGTTAGGATATGGGGACCAGTTTGCGAGTTGATATAACAAAAAAGTCAAACAACCACGACAATACCTGTTGCTGTGGAGATCCCAATGTGAAACTACGCAGTTTACGTTGAAGGTGAAATATTGCCACATATTGGAAAACATCACTAACTCATTCTTCATTTCTGTGCAACCCAAAATACATCTCCCAGATGACACAGCCTTTCTCTTTTACTCTTTCAACCCTGTATCCTGTCTTTGCTGCTCAAAATGCGATGTCCTTCACATTGTCGAAAACAAACAGAAGCTGTTTTGCAGAACACTACCACTCCTACTTCTGGAATAATCCTGACCGTCTCATTGATTCCCATTTCAATAACCGACATTACTATCAAGCTACGACTTAGGACCTGGCCTATTGCAATATTCCAATGAAGCACAATCCAAACTCGAGTAACACCTTATTTTGCACGTTACAGCCTGTAGGAGTTACTATTTATTCCATAATTTCACAGCCTGACCCCATTAGGGCTGTTTCCCATTTCAATACGTTCTTTAGATTAGATTACTTACAGTGTGAAAACAGGCCCTTCGGCCCAACAAGTCCACACCGACCGGCCGAAGCACAACCCACCCATTCCCCTACATTTACCCCTTTCCCTAACACTACGGGCAATTTAGCATGGCCAATTCACCTGAACTGCACATCTGAGTCGGGAAATGAACCCGGGTGTCTGGCACTGTGAAGCAGCAGTGCTAACCACTGTGCCACCGTACCGCCTTCTTGGTCTCCCTTTGACTTTGTTTCTTTTTATGATTGCTCTCAATCGAGAGGATCCATTGCCCCATTCACACCTTAATTGCACATATTTTCCATTTGTTCGTCTTTCACCACAATTATTAGCCGATTTGTCTTTTGTACTGCACCTTCACAACCTCCGCCTCCAATGCTGTCAACAGATTAAAAAGCGACTTTGCAGTTCTCAAGAAGGGACACTTTTGACGTTAAACGTTAACTGTATTTCTCTGGCTTCGAAGATGATGTCAGACCTGGTGTGTTTCCCCAGAAATAACAGGGCACGTTTTAAATAAATCAAATCTGTGGATACTGTAAACCTAAAAAACAATCACAAAATGCAGGAGGAACCAGAAGTTTTAAAGATGGGTCAATGGACCGAAAGTTTAACTCAATCTTCACTCCACAGACGCTATAATACCCGCTCATTGACGCTAGCAATTTCTGTTATCGTTTAATTTCCAAAGCACATGTCAAAGCTACGCAAAAGGCTTGTCCAACACGGAGCACCATACACCAGGAAGTGTGCACATTCATTAGGTCTGAAACTATGTAAGGCTGACATCACTGATACTACAGAACTCTTAGTCATGGCCAGGGAGAGCAACAGAGGCAAACACCTTCACTTTACACAGAGACTGTTGCACTACTGAAGGGGAAAATATTCAAAAATGTATTTGATATTTGAATTAAAAACAGTTAAATGGTTTGAAGGAAAAATGACAAACTGGAGGCGTCGAATGATGGATGGACCTTCAGAAAAATGAGAATGTTCAAATGGAAACGTTACCACAACAAAACCCAGAGTAGGTCACAGAGTACAGGGAGGATAGTTGAATGTGTCTCAGTGTGAATTGGTGGTATGCAGCAGAACTGTATTGCAGATCAAACTGCGCATTCATGTGGTGCTGTAGAACACAGCAGCAGCAGATGCAGAATTGTATTCAATCACAATCTGTAACTTTTTGGGGGATAATCCCTCAGTCTACCATAACCATCAAGCTGATCGATGCTTCAGTGACGAATGTGGATGAACATGCCAGTGTCAGAACCATGTGTACCTAAAACTGAGGACAACTGGTTAAAGCTACTGCACTCGACTGCTCATATTTCAAACAGCAGGACTAACATCTGACAGAAGGTGCAATGACACGAAGACAAACAGATCAGATCCAAGTTATGCAGACTTGTCGCTTCCAATCATAAATACTGATGGACTATTGGGAAAAAAACTCTCTGCAGGAGAGGACTTCACAAATATCCCCATCTTGAATAATATAACAGCCCTGATCATCAGACTAAAAGAAAAGGTTGCAGTATCGACACCGCCATCAGCCAGAAGTATTGAGTCGATGATCCACTTCGCCCTCGTCATGATGCCCATAGAATCACAGATGCCATTCTTCAACCAATTCGATTCACTGCAGGGGGCATCAAGTGACATCAAGATAGAACTGGACACAGTCGATACGACATAAACAATGGGCCCTTACACCGCTCATGCAATACGTTTGATGAGTTGTGCTGCACAACAAGCCGTTCTCCTGGGGAAGTTGTTTAATTCCACCTCCAACATCTACCTGGCAGAGTGAAAAACTACTCAACTATGCCCAGTCCCCTAAGATGTGATTGATTACAATTTGGCCAATCACCATCCCCCAGTCACATCACGATTATCAAATTAGTGGGATTTCTTTTTGACATAAATGCCAAGCAGCACAGAAATTACCTGATTAGTGTGGTTTCCTTTCGGTCCCCATGTGGAGATATTACCGTTGTGGTAATGTCACTGAATTATTAATCCAGAGCAGGCTAATGCTCTGGCAGCTGGTAGAATGTAATAACAATGATTAAAATATCGAGAACTGAAATCTGTTGTCAGTAAAGTGACCTTGATCCCAATGTCGAATATAAACACCAATTTGCTTCACCAATGCACTTTCAGGAAGACAATTTCCCATGCTTTCCTGGTCTGGCCGAGAAGTGACTCCGGACACACAGACATGTGATAAACTCTTCAATGGTTTCTGATACCGCCAAACAAGGCACGCAATTGTATGAAACTACCCCGAAGTATTAATGGATAAAACAGGGCAGAACACGTGGCACCAGTCTCGGTATTGGAAAAGAGAATGCGAAACACAATCCTCTCGACCCTGCAGAGGCATACTTCTCAACATCTGAGAGTTGTGACAACATTTACACAGCTTTCCCACAGACTGCACAGAAACTTTTGGAAAGGAGTTGGTCATTTAACCCCTTGAGCCTTTTCCAGTCTAGTTCATGACTATACACTTTCATGCATAATTTACCTATTTCTTCAGGTGATTAACCATCGGAAAAATAGAAAATATAAACGACATTATTCCCTTCCAGCCTTAAATTTTGCCCCCTATTAAAAACAACAGGTATCTCACACATACTGCATGTTTATAAAAAATGTTTTTTTCTGTAAAGCGATTCGTGAACGATGTAGATTTACGTTATAAAGCGAACTCCCGTTCACTGTTAAATGATTGCTTCCCCGGCACCAGCTGAACAGCAAAACCCAGCCTCAGGATGCTCTGTCTGCAAAATTCACACTCAGTGCTTTCAGCTAAAACAGAAATGCAATAGTCTCTGCAAGCCTTGAAACTGAGCCATGGAATTGAGAAGTGTAGTCTCCATTTAGAAGGAACTTTATTTCAAATTGAGGAAAATCTTGGGGAAACTGGAATTCCGTCTCGGCATCACGTGGTCAGTCATTTTGCGAGCTTCTGGTGAATTGTTTTGCGAAAATTACGGTACTGTAGTCAGTGACTGTAGTGTTAAATTGTTACATGTACCGTACTATTTCTTGACAATATATGATTTAAAGATTTACTTAGATTTTTGTTTGGATTCTTACTGATAGTATTGGTGGTTCTCCCTTTAAATTTGCCCATAGGCCCCCTTATTTATATTGCACCATTTTCGATAGCATAGTTTTCCACAGGAATGCAACCTCGCTCCCCATACATTTATATACAGTTCCCGAGCTTCCACTGCCTTACTTGGGAGAGATTTGCTGAGATTCACCAGTTTCTCATTGCAGACATTTATTCTCATCTCAGTGCAGAGTGGTCTGCCAGTACCTCATACTGTGGTCTTCGTTTCTGACGTCTCAGTCAGGGGAATTATTATCCCTGCCTCCAATATGTCTTTCCCTTTCAGAGTGTTATATATTTCACTGAGGTTAGAAAAAAGAACAGCACAGGACAGCAATAGACCTTTCGTCCCACCATGACTGTGCTAACCACAATGTTATGTCTAAATGAATACCATCTGCTTGCAAATGGTTCATATCCCTCGACTCTCTGCCGATTCATGCGTCTGCCTAAATTGCACTAAAAAACATTGCTCATAGCTCTGCCGCTACTATATGCCTTGGCACCGTCCATCTTCTGTGTGGATTTAACAACACTTGCTACCTACATCTAATTTAAACGTTTTCCATCTCATCTTATCCTCTGTGCTTTTGCATTTAACATTACTACACTGGAAAATCAATGTCGGCAATCCACGTTATCCTGGCCTCTCCATAGTTTATATATCTGTATATAGAAACCCCTCAGCCTCTGACACCCTTGCAAAACAATTCAAGTTTGTTCAATCTCGCCTAAAACTTAACACACTACTCGAACATCGAAATCAGGAAACCTGGTAATCTGCGTTTGTACCCTTTATAAATACTCCACATCCTCCCTATCATGTGGCAATGACAACTACACAAAGTACTCCAAATGTGGCCAAACCAAAGTTTCAATCAGTTTCAACACGACATGCGAACACCTATACTCGATCCTGCGACCGATGAGGACAAGCATGCTGTGTGCTGTCTTTCCCACCTCAATACATGTATTACTACTTTCAGGCAGCTATGGACGTGCACCAAGGTCTTTCTGTATATCATTTTCCCTCAGTATTCAATCTTTCTTCTTGCATTTGACCACATAAACTGTATCATCACATCCATGTGGCTGTCTAACTAATTCACTGACCGCATCCTTTGTTCACAACACGACTGGACCTCTTTTTTGCCTGACCTGCCTAAATCCTGACAACCTTTATTATTCACATCCCATCCATCGTCATTCTGCAGCCACATCTTCGAAATCACAGTTCGATCATAGTTATTCACTTCAGTTAATGATGTAATTCAATCTGCCCTTGTTGTACAGACAGGGAATGTTTCAGGGAGATAGTGGCGGTGGGGGGGGGGGGGGGGGGGGGGGGGGGGGGGGGGTGGGGGGGGAGGGGGGGTTAAATGATTGGATGGACATTTCAGAGATAGGTTGGCGTTCAAGGGCTCAAGGACCATACTGCAATCGAAAACGTTAGCGGGAGAAAAGGCTTTATGGATTTGAGGAAATTACAGAGATAGAGCAGGTTGATTTAGATTCCAGATAGAGGGATAGCTGTAAGGAGAGGTAGGCGTCGGTGTAACCACAGACAGGGGCACACAGAGATAGATGGAATTTAGAGATGAAGATTGGAGGAATGAACATAGATATTGAGGGGGTTATTGACTAAAGAAGTTTACAAATATAAGAACGGTTGTACGTAGACAGGAAGGCGATAGAATCTGTTAACTTTTCCAGGCTAGAGGCAGTTACATACTAGGGCGTATCACACAAATTGGAGGAGGTACCCTCTATAAGAACGGTTAGAGGGAGAGTGAACTTTACATAGATTGGGGCGAAAGAGCTGGAGAAGTAAATTGAAATAAGTAGATGGATGGCGAATTTGGATGAGCTGATATTGAAAGTGAGTCTTTGACAGACTAGAGACAGAGAAGGATTGGAGTGGGGCTACAGATCAGAAATTCTTCAGGAACTTGAGGTGATTACCCAACTAAGGAAGATTATAAGGGTTCTAGCGTTTGGGAATGTTGTCAGGACTTGAAGAGCTCACTTAAAAATTGAGGAATTTGGGGGATGCAGGAGCTTATGGAAATTGTGGAAGCATTGGTGCAATTCACAGAGAGAGGATTTTTGGCACAGGCATAAAATACACAGAAAATATGTTACAGGTTATGGATTATAAAGAGACTTGTAGAGACTTCGAGATGAGAGAGAGGATGAGCTTCAGACACTGACATACATTGTATGCACTGGCATAGGTTTGGCAAATAGAAAGTGATATAGGAGTTTGCAGTAAAACAGCGTGCTGAAGGGATTGGATGAAGTTACAGATATAGGGATGCTGGTGGGTGTTAATCATAGGGAGGGCTGCAGAGACATTAAAGGATCAGACAGGTAGGGACGTTTCTAAGAACAGTTGAGAGTAACAGAAATAGTGGAAGTTTAGCGAATGAACAGGTTTTAGTAATCAAGAGGTTTAAAGTTCCACGAAGCTGTTACAAAGACAGGGGCAGTTGTAGCGACTGGAGGAGAATACAACGATAGGGAAGATTTTAGACACTGTGAGGTATTACAATTACAGGGATAGGAAGGGTTTAGTAACAGAAGGAAGTTATAAAGATCGGGAGTGTGAGAGATATTGGAGCAGGTTCGACATATATGGAGTGTTCGAGGGTTTGAAGGAGGAGGTTATAGTTTTAGGAAGCGCTGTCAGAGCTCGAGTAAGTTGCACAGAGAGGGAGTGGTCTGGGAACAGGAGAAGGGGACACAGTTAGGAAAAGTCATGGTGACTTAAAGAGGTTATGCAGATAGAGAGGCTTTGGAGACTGAAGGAGTTTACACGCAGAGGGAGGGATGTGAGGACTGAAGGAGTTTACGCAGATGGGAGTGTTGTGGGGGCTGAAGGAAGTTACGCAAATAGGAAGGTATGTGCGGACTGAAGGAGGCTACAGAGTTGCTAGAGAAACACAGGGAAGAGGGGCAGGAGTCGGCCATTTGACCACACGTGCCAGCCGCACAGTTCAATATGATCACAACTGATCATCTAACTCAGTACAGTGTTCCTCCTTTCTCCCCATACTCTAATATTGTAGTGGCTTTTGGCATTTAGTGATAGAGAGGGCTGTTGAAACTGGTTGTGGAGGAGTTGGGTTAATAGATGTGGAGAGCTGTGGAAGCTGGACCGAATTACTTTTTTTTAGGATGTTCCAGACGAGTTTTAGGTTTGGGAGGACATTACAGGGAAGCGGAGGTATGTCGGGAATGGAGGAGGTTACAGTCACATGGAGGATAATAGGGGCTCATGTAGGTTATTGAAATAAACTGTGTTGTCATCTCTTGAGGAGATTAATTCTATAAAGATTTGTTGTGACTGAAGAGTTTACAGGCTTTGGGAGAGTAGTAGGGATTGGCAAAGTTTAGAATGACTGAGTGTGTCCGAGAGACAAGAGGATTTTATTGTCATCTTAAGAATTGTAGATACTAAATTACGTGAGAGGCAGGGTAACTCTGCATGGTGTCCAGCGACAAGGGGTGTCTTCCAGCTGGAAGAGATTACTAAGGTAGGCAGGGATTTTTGTGGTAATAGGGAAGGTTACATAGATCATGAAGGTAGTAGAACAAAGTACAAAGTAACAAGGAAAATTACAGACAACAACAGTCACATCAGCTGTTCAAGCCTGCGCCGATCCAAATGCTCTACCTAAATCTGTCACCCTTCTTAAGCATCTGCATCTCTCTGCTCCCTGCACATTCATGTGACTGTCTAGATACATATTAAATGACGCTGTTTTTCCCGCCGTGACCACCTCAGCTGGCAATACGTTCAAGTTACCCAACACTCATACGTAAAGAACCTTCCACACACATCTCCCCTAATCTTTTTCTGTTTTCCTGTTTACCCCTCTCACTTTGATATCGTGACCCGTAATAATTTCTTTGAACACAATATTGTAAAAATGTACTTTCTATTCACCCTGTCGATCCCTCTCATTATTTTGTAGACCTCAATGATTTCCCCCCGCAACCTTCTTCTTTCCAATGGAAATAATCTTAACGTACACAGCATCTCTTCATATCTAGCGCAGCCCATACCAGGCAAAAGCCTGGTGAACTTCCTCTGCACACTCTCCAAAGCATCCACATCCTTTTGGTAATGTGGCGATCAGAACTGGATGCAGTATTCCAAATATGGCTGAACCAAAGTCATACACAACAGTATAATGACCTGCCAACCGCTTTGCTCAAAACTCCATCCAATGAAGGAAAGCATGCCGTATACTCTTGTCCAATCTATCGACCTGTGTTTGTCCCGTATGTAATATCCACGCCGTCCTGCTTTATGCAGCCACTGACTGTTCACCGTCACTTTCACCTTTGATCGGTTTGTTGTCATTTGTTTCCAGAAGTTGAAAAGTAAATATTACAGTGAGAAAACGGCGGCTGTGGTTCTAGGTACAGTGACTGTGCTGAGCTGCTTAAAGAACATTTTCTGGTATATTATGCTCACAGCTCGGTAGCAGCTGGGGAATGCCGTCTGGTTTTGTGATGTAGCACTCGCTGTTCGATCCTACCGTGTCTGGGTCACAATCGAGTTCCTCCACCATATACTAACCCCGGCTCTCCCATTTCTCCTGATTGTACAACACAGTTTATTGTGGATTGGGAACAGTTATTTGAGGGAAAATCTATGTCTGGGACGTGGGAGGTTTTTAAGGACCAATTCATTAATGTGCGGGCATGCATGCCCCTGCAAAATGAAACAACAGGAAAATAAGTTTTCGAATGCCATGGATGACAATGGAAGTTGTAAGTTTAGTCAAACGGAAAAAAAGGAACTACATGACAGGTCCAGACAGCTACAAACCGACGGAGCACTTGAACAGTATTGAAAAATTTTCTAGGAACTTAAACACGGAATTAGGACAACAAAAATGGGCCATGAAATGTCCTTAAGCAAACAAAATCAAGTAGAATCCCAAGACTTCTTATGCATTTATAAGAAGATTGAAGGTAAAAGTAGAACGTGTAGGCCCACTCAAAGACAAAGCAGGGAAGTTATGCGAGGAGCCACGGGTACTGGGAGAAATAATTAATAATAATTTGTGTCAGTATTCACCAAGGCGAAGGACATGACTGATGTTGATGCCAGCGAAAACTGTGTGAAAATTCCAGACATGGGCACTATATTCAAGTCAGTCTTGGCTCTCCAAAATTGCATCAAAACAGACAACTGCCCAAGGCGAAATTCGAGACAGCCAAAATTACTGCGAGTGGCAGGGAAAGAAATAGCTGGGGCATTAGCAGATAACTTTACAACATCTTTGAAAACAGGTGACATTCCAGAGGACTGTAGATTAGCTAATGTTGTACGCTTGTTTTGAAAGTAATTTGGAATAATATAGACAATTTTTGGCCTTTGATTAGCGTTGAGGAAGCTCTTGGTAAACATACAGAGTGATATGAAGTATATACATTTGGAAGAAACTGAAATGGTTACTGACAGGTAGCATGGGGAACCGCCATCTCCATCACCTCACCAACCCGGATTGAGTTTTTCGAAGTGCTGACAAAGGCAATCGATGAGGGAAGGGTTATAGATTCAGTTTATATGGTCGTTTTTATGGCATTTTATCAAGTCCCACAGCAAATTGGTAGAAAAACTAATATCACATGATATTCGGGTGGATTGTCTTGCCGGATACAAAACTGATTTAGTGATAGAAGACAGAGGTTAACAATGGATAGCGATTTCCCAGAATGGACACGGCTAACTCGTGGTGTTACACAGGGGTCAAATTTAGTTCCCATGTTGATTGTAATGTATATAAATGATATGGAGGAACATGTGATTGGTCTGATCAGTACGTTTTCAGACGATACGATATTTGTAGGGTTTGGTGAGAAAGCCAACGCTTATGGAAGAATAAACACAATATAGATAGATTGGTGATTTGGGCATAGAAATAGTAGGCAAGAGCGAGGTGATGCGTTTTGGAGATTTAAATTTAATTATGATTTGTTCTGTAAATGGCAGAACGCTTAGGAACATTAACATATGGACGAATCTCGTCGTGCAGGTCCACAGTTCCCAAAAAGTGACAACACAGGGTGATTAAGAAGCCAAAAGGCACCCTTGTTCAGCGGGGCATGGAGACATTTCGAACCGTGTTGCAGCTGCATTTGACCCTTGTTAAGACGCATTTTGTGTATGGCATGCATTTTTGGTCACCACACCACCGGAATGACGTGAGACCTTCAGAGAGATTGAAGAAAAGAGTCAGCAGGGTGTTGCCTGATATTGAATATATTGCCGATAAACAAAGGTAAGAAAGGATGAGAATTATTTTAACTGGAAAGACAGCGGGTGAGAGTCGACCGATAGTGGTCTACAAAATTATGAAAGACAGACAGACAGTGGATTGTAAACGGCAATTTCCCAGAGTTGAACTTTCAATTACAAGGTCGCTCAGGTCCAAGATGAAAGTGTGAAAGTTTAAGGGAAATATGCGAGGGAAGTTCTTCATGCAGAGTGTTAGGAGCCTGGAACTCACTTCCAAGTGAGACGTTTGAAGCAGACACATCAGTGATATTTAAGAGGCATTTGGATATTTCCATGAAAAAGGGGGTGAATGGGGAATAAGGACAAAATAAGCTGTGGTATTTTTGGTTTCGTTAGGACATGATAATTGGCACAGGCTGAATAGTCGAAAGGCCTGTTCCAGTGCTGTACTTCTCTTTTGCATTTTGACCTTGTGTTTGTGAAGTACCACACTTCACTGATTTTAACGTGGCACAGTGTGGACATTAGCCGTGACTCCCAACTGCGATTTTGTCAAGGGTCAAATGCATATTCAGAACCAGACTTTTCTCTGATACCCCTGCCACCACATCAAGACTTTTCTTTGCACTCTCAGGATGCACTTTACATAATGGAACAATGCTTATCTCAACATGAATTACATGTATTACGATCTTTCCTGGCATTACTCCTTTGACTTATTTGTCTCTTCATCTCTCACGCTAAACTTTCTCAAAATGTATAAAACCCTTAATTTCTTTTCCTACGCCTCTTGGCATACGTAAGTAAACCTTACCCGCACATGTAAATTATTTAAACAATCCTCACACGTTCTTCTCAAATAACCCATGACAAAGTTGTGAATCTTTGAAGCTTTTCAGCGTGACCATGTTTTCCTTTCCCATATTCAATAAAATTCACTGACTTATTTTGTTTTCCCACATCCAGCATGCCATTGTGTTTTCTGAAACGCCAACATCGAGTTTTCGTGTGCCTGACATACAGTGAAAACACTTTAGGCTTCTTTTTCCCTGACGGGTTTCCTTATTAACCATAGAACATAGAAGAATACAGCGCAGTACAGGCACTTTGGCCCTCGATGTTGCGCCGATCCAAGCCCACCTAACCGACATTAGCAAACTATCTTCCATATGCCTATCCAATGCCCGCTTAAATGCACATAAAGAGGGAGAGTCCACCACTGCTACTGGCAGGGCATTCCATGAACTCACGACTCGCTGAGTAAAGAACCTACCCCTAACATCTGTCCCATACCTACCACCCCTTAATTTAAAGCTGTGCCCCCTCGTAATAGCTGACTCCATACGTGGAAAAAGGTTCTCACGGTCAACCCTATCTAAACCCTTAATCATCTTGTATACCTCTATCAAGTCACCCCTAAACCTTCTTTTCTCCAACGAAAACAACCGCAAGTGCCTCAGCCTTTCCTCATTCGATCTTCCTACCATACCAGGCAACATCCTGGTAAACCTCCTCTGCACACGTTCCAGTGCCTCCACATCCTTCCTATAGGATGGCGACCAAAACAGCACACAATACTCCAGATGCGGCCGCACCAGAGTCTTATAAACTGCAACATGACCTCAGGACTCCGGAACTCAATTCCTCCGGAACGCCATATGCCTTCTTCACTGCACTATTTACCTGGGTGGCAACTTTCAAAGATCTGTGTACATGGACACCAAGATCCCTCTGCTCATCCACACTACCAAGTATCTGACCATTAGCCCAGTACCCCATCTTTTTGTTACTCTTACCAAAGTGAATCACCTCACACTTAGCTACATTGAACTCCATTTGCCAACTTTCTGCCCAGCTCTGCAGCTTATCTATATCCCGCTGTAACCTGACACATCCTTTCTCACTGTCAACAACTCCTCCGACTTTCGTATCATCCGCAAACTTGCTCAACCAACCTTCGAGCCCCACCTCCAGGTCATTTATAAAAATGACAAACAGCAATGGTCTCAAAACAGATCCTTGTGGAACACCGCTAGTAACGGCACTCCAAGATGAACCTTTACCATCAACTACTACCCTCTGTCTTCTTCCAGCCAGCCAATTCCTAATCCAAACTTCCAACTCACCCTCAATGCCATACCTCCGCATTATTTGAAGTAGCCTACCATGGGGAACCTTATCAAACGCCTTTCTAAAATCCACATACACCAAGTCTACCGCTTTCCCCACGTCCACCTCCGTAGTCACCTTCTCAAAGAATTCAATAAGGTTTGTGAGGCGCGGCTTGCCCTTCACAAAACTATGCTAACTATCCTTGATCCCATTATTCATATCCAGATGTTCATAAATTCTATCCCTTACAATTCTCTCTTAGACCTTGCCCACAACAGAAGTGAGACTCACCAGCCTATAGTTACTAGGGTTATCCCTACTCCCCATCTTGAACAAGGGAACCACATTTGCTAGCCTCCAGTCTTCTGGCACTACTCCTGTAGACAACGAGGACATAAAAATCAACGCCAATGCCTCTGCAATCTCCTCAACATTTATTGAGTTCTTTGAGAAGCTGACCAAACAGGTAGATGAGAGTAAACCGATTCATTTAGTGTATCTGGTTTTCAGCAAGGCGTTCGATAAGATTCCCCAGAGTAGGCTGTTGCACAAAATGCGGAGGAATGGGATTATGGGAGATATAGCAGTTTGGATCAGTAATTGGCTTGCCGAAAGAAGACAGAAGGCGGTGGTTGATGGGAAATGTTCATCCTGGACACCAGTTCCCAGTGTTGTACCGCAAGGGTCGGTGTTGGATCCATTGCTGCTCTTCATTTTAATAAACGACCTGGATGAGGGCGTAGAAGGGTGGGTTAGTAAATTTGTAGACGACACTAAGGTCGCTGGAGTTGTGATAGTGACGACGGATGTTGTAGTTTACAGAGAGACATAGATAAGCTACAGAGCTGGGCTGAGAGGTGGCAAATAGAGTTTAATGCGGACAATTGTGAGGTGATTTTTGTTGGTCGGAGTAACCGGAGTGCAAAGTATTGTGCTAATAGTAAGTATCTTGGAAGTGGAGATGTTCAGGAACAGAGATCCTTTAAATTTGCTACCCAGGTTGACAGGGTTGTTAAAAAGGCATACAGTGTTTTAGCTTTCATTAATAGAGGGATCGAGTTTCGGAATCATGAGGTTATGCGACAGCTGTACAAAACTCTGGTGCAGCCGCACTTGGAGTATCGTGTACAGTTCTGTTCACCACATTATAAGAAGGATGTGGAAACTTTGGAAAGCATGCCGATTTCCTCGGATGTTGCCTGGTATGAAGGGAAGGTCTTACGAAGAAAGGCTGAGGGACTTGACGCTGTTTACGTGGGAGAGAAGAAGGTTGAGAGGTGACTTAATAGAGACATATAAGATAATCATAGGGTTAGATAGGGTGGTAATTATTTATGATGAAAAATCGTGAAGTTGTTTTCTCCAGGGCTAATCTGTTTGAGTTTGAAATTCCACTTCTGTGTTTCTCTTTCGAGGAACATGTGGATAACAAGCAGCTGACGCGAAGAATGCTCCAGTTTGGCAGGAAGAGAAACATGAGAGAGTAGAAGCCATAGAGTAACGGGGAAACAGTTGGGGAGGAGACGTACGGGAATCGGCTTAATGCTTCTCTTCCTATGTAACGACAACACAACTAGAGGAATCCAAAGTAAACAGGCAGGATGATGGGGGATTACAGGAAGCCAGGCTGCCTCAGGAGGTATACGTTCAGCCTGTATCAATTCTAAACGGCTTGGCCTGTCCTCGAATGGCAGCCTGCTGCCTGTTTACATCTTTGCTTACGTAAACAGGCTCTGGTTTTCAAGTCTAAAGTGAAGGAAGAAGTAGCCAAATGGTTAAATTCCTAATTTTCTGAAAGTCAGTCCCTACTGAGGCATTTGTCACTCTCGCAAGATGTGTCAGTGGTAATAGAAAGAACTAAAATTCCACCGAATCGTTCAAAAGAATTGACGTCTTCATTGGAATCATCTTGCAAAGCAAGTTGTTTATCTTCTTAAACTCGGTTTTCATAAATATCTCTCAAAAATGACCTGTTTCTGAGTACTTTGTAGCCAGAGCATTTGAAAGAAATTCATTCTGTTTGAATTATTTGTGGCACTTTTTAAGATACCGATTAATGTCTCCAATCGATGAATGCAACCGAGAATATCAGAGTCAACCTCAGACCGCTGTCAGAGGAGGGGAAGAGAGGAGGGGAAGATAGGAGCATCACGCACGCAGCGCTTGTGCACATTATCAATTTCAAACCAATCCAATACCTGCAACCCGTGGCAGTTTTAAGGAAACAATTAAAAAGAGCCCCGTTTCAACTCTGTGAATCTTTAGGGGAATGAAGGATGAACTGACCGAATGAGCAGAGACTGTCAAGGTACCTTCCCCTTCTTGAAGGAGCAGAGACATGAACTCTGATGTTCTCGAGGCATGAACTGATCTGAGATATTGAAGCATTCCCATCAGAGCTGCTCCACTGTTGTTGTTGTCACTCTCAGCAACAATATAACCTGATTACCTGACCAGGCACCCAACCCTGGCCGCAGTGAAGAAAACACCGACTCTTAACCAATACACCACCAGTCCTTCCTCGCAAGCTGTTGAACTGCTTTTTAATGCCAAAGCATATGGCGTTTAATTTATCAGTACATAAGTTTGAGCAAGTCATCGACTGGATACAGAATGGAAAGAGGCCCATCATCCAAGTTTTCAGCTCTTGGCCTCTCCCGTTGTGTTCTCAAATTTTTCAAGCACTCGTCGTAATGCTATCATCCAGGCACGTTTTGCAATGTATCCGACTGAAGTTTAAGATGGATAACTTGTGTTCACACCCCGTCGGTGATCTAAACACCATTTCACTTACAGAGGCAAACACACAGACACGTTCTGGCGAAGTGACTGTGGCCTTTGGAGAGATCAGCCAGAAAATAGGATTGCACTCAATTGGCTTATTTTGTCCCATTTCAAATTTCAACACCAGAGTTTGGTGGCAGCAGAAAAAGGAAGCATTCAGCCATTCCCCTGTCTGTGTTCCTCCCCTATCTAAGCATTGAACTACGGAGGCAGTGTGCTCTGAGAGAAGGATCCTCACTCTTTAGAAAAAGCAACATAATAGATGATTGTATAGCCCGTGCATGCGAAACTAGTCGGAACACAACCAAGACAGAACTGAAGGCATCATGAGCAGAATGATGGGACACTGTAATGCTGAATCAGACAGTGTCTATGTTGATAGAAACAGCGACTGTCCCTGGAAGTCCAGTCATTTGGATTCCATGCTCTCACAGCCATGGCCTGCGAATCGTTAGCATTTACTGTTACCAATATGAAATGCTGCCTTCCCCTTAAAAGTAGAATTATGACCTGGACATGCACACATAAATTGTGAAATTGATATAAATTGATGCTTTTTTTCTTCCATATTTGGGCTGAAAGTGTATCATGTAAATACTTAAATGATCATTAAAATCCAGTATTCATGCCAGTTAGTGTTGTCACAAAACTACAAAACCAGAGGAAGAGCTGGGTTTTGCATGACTGAAGGAGGTGACTGCTCCTGCTTCTGACGCACTTTTCATCCCTTTTGTCCCAAGTTCAAGTGCAGAAGCCAAAAACTGGCAATCTGATATATATTTTAAAAAAAACAGAAAATGCTGGAAGTATTCAGCTTGTCTGGCAGCTTCTGAAAGTGTGGCAGAGGTCAACACCATCACAACCTAATTGACTTTACTTTGTATTCACGATAACTAATGTCCAAGTCACAACTCATTCAGACACATTTCCTCATCTTTAAAAGGTATGCACGCTTTCAGTTTGCCATGAGAAACGTTTTGTCAATTAATTCAGTACTGACAGGATAACCGTTTAAAGCTGTATGAAATATGTTGCAAACGGTCATACCAGACAAAATGAGGTGCCATGTGAAGAAATATGTGTTTCATTCAGGAAAGTTAAAATAGAATTGTTCACAGAAAATTGTGGTGAACTTTCTGCCGATTTTTTTGATGAGGTAAGAAGAAGTCTTGATGATGCTAATTCAAAGCGATCAGATAAATGTAGATTGGCAAAACAAAAGACAAAAGTTCTGTGAGACCGCGGTGCATGAAACCTGAGGATGAAGGAATAGAAGGAATAGTAGCTATATTGATCATAAATTGGCTGCGTGAAAGGTTACTGATGAAGGGTGCCTGCCTGAAACTTCGATTTTCATGATCCTCGGATGCTGCGTGATCTGCTGTGCTTTTTGAGCACGACTCTAATGCTGACTCTAATCTCTAGCATTTGCAGTCCTCATTTTTGTCTGCGGGAAAGGGAACAGAGTCATCATTAACAATTGTGTTTTGAACTGGAAGAATTTTTCAAGCGAACTTTGATTGAGCATTGGTGTGTGGAAGTTCTGGTTAGATTATTTTAGACAAGCAGCATTCTCTGATTTATCAGACCGCCTAGCGAGCCCATGGGATTCTCTGATTGGTTGGAGGACCAGTGCCTCCAGCTTGGTCCTGTAGGACCGCCTCTTCTTCACTGTTGAACATTATAATCATCACTTGGGATGGATCCTGCAGTATGCAGAGGGTTAACATGAACTGTGAGCATGCTCGCAGCGAGTGCTCAATGGAACGAAATGTTGTTGTCTCCAATCGACAATCGTTGAGTGAGGGCTAAAGGGGAGGGAAGCGCCAGATGCTATAGCCCAGTTAGAGGTTACAGGTTTGGTCACGAAATGATTCTGGAACCAAACATAGTTTATCTGGGATCGCCAATTAAGCCACAGAGAGCATGAGTCTTCTTCTCAGAAACAGGCCCGCGTCAGCGACCGCTATTCCTGTTTAAGTTTTTTTTAAAAATTTATCAGGTTACGGTTGGTTGATCTATCTTTAGTGTGAATAGAGCTGAAAATAAGTGATATTGTTTGAAATGATTGCGGTGGTCCATGAGGATGTAATGTTGTTTGGAGACGCTTGGGAGTTTATTAGTGACTGGAATTGGTGGGAAAGTGTACCCCATGAACACCTCTATCACTGACCTTGCTGTAAATTTGTCAGAGACGGAAAGAATGGAGCAGAAAGTGGTGGGACAGGACTCCTGAGCAGGATAGCGGGTCGCGGGAGTTTTGGAATTTGGGGTCATTCGTGGCCAATCCCTCAACAAAAAACCCGACCCATTGTTTTTCTCACTGCTCCCCTTCCCCACACTTTCTTACCACTCCCTCCACCCAGTATTAGCAACATTTTAAAGACGATTACTTATTTCATACATACTATCTCGTTTTTGTCAGAACATTCAGCAATTTGAGAACTGAATTGAAATTGAGATACAGAACAGCCAGTGTACGAATCTCAAAAGTTACTTTGCACCTCATCGAATTGCTGAAGTTCGTATGCTAAAATTGCTCCCCGATTACTGTTTGGTAAGTACTTACATAATTATTTTTTAAATCTAGACAATATGTTACTGATATCTGCATCAGTTAAAAACAATTGGTTTTCATATCCCACCTTTAACAGAATGGAAATATGAAATATTAGAACTGGCCTGGCTTGTTGTGATGTTTGATCCTTCTCTATAATTCAGTATGATCTTATATGATCATTCCGCACAGTAACCTGCTACTTCTTTAGGCCTACACCTTATGATCCCTCTTGCCTCAAAACTTTAGATATCTTCATCTGTCAACATTCCACATTCTGGCTTCAATTACGTTCTGTAGCATCAAATTTCACATAGTAACCAGTCTTTGATTAATAAATAAAATTGTCATCTCAGTCTTAAATGGACTACCCATATTCTTAGAAGTGACGCCACCTCCCAACCGTCTATGGTTTGGACGCCCTGGTCATTGAAAGCATCCTTCCTGCATTTACCTTGTTCGTACCTTTTAGAATTTTACTCGTTTCGGTGACATCCTACTTCATCATTCTAAACTTGAGTGATTTTCATCCAAACGAATCCTCGTACGTCAGTCCTGTCATCCCATGAATTAGTCTGGTAAACTTTTATTGTGCCATCTCCGAATGGAGAACATCCTTTATCAGATAAGGATTCCTAAACTGCACTCTCGGTTGTGCTGTCAACAAGACCCTGCACAATTTCAGCAAGTCTTCCCTGCTCATGTGTTCAAATCCTCTCAGTACAAAGGCTAACACACCGTTTGCCTTCCTCACCTGCTGCTGCTCCTGCATGCTTACGTTCAGCGATTTGTGAACAAGAAGACGAGATCGCCTTTCCTATTTTAGTTTCGTAAATTCATGCTGGCTCTGTCCAATCCAATTACTGTTTTCCAGTGTTAGGCTAACTTTTCTGTCATTCCATGTTTTCTCGCTACTTCCTTTTATAAATCATGGCGTCATATTAACTGACCTCCAAGCCCTAGACATTGTTTCAGAGTCGATAGAATATTGAAATATGACAATTAATTTACTCTATTTAGACTCCACACTCTAGTTACAGAACGCCTTCACTGCATTTAGGGTGACTTTAAGGACACTGGTGTTTGATTCGCAGTTGGTGGAATTTACTGTCTTTAATCTCATCAATTTCCACAACACTATCTTCCTGATAATACTGATTTCTTTCAGTTTCTCCCTCTCCTTTTCTTCCCAGCACTTTAGGAATATTACTTTTATCATCTGTGATGACAGAACCAATATACATATTTATTTGGTGTGCTAAATATTTATCCCGCATTATAACATCCTCTGTTTCTCATTGTAAGGGATTTGTTTTCAATAATCGTTTTTTTTTTCAATTAATATACCTTCAGGAGCTTTAACAATTCTTTATATGTTAAACGACATTTTCGTTCTGTATTAATTCTTTCTTCATCTTCTGCTGATGTCTGATGTTCGCTGCTATTTTCAGCCAATTTGTAAGGCTCCATGAGTGCAATGCTATGCCTAATATCGCTTGTTAGCCATGACATGGCCACGTTTCCCGGTTTCTTTGTGTCAGACAGGAGTGAGAAACAGTTGCAGTTCGTGCAAATGTTTTTGAAGTGCTTGTCATCCCTTTAAGTTCTGTTCCCCAATTCGTTATACCCTGCTCACGCTTCATATCAGTATCATTTCTTCTATTTAGATTTCGGCTTAAAATCTGAGTCAGCTCTATCACTCTCCACCTTAATGAAGAGTTCTCTCACTGACTTCTTCACTCTTCCTGAGTGACAGCATAGAGATAGATTGTCAATTATTCCTTGACATATATACAAATAAAGCTTTGAAATCAAAGTTGACATATTCCCAGGCCTGCTGACTCATTAGAGACAGAGAGAGAGAGGGAGAGAGAGAGAGAGATCGCGCGATTTGACTGTTGGTGCTTTAACCTGAAAGTCGTTGTGCCTCAGGCACAAGGTGAAAATGTGGGGACTTCGTGAGACCAGTACGAGAACTGTGCACATGCTGCTGCTGTCATTCTTCATCGAAATCTCGTCGACCAGCCAACTAAGCTAGCTCACCAATATCCATTAAACAGTACGTAATCAAGGATGCTCTGCCCTCAATTTGTGTCCTTAATGTAGCGACTCAGAAAACCATCTCATATGTATACCACGTAAGTCTCCTCCACTGATCTGACTTGCTCAGTCTATGGGCAGTTTGAAGTCACACGCAATAGCGAGAACGCCACAAGATAAAGGAGCAGCATTAGGCCATTCAACCCATCGAGACCTCTCCAATATGTGGTCATGGTTGATATGTTTCTCAACCTCATTCTTCGGCTTTCTGCCATCTCCTGTAACTGTTGATCCTCTTATCAATCAGGGACCTATCTATGTCTGTCTTGAAACATTGCAATGTCTTGACCACTAAGCCCTCTACGGCAGAGTTCCAAAGGATTACTAGCCTCTTGCTGAAGAAATTCCTCCGCATCTCACTTCAAAATAGTCATCCTTTCTCTCTGACACTGTGCAGTTGGCTCCTGGTCTCTCGTGCAAGTTAAAATAAAACTTCTCCACAGCCACTTTAATTGTCCCTCTCTGTATTGCTTAAGTGTCAATCAGATTCTCTTCAAACTTCTAAACCTCATCAAGTACAGCCTCCGAGTTTTCAACATTTTATGACAAGCATTTCTTCCCCCCAGGATCATTCTTTTAAAACTTCTTCGGACCCTATTCAATGTCATCATATCTTCTGGAGTATTGTGTACAGTTCTTGTTTCCTCGTTATGAGAAGGATTTTATTATATTGGAGAGGGTTCAGAAAGTATTTACCAGAATGATGTCATGAAAAGAAGTCTTCTGTTATAAAAATAGGCTGCGGTTTCTATTTCACTGGAGCAGAGGACTTCGACGTTTGGCCTTATAGAGATTTGTGAAATCACGAGGAGCATAAATAAGATTACTATCAAAGGTGAGGGAGATCGCATCCAGGGGCATATGTTTAAAGTACGAGAAGGAAGATTTATAAAGGACATGAGTGGCAGCTTTTGTTTTACACCCTTTGGTCACTGTGTGCAATAAACCGCTGGAGGAAGTAATGGATGCAACTGCAGTTAAATTATTTAACAGTCAAAGTTTGTGCGAAGATTTGTAGGTCGGGTGCTCGTTGTTGTGGTTCTGTTCGCCGAGCTGGAAGTTTTTGTTGCAAACGTTTCGTCCCCTGGCTAGGCGACATCATCAGTGCTTGGGAGCCTCCTGCGAAGCGCTTCTTTGATGTTTCCTCCGGTGTTTATAGTGGTCTGTCCCTGCCGCTTCCGGTTGTCAGTTTCAGCTGTCCGCTGTAGTGGTTGGTATATTGGGTCCAGGTCGATGTGTTTGTTGATGGAGTTTGTGGATGAATGCCATGCCTCTAGGAATTCCCTGGCTGTTCTCTGTCTGGCATGCCCTATGATAGTAGTGTTGTCCCAGTCGAATTCATGTTGCTTGTTGTCTGCGTGTGTGGCTACTAAGGATAGCTGGTCGTGTCGTTTCGTGGCTAGTTGATGTTCATGTATGCGGATTGTTAGCTGTCTTCCTGTTTGTCCTATATAGTGTTTTGTGCAGTCCTTGCATGTTATTTTGTCCACTACATTGGTCTTGCTCATGTTGGGTATCGGGTCCTTCGTTCTGGTGAGTTGTTGTCTGAGCGTGGCTGTTGGTTTGTGTGCCGTTATGAGTCCTAGGGGTCGCAGTAGTCTGGCTGTCATTTCTGAGATGCTCCTGATGTAGTGTGGCTAGTCCTTTTGGTTGTGGTATGTCCTCGTTCCGTGGTCTTTCTCTTAGGCATCTATTGATGAAGTTGTGCGGCTATCCGTTTTTCGCGAATACCTTGTATAGGTGTTCCTCTTCTTCTTTTTGCACTTCTGGTGTACTGCAGTGTATTTAACAGTCATTTGGATAAGTAACTGATTAGGAATGTATTGGAAGTTTTTGGACAACGGCAGGCAGGCGGGTCTATTTTAATTTGGCAATGAGTTCTGCATGTTATATATGGAGTGAATGGTCTGCTAAACTGCTGTATTACTCTGAAATACCCTTAGATATCGGACCTAACTTCCTGCAATATTCCAAATGCAGTCTGACCACGACTATATAAATGGTCAACTGGACATCTCTGCTCTTGTATTTGAGGCCCCTTGATATAAATTATAAAATTGAATTTTCCTCCCTGAATTCCAACTGAACCTGCCTGATCTAGGGCTCCCAAGTCACTTTGTCTTTCGGATTTCTAAAGGCTTTCCGTGAACAGAAATTAGTCGAAGTCTGCCTTCTTCCTCTCATACTGCATAACCTGACACATCCCTTATTGTATTGCATTTGCCACTTATTTGCCCACTCTCTGCGCCTGCCTAGTATCTTATGAAGTTTCCCAGCTTTCTTGACACGACCTGTCTCTCAAACTACGCTTGTGTCAAGTGCAACTGTAGCGAAAATGCACTCTGTTCCTTTTTCCAGATGTTTAACGTGTAACTTGAATAGTCATGCTCTCAACACCGATGGCTGTGCAAGTTTTAAAAAATCAGTAGCTGCCATCCTGTAAAAGACCCCTCTGTTCTCACTCAGCCAGTCAGCCAATCCGCTCCTTGTCACTAACAGCATGCTTTTACCTTATTTAGCAGTCTGCTGTATGGCACCTTATCACAGGACTTATAAGTATTGAATTAGATCACGTCCACTGGCTCTGCTTTGCCTAACCTACTTGGTACTTCCTCAAAGAGATCTAGCATAGCTGTCAGACAGACGTCCACTTGATGAAGACATGCAGACTTTGCTGTAATTTACTATCCATTTCCAAGTACTGTGCAGCACTGTCAGTCGTCTGTGCCTGCCTCTCCCCTTTCTTTCAGCAGGGGTGTTGCATTTAAAAATTTCCCGTCATCTGGGATCCACTCTGACGCCGATGACTCCTGACTGATCACGACCAATGCGTCCACAATCTCCTTCAGAAATCAGGACTGCAGTCCATCTGGTCTCAGTGACTTAATCCCTTCAGACCTTGCAGCTTCCCCGGCATCGTCTGGTTATTGTTGGCATTTCATTCACTTCTTCCCTACGTGTCTATTAATTCACATATTTTGTTGTTTTCTTTCATTGTGAAAACTGATGCAAAGTACGTGTTCACCTGCACCATTTCGTTGTACCCCATTACGTCTTCTCCAGTGCATCAATTTGCACTCTTCTCTCTGTTGTCTCTCCACCATTCGGGCGCTCTGCCTGTTTTGCTGATGAAGGGCTTTTGCCCGAAACGTCGGATTTTCCTGCTCCTCGGAAGATGCCTGAACTGCTGTGCTTTCCAGCACCAGTCTACTCCAGACTCTGGTTTCCAGCATCTGCAGTAATTGTTTTTACCGAGTTGACTTTAACCCTACTGCGAATACTCTTGCAAGGATGCCTGCCTTGAAGAAATTTTAGTCCTCTCTCTACAAGAATCTCAGGGAGTCCTCTTCCACTGCAACTCCCAGGTCATTTCCTCTGCCCTGAAGCTACCTTCTCCCACTCTCCTCACTGACCTGTCACCTTCATCCTCACCCACAATCACCTATTGTACTCTATTTTACTTTCTCCCCATCCCCGCCCTCCTCACATTTAATTCTCCACCCGTCAGGCTCTCTGCCTGTACTCCTGATGAAGGGCTTTTGCCCGAAACGTCGGAATTTCCTGCTACTCGGATGCAGCCTGAACTGCTGTGCTTTTCTAGCACCACTCTACTCAAGAGTCTGGTTTCCAGCATCTGCAGTCATTGTTTTACCTTACTAATCTCTCTGTAACATTTTAAATATGTGAACAAACTCTTGCACCATTCTTTATATTTCAAGTTCACACACTTATTAAATCTTAATAACTCATCTTGCCATTTCGGTTGTTCTCTGCTCGTTATTGAACCCTTCCAAATGCTTTAGGTTTCACTAATCTACACCAGATGGTGTTTTTCTTTTGTTTCTGTGCTCTCACTGACTTCTCTTGTCAGTCATGTTTGCTTTATCCTCTCTTAAGCATGTTCAGGTGGCGTGAGCAATGGATCCGGTGATACTAGGCGCTGATGGAGTGCCATTTGGACTTGAGTTAACGTCCGCCAACTTCTACAGTGTAGCACAGTACATGGAACAAGACTGTGACCAGGACACAATGATTGTGAATTTCTCTCCTGGACTGGTAGAGAAGGGTTTACGAAACTGCATTTACAGTGAGTTCAGAGGAGAGTATTTACTCACACCAAACCCAAACGAAGGTATATTTGTGTCTTCTGAACTTCTTACCTGGATTGACAGTGATGAATTTTAGATACCTCTTTTTGTTATTTTACCATAACTATGGTCGACTGTGTCTTTATGGGTTTTCCACCAATTACCATTCCCAGAGGCTGTGACTGTCACAAATCAACTCCATTTTCCTTCTGCTTCTCAGATCATAAGGATGAGGAAAATCTGCTTCATTTTTATTTCCTGATGTCTGTCTGCGCACGCTAAAACATTCATCTACCTTCTTTCCCTGCACAAACCCGACCAGCTAAGGTTTCCAGCATAGCCTGTTTTATTAAAAAAAATATTTCAGCTGCTGCAGTATTTTGCTATTATTTTCTTGCAGGTGTTTCTCACAGCACTGAATCTAAAAGTACAGATGTTCCAACGATCAGCTGCTTTCTTACTGAGTGGTGGATGCAGAAACAGATCCATGGCAGCCTAGGTGAGTCTTTTTTTCTTTAATTTTAATCGCAATTACCGAATGATTGCAACACAAGATAATTTGGCGCATCGTGCCCATGCTGGTTCCCTGAGCAGATTAGTTCACCCCACTCTCCAGCCCTTTCATGAGCAAGACTGGCTGATATTGTCAATCTCCAATTGCCTATGTAGAAGTCGATGGATTATCTTGTTGAACTGCTGCAGTCCACGTAGTGCACGTAGTCCCAGATTATTGGCAGGCGAGGAGTTACAGGTTAAACACCTGGAAATGATGAAGGAATTGCAATGGATATCCAAATCAAAAACATCAGATTGTAATTCTACCCCGTCTTCCATCTGTCAAAATGTCCAAAATGATTCACAGGAATGTGAAAAGGCAACACTTGACACTGAGCCACAGAAAGAGTTGTTTAGACACTTGACTGAGCATGTTTGAATGGGTTATCTCTCAATTATATTCTTCAAATCAATTTTATAATGTATCAGAAGGATTGATTTGCACTCAGCAAATTTGGATCAAAGATCACAGCAGAGCCTGACGGAGTCACATCATTTATCCTAACCTGAATAGTATGGTGTTCTGAACAGGAAAGGTACAAACTTCGTTCAAAGTCAGGAGAAACAGAGCACGTGTGTGTGGGCGAGGCTTCAGCTGATCATCTGGCCTGGCAAGACGCAAAGCGAATCAGCACAGTGAGATACTATGCAAATGTCAGGATTGTGGAAAAGGAGAAAGTGAGGATCGCAAATGCTTGCAATCAGTGTCGAAGAATGTGGTACTGGAAAAACACAGGTCGTCAGTCAACATCCAATCAGAAGCCCTTCATCGGGAGATTAAATGTCCCAAAAATACGAAACAAGGGACAAAAAAATAAGAACAGGAAAGAGGTCGTACTTCAAAAGTTAACTGGACTAAAGTTTGAGTCAATTAGACCAAACAGGCTTCATCCCAAAATGTTGAAGAAAGAGGAAGACAATGAGAGAATGTTGATGCGCTGGGAGTCATCTTTCAAGTTATGTAATCTCTGCAAAGTCTCCTGTGGAGTGGAATTCACGTTGGAACCCCACCGTTTTGCTTGTTCAGGAAGCTTTTTATCCGGTCCCACACAACATCACAAAACACAATGGGGTTGGAGAAAACGTGCCAGCATTCATTAAGGATTGTTTACCAGCTGGAAAGTATAGAGTAGGAATAAGCGTACTTTTCTCACGTTGGTGTTCTATTACGTTTGAAGTACCACAAGGATCAGTGACAGCACTGCTGCCTCACAGTGCTCGAGACCGGGGTTCAATTCCATCGTCACGCGATTGCCAACATGAATTGTGCACATTCATAGTGTCTGCGTGGGATTCCTGCGGATGCTGCTGTTTCTGCACACAGTACAAATATTCACGGTTTAAGTGAATTGCCCATTATATCCAGGAATGTCCAGGCTTGGTGGTTTGGGCATGCGAAATGCAGCATTATAGGGAGAGAGTAGGGCCTCATTGCATTGCAGAGATTCTATGATTCAATGCTTGAACCAAATTGTTCCCAAACATTATACATGATTTGGACATTTGGACCTCTTGTAATTTTTCCAAACTTGTTGATGACAGCAACTGGATCGGAATGTACATTGTAAGGAGAATGGTGGGAGCCTTCAAGTGAAGTTTGACAGCCTCAAGAATGAGTCAGTAAATGGCAGTTTATCCATAACACACGATAGCTCCACAAAGAATATCAATAATCTGGTTAAATCTGACTACCTGTTCGCAAAGTATCTTGAATTTTCATCATACCCTTGATTTTCTTTCTCCAAATGCCTTGCTCAACAACTTTATTAAAAAAAAACATTGAGAAGCTTTCATGTGACAGATGTTAAGCTAACTACTTGTCATTTCCTCCTTGACTTCCCTTCTGTTCTGACTAAATAAAACTCACTGATCTGCATGGGTTGGAGAAATTGAGGACTGCAGATGCTGGAGATCAGAGCTGAAAATGTGTTGCTGGAAAAGCGCAGCAGGTCAGGCAGCATCCAGGGAACAGGAGAATCGACGTTTCGGGCATAAGCCCGAAGAAGGGCTTCCTGAAGAAGGGCTTATGCCCGAAACATCGATTCTCCTGTTCCCTGGATGCTGCCTGACCTGCTGCGCTTTTCCAGCAACACATTTTCAGATCTGCATTGGTTCCCACGATGACTCTCCACTAATTTTATAATTATCAGATTTGTTTTCAAATCCATCCATGGTCTTACATCCCACATCCCATTAATCCACCACTGCTTCCTGCCTAACATTCCTCTGTGCTCTTCCCACTCCTCTACTTCTGCTCTCTGTATTCGAACGCTCCTTACTCCCCCACTGCCAAATATGGATTTTGAACTGAATGAGAGAGTCTGAAGCAGTGTTGCATTGCACTAAACACTACAGGCTACTGCTCTTGGCGGTAATATGGAGTTCTACCTCATCACCATGTTATCCAAAAAAAATTCATTCTCATGACTATGATGTAGATTCCTGCAAAATACTTGACTATTCTCTGTGTGCTGGCAAGTACAGTATCTTTCTTTATCCCCTGTTTCACTTTGACTGTGACATGGCACATTTTACTGCTCCTTTATCCACTTATAACTGTCCTTTGTTTGAGGTCTGTATTTCTGGTTTTGTGTGCGGTGGGCCAGTGACAACCTGATGTGCAATTCCAAATTGTTATGAAGTTGAAAGTGTGTGCTGTACCTTTAAGAGAGGTACAATGATGTTCTGCACTGAGAGCTTACGAGAGAAGTGTCAGAGTTTACTGGAAAATTGAAAATATGTAACATTTGGCTGTGAAATAGGTACCTGAGTTAGAACATAGAACATAGAACATAGAAGAATACAGCGCAGTACAGGCCCTTGGGCCCTCGATGTTGCGCCGATCCAAGCCCACCTAAACTACACTAACCCACTATCCTCCATATACCTATCCAATGCCCTCTTAAATGCCCATAAAGAGGGAGAGTCCACCACTGTTACTGGCAGGGCATTCCATGAACTAACAACTCGCTGAGTGAAGAACCTACCCCTAACATCAGTCCTATATCTACCCCCCCTTAATTTAAAGCTATGCCCCCTTGTAATACCCGACTCAATACGCGGGAAAAGGTTCATACTGTCGACCCTATCTAACCCCCTAATCATCTTGTACACCTCAATCAAGTCACCCCTAAACCTTCTTTTCTCTAGTGAAAACAGCCCCAAGTGCCTCAGTCTTTCCTCATACGATTTTCCTTCCATACCAGGCAACATCCTGGTAAACCTCCTCTGCACCCGTTCCAATGCCTCCACATCCTTCCTATAGTATGGCGACCAAAACTGCACACAATATTCCAGATGCGGCCGTACCAGAGTCTTATACAACTGCATCATGACCTCAGGACTCCGGAACTCAATTCCTCTACCAATAAAAGCCAGTACGCCATATGCCTTCCTCACCGCACTATTTACCTGGGTGGCAACTTTCAGAGATCTGTGTACATGGACACCAAGATCCCTCTGCTCATCCACACTACCAAGTATCCGACCATTAGCCCAGTACCCCATCTTTTTGTTATTCTTCCCAAAGTGAATCACCTCGCACTTAGCTACATTGAATTCCATCTGCCACCTTTCTGCCCAGCTCTGCAGCTTCTCTATATCCTGCTGTAACCTGCCACATGCTTCCTCACTGTCAACAACTCCTCCGACTTTCGTATCATCCGCAAACTTGCTCACCCAACCTTCTAACCCCTCTTCCAGGTCATTTATAAAAATGACAAACAGCAATGGTCCCAAAACAGATCCTTGTGGAACACCGCTAGTGACGGCACTCCATGAAGAAACTTTGCCATCAACTACTACCCTCTGTCTTCTTCCATCCAGCCAATTTCTAATCCAAACCTCCAACTCACCCTCAATGCCATATCTCCGTATTTTCTGCAGTAGCCTACCATGGGGAACCTTATCAAACGCCTTACTAAAATCCATTTATACCACATCTACCGCTTTCCCCTCATCAACCTCCTTCGTCACCTTTTCAAAGAATTCAATAAGGTTTGTGAGGCACGACTTGCCCTTCACAAAACCATGCTGACTATCCTTGATCACATTATTCCTATCCAGATGTGCATAAATCCTATCCCTTACAATTCTCTCTAAGACTTTGCCCACAACAGAAGTGAGACTCACCGGCCTATAGTTACTAGGGCTATCCCTACTCCCCTTTTTGAACAAGGGAACCACATTTGCTATCCTCCAGTCTTCTGGGACTACTCCTGTAGACAAAGAGGACATAAAAATCAAGGCCAATGGCTCTGCAATCTCCTCCCTTGCTTCCCAGAGAATCCTAGGATAAATGCCATCAGGCCCAGGGGACTTATCTATTTTCACCTTTTCCAGGATTTCCAACACCTCTTCTCTACATACCTCAAAGCCATCCATTCTACTTATTTGTGCCTCAGTATTCTCATCGACAACAATGCCCTGTTCCTGAGTGAATACTGAAGAAAAGTATTCATTCAGTGTCTCCCCAATCTCTTCCGCCTCCACACACAACTTCCCCCTACTATCCTTGACTGGACCTATTCCTACCCTAGTCATTCTTTTATTCCTAACATATCTATAGAAAGCCTTAGGGTTTTCCCTAATCCTATCTACTAAGGACCTTTCATGTCCCCTCCTTGCTGCTTTTAGCTCTCTCTTCAGGTCCTTCCTGGCTACCCTATAACTCTCAATCGCCCCAATTGAACCTTCACGTCTCATCTTGAGATAGGCCCCCCTCTTCCATTTAACAAGGGATTCCAATTCCTTATTAAACCACGGCTCCCTCGCACGACCCTTTCCTTCCTGCCTGACAGGTACATAATTATCAAGGACACTCAGTAGTTGCCCCTTGAACAAGTTCCACATATCATTTACACTCTTGCCTTGGAGTCTACTTTTCCAAGCCACACATCCTAAGTCATGCCTCACCGCATCATAATTTCCCTTACCCCAGCTATAATTCTTGCCCTGTAGTACACACTTATCCCTCTCCATCACGAGTGTAAAAATCACCGAATCATGGTCACTATCCCCAAAGTGCTCACCTACCTCTAATTCTAACACCTGGCCTGGTTCGTTACCCAGAACCAAATCCAGTATGGCCTCACCTCTTGTTGGCCTGTCTACATATTGTGTCAGGAAACTCTCCTGCACACATTGAACAAACACTGACCCATCTAACGAACTTGAGCTATAGCTTTCCCAATCAATATCAGGAAAGTTAAAGTCCCCCATAACAACCACCCTATTACTGTCACTCATCTCCTGAATCACCTTCCCAATCCTTTCTTCAATGATTCTAGGACTATTAGGAGGCCTGTAAAAGACTCCTAACAGGGTGACCTCACCTTTCCTATTCCTAACCTCAGCCCAAACTACCTCAGATGGCAAGTCCTCATCCATCGTCCTTTCCACCGCTGTAATACTATCTTTGACAAGCAATGCCACACCTCCCCCTCTTTTACCCCCACCTCTGACCCTACTAAAACATTTAAATCCCGGAACCTGCAACAGCCAATCCTGTCCCTGTTCTAGCCATGTCTCCGTAATAGCCACAACATCGAAGTCCCAGGTACCAACCAACGCTGCAAGTTCACCTACCTTATTCCGTATACTTCTTGCATTGAAGTATACACACTTCAAGCCACTTCCCTGTTTACAGGCACCCTCCTTGGAAATTGATGCCATGTTCCTCACCTCCCTACACTCCAGGCCCTGCACCCTGAAGCTACAATCTGGGTTCCCATGCCCCTGCCGAGTTAGTTTAAACCCCCCCGAATAGCACTAGCAAACCTCCCCCCAAGGATACTGGTTCCCCTCAGGTTCAGGTGTAGACCATCCTGTTTATAGAGGTCCCACCGTCCCCAGAAAGAACCCCAGTTATCCAAAAACTGGAACCCCTCCCTCCTGCACCATCCCTGAAGCCACGCATTTAATTGTTCTCTCTCCCTATTCCTCGAATCTCTATCACGTGGCACGGGTAACAAACCAGAGACAATAACTCTGTTTGTTCTAACTCCAAGCTTCCAACCTAGCTCCCTGAAAGCCTGTCTAACATCCTCAGCACTCCTCCTACCTATGTCGTTGGTGCCAATGTGGACCACGACTTCGGGTTGCTCCCCCTCCCCCTCCAGGACCCGGAAAACACGATCAGAGACATCACGTACCCTTGCACCTGGGAGGCAACATACCAAACGTGAGTCTCTCTCGTTCCCACAAAACCGCCTATCTGTGCCACGAACTATCGAGTCCCCAATTACTACTGCTCTGCTCTTCTTCACCCTTCCCTTCTGAGTAACGGGGACAGGCTCCGTGCCAGAGACCTGAGCCCCGTTACTTACCCCTGGTAAGTCATCCCCCCCACAAGTATCCAAAACGGTATACTTGTTCTTGAGGGGAATGGCCGCAGGAGGTCCCTGCACTGGCTGCTTCCTCCCAGTCCCCCTCACTGTAACCCATCTATCTGCCATCTTTGGAGTTACTACTTCCCTATAACTCTGATCTATGACCCCCTCTGCCTCCCGAATGATCCGAAGTTCATCCAACTCCAGCTCCAGTTCCCTAACACGGTCTTGGAGGAGCTGGAGATGGGTGCACTTCCTGCAAGTGTAATCGGCAGGGACGTCGATGGCATCCCTCACCTCATACATGTTGCAGGAGGAACATTGCACTGCCTTCACTGCCATCCCTCTAAAGCTAACTGTTTAAACAAAAACTGTGTCTAAATAATACAAGCAAAATTCAGCACTTATCTGCTTGCCACAACAGATGTTATTATTAGGTTAGAGGAGGAGGGCGGGTGGGAGGCACTACCCGTGTAGTGCCTCGGGTTCCTCTCCTTCACGCTTTTAAAGGGGGAAAAAACTAACCCAGCTAAGCTTACACTAACTGCTTCCGGGTCTCGGCTGCCCCTCTGCTTGCCGTCACTTCCTCTGCTGCTCCCGCTCTTTCTGTGAAGGAGAGAGAAAACAAAACACCGATGCCCGCTACAGGTAAGTAATTTTGAAAAAAACTCTTACCTTAGCTGTAGTCTCCCGGGTTCACCTCAACTCGGCCGCTGCTCCCACTCAAATGACCGTTGGTGGTGAAACAGTGAGTATTTATACTCAGTTCTCCTTCCCGGCTGCCCCTCTGCTTGCCGTCACTTCCTCTGCTGCTCCCGCTCTTTCTTAGCTGTAGTCTCCCGGGTTCACCTCAACTCGGCCGCTGCTCCCACTCAAATGACCGTTGGTGGTGAAACAGTGAGTATTTATACTCAGTTCTCCTTCCCGGCTGCCCCTCTGCTTGCCGTCACTTCCTCTGCTGCTCCCGCTCTTTCTGTGAAGGAGAGAGAAAACAAAACACCGATGCCCGCTACAGGTAAGTAATTTTGAAAAAAACTCTTACCTTAGCTGTAGTCTCCCGGGTTCACCTCAACTCGGCCGCTGCTCCCACTCAAATGACCGTTGGACCAAATGACAGTTGGTTGCTGTTTTGACGACAATTCAAATTTAACCAACGAGATTCATTTACGTCTCTGTAAATTAAAAGCCAATCGATTTTGAATTTATTATTCTGCCAACATCGAACAAATGAGATAATCCGATTTGGGGGTATAAGAAAGGTAGGCATTTTGAACGTCAGACAGTGTTACTGCCATCAAGGGAGAACTACAGGAGGAAAAGAAAAGCCAAAAACAAAAAGACCGATTGCGAAATGAAGGGAAATGACTGGCAATTTGTGCAGCTAACACCAAACGAATGTTTGCATGAAAGCTGCTGGGTTGCGCTGTTGGATCTTATCATCATCACGATCACATGTGCCCCACGCGCTGACAATTGATAACTCGGCCGAATCCCAGTTCATCTGCTGCTGAAACTCTCATTTCTCCCCCTTTGATATCATTAGAGGGGACTTTAAATGAAAAGGCTGGCGATTTTGCTCGATTGAAAAATTGCAGTTCTGAGGAACGATATTTCAAATGAACATCAAACGCGACTGTAAAAAATCAGCGAAGGAACATAAAATGCAGTGACACTGGTGGAAGAGTGCCACAGAGACCAGAAAAACTTAGTGGTATAGTGGAGCTAATGGCAGTTAATCTCTCAATAATGATCAAATAAAAGGGTAGAAATAACAGTAGATTTTCACAACTCCAATCTAGTGTGTCATTGTAATGCGAAATGATTTCTGAAGTGATTTCACAGAAACTTCTCTTTTCCAATAAAACATCTTTTGCTCAATCCTGCGCTGTGCACTTACCCTGAGCCCGATGTTCCAGTAATCTCTTGTCCGTGTCAGTAAAAGCTGCTCCATGAGGGTTAATTACAGAACAGCTGCATCTAAATGGATTGAATTGCTTGAAGATGCCGACCATGGGATTGAGCACTTTCACCCAAAACAGTGACCGCAGTAGTACAGAATGAACGTGTAAATGTGAGTATTATATTGCGCAATACCTCAGTGAAATGGGAGGGTGGACGTTTAGATTAGAATACATTACAGCGTGGAAACAGGCCCTTCAGCCCAACAAGTCCACACCGACCAGCCGAAGCGCCACCCACCCATACCACTACATTTACCCCTTACCTAACACCACGGGCAATTTAGCATGGCCAATTCACCTGACCTGCACATCTTTGGACTGTGGGAGGAAACCGGAGCACCCGGAGGAAACCCAGACACAGGGAGAACGTGCAAACTCCACACAGTCAGTCGCCTAAGGCAGAAATTGAACCTGGGTCTCTGGCGCTGTGAGGCAGCAGTGCTAACCACGGCGCCACCGTGCCGCCCACTCGAGTTAGTTCTTGTGGGAGGGAGAGATTTCTCCGATAAAGGGTGGTTATGATGTGTGAAACGCAAAGATGTGAGATAGCGGGTGTTTGAAGAAGGAAACTTATCACCACGTAGAGTATTTTCATGTAAAACAAAGATTGATTTTCTCAGCGTTTGCTAAGCACATATTGCATGGAGTAAAACAGGAAAAATGCCGATTGATGTGACTGTGATTCGAGCAGAACTTGCTGTGTTGACAATGCCAAGGAAGAACCATTTCATGATCCTGGCACCACATGGAAAAGCACGATGCAAAAAGCAATAAGGATCGGGGCAGAGGTTATGCCAAGAACAGAAACACACGCACAAAGGAATACTTGTCAAACAGTGACTGTGATGTGGGAACTCAGATTCGGTTGCATATATATCGCTTCTATGTCCGGAGAGACTGTCGAGATTGCAACACTGAGATTGTAGGATGTTACGTTTGCGAGATATCTACAAAACTTCAAAGGGTCATGGGATACTGCAGGGTATTGCTGAAATGTATTTCTCAATAACACTGTATTTTAACATCGGTTACTTCACCAATTTCCTCACTTATTGACGTAATCATATAATGGCATGTCATATAATCCCAGTTCAAGGGCGTGGAATCAGAGAAATTGATTTGTAGTGCACCCAAAACTAATTGGAAATGGTAATGGCGTTCAGCGCGAGCATGTGGCTGCGAAAATGCAATCGGTGAGCGTAATGCCATTCTCTGATGATATAGAGGCGCGTGAAATATCGAGGCTAAAAGCTCCCGCCTGAAGGAGACCGGCTTCAATTCTCACGCATCAAGAAGCAGTGGGACATCAGGCTCGGAGCTCCAATTTCACCTGCAAGAACTTGTATTCACATGGAACACGGAACTTTGGGACATCAGCTGGTCGAATAGATACTCAACTATTTTATTCTTAAGTCAGTAGTTTTCAGCAGGATACTTGTTTGTGGATTGAAAGAATATCTACAACTGGGACAGTCAAAATTACAAAGAAGAATTCTGCAAAGAGTCAATTCTTGGAGAAGCATCTGTGCAGAGTGATGCAGAGGAATGTTTACGTCATCTGCCATTCTCATATGTTTGACTTTGCACTGGATTAATTTCCATGAAGGGATTTTTTTGCTCGGTTCACAGTATTCACTTTCCTGCATATTCGCAAAAGTCACTACTGTACTCGAAACCTCTGAAAATTAACTGGTATATACAATGTGGTGATTAGGCTACGTTCACGTCAGTTATGCTGAAGAAATGGATTCGAAATTCATCACATCACATTCCATTAAATGACTAAGCAGAGTGTGAATGGAAGCTTCATGAGGACATATGTGTTTTTCTTTGGAAAATTCGTTGCTTTGAAAGGTGATGAAGATTAGACTGAAGCAGTAACAGTGATTATCTTTATTGCTTGTTCAACTGGTGAACATGACTGCTATTAACCGTGTCCGTATTAACATCACGGCTCTTAAGGTTGTGCATTGGGCCAGTGGCGCAATGGATAACGTGCCTGACTGCGAATCAGGAGACTGTAGGTTCGAATCCTACCTGGCTCGTAGTCAGGGCAGATTTTAATCCCGCTTAAAAACTGATTTTTCAAAAGCCGAAATATGGTGTGAGCTCCTCATCTGCAGGAACGAGAATGCCTTCATTAAATGCCCCCGAGAACATGAGAGTCAATGTCCCAGCGTCATCACAGGAGTGAAGCCGAATAGTCGCGCAGGTGACTTATGGGCACCTTTCCATTTCATAAAGCCACCGATCGAATAACTGTTGCCCGCGGTGATGCTCTGCTTTGAGCATTTTTCGAAACTCTTTGGCCAGTGGAATCAGAGAAGAATGAAGGGTTAACTGTCCAACTGATCTTTATAGAGTGTGAGTTCTCGAGTCTCCTACCCGCTGACTGATAAAGTTTTCCTACCAGTCTATTCAAAGCTTTCTGCATCTTATCGATCAAGAGCAAATGTTTCCTTCAATCTGTAATTCCTTGCTCCTCATTATTTCGTACACGTCAATCATGTCTCCTCACAATCAGCTCTGCTCTGAGAAAAACAACATTTTGAAAGTCTTGTGTTCACTGAAATTTCTTGCCTGTTTTTAACCGTTCGGTGAGTGGAGTAGTCCCACTGCAAACATTCAGCACAAATTTTCAGTAAAAGCCACTCAATGCGGGGAACCGTAGTACTGCTCTTTTCGTCAACAATGTGTAAAAATCCCCTGTAACTTTCGATTTCGCATCCCGTGGGGCTATTTGTCCGTGTTCAACGACGTTTCCCAGGAAGGTGACTTTGGCTTTGGCAGATTCACTTTCAGCTAGGTTTACAAACCAGTTTGACTTCCGAATTCGATCAAAAAAGCCCGATAAATGCTGTAAATATTCAATCCACGAGAGTTTGAAAGTCACCAGGCACAATATACACCAATCTGTTGCGTATTCTGCAATTTCCCTGTCAGTTAACCTCTGAAATGTGGCTGAAGTGTTTTTCGTACAAACGGCATTACTTTAAATTTCTGCAGTCCAGTTGGCGTTACAAATTTGCCTTTGATCTTTCTGTCAAAGTTCCCTACCAGTAACCTTTGAGGAAGTCCAACTAAGAAATGCAAGTTGCTCCTCCAATCTTTTCCACACAGTCCTCCAACTGCAGATATGTATCCGCATCAGTCTTTCTAAGAACATTGATTTTGTGGTAGTCCACACATAACTGTTGGGTCTTTTCTGGCTTTGGCACCATGATGATGGGTGAACTCTATTCATTGAAACTCACTTCGGTTATGCCATATTGGTGGATACGTGATGTCTCCTTATGAACTTGTACAACTTTAAAGGGTTATGCCTGCAAGGATGTTACAGAGTCAGAACAGCATCTCCTATATTTACATAATCTACAATTAGATTATTAATTCCCAGTATATTTCAGCAGATCTCCCCATGCAAGAGTAATAACTCTTTCGATTTTCTTCTGGAAGATAACTGAATAACTTTTTGGACAACTTTTGCATTGTCCAATTTTATTTCAGGAACGTCCAATGCAGAATTCCCTGACATTGGTTCTTCCCAGTGTGTCGTAGTCAAAAACACATTCTCCTCTTGCGTTCGTTCTCTGCCAAAATACCGTTAGAGCATATTCCCATCACATTCTGTGAGATTCCTTCATGACTGGAGTCCCTATCAAGTAGTTAACCTCACTCAATTTCCTCTCAATTTGATAAGGTCTTTTAAACCTTGCTTTAAAGTTTCACAGATTAATGAATTTTAAATAATTGCATTAGTCCAAGCGGCAAAATTGTGATTCTTTGATTTCTCATACACTTCCTGCTTCACCATTTGCTGCGATACTTTTAAATACCGTCTCGACAACTTCCCAACATTATTTAGTTCAACTCTAAAATTTGACACATCATCCAAATGCGTGGTCTCTGTAATCAGACTTATTAATTTTTCCTTAATAAATTTTAATGGTCCTCTTACTTTATGCCCAAAATTGGTTTCAGAAGGACTTAGTTTGGTGGATTCTTTTGGTACATCTCAGATCGCAAACAGCACTGACGCAACTCCCTTATGGAAATAATCTGGCTACTCCAAACCATAAAACCTCAGTATAGTCCTGAATAATTGACGTCACCTTTCCAATGCACCCTGTGATTCTGGATTGTACAGAGTAGATTTGAATCGTTTTATTTCCAAGCTATCTAAACACTCCATGAAAAGTTTGGACGTGAAGTTTGACCCTTGAGCTAATTGAATCTCGGATGGTAGTCTTAATCTAGATTTTTAAAAAACCGTAATTCGTCCACTATCCTTTTAGCTGTCATATTGCATGATTGAACAACATTTGGAAATCTCCTCAATACATCCTTTTTCTGTTAATTAATACTTATTCCCATCTTTTATTGGATGTAGGAAAACTTCACAATGAATGAAGACACTTAAGAAAGATTCCTCGAACGCTGGGGTAGATATTAAAGGTGCAGGCTTTATTATTTCCCATGGTTTTCCTATTAGTTGAAATGTATGACACGTCTGGCAAAATTCAAATGCATTCCCCTGCAATCCAGGCCGTAAAAATGTCTTTGTATTTTAGCCTCCGTTTTCATCACGCCTACGTACCCTCCAATTTGTGGCACATGCGGCACTCGCAGCACCACTTTTCTGTACCCTACTGGAAAAATAAATTCTGCCCATTTCTCACTTGCTTGAGTATGTGTTGCTCTCCATTTCCTCCTTAACATATCATTTGCTAAGTAATATCACACGGGGATGCATTCACTCTCCTTCCACGTACATGTCTTCTGATCCAACTGCTTTAATTATTCATCTTTCTGCTGTAACTCAGTAGCATAGTAGAGCTGAATATACTTGCGTTATTAACGTTTGTCCCCTGCTGTGTCCCACCTACCTTACAAAAAAAATTGTAATCATATTTCAGGCTCCATATCCGTGCCTTTTGATTTGTCCTGCTTCAGCTTGTGACTTTTTGATCGCGTTAAGACACAATCTGGGAAAATTCCTTGATAAACGTCCTGCATTGCTGCACTTGCCTGCATCTCGACTGGCTTTTCAACTGGAGTAGGCAGCACGCTTACCGGTGATTGAGCTATATCATTTGCAAGCACAAATTGTATTCTTGGAGCTGAGAGTTTGTCCAGAACTCCCAGCAGAAATTCCCCACTCTTTCTGCCCACTCTCGCCTCACTGTACATAACTGAGCAATTTTTCGTCCCACCATGAATTCCCGTACACATAGTTCTTCAGGAGTATATGTTTCTCCCTCCTTCTGAATCACAGACAGGCACGATCCTGTGTCCCTCAATATTGTTAACTCTCTATCTGCTACCCCTGGCCAAGGTAAATGAACTTTACCTTTGCAGGTATATTTTTAAAGCACATCTGGCACTTCCCCCTTACCAACCTCTGATCGGCTTGTGCACTCCGATGCAGCTTTCCACCCTCCACTGTGCTTTCTATTGCCACGCCAACACAAAACATCCAGGCTTGTTTTGTTTCCCTGCATCTGAATTTCCAGTGCTTTCCCTAGTTCTCCAACACTGATTTCATGTGGCCTACTTTATTGCAATGAAAACCTCAGATCTTGTACCCTTCAAGAGTTTCCTATTTCCTCTGTGATAAGTTATCCTAATGATTTTCACAGAGATTTAACTTTCCCTTTCCACGTATGGATTTCTCTTTGCCCCAATTTCTATCCTTCAGACTTAAAATGATTCTGGAAACCCATCCCTGTTTTATGGACCACTTCAAAACAATCAGCCATGTCAGCTGCTAACCTTGTCGTTTTAACAATGTACTCTTCCAGAGTAAGCTTATCTTCAGCCTTTATCTCCAGCCTTTTAAGGTGAATTCCTTTAATAATTGCCAATTTCTGAAGTTCAAACTGTGTCTCCCTTTCTCTCTGCTCTGCTGCTCTCTCTTCTTCCCTCTTTCTGCTTCAAATCGTATCTCAAACTGTTCAAATCTGGTGTCCTTTCCTTATCTCGCGAGTCTAACTCAAGCTGCTTCATATTCAAATAAATTTTCACCATGTCCAAAGATTTCATGGATTTTACAGATTAGTTAAATGGTGAGCTACTGCGGGAAAGATCTCTCCTTTCCTCACCGAAAGAGGCAAATACAACCCCAGTATGTCTGCTAATTCCAGAAACCCGGCCTGAATTACTTTTTGTAAAACTACCAACTTTACATTGTCCATAGCAAGACAACTCTTTGAACCTAAATGAGACATTGCTTTCCCAATCCAAATCAACACCCGAAATAAAGACGCAAGCACCTATCAGTTGCTCTTTTAATCCATCAACGAATTCCCAATTTATTATTGACGAGGCTAATCCATTCAAAACGTTATTAAGCAGACAACTCAGACCGTAACGTTATATTTTTTCGTTAAGCATACAGTGAAAATTACCCGAGTAAGCTAGTTTCAAAAATTATTCACAAAATGACGGATTGAAAAACAAAAGACAGAATATAGAATACCCACAGAACTTAGTCTATCCAAAGTAGACTTACTTATGCTGTTCTGAAAATACACAGCAATCCTTAAAAAAAGTACCTTAAAAACAGTAAAAATGAAACAGAAGCTAACAGTTAAAAATTAGAAGGGCAGAAGGAGAGAGGGTATTAGTTAGTGCACCATTGCTGCAGGATCTCAAAACCGGAAGTCAGCTTTCCAGAATGACCACTCCTTTTCCATTATACAGTTCATTTCTAAAACATTAAATCTTTGGCCTTAAGCCTCAGCTGTTTACGGAGAAACGAAAGGCCTCACAGTGAACACTTTCATCTCTGTAACACTTCATCCGATTCGGAGCCCGAACTGTTTTACAATGCCTTTGATAAAAAGATATCAAGAGACATTATCCTTGAGAAAAAGTACAGCTCCGTTTCTTTTTAAAAAAGAGAACATCTTTGTGAGAGCCCAGTCCGTCCAAACTGTCGTCATAAGTGAAAATCTTCGAACAGACAATATCCTGGTAAATGTGTTCTGCAACGTTTCCAATGCTATCACATCCCTGCTGTAATGATAATTGCAGAAAGACACACAGTACTCCAGATAGGGCCGATTGAGCAACTGAAATTAACAACTTAGAAAGCCACAGAAACTGCACTTTTCCACTAATATGACTTTTACACAATACTGCCCCGTGGAGACAGTGAGAACTGCAGATGCGAGAACTCAGAGCCGACAGTGTGGTGATAGAAAACACAGTAGGTCAGGCAGCATGCGAGGAGCGGGGGAGTTGATGATTCGGGCATAAACCCTTCATCAGGACTGATAGATAAATGGAAGGTTCGGGGATTTGGGGGCATGATAGCTGTGAATGCGAGGAGTAGATAAAGGTGGAGAATAAGATGCTAGTTCTGACAGGAGGTGGAGCGGGTAGGTTGGAAAGGTGATGTGCAGGTCATGAAGGCAATGCTGAGTTGGAATCATGAAACTAGAATAATGTGAGGGAAGGGCGAATGAGGAAATTTGTGATCCCATGTGGCATCAAGGGCCCAAGGGGAAGATGAGGCCTTCTTCTTTCAGGCGACAGGTGTTCAGGGAATGTCAATGAAGGAGGCGCAGGACCTGCATGTGCTTGGCAGATTGAGGGGGGGGAGAATGAATTTCATCAGTGATGAGCTTCTAACTGCATATCCAAACTATCATTATGAACATGTTGTTACATCTTCGGAACAGTATCTGACACTACCCCGCCTGAGGAGAAGGCGAGGATTGCAGATGCGAGAGATTAGAGTCAGGAAGGATGCCGCTAGATAGCACAGCGGTTAGGCAACATCGGAGGACCAGGAGTGTCAATGTTTCCAACATTCCTGACGAAGAACTTATGCTCAAAACATTGACTTTCCTACTCCATGGATGCTGCCTTCCCAGGTGTACTTTTCCAGATCCACACTTTTAACTTGACACCGCCTCAGCTCAACTGCATAGGAACATTAAGATGCACCTGTCACCACTCAGTTGATTCTTCTGTCGCATGCGAGACAAACTGCAACATTCATTTCCCCATAAATATCAAGTCATTCAGATCGCTAAAGAAAAGAAAAATGCAGAGGCTGAATATCTGAGAGAAAATAAATAATTGTTGTAGAATTCAGCATCCTGTCAGTTCAACTGAATGTTTGGATATTAAAATTGGTAAAGGAAAAGAGAAAGCTGCAGTTCAATAACTGCTACGGTCTGTTTCGATCAGGCAATGCATGCTCACCTTGTCAAGTGCTGATAGGAACGGAGGAATATATATTTGCTTCGCCACTGCTGAACAGATGAAAAATATCATTTTGCCTTCCGAATCTTTTGATGCTCCTGCAGAAAAGTCAATGTGACTCATAAACCCAGCACAGCCAGTTCGGTGTGCATTTCAGAGTCCTGCAACATTGCATTTTATTTAAAAGATCTTTATTGATTGTTCCATATAAATATGGCATTCTCCATTTCATTATGCATTGGACAATATTGTACCCACTCACTTATTCATTGGTTCATCACTCAATTTTAGTACCCCTAACGTTCCATTCAAGACTTAAATACTAAACTACTTTCACGAAAAAAATGCTTATTTTTAAAACCGAACACTGAGCTGAAGCAATGCCTGTTGGAAATCAACCATCATTCTCTCACTCTCTATACCTTATTTAGTGTGTCTCAGTGCCTGTCACCTTAAACCTGTGCCCTCCAGTTTTGAACTTCACCATCCTGCGCAAACGATTTAGTCCAGTTGCCTTTCCATGCCCCTCATGATTTTTTTAAACCGTGAGAACGTTACGTGCTGCCTGGAACATTCCAGCGAAAAAGCCCCTGCCTACCCCATCTCCACGCTTAACTAAAGCCCTCAGGTCCCCACAACATCCTTGTAACTCATTTGTGCACAGTTTCAATTTTCACAAAATCCTTCCTGGAGAAGTTGACCATCACTGCAAGCAGTATTCTAAATGTGATCTCACCAATGCTCTATATCGCCACAACATGACATTCCAATTTGGATAATCGACTTTCTGATTAATGACAAAACGTGTGCCAAGTACTTTCTTCACAATCTTGTCTACTTGTGACACCACTTTATCTGCTTTTATAAATTTTGCCTTGACTGATAAAGTTGTGATTGTCACGATGTTCTGCTGCCTTCACGGATATGTGGCCCAACATGCAAAGTCACTCTGTTCCTCTGGGTTTCCTCGTGTCCTGCCATTCATTGAGTAATCAGTTGACGTGTTACTCCCAATGTGCATCACCTCATGTTTTTCATGGTTAAATTCAACATCCCCTATCTGAATTTGACATTTGACAAATTCATCTCTGAGCTCCTCTATCCTAAGACCTTCTTCCTCACTATTAACCATTTTGCTAATATTTGCATCATCTACAACTCTGCTTCTCATTTCCCTCGACTTTGTTCTATATTCTTTACACACACCCACAAACGACATGGGTCCCAGCATTCATCCTTGTGTTACACCATTGAATGCCAGTTCCAGTCACACAAACAGCCTTCTATCACCATCCTGTGTCTCCTACCACCACCAAATTAAGTTTGGATCCAACTTGCCAGGGGACCTTAAATCACTTTTCACTTTTATCCTCTCACCAGTCTCAGTTTGGTGTCGTGTTAACGGCTATGTTGAAATCCACACAAACAACATCAACTTCACTACCCTCGTTTAAAAACCCGATCACTTGCCAATAAAATATATTTAATTTAATCTGTTAGGCATGACATTCTGTAACAAAGCCGTGATGACTCTTCCTGATGAAACTTTGACTGGACAAGTGGCAGTTAACTCTCTCCTTCAGGGTTTGCTCAAAAAGGTTCCCTTTAATTGATGTGAGACTCACTGCTGTGTGATTCTCTGGTTTATCTCTCCCAATCTTGCTGAAAAGTGGAACTGCGTTTGTATAGTCCACTACAAACACAAAGAGGAAAGTAAAACAATTCCTCCCTTGTCACAGAGAGGAACATAAGATACAAGTCCGTCTTGAATTGGGAATATGCCCACTTCAAGCCGCTGAGAACCACGAACACTTCATCAGTCTCTATGTCAAACTTCTTCAGAACCTTTCCATCCCACGCCCTGCATTCTGTCCCTATACCTTAGCACAAGAGGACTGTTCGCTTGCTGAACAAGTAAAGTGATTCACTCAGTTATCCCATTTGCTGACACAACTGTACTGTCACACTGGAAGGAGATCATTCAGATATTTTAACTCGAAAATGCTGTATTAAGCCTTTGTGGTTATAAAATATTTTGCTTTGATAGCCACAGTCTATTACAGTGAGAAATGGTGTGAATTTTCTCTAACTGAAAAACATTCACTTAATTCCACCGCGTGTGGAGATTCCTATCTGTTCCCATCTGACATGACCGAGATTTAGCTCTCTGTTGTTTACCATATCCAGAACAGAACTGATGCACAAATCCAAGCACATGATTTCTATATTTATTGACCTACGAAATCGATGCCAATGCCTCACATTGTAATGGGATTCATCAACAAGGGAGCTTTTCAGGATTAACACAGTTGTGTCTTATGTGCAGAGAAGAGAAAATGAGGTCTGCAGATGCTGGAGATCAGAGATGGAAATGTGTTGCTGGAAAAGCGCAGCAGGTCAGGCAGCATCTAGGGAACAGGAGAATCTTTTTTTCTGGCATTCCTGAAGAAGGGCTAATGCCCGAAACGTCGATTCTCCTGTTCCTTAGATGCTGCCTGACCTGCTGCGCTTTTCCAGCAACACATTTCCATCTCTTATATGCAGAGGGTCATTACACAAGCACAGTATCAAGCTTCCTCAGGGGCAAGACCAAAAGATGCTGGAAAGAGAAATCGGAGTTAACATTTTCAGTCCAGTGACACCGTCCTTAGCATTCATGGTTTCCAGGAAAAGTTTGGTCTATATGCAGAAGATATGTGGGGCTGCTGTAATTAGGAGGGAACGAGATGTCGGGATAGAGCCGAAAGAGAGAGACTAACAGTTGGACATAGGAATTGATAGTGATTTGTTTGGAGCATTAACAACTGTACACGGAGACTGTTTATGACTAACCATAAATATTGTGTAATGGCTGCTGTGCTATAACTAGGCCTGGTGGGTGTGTCGGGGGCCAGGACATGGGAGACTTCAGGCCTCTATAATGATTGAAATTGGTATGGATGGTCGCGGGGTTCTCAAGCAGAAAATGGTCTGTTACTTTTTCAGCATGCGCTGAGCTATGGTGGAACACTGCAGTCAGCCTGAGATAGAGACGTTGGCTAGGAAGCATGGTTCTGTGCTAAAGGAGCAGTCAACTGGAAGCTCAGGGACATATTTGGCTATAGAACTTTGTATTCTGCAAAACGGTAATTCAATCCAGACTTCATTTCCCAAGGTAGTGGCGACCACAATATGAGCAGTGAATCTATTCGACTGGATTGTGCAAAGTGTAGGTAAAGTGTGGCTTCACCTAGAAGGTGTGTTTGAGCACTTGTGTACTAAGCAGGGAGTTAAGAAATGGACAAGTGAGGAGAAGCAAGAAGAAAGGATAGCGTAGAAGATATTATTAGAGATGTTGTTAATAAATGGGTAAGAAAGCGACCAGAAAGGCACTATACCTGAATGCTCGTACTTTTCGGAAGAAGGTTGGGGATATAACGGCATAAATTATCACGAACGAATACAATTTAGTAGACATTGCAGAGACATGGAGACAGCATAGTCAAGACTGGTACGTAAATATTCACGGGCATGAGACAATTCGGAAGGACAGAAATGGTGGTAAGGAAGGTGGTGTAACTCAAACATTCAAGAACAACCTCAGACCGATACTGACAGATGATATACGCTCTGTGGAGAATGAGTTTAAATCCTTTTGGGAGGAAATTAGAAGTTCGAAGAATAAAATGTCATTGATTGTCGGAGTCTACCGGCTCCAAATTTTAAGATCACATTGGGGAGGGCAGGAAACAAAGACATAAATAATACCTGAAAAAATGGTATGGCAATTATCATGCGGATTTTAATCAACATGTCGATCGGTCGAAGCAGCTCAGTCAGGGTAGCCTTGATGAGGAGAGTATTGGGTATCTGCGATAGATTCCTTAACTACTGTGTAATGGAACAAGGGGAGAGGCCAAATTAGATTTGGTACCGGGTAATGAACAAGGCAAGGTGATAGATTTGGCCGTAGGTGAGCACTTTGGTGATAGTTACCAAAATTCAATTATGTTTACTTGAGCTTTTTAAAGGGATAGGTATACACCGGAGAGCTACAAACTTGTTAAAACTCGCCAGGTGACTAAACAGATAGATGTGGATAATGTCGTTCATGTAATGCACGTTTGGATTTCAGTTAGCCGTTTGATAAATTTCGCCATGGTAGATGACTGCACAAAATACTGAGGTATTGTCTTGAAGAGTATTTCGTGCTTTGGACTAGATACTAGCCAGCTGCAAGTAGACAGAGGGTGTTATTTGATGGGAAAACTTCATCCTGCAATTCAGTTGCTTTTGGTGTAATGCAACGATCTGTTTTGGGCTCACTGCTTTTTCTCATTTTTATTAACAACCTGGATGGGGGCGTAGAAGGAGCGGTTCGTAAATTTGCGGACGAAACTAAGTTCGGTACAGTTGTGCATAGTGCTGAAAGATATTGTAGGTTACATAGGGACACAGGTAAGATGCAGAGCTGGGCTGAAGGTTGGTAAATGGAATTTAATGCAGAGAAAATGTGAGAAAGAGCATGGCATTAAAATTAGCACAGAATATAAAGATCGATAGCAGAAGTTTCTATAAAAATATAAAATGAAAAAGAGTGGCAAAAGTAAACGTTGACACTTTCGTGGATAATAAGGGGCATTTACTTATGAGATATGCGGAAATAGCCATGACATTGAACAGGCATTTGCGTCGATCTTCACGGTGGAGGATATCAATAACATGCCAATAATTGACAAAGTGATGACGGTTGGTGACGACCTGGGAACAGTCATTATAACAAAAGAGCGAGTGTTGGATTGTGGGAGCTAATTAACACGATGGTGTGTTAAAAAGAAGTGCGCTGGTGGTATTTTTCCAAAATTCTTTGATCTCTGGGGTAGTCACAGCTGATTGGAAAACACAAATATGACATCACTGTTTAAAAAGGGAGGCAGACAGAATATGAGGAATTATATCAGATTACTTACAGTGTCGAAACAGGCCCTTCGGCCCAACAAGTCCTCACCGACCACCGAAGCGCAACCCACCCAGACCCATTCCCCAACATTATAGAACATTGTTTAACCTCTGTAGTGCACCATGGTCCCGCGGTGGGAATGGTTCCTGGCGAAGGTGGACAAGGGCGGGGAGGGGAATATATGTTTGGTAATAGTATTTCGCTGGAGGTGGTGGAATTAGGAAAATACTTCGTTGATGACTTGGAGTACCACAGCGCTTACGATTCCAGACCATGTTCTGAAAAACATGGGATGAGAATGGAACGTTGCTTCATGACGGACATTTGAAAGATGTGTCCAAAGTCCTTCTTTGGTTCAGTGAAAGTCACAATGTCTTTGAGAAGCTAACTTTAGCAGCCAAAAGCATTGTGGCCACAAGAGCAGGTCATAGTCAGAGATTTTCGTGACTCCCGAACGCCTGTATGACACATAGCCTGCGACGACACGCCACCTATGATTTGTCACTGGCATTCTCCACTAACAGCTGTTCACTCTCCGAGCGAGAGCGTTATTCACCTCATTGACCAAATGTTCTTCTCTTTCTTTTGTTCTTTCCCGACCAACTGTTTACTCCTTTACAATACCGAATGAGACATGATGGGATAGTTCCTGTTCGCCTGGATGATTGCAGTGTTAAAGAAACAATGCACAGGAGAAGCACAGCAGATTAGTCAGCATCTCAGTTACAAGAGACATTTAAATCACAACCTTGTTGTGGATTCCTTAGTGCAGTTACAACAATACTGAAAAGCTCAACACCGTCCAGAACAGAGCAACTGAATTGAGCCGCAACACACAACTAATAAAACATCGACAAACATCCATTCCCATCACAACCAAACACTCAGACATGCAGTCTGCACCATCCACAAGATGCACTGCAAATGTTCACCAAGGGTCCTTAAACTGTGCATTACAAAATTACAACTACTTCCATCTAATAGGAAAAGTGTAGTAGATAGGTAGGAAAGACCTACAACCCACAGACCATCCTGCTCTGGAAATATATTGGCGTTCCTCCAGAATCACTGGGTCAAAACTGTGGATTTCACTCGTCTTTATTTTGGGTCTACCAACAGCACACGGAAACGATGGTTCAAGTAAGCAACTCATCACCACCTTGTCCAGTCAAATCAGGAATGAATAGTAAATGCTGACCTCTTCTGGAATACCTACACCCAACGAAGAATGAAAATCATACGCTTTGGAGTTTTGAGTCGTTCTCTCTTACTGAGATATATCTGGTTTTATTTGAGGGGTATCAAAGATGAGGATTTGCTGTTGGGAAACTGAAACGATGCATCGCATCAAAATTTGATGGAGCTGCTTTGTTCCATGTAGCCTGATCCTCACCGGCCTTTGAAAATGAAAGCAGAGTGTTACATTCACAGTGGAGTGAAAGCATTCACTATCTGAACTATCGAGACATAATTGGAGGGGCGCTGGAGAGGAACTGCGGTAATGTGGTGACGATTCAGTTACTTGTCTGCCCTGAATATTCATCAGTGCAACCACACCGGGGAAAAGCCATTCAACTGTTCTGAGTGTGAAAAGGGATTTGCTCAGTTTTCTAACTTGCTGACTCACCAGTGGGTTCGCACGGAGAAGAAACCATTTAATTGTCCAGAGTATGGAAAAGGCTTTAAAAGTTCTCACGAACTGCTGTACCATCAATGTGTTCAAGTTGATGAGAAACCATTTAAGTGTTCTCACAGAGGGAATGGGTTCAGGCCGTCACTTGATCTCACTTTACATCTGCGAACCCAGTGGACAGAGGCCGTTCGCCTGTTCTAAGAATGGGAAAACATTCAGTCAGTCATTCAGTCTGCTGAGACACCAGTGAGTTCATACCATTCGTATGAGACCATTCATCCGCTGTGATTTGAAGTAATTAATTGATTCCGGCAATCTGCTGAAATACAAGAGAGTTCAACTGGAAAGAGACCATTAACCTGCTCTGACGTTTCTCAAACTTACTGAAAGACGAGTGAATTCATATTGACGAGAGGCCATTCATATGTTCTGAATTGGGGAAAGGATGCACTTAAGCCATCCATTCTCCTGATACACCAACGGGTTCACTGTGACAATAATTTGTTTTAATGACGCAGTGTGGGAAATGCTTTATAAATTTCCAGTAATTGAGGTCCCATCAACATGTTCACGCTGATGAGAACACAATCTTATGCTCTCACTGTAGGATTGTTGTTTCTTTGATAAAAGTGAATACACTTCACGAGATCTTCATTTCGATGTGAAGAGCATTCAGAAATGCTGAATGCGTCGATGTATCTTTTAGTACAAATCCACACTTAACAATGAAGAAGAGGATCAAGAACAGGGCAGTCAATGGATATCTACCAGTCTCCTCTAATTGTACGGAAATCCGGGAAAAGAATCTTTGAATTTGATGTGATTGAAAACTGAACAATTAAACATCAGATCAATTGAAGAGATTAAACACATCCAATGAAGTAAACTCCGGCTGACAGATTGAACACAGTTCAATTCTCGATGCAATAACTCCATATCGCATTCACATGGGACCTCACTGGATTGTTTGCACTATTACCATCTTTCCAGACCGTAGAGGCTACTGCCTTCATTTGAGAAAGAAGGGGCTGTTGGTGATTTAACCAGGCCAGAGAAGATTTCGAGAAGGACAACTTTTAAATTAACCTCAAACCATTGATAGGAATTGGAACCACGCAGCGAGCATCACACTGTTTTATAAGCCAACAAAGCAGCCATCTGACCGAAACGGATTCCACCTGACTGGGCTGTCACACGTGCGAATGAGTAATTGAATCCCTTGCTACCCACAGTGCAAATTAACTGCCTTGCCACGCACGGTGGATCATTGTTTAGCACTGGTGCCTCAAAGCATGAGGGGCTGGCTTCGATTCCAGCCTCGGCGGATTGTCTGTGTGGCGTTTGCATGTTCTCCACGTGTCTGCGTGAGTTTCCTCCAGGTCCTCAAATTTCATCCCACAAGACAAACTGGTGCGCCGGTTAGTTGAATTGTCCATGATATATTACCAATACCGTAGGTTAATAGGTGGGGTAAATATAAGGGAGGGTAATGCGTTTGAGTGCTTTTTGGAGGGTTTGTGTGGACTTGTTGGGCCGAAGGGCCTGTTGCTGCACTGCAGGGATTCTCATGTGTTTTCTGGTGTTTCGTCACATCATTACTACTCCTTAAGCTCTTTTCAAAGTCAGACCATTAAAATTTTCTCTCATTTGTGGGAACAAAACCATATCTGCTGAGATTGGAAACCCGAGTTAATCACTTCCCAGGCAAGGAGCAAGTAAATATTTCTCGCTCATGTGAATATACTCGTGCTCGCTGAATAGAGATGACCAGGTGAATCTCTTTCCACACTCAGTGCAGGCCTCTCTATCGTGTGCCCATTCATGTTTATTTGAACCTTTGCTGATTTAATAAATTCCTTCTCATACACAGAACAGACGAATGGTGTCTCTCCAGTTTCATGTCGATTGGATGACATTAGGCGGTGTTGTGAAGATAATCGCTTACCAAACAGAGAAGACAAATATTCTCTCCCTTTGTTGAAGTCGTCTGCGTGCCATTAGGATTGATCCCCGAGTGAATGGCTCCCCGTCATGGAACAGCTGAGTGGCGTGTCCCCATGTGAACAGGTTGATGTTGAATTAATATTTTGAATTTACAACCTTTGCAGATCCGAAAGTTTATTTTTCAACAGTATGGGAAATGACATGCAAACCTGCCTGCACACAGCATGGCCAATAAGAACACAGAAAATCAAGCCTGTCCAAGCCATACAAGGAACACCCAAAATGCCTCAGCATTGACCAAACAGGCTGACAAGGGAAACCATACATGATCACAGTTATTCACAAACCATGGAATACACTTCCCCAAGACAATCTACCAATAAGCTTCCTCGACCCGATAAACACAGCTGAACCAAAGGCCGTAGGGTAGTGTAGTACCCCAGTGATATCAAAGCCACATGAAGCTCAGGTAAGCTAGGGATGCACCAGAATACCTTGCTCATCTCTGGAGAGCAACAATGGTATCACCTTACTGCCAAGGAAAGGGACATTCTCACACACCCACGAAGAGATCTGGAACCCCCGATCCCATTCTTGAACAGATGAATGCTGCTGGATGCTTGATTGAGTCCAGACTGTATCATTCACGTCCAGAGCTTGTGCCGTAACACGAATCCAGCCAGGAGAGAGCCGGACTGGCAAGGGAAGCCTGGAAAAATAGAATGAGAGACTGCTGATTACATTTTTTGCATCAATCCTAAGAGATTCCTCAGCTCGAAGAAAATTGACCGGGATTCCACCAGTTCACTGTTTTTTCTGTCTTGTGGTTTCTGAGCATTTGCTTTGGATGTGTCTGCTTGTTTGCTGACTGCATGTATTGTCAGTTTCAGTTCTGTCGTCTAAGTGTGTTTATCCATCAGACAAGTTTACTTTAGATTAGATTACACTACAGTGTGGAAACAGGCCCTTCGGCCCAACAAGTCCACACCAACCAGCCGAAGCGCAATCCACCAATACCCCTACATTTTACCCTTTACCTAACACTACGGGCAATTTAGCACGGCCAATTCACCTGACCTGCACATCTTTGTGATTGTGGGAGGAAATTGAAGCGGGAATTGAACCCGAGTCTCAGGCGCTGTGAGGTAGCAGTGCTAACTACTGTGCCACCGTGCCGCCCACGGTGTGTTTGTTTACAGTGTGGTGCGCGATAATCCTTTATTGCTTGACCTGTCAATCACTCACTGCTTGTGTGTTCTGTGATTACTACCTTTATCTTTCCTCTAAAAATGAAGTGCAATGCTTAGCAGTCAGCGCAGGACGTCCATTACGCCATGGGGGCAGGGAATTCCACCCACTGCTGGGATGTGCGAGCTGGGCAACCCCAACCATGTGGTGGCAACGGCCCAGGACCGAAGTTGTACAAGACGATATTGAGGAGGCATGTAAGTTTCGATTCCCTACAGTGTAGAAACAGGCCCGTCGACCCAACCAGTCCACCCCGACCCTCGGAAGAGTAAGCCGTGCAGACCCATTTCCCTCCCACTAATGCACCTGACACTATGGGCAATTTAGCACGGTGATTTTACCTGACTTGCACACCTTTGTGAATGTGTGAGGAAACCGGAGCACACGGAGGAGTCCCACGCAGACATGGGGGAATGTGCAAACTGCACACAGACAGTCGCCCAAGGCTGAAATCGAAGCTGGGACCCTGGCGCTGTGAGGTAGCAGTGCTAACCATGCCGCCCTGTAAATACGTGAAAATCAAAATAAAGATCGGAGATTCTATTGTTATACCTGGTTCACTGGCAGACACTGTGCTGAAAGAGACAGGGGATGGCGGTTACTTTACACACTTTACAGTAGAGCTTTACACATGTCCACAAGGAAATTGACCATATGGGAAGTCCTTTAAATTCGATAAGCTTGATTATTGGACCACGGCCATTACGGGAGGGCACGTTGACCCCTCCTGGGACACTGCATACATGCTGCAGTGTCTTGCAAAGTTTCGGCAGGTTGCCCACCAGTATCAGGCCGCGGAGGCGAAAGACTGCTGCAATAACAAGCGACACTGTGATCAAAATAATTCCAGACACAGCCACACCGCCCTGTGCCCCACAGTACCTGAAATTTCCCATACTGGATTCAAAGCCAGACCCTATTGGGCCTGAATGATGTGGCTGCATTTTTCTTACCATGCATTACACAGCAAGCCCGCGATGGGACACACTAGCCCCGGGGCAGTATGAATCACCACTGCTGCCCAACTCAAATGATAACTCCAGACTCACAAGAAGACCGAGTGCTTGCCGAAATTACTAGGCCACCAACTGTCAGTTTCCCCGCATCATGATATGGTGCACTCCCCTGTATAAGACCTGGATCCACGCAGAGCTCCGGGCCATGCGACAGACCCGTTGAAGTGACAGCTCCCGTTCTACAATTGGGTCCTCGAAGTTTCCTGTATTTTCAACTGTTGGTCCCAAGATGTGCAGACCTTATTACAGCTTGTGCATATGACCCATTGGTGACCACCAGCCCTGTTATTGACATCCCCCTGGGGCACCGCTTCAGACTGCGAAAAAGTGTCTGGACAGCACCGTGAAGGATGCAATAAAGGCCAGTGCAAGACGGCACGCCGATTTTGGGCAGTTATCCAGTGTCTGCAGAGCAGCCAAGCATTTGCTCGATGTCATTGTCCGTTTTAGTGAGGTCTGTGACTCCTCGTCGGGCATTCCATTAGCAGAGAACGAAAAGCTTGCCGTGCAGTCCTTACATATGCTCACGTTTTAACGTTGCACAAACGAACGACGAGCAGGACGGACAATTTAATTGTACTTAATAACTTGGACGGGAATGGGCTGTTCACTGCACCAAAACCGACGGGGGCATTCGACTGGCTCGCACAACCTGACAACCACAGGGACCACTCGGAAAATTACCTGAGTTGCAAGAACCTCTGCACGAAACGGTTTTTGAGAATACCCATAACAGACCCACTTTCCTAACCCATTAACTCCAGTATTGGCCCTGCCACTGCGACTGATGCTGCCATTATGTCAGGCTCTTGCCCAGTCGCCCTCCTGAGCCAGCAGACCTGATGTAAATTGAATGCCAATATCCACTGTTCCTCTGAGGATCTCACATTAGCGAACCAGGACGTCCAATATTCCATGCTGCGGGCAGTAATTTCACACAGCACTGAACCCTCTGACCAGGTAAGCTCCTGATGCTCTTGGTCATGCTCTAATTCACCTATCTGCGCTCTTCTCGAACCCTACTTGCCCTGTTGTCAATGGCCCCTTTCTTTAGACAGTTCCCTGACTCTCTGCACCTAGTGGGGTGCTCAATTGACGGATTTACTTGTCATGCATCCCAGCAGAATTAATTGAAAATAGCGACACACTACGGTGATAGGTAATAACAAAGTAGATACTTGTGAAATCTAAGGACTTCAAGGTGACCTTCTTAGCAAATGCGGGTGCTATGATGTTGTTATACCTCTGCACTGAAAGCTGAATTGACGTCAAGCTGCTGTCTGTTTTCTCCGTTGGTTTTGATCATTCTGGCTCTCGTCTAATTGCCTGAAGACGAGAGGTGCCGACAACCTAGGAGATTGCTGCGTGGTTTCTGGTGTAATTTTCAAAGGGGATGAGGAGCTGCTGTTGGTCACGGGAAGTGTCTGTGAGTCCCCCAACCCTCACTCCCCCGAAACCCCACAACTCCCCATAATCCAGTCACTGCAGTCAGCAGCTGATCTACCCTGTCAGAGCACACTGGATCCTCCTTACCCTGACCTTTTGGAACGACAGTCTGCTGCCATGAATGTGGCAAAGGCTGGATATGATGTGTTTTGCTTTCAATTTCACTTTCATCTCTGGCCACATGTAAGTTATTCAGTTTAACCTTGTAACCCTTGCAGGAAATGTCCGCTCGCTGATCCCTTTTTGTCAACTTAACCAGGTTCCCCACACATAATCACCACCTCAGCAAACTCTACTTGAACTTGCCCACATTGACTTATTGATCTTCTCCAGCCTTGATAGAGCAGGGACTGTTCCTGTGCCCAAGCACCCTGCAGGAACTTTAATGACTCAGGGAGCAACCTGAATCTAATTGATGTTAAGTGTTTGTTAGCCAATGTCTCTCCAAAGCTGTTGTTTGAAAGTATAGGTAACAGCCTTTAAATATGATTGCTGCATTCTCTGAACCGGAACATCCTCTGCCCATATAGTTCGAACGACGCCTCCTGCTGACCGACCGTTAATTGACCAGTTCTGACAATGTTGCATTCTCGACTTTTCCTACCCTACCCACGTGGCCACACCTCCTAATTCCAATCCTGGTCCCAGCATTTCATAGCTTCCAGTAATATTTTGGCACTTATGCTCAATTCCACCACAAACCCCATTCCCGACCTATTATTTTGTGCTTCCAAGCAACTTTGGGCAAGAACGTTGGGATGCAGAGGTTCTGTTTTGCACCCTTATCATTTTGTTATCTCATCATTCCTGCACTTCCATTTTGATTTCGTTCCCTCCGGTTCCCCTCTTTGTTCTTTGTCACGAAATCCTTTTAATTGCAGCATTTTTAATTTTTGACGAAAGCGGATGGAACTCAGACAAAGTAAGTGTCTACAGCAGATTGTGAGCATTTGTTAATTTGCAATATAATAAAGAACGTATGATTAGGATTCATTAAAAATTACGCTTAATACTTATTGATGTTGGAATATAAAGTTCACTTTCCCCTTTATTGACACGAAGTAAGTTCCTCGATTTAATTTTCATATTTCAGAATCAGTTCAGTTCAAATGGCAAAAGACAGCTAGATCGCTGAAGTCACTGCATTCCAACCTGATTTTGGACACGCGAGAACTTCAGTTTCTCTCCCTCCTGCTCTCTCTATCCGAGCAACTTTCTCTGATTTCCTTTCCTTCACTTTTAAGCGGCCGTGCTCCACGGGGAAATCCTATTGGCTGTTGTTGAATCTCCAGCTCGAGCTGAGAGAGGGTTGTCTCCCATTGTGAGGTCAGAGACCCAGCCGCAGGTTGATGGGACTCAGGGGTCAGGCCCCACTGCGCAGCCTCTGTAGAATCTCCATGTCTCAGTGTTCCCCAAGGGGAAAGGCGCATCCAGGAAGGAGTCACTGCGGGCCTCACTATAGGCTGCACAGAGGGACACTGACATTTACACACGGAGCTTGGACAGCGAGTTCCAAGGGAACCGGTGTGACACCTTTGCCCTGTGACTTTGCTTGCGAATTCAACCTGCGTGTGTTTAGAACAGGAACTCTTCCATTGGGTTAAATCCAGCCATTCAAAAGGATCGAATATCTACTGTACGAATAATGATATACTTCCGAACACCTCATGGAGACTATCATTTACAGCAGATTCTAGTCGATTGTACAACCAGAGAATTATACTGAAAAGTATAAATATTTCTTTGCATTAACTCATTCATAAAGGAATCATTCCATTGGTCAGGTATTTGTTGGAGAAGCACAGGCTGGCGTTGCATGTCAGGCCCCTGCAAAAACCTGGACATAGACTCTGTTCTAATTAACTGGGGACCTGAAAACTCTGATAGGGAGACCCTCCTGAAGAATGTGGCCTTCACTGTCTGTGCTGTCACTTATTCCTCCCGAGAAGGTGGTGGAGAGTGAGTTCACTTCCTTAATCACTACAGATTACTGGAATATTGTGTACATTTCTTCCTGGGTCCGCACCTTCAATCATGGGGATGGATTGGAAAGAATGGAACTTTTCAGATTGGGAATCTGATGGGACTCATGACACCTCTGGGAGAAACTGTTCGCCGAATATAAGGTTCAAGAATGAGACAACACAGGCTGAAATTATCTGCAAAAGTAACAGATGTGTCGCAAGAGATGTTTTTGTTGACATAACGCTTGGTGTTTGTGTGGAGGGCCCTGCTGGAGTTCTCATGGAGGCGGCTCCAACTGACGCCTTTAACAGGGAACTCGGTCATTATTTGAATTTCACTGAGGGGTGGAGAGTCAATGGACAGAACAGAGTGTCACAGTAATTTAGTTTCTGAATCTCAAACTCCCACTTTGTCAATGAGGACTTGGTCACTGACATCAAGAGATGTCAGCATGCTGACGCTTGGCTTGGGAGTCTTTGTAGTGGACATAGAGCTTTACTCACGGTCAACCTCCAGACAACAGGATATGTCTTCAGAATATGCAAATGACACAAATTGAAAATGCAGGAAACAGTGAAGAGAAGAGTAGCAGAATTTAGGAGGACACATGCAGACGTTATTTCTATTCGGTCTGAGGATGAACGTGGCCCACAGGATTCCTGATATCCTCATAATGAACTAATCAGAGCCAGACTTCCTTATTGTTCGTGGCCAATTAATATGAAGCACAGAATTCCTGTGAAACAGACAGGAGAGAGGCGAGAGCTTTCTGTTTGTCATAAAGAGCAAAACAGTCACGCAATGGCCGTGGGGGAGAGACATTTCCTGTATTTAATCAAAATCACACTCTGACATGGCGAACCCTCCAACTACCTGAGGGACTGTGATTTGTAAAACATATTCCACGTGAAGTTTGTTCAGAATCAGTCACAGATTATTTTAAATCTGCAATCTGACTAGATTGATCCTGAAGGCAGAAGTTTTACAGACACTGCAGAAAAGATTTACCACCATGCTTCCTGGACTGGAGGGCATTTCTTATGAAGTAATATTGAGGGGCCGAGCGCTTTTCTCATTGGAGTGAAGAAGGATTCGGGGTGAATTGATAAGGGTGTATATGATGATAAGAACCACAGATAGAATGAATAGCCAGAGACGTCTTCCCAGTACAGAAATATCTTCATAAGGGGGCATAATTTAAAAGTGATTGGTGGAAGGTTATTGGGGAGATGAGAGGTAAGTTCTTTCTATGCACCGACCAGACTCTGTGGCGGTGGTAGTTCAATCAGGTGCATTATGGATGTTTACGCGACTCTTGGATAGGCACATGGAAGATAGGTTATGCAGATTAGTTTGATCTTAAAGTACATTAACCGATCAGCGCATCATCGAGGGCTGAAGGGCCTGCATTGTACTCTTCTGTATCAATTGTCCTCCACATTATTGACTCCACTGTCAGTTAAAGTTCTGATACCATATATCCTCCTGAACGATAATGTTTAAGAACTTCTCACCATTTTCAACGGGATCATTCAGTTTCTGTTCGATTCCTCCGACAAACGTGAACCAATTGTTGTAATTGTACCATTCTCTACCACGACCTCTGGAGAGCAAGTGGGAATACAGCGTTGAGATAGGGAATTAGGCATGATCACATTGAATGGAGAGCAGGCTGTAGGGGCTGAATGGCTTCGTCCTGCTCCTGGTTTCATTCAGCTAAATGTCCTCCTGAAAATCTCATCCTTAAAAGTATCAGTGAAACATTGGGGAAGCACGTCAGTAGTTGTTTTCGTTGAGATTTTCCTGCATCTTTAAAATTTGATTTTTCTTTGCAGTGACGATGAACAGTCAGTCTGAGAATCAAAGTGGTCCTCAGGACTCCTGATGACCTCTCAGCGAAAAAGTTCATAGGAACGCTTCCTAACTGTTAATGATCAATCGCATGCAATAAAGAGAGACACTTCATGGAACTTCCTGATTGTTCACGGACCCGAGATGTTAATTTGCTTTGTGAATTACAGACTATATAAATGTAGAGGAATTACACTGTATATCGGCAAGTAACGTGAGGATGGATATTTAAAAACCCTGCAAAAAAATCTTAAGGATATCCTAAAATGTTTTAAACGTAATTGAGCGGTTTTGAAATTTATTCAACACTGTCGACGGAATGGGAGGTAATTTCAAAAACCGAGAGAGACTCACAGACACAGATAGAGAGCCACAGCCACAGGTACAGGATAAGATTGCCCTTGAGGTGTTTCGGAGCTCACTCTGTGACCCACAATAGGCAAGGCAGCAACAGATGGAATGCAGTCATTTTCTGGTTATATGGACGATGTTTTGTTTACTATTTGGCACAGTATTGTCCCAGCCCTGGGAGGGTTTGAAGTGGAAAATGTAAAGGGGGATTTATTCTTTATCTGACTCAGTGTTGTTCCTGTCCTGGGAGTGTTTGATGGGAACAGTGTAATTGGGCTTTAATCTGTACTGAAACCTATGCCTGTGTTGGAGATTGATGGGGACAGTGTCGGGTGATTAAAACAAAACCTAACCTCATGCTAAACGTGGCCTAAGATTTCAAAGGGTTCCAGTCTATTGTTAGATTACTCGACACTGAACCTATTTATAGATTCCAGAAGCAACACCGATATTTTCTACCTATCTGATCCTGCAGTTCCTCTCATTGACTCTCAAACTTTCATCATTTTTGACTATTCAAAATTCCAGGGATACAGTCCTGGGCTTGTGTCATTTCCCTGGCCATTGAACCCGTGCCGTCCAACTATAGTTCTGTGAATCTACGCTGCATTAATTTGCACATGGACTCCCAAGTCCCCAACACGTTCTTGCCTTTATCTGTTTACAATGTCGCTGTCAGCGCTGTGCTGACATGAAATGGCTAATAAAACAAACCTATAATGGCTACTGACACTTTTGGAATCATTTGTCCTGGTTTGGCAGATTAAAACACATCGTACACTTTATACATTTTCATCTCTCGGCCTCCTGCAGATGAAATAAACTGGGATGTGAATCGATGCAATTTCGATGTTAGAGGAGGGATAATCTAAACCAAATGGTACAATGGTAAACTGGATGCAGGAGCAGAGAAGCTTCAGTTTGAGTCTGAATTCTGTCAGCACAGGTGAGGGGCAAATGTGTGAACAGCTTTTTTTTTCCATTCATGCATTCCTGCATTGGAGAAATGTTAATTTACAAATTAAACTCTAAAAGCAGGATATGGACAACTCTGTTAAAAAGTTTCCAATGATTAAGATGCAGATTCCAGAATCCTTTTAAAGTCCGTGCCCTGAGATTTTTAAAAGTCTGTCTAACTTTCCAAACTTCAAGACGAAAATGCGATAGTTATATGACAGGTCAGCTACTGAATTGTAGGTGCGTGGTCTTGTTCAGAATCTGTCAGAGATTTAGCGCGGATAAGATGTACTTTATCCAGATAACAGGCATTTATCAAGGACCAGCCTGACGTAATTTGCCTTCACATTTCGTGTTCTCTAAAAATAAAGAAATTGATTTACCATTAAGCAAGCCTCTCGGATTGTGTATCATTGGTATACATTTGTGAAAGAGTAATTGTGTATGTGAATGAGCGAGTGTGGCTTTGAGGTGTCTGTGACTGATTGACTGAGAGTTGGTGGCTGAGATTGGCTGAGTGAGAGGTTGTGTTCGAGTGTGAGATTCTGAGATCGGGAGTTTGCAATGCTCTATTTTGCGTGTGACTGATCATGTGTGACCGCATGACAGTGTGTCTGTGCGTATGAGCTATGTACGAGTTTGTGATAGACACTGTAGAGGCAGCTTTACTCTGTAATCTAACACAGGGCTTCCCCTGACACGGTAGTGTTGGTGGACATATCTGTACATTGTATGTAACCCTATTTTTCCCTGACCCTGAAGGTTTAGTTGGAGAAAGTGTACAGGGAAATGTACTCTGCCGATAAGCCAGTGATATAACTATGCTAAGTGCATTTGATAGGGACAGTGTGGGGATAGGGGTTGACTTCGTCATTATCTAATTCCACGGTGAACATGCTCTGGGAGTAAGAAAAGCTGAAGAGCAGAAACAGCTTTACTCTGAACTTAACCCCATTCACTACCTAAATACAATCTGAAAGAACTGCTGATTCTGTCAATCAGAAACAAAACCTCAGCAGGCTTGGCAGCATCTTTGAAGAGAAATCAGCGTTAAAGTTTCAGGTCTGGCTCAGATAAACGGTGACCGGATACGACGTGGTAACTCTGGATTCTCTGTTCGGATGTTGCAAAAACTGCTTAGCTTTTATCAGCAATTTGTTTTTTTCCCTATTCTCTACCTGTTCTACGAATTGCTCCCCTCAATTAGCTTAGAGACTTTGTTCTGCTGTACATCAACTTGCTGACAACACATGGAATTCCAGTCTCTCACTCAGACGAGAGTAAATGAATATATAATCCCAGCGGAGTGAAATTCCCCTGCCCTATCACTGTATATTTCCCTGACTAATGCACCTAACCTTCACATGTCTGATCACTATGGGCAATTTAGCATGGCCAATATTACTTAACCCGCACATGTCGAAGCAAACCAGACCATCCGAAAGAACCCCACGCAAAAACTTACAAACTCCATTTACAGTTGCACGACACTGGAATCAAACAGGAGTCCCTGGAACTCTGAGGCAGCAATCTAACCACTGAGTCACTGTGCCAGCCAAACAGTTAAGTTTAAAATTGGGACTGGGTATACAAAAAGCTGCAGTTTAATTTCTGCGACATTCAGTTTCTCCAAAATAAAGTTTATGGAGTACATCAGTTCAATAAGCCAGCTCACTACCATCTTCTCAAGGGCTGATGGGAATGAGGGATAAATGCTGAGCCCAGCCAGTGATGCTCACGTCCGATGAACAAACGAAAACTTCATCCCTTTGCCTTGCTAATACCTTGCTGCCCCTGCAGATTAATTCAATGTGTTTTAATATCCCAGGACACACAGATCCCTCTCTACGACAGAGTCCTATAACATCTCCCCATATAAACTGAAGTCTCTGTGGATTCTCCCTGACACTCTCCACTTTGTATTGTAATGGACAGGGCTTTGCCCATTGACTTATCATCGCTACATCAATCTGTTTGACAGCAGTTTACTTCCACTTCACAATTTACTTATAAACTAGTTTCACCAATAATATACTCAGTTTTTAGATCAAGACTGACTTGAGCAGATGCCTTTTGGAAATCTCAAAATCCTTCGGTCACTCTCTGTTCCTTACTCAGTGTGTCTGCCTGTTTCGCTCTGCCCGCCCAGAATATCTGTGAATTGCCACATTCTTCCGTTATCATTTTGGAATGCTTCATGCTGTCCATACCTCCTGTACGATCACAGTAAAACGTCTTCACCTCCCTCGGCCCAAGTCCTGGTTATAATTGCAGAACTGTCCAAATATTTGGTCACGCCATCACTTTAACTCTCCCGATTTGTGTCCAAGGTTATGGACAATGATGTTGAATCAATTAATAAGATCCAGATTAAAGGAGTACTTGACTGAAAATAAATACAGTTCTACTAAAGGACTGTAAAATGTACAGATCGGGATTTCCAAACATCAAAGCTTCATTAAACAATCCTGGATGTCAGATAAACAGGACATTCACACACATGGGTCAGACACAAGACTCAATGCCCCCGACACAGAAAGGTTCCTGTATCAAACAACATACGGTATTGGAATCAAATGCAGTTTTTGTGAGAAGGGCATAGCACATGGGTTGAGGAAAATTGTCCATGGGGATGTTACGAATCAGGAATCTAATTTAGAATCCAAACTGAACAGAAACAATCCAATAAAGAACTCTGTGATGAAGTTCTGGAATACATCTATTTTCGTTGAAAATGGGAACCCTGTTGGATAACAATCGAGAATTACTGCTTGTGTGTGTGTGCGTGTGTGAGTGTGTGTGTGCGCGCGTGCGTGTGTGTGCGCGCCTGCGCGCGCGTACGCATGTGTGTTTCCGTGGTGATAGTTGAGAGTGAGTTAAATTTCTATCACTTCTCAGATTATACATATCTTCAAAATGTTTGGTTAGGCATCATCGAGGGAACTTTACTCTGTATTTAACCCTGTGTTGTCAATTGATCTCACAGCTTCCTAAACACTGTTTTCAAGGCTCCATCCGTTGCCACATCTTATATTTGCCAGTATCCTTTTCAGAGTGTCCTTCAGCCACTCAGTGACATCCCAGACTCAGGGAGGCAGCTGGTGTCGCATCTGCACTGTCACAGGCATCTGCCTGATGTCCGAACAATGCAATCCCCTTATCAGGATTGCTCTCCCACTTCTTTTGTTTTCTCCATTAATTAAATTCAGAGAAGGTTCATTTAAACTCGGAAGCAACAGTAACTTTTCGATTTGAAAATGGAGGGAGGCAGAAAACTGGGCCACTGCTGAATTCTGTCCAAGCAACAATGTTAAACCTTTTCATCGTTCTGTGGTTCCTAACATTTATACATTTCCTGTACTATAGTATTGAAGTATTTCAGGGGGTGGGTGCTGCCTTGTTACGGAATGATGGAATGTGAATAAATGATCTAGTTCTCCAAAAATATCTAGTTGCTTTCATTCAGAAAGTGGTTGCTGGTTCCTCTCGTGGCGGTCAGAGGGGATCGCTCTCCCTCACCTCACGGCCCTGGCACGAGTCACCTGTTGCCTCCTCTCGCTTCCTCGGTGTCAGACTTTCCCCACTGGTTGTGGCCATTCTTTTTGTGACGTCACTGCGCAGCCGCTTGCGCCTTTTCGTCATTCAGGGCATTGTGAGACTGTCAGAAATAATAGAATGTACAGGGACAGGAGCAAAGTGTCCCAGAGAAAAAAAAATCTGCTGCTTGTACAGTGACACTGCGAAGCCAGCAGAGGGCGGTATTTTATCACTTTAAACAAAAGAGGGACAGACAGTGACAGAGAGAGTCAGATACATTTCTTCATCAAATTTTAAGTAATTCATTGATTGATCAACTCACGTTAACACTTCTGGTAATATTGAATCGACACCCTCACTCCCAGGACCCCGTCCCCTGTCTTGGTTAGTTCTTGTGCAGGTGGCCCTCTTCCTAACAACATTTGCAGCTCTTGGACTGCTTATGCTCCTTACTCTGATACCCTCCTCTTTGCAGTTCCTGCTGAGGTTCATTTTACAGTCGGCTACCGTACACCCAGAAGAACGTAAAGTTTCACACACTCTCATTACTAGGATGAATGTTTGAATCATAAGCATTCATATTACCTGTGTGGTATTTCAATAGTCCCATGCATTGCTGAAACCTTCAGGACGATGGACTTATAGCCGAGAAATGGGATTTGTGTATGTGGATCTTCATTATCTGCCAGGACCATTCGTTAATATGTTTCCCTCTGAGCTATAAAGAACAAATGAACACAAGAAATAGGAGCATGAGTCTGGAATTCGGCTCCTCGAACCTGCTCCGATTTTTAATACAATCATGACCGATCTCATTTATGAAGTGCTTTAAGAGGTTAGGAATGGCAAACATTAACTCCGAGATTGCTCAGGTTCTCGAGAATTCGCCACGATCGTAATCGATCCATGCAGACCCCATCTCTCTGGCACTTTCCTCATCTCTGGAACATCTGGATAACATGGATACCTTCATCAGACTTCTGTATATTGGCTTTAGGTCTGCCTTGAAGACCCTAATGCCAACAAGACTCATCGACATTTCTGAGTCCTAGGACTTTCCTCACATCGAGAACTGGATCTTTAACTTTCTGACCTGCAGATCACAATGAATGAGGAGAGTTGGAAACTCCTCCTCTTCAATAATACGCAATACTGCTGCCCTTCAAGGCTGTGTACTCAGCCCCCTTGAATATTTCTTACCCTCTCGTGACTGTACCGCCAAATTCAGCTCCATTTACAGATTTACTAATGACACCATGATAGTGGGTAGGTCTCAAAACCGACCTAGATTACACCTCCTCCCACCATGCCCCCTGTAAAAACGCCATCCCATATTCTCAATTCCTTCACCTTCCTCCACATCTGCTCCCAGGTGGACCAATTCCAATACCGAACAACCCAGATGGCCTCCTTCTTCAAAGACCGCAATTTCCCCTCAGACGTGTTTGTCGATGCTCTCCACCACATCTCATCCACTTCCCGCTCTTCCGCCCTTGAACTCCGCCCCTCCAATCGCCACGAGGACAAAACCCCACTGGTTCTCACCTACCACCCCACCAACTTCCAGATATCGCATCATCCTTCGTCATTTCTGCCACCTCCAAACAGACCCCACCACCAAGTATATGTTTCCCTCCCCTCCCCTGGAAAGACTCCCTCCGCGACTCCCTTGTCAGTTTCACAACCCCCACGAACTCAAACCCCACTCCCAGCACCTTCCCCTGCAACCGCAAGAAATGCCCCTTGCGCCCAAAACTACCCCTCACTTCCCTCCAAGGCCCCAGGGGATCCTCCCATATCCGTCACAAATTCACCTGCACCTCAATACACAACATTTACTGTATCCACTGCACCTGATGTGGCCTCCTCTACATTGCGGAGTCAGGCTGCTTACTGGCGGAACATTTCAGAGAACCTCTCTGGGACACCCGCACCAAACAACCCAGCCGCCCTTTGGCTGAACACTTTAACTCCCCCTCCCACTCCGCCAAGGACATTCAGGTCCTTGGCCTTCTCCATCGCCAGACCATGGCAAGAGATGCCTGGAGGAAGAGCACCTCATCTTCCGCCTAGGAACCCTCCAACCACAAGAGATGGATGCAGATATCTCCAGCTTCTACATTTCCCCTCCTCCCACCTTATCTCAGTGCCAACCCTCGGACTCAACACTGCCTTCTTAAACTGCAATCTTCTTCCTGACCTCTCCGCGCCCTCACTCTCTCCGACCTATCACCCTCACCTTAACCTCCTTCCACCTACGCATTCCCAACGCCCCTCCCCAAGTCCCTCCTTCCTACCTTTTATCTTAGCCTGCTTGGCACACCCTCCTCATTCATGAAGAAGGGTTTATGCTCGAAACGTCGATTCTCCTGCTCCTTGGATGCTGCCTGACCTGTTGCGCTTTTCCAGCAACACATTTTCCAACTCTGATCTCCAGCATCTGCAGTCCTCACTTTCTCCTACAGGAAATAGAGCTTAGTAACATGGTGTAAAGACAACAATCTTTCCCTCAATGTCAGCAAAACAAGGGAACTGGACATTGACTTCATGAATTGGACTGAAGGACACACACTGGTCTCTGTCATTGGTGCTGATGTGGAGGTGATGGACAGCTTCAAGTTCCGAGTAATAAATATCACAAACAATCAGTCTATCCATGTCAACTCTCCAGCCAAGAAAGCACATCAATGCATCTACCACCTCAGACGGGGAAGAAAATTTAGCATTTTGGCAATGACTCTGATCAATTTTAATATTGCACTGCAGAAAACATTCTATCCAGACGCTTCGTATGGCAACTGCTCTGGCAGTACTGCAAGAAATTGCAGAGATGCATGTACCTAACACAATCCATCAGGCAAATCATATTTCCTGCCATTGACTCAGTCTGGAATTCCCACTGCTTCAGGAATGCAGCCAACACAATCAAATGCCCCTCCCACCACCGCAATGCTCTTTGCCAACCTCTTCCATCGGACAGAAGATGCAAATCTTTGAAAATACGCACCAATGGATTCAGGAACAATTTCTTCCGTGCTGCTATCAAACTTATGAATGGACCTGTCATATATAGAGTTGATCCTTTTCTGCACCTGTTTAAAAGCTGCGAAACTATATTAAACTGATGTCCTTATGTAAGGTATGATTTGTACTGGAGAGAATGCAGCACAATATGCTTCACTGTTTCTCAGAATGTATTACTATCATAAAACAAGCAAAATCAATCTGCATCCCACACATCTGGGTCTGGTCTGCTCGATAACACTTTAAACCTATGTCTTCTGTGGTTTGTGTAAAAGACTTCCATTATCCATTACTTCCATGCCTGTCATAATTTCGAAAGTATCTATTTCGTATCCCTCAGCCTCGACGTTCATGTGAAAGAAATGATTTATTATATTGTCCCGCATCATTTATGATGGGAGCTGGCAGGACTGCAGATATTATGTCTGATCCGTGAGTGATAAAGTCAATTAGCCTTGTCTATCCGTTGCTTCTTATGGTTTCTGGCATGCAACTATTTCTGTGTCGTAGCTTCACCAGGTTGACACCTTACGTTCAGATATACTAAGTGTACGCACTCACAGAACATAGAACATAGAAAAGTACAACACAGAACAGGCCATTTGGTCCACGAGATTTAATCCTAATGTCAATTATACTAACTTAACCTACGCACCCCTCAACTCACTGCTATCCAGGAGTCGCACCAATGTCCCCAATGATTCTGCTTCCATGACCACAGCTTGCAACTGATTCCATGCATTCACAACTCTCTGCGTAAAGAACCTACCTCTGACATCTCCTTTATACCTTCCTTCTAATCTCTTCAAACTATGACTTCTCATACCAGTCAATCCTGTCCGGGGGAAACGTCTCTTCCTATTGATTGTATCTATTCCACACATTATTTTCTATCCCTCTATCAGGTCTCCACTCTTCCTCCTTCTCTCCAGAGAGAAAGGTCCGAGCTTTTTCCAACTTTCTTCATAAGGCAAGCCCTCCAGTCCAGGCAGCATCCTGATAAACCTTCTTTGCGATTTCTCCGAAGCCTCGGCATTTTCCTACAGTAGGGCGACCAGAACTGGACACAATATTCAAAGAGTGGTTTCATCAGGGACTTGTAGAGCTGCAGCAAAACCTCGCAGCTCTTAACCTCAAACCCCTCATTGAAAACCAATACTCCATATGCTTTCTTAATAACCCTATCCAATTGGGTGGCAACTTTGAGGGAGCTATGTACTTGCATACCCAGATCCCTCTGCTCATCCACACTACCAAGGAACCTGTCTTTAAGCTTATATTCAGCATTCGTGTTCCTCCTTCCAAAATGCATCACTTCGCGTTTATCCAGGTTGAATTCCATCTGCCATGCCCAAATCTGCATCCTATCTATGTTGCGCTGCAGCCTGAAGTAGCCGTCTATATGTTCTCCATAATTAGGTAGAATTAACTTGCAGTGCAGCTTGCTCAGCACCACAGTCACAAATATTCTCTGTCTCCACCATCCACACTCAGTAGCAGTGGAATACACCACTGACAAGATGCACTGTAGAAATTCCCCAAAATGCCTCACAGAGCAGCTTCCAGAACCACAGCATTATCGCGTGGAACACTGAGCACAGCAGATACATGAGACACCAGTTGACAATTCCACACCAAGCCACTCGCCACCCTGGCTCGGAAAAACGTCTCAGTTCCACAAGTGCCATTCGTTGGAAATCCTCGAACTCCCTCCCTTACATCATTATGGGTTTATCTAGATAAAATGAATGGCAGCAGTTCAAGACGCTAACTCATCGTCAATTTCGCCAGCACAATTATATCTGAGTAATACGTGGTAACCCAGCGGCAATGAGTCAAACACGTTAATGAACCACAAAATAAAGGTCACTGTTTGAAACCCACGTGCTCCAATGCTGAGCTTTTGAATAAATTGTGTCCATATTCGAGAAAATTGAAATACGATTTCATTTGAATGCATCAAATTCTGAACAGGCTTCAGAGGGTAGATGGTGAGAAACTGATCCAGTGGGTCTGGGTATCTATAACACGATAACACAGTCTCAGGAGTTGCGGAAAAGCTCAGCAGGTCTGACAGAATCTGCGAAGAGAAGTCAGTGTTAAAGTTACACCATTTACAGATCTTTTGCTTATTATTGACACACCCTCAGGGTAAGGGCAGGTTATTTGGGAATGAGATGAGGAGAGAGAGATTAACTCTAAGGCTTCTGAGTCTTTAATATTCTCTGTCCCTGACGATTGTTGATGCACCCTCATTGAGTGCATTTCAGATTGGAAGACACAGATTGCTGGTTTCTCAGGGAGTCACGGGATATGTGGATTGCACAGGAAACTGGATATGAAATCTAAGTTTAGCTTTGATTGGATTGACTACTAGAACAGACTGAACATGTTAAACAGGCTCTCATTTTTTCTTCAGTGTTAATCCCATTCCAATTGTTCAGTAATTATTACTTTTCTAACTTCCTACCGCTCTGCTTAATTCCCCTACTCTCATAACACACGAGCTAACCTTTCCCTTCTCTCGGCAGATGTTGCATGACCTTATCAGATTCCTCCGAATGGTCTGTGTTTATTTCAGAGAGAATTATAACTCTTTTGTGAGAGAAAGCATTCTCCAAACCGTTTCCTTTAATTCTAATTGTTCACAGAGAAAGGAGGCATTGTTCTGTCCAAATGCATTACATGCTCATGAGGGCATAAATATATTGTGATGATTTTTAAAATACAATATATTAAACATAATGAAATTCATGATGAAGACACGAGACCCAATTCGATCTGTAAGGGGCAGGAATTCAGTCATGCGAGGTGAAAGTGAGGACTGCAGATGCTGGAGATCAGTGTCAAGATTAGAGTAATGCAGGAAAATCACAGCACGTCAGGTAACATCCGAGGAGCAGGAGAGTCGACATTTAGGGCAAAACACCATCATGGGGAATGAGGCTGGGAGTGTCCATCGTGGACAGATAAATGGGAGGGAGTGGGGCTGCGGAGAAGGGAGCGGAGAGCGCAATTGATGGATGGAAGTGGGTGTAAAGGTGATTGGTCGGAGAGGACGGTGGAGCGGATAGGTGGGAAGGAAGATTGGCAGGTAGGACAGGCCATGAGGATGGTGCCGAGCTGGCAGGATGGAACTGGGATAAGGTGGTCGGAGGAGGAAATCAGGCAAATGGTAAAGGCCACATTGATGCCCTGGGGTTGGATGTTCCTGAGGAGGAAGATCAGGCGTTCTTCCTCCAGGCGCCGGGTGGTGAGTGAGTGGTGATAGAGAAGTTCCTGGTCCTGCATGTCCTCGGCAGATTCGGAAGGGGATTCAATTCTCCCTCCGCCTGTTGTTGTTTTGTATGTTGCTCCTGACCCATCACAACAGAGATCTGAGTGAATGCGCAAACAACCTCTCTCTATATATTTCAGTCAAAATAATGTCAATAACAGGACGGATTAAACAAAATGCAAACTGTGTTCAGTGCTGGATGTAGGGAATCATGTTACTGTAGAGCCTTTACAGCACTGAGATCAGGCTTTCGGCCCATCATTCACAAACCAGTCTGCACTCCCTCTTGAAACCTCTCCAATTACCCAGATCCCTGTCTGATTGAAGACTGTGTGTGTGGAGTTTGCACATTCTCCCCGTGTCTGCGTGAGTTTCCTCTGGGTGCTCCAGTTTCCTCGCACAGTCCAAAGATGCCCAGGTTAGGGTGGATTTGCAACGCTCAATAGTCAATAGTGTCCAGGTGAGTGTTGGTTATATGGTTAGCCATGAGAAATGTGGGGTTACAGGAATAGCGTAGAGGGTGAGACTTGGTGGGATGCATGATGAGCCGAATAGCCTGTTTCTACACTGTAAGAATTTTATGATCCTATACTCCATCCCATCTATATCTGTGGATGAAGAGGATTATCACCTGATCAAATATCCCCTTCAATGGGTCAACGTTTGTTTTCTATCTGACAAAGAACTGCAGACGTTGCAGATCTGAGAGACAGCACAAAAATTGCTGGGAATCTCAGCAGGTCCGGCAGCATTTGTGGGGAGTGAACCTTTTGGATCCAGTGATTGTTCTTAAGGGCTGAAGGCTTCTGATTCTGGTATTTTCAGACCTGTTGACGTTTTACAAGCAATTTCTTGTTTTGCTTTCATCCCCAGTTCAGTTGGTGACTATCACGGCCTTGTTATGTGTGTTTGGGAAAAGGGGCAGCTTCGCTGCTAGCGCGGTGGTGGTGTAGTGGTGAGCCTAGCTGCCTTTCAAGCAGTTGATCTGGGTTCGATTCCGAGCCATCGCAGTGTCGTGGCTATTCCTGTGGTTTTGCAAGGAATCGTCTTGAGCACCAACGTTGCATTCTGTGGCGAAATGGATTCGTCAGGTTGCTTTAGGGTTTTCATGGCGATGGTTCCTGTTATTTGCCGTGACAATCCGGGCAGCGTTGCTCGAAAGTTTTCCACCCTGCTGCCCATAGCTTATTTGAATATTGATCGCAACATAAGGTTCGTTTTGTTTTGTTCGAAAAGTGAGAGATTGCTATCGTCAGAAACCTTAAATAATTACAGAAGCCGCTGGAAATTCGGAACAGATCCAACAGCTTCTATCGTGGACAGGAAGGAGGTTTAAATGCGTCAAATTTCTTCAAGGTTAAAGTACATTCGCACCACAAAACCATTTGGAAGCTTAAGAATTGCAAACATCACATTATACCTTTTCTTCATCCGTTCACCTTTCACAATATCATTCCGGTAGCAGGAAGGCCAGATTTGTGTGGTTTATGCAATGTTACTATATTCGAACATTGACTGTTTCGTAGTTAAATGATGTTTCATTTCGTTCAGTTTTCCAATAGAGTTGAGTTAGTTAACACTTTGTTTTTTGATTGTGTTACAACGATAGTGCGAAGTAAATTGTGTTTCTATTCAAGCCTGGAAGTTTCACCAATTGAATTGCATTGCCGTACATTTGCCTTCAGGGGAAAAGAAAAAGGGACCTAGACCATCTTCTTAACTCATAGGAGTTTGATCTGGTTCAAAACCTCCTCAATTTCGGTCAATAAATGTTCCTACAGTCCGCAACAATGATTTTCACAGATGAGAGGAGGATTCACAGACATCGTTATTAATTGGTATGACCTCGGACATGAGACGTTTGGGAATGATACTCCTCAGACCATCGACTGTCTGCTCAGCCAAGATTAAAGGCCTGGAATCCGGCAAAATTGGGAACAGTGCAATTCCCAGGAGACTGAAAGGTTACAGGCGACTGACTGTGTGGAGTTTGCACGTTCTCCCCGTGTCTGCGTGGTTTCCTCCGGGTGCTCCGGTTTCCTCCCACATTCACAAAGATGTGCGGGTCAGGTGAATTGGCCATGCTAAATTGCCCGTAGTGTTAGGTTAAAGGGGTAAATGTAGGGGTAGGGGTATGGGTGGGTTGCACTTCGGCGGGTCGATGTGGACTTGTTGGGCCGAAGGGCCTGTTTCCACACTGTAAGTAATCTAATCTAAAGTAATCTAAAAAAAGTTACTAACAGAGCGGGAGGTGGAGATTCGGGAACAGAACTACAGGGACATTCCGCTCTGATCACTGACCCTTCACCGTCAGTATATCCAGTGCCACGAATGACTGCCATTGGTCAGAATGACAAAATGTTATTATGGAAAATAAAGAGCATGAAAGCAAGGGAAGGCTTAAAGCATGAACCCCACTGGCGATCTGTTGCAAGGGGTGTGTAGAATGCAGGATGAGATAAGAATAGTGGAATTCTCTCACACCAATGAGCAAAGAAAGGTTGACGCTGAAAGGTCTCGATGGTGAGATTAGATTACAGTTAGTAAAGTTAGGCTTCCTGTTAAGTATCATTATGACTCGATTGGGAACATAAATATTTGGGACATGACATTAAGTATCAAATTAATAGTTAATAGAGTCAGCCTGATTGAGATTATTGACAATAAATAACTAATTATGGCATCGGGAAAATATGAAGTAGGGGCTGGAATGAAAGACCATTGTTGCGAAAGCTGATATTAAATATCTAACCGTCACATGAGAATAACGTTAAGTAGAATGAACAATTAAAGAGATGATGCGAACTAACATCACTGGTTTATTGTGCAGCGAGTGTGAGGTACTTTGATTAATATATTTAGACATGCTGATAAGCAAACAAAGCATGGGAAAATTTATAAAAAAAACCATGGACAATGAAGTTCGAGAGCATTCGAGAATCTGCTTTCTTGGTGTCACGGTTTTTCGTTTGCAAATAACAGACCGACTTCTTGAAGAACACTCTATGTCTCCTCGTGAATCTCTATACTTTTTCCACGACAAAACTCAGCAGGTCTGGCAGCATCCATGCAGAGAGAATCGTGGACAATATTTAACAACTTCATCAGAACTCAATAATCTCCCACAGGTACTGCCAAACCAGATAGTTTTGTCAGCAGTTTCTGATTTTGTTTCAGATTCCCAGAGTCCACAGTTCATTACATTAACCTTTAAACCATTGCAGAAAGTTCTTTGTGGTTCTTCACACGGAAATTTTCCGTTTGAGGAACATTTTCCTGCCCCCATTAGAAACAAGAAACCCTGCAGCAGAGAAAACAGATGCTTTAACAACAACGATCGCTGTCGCCTTTGGAGATCTTGAACCACCAGCCTTTCATTTAATGGTCTAATACGCTGAAACTTCCAACCTAAAACCTTGCCAAAACATCTAGAGCAGGCTGTGACGGACTTCAATCTGTCCTTCCCAGATCGAGATGTGTCCTTTTATCAGTTTTATTTTTCCAAAATAAAGTCTGGAACATTCATTATGGAGGCATGGGAACAGTCTTATCCCATCCACGACAGACACACGCATGTCACTGAGCACCAGCTCTCCTCCAATTGGGACCACCTCCCTTCAAGCCTCCTAGTCCCTTGTGTAGTCCCGTGTTTTTTCATTGTCCCGGAGTCTAGATGAGGTTTGTGTTTGTCATGTAGTGGAATGAGAATTATTTCAATGTCTCAGATCAGTTCATGTCCCGATAACATGAAAGTTAATGGTCTGTCCTCTAAAAGAAGGGGAAGCTGTCTTGACTGTCTCTGCTCATTCGGGCAGTTCACCCGTCTTCATTCTCCTTGGATTTCACTCTCACAGAGTTTCTGAAGATTCACAATGTTGGAGACTGGATTATATGGTTTGCCTCTTTTACATTTTTTCCACCTGCCAATTGATAATATTTTCCCAAAGTCTCGTTAACACTCCTCTGCCTTGCACCATGTCCAGGGTAGAGATTTCCTGGCATTTGGAGAGATTCCCGAGGTTTAATTTGGAGCCAAGAGAGTTAACTGAAGATGTTCTGCAGCTATTTATCTTGATGGGGGAGGGAGCGGTGGGGATTGGCACATTGACGATCAGGAGGAAGTATTGTCACTGAACAGGGTCAGTGTCCAGAGGACTGTGATTGAAGGAATTTAATGAAATGCAGCACTTGTGCTTAGTAAATTCACAGAATACTGCAGAAAACCGACGGATCTAGCGGTACTTGTGGAAAACAGAGTTAACATTTTGAGAGTGATATATTTGTGATCAAGCACTCGACGTTCTAGCGCACTACACTGCCAGCGAAATTATAGCCAATGAAGTGTTTTTGAAGAAGATTCAGGTTTATTTGTTCATTCAAAAGTCAAAAAAGGCAATGCTACAAACACTCAGAGCTGGCACTGGACAGTGCAGACCGACCTTGAGGGTTTTTTCTGCTCTGATATACGCCTTGGATAATGTGGCACTAGGAGGCCTCCTCACAGTGGAAGGGGCCAATTATGTAAGACTTAGGTGTGGGGGATATTTTCTCTTTCAGAGGGTAGCAATTCTGTGAAGTTGTTTGCAACAGAGGGTTGTCAAGGCTGCATACATGCAAGGCTGAGAAAGACACTTCGGGAATCGAGGGCCACAGAGATGAGGCCGAAAGGGGATTTGAGGATTAACCAAATCAGCCGTGATCTCATTGAAACTTGTCGCTGACTTGATGGGTTAAATAGCTTCCATCTGCTCTCATGTCTTTGTTGTCATTTCGAAAATGTGAACCACCATTGCACATTAAGAAAAGCAGAAAGTTTAGAAGAGATGATTCCAGTCAAACTGACTCAACATCATTTTTGAAAGGAAAAACACACGATGACAATCTGACATATTTCTTTGGTAGCATGACCTGCAGACTTGGTGAAGGACGATGCTCAGTAAAGTTCATTTCAATTTTAGCAAGCAATCAATAAGGGGCTATATAAAAGTCCGTTGCACAATACAGGAGTTCTCGGTGTTGGGTCATAAAGCAGCATTGTCTGTCCATTGTCTATTTAACAGAAATCACCGAATCGAGATTAATGAGCAGTTTTCAAGTTGGAAAGATATATTTAGTGAAATCCAGACTGGTCAGTCATCGGATTTAATGTTTTATCTGACCGAATGACTTGGAGGAAGTGGCAGAGTGAAATGCTGCGATACACAATAGGTGGGGGAGCATATTGTGATAAGGATGTGGAATTTTGCAAACAGGTATCGATAGTATGAGTGAGCGGAGAATTCTTGGCAAATGCAGTTTCATGTAGGGGCACTTTTATCTGTTAATAGGTTCACAACTCTCCATTCAATTTGCAATGTTGCAACCCCACACAAGAGCGCATTCATTCGCTGTTGCAGATTTTGTTGACACATTGTTACCACTGTTTTTGATCATGTGTTGGTTTCTGAGTGAAAATTGTTTCCACTGGAGCGGAGGTGCCAGAGACACGTTTATCAGTTCAGCCGAATATACGATAAACAATGTCTCTTTCAAAACGTGAGGTTTAATTCCAACCATGCACCAACCAAAATATCCCGAGCCGTGGAATGCGAATGGCCACATGCTCGGGGGATTGAGAGTGACAGCTCCATGTCAAATTGTACTGAAACACAATTAACTGATTTAGAATGCTCTGAATGAAACCGAACGGAACTCTCCATAATCTTTTCCCAATTCACTCGGAAAAGGATGCTGTTGCGTGCACGTGGGTTTACATAATGAACAGTTTATTGTCAGTAACAGGGGTGGGGTGGGGCAGGATAGTGAGGTTTTCGCGTGGCTGAGATTTGATCTGGTCGAACTGGGAATTAAAACGCCCACAGAACAGAGAGCTGGTTGATCCAGGAACTCAGTCCCATCTTCTGTTTCAGTACCAACAAAATAAATTGCGGGAAAATCTCAGCAGGTCTGGTAGAATCTTGGAAAGGAAAATAGAGTTAAGACTTCACGACCAGTGACACTTCTTTCTCCATGCCCATCTCCCTCTGCCTTACACACCCTCCCTTTTTATTGAATATCTCCTGACTTCCAACTTTATACTCAGATCCTCTTTTATTACTTCGTCTCCAAACATTTTCCCAGTTTCTAAACTTACATCAGACGTGCTCCATCTCTCACCTCACCCAGTTATGACCGGAGTGCTTCGAACTGAAAAAATAACTATCTTTCTATTTCCTAAGGTTCCGGATGGCCAGGGACCAGAAGGCATCGGTGGACAGTTAGAGCTTTCTGCCCATCTAGTCTGCCCGACCATTCGATCATGGCTGATATCTTTCCTAACCAAATTCTCCAGCCTTCTGTCTGTGACACGAAGCTCCCCTGAATTCCTGATCCAGTCTATTTCCCAGAATGGGTCTGAATCCGCCCCAAATTTCTCCACATCTGCTGGCAGCGGATACACCGCGTCTGTGTGTGATCGAACACAGTTTCAGTCCCACACAGCAAACCCGGTCTGTTCGGAGCAAAGCAATACCCGCTGTGGGACAGATATATGGGTCTCTGGCCCCAATTGTTTTTCTGCGAGGGAGTAGTTAGCTCCTTCACCACTCACGGCAAGGACTGGTGCTTCAAAATGTGGGGAGAAAGAAAATAGGTACAAAAGTTTGGACAGGTTAGGTCAAGGGTAATTGTCAGCATCTGTGGAGTCCCTGCTTCAGAGTCTGAGTTTGAATCGCACAGACCTGGATCCAATTCGCATTCAGGAAATAAAGATTTATTTCTCTTCTTATCGTTTATCTGAATGAAATCTATTTCCTGCTTCCACACAGAGCACAGACGCGGATCTGCCAGAATCAATCCAGTGATTGATCGCATCCAACTGGAAGGATCATTGCGGCAGATACACGAGACACCTGTCACCGCAAATCGCCTCTAAGGATCTCGCCTTTCGCAGCTGAAACTATCTCACTGTTCCTTCAATGTCGTTTGTTTTCATTCTGGGAACTCCCTCCCTAGCGACATCATGGATGCATCTCTGTGCTGAGTACTTCCACGATTCTGTAAAGTAACTTACTATCGCAAGCTCTGGAGTAATTATGGATGGGCAGTGAAGCTGATCCCAAAGAGTGTCGTGTATACTCCAGAAATTTGTTTCAAACGGCTGCAATTTCGAAGTGGAAACCCGAAAGTATTCGGGAACAAGTGAGAAGATTCGAAGGGGGAGTAGGATAAACTGAAAGTCGATGATGACTGGGAGACGTGAGGCAAGAATTGAGATTGATGCTGTTGGTGCAAGGCTCAATGTCAGTGCTAATGGGTTAGCGTTTACTACCCACTGTTAACACCGACTCACACACCACTCCTGGTACATTCACTACAATTACTCTGATCTTTTGGTATGAGATTCCCTCTGTGCATATTCATGCGTTTTATCAGCTCCGAGAGGATGAACGCATCCCCTTTACCCTGTCAGATTACAGAGGGGAAGGCAATAGTTTGAAAGCAAAGCAAGAAGAGATTGCCCCTTTCGGTGCATTTTCACTGAAGGAAGACCAGCTGTGACCTGTTTTTTCCTGCATAAGTGCAGGTTGATATATATTCTCATCGAGCAGCTTTATTACTGCAAGGACGTCTGCGTTACTCTGATCAAATAGTTAATTAAATGCACATATGGATTTGAAGATCACCGTATGTGGCTTTGTCAGTTAAAGCATCTGGTAATAACCAGGCGAGTATGGTGTCAAATGCTCTGAAATGTTCCGTACACTGAAAGCCCATTGCATAAACTTATTGTAAAAGCCATGTTGTTGATCCAATATCGCGACAGTGAGGGCTCAGCATGCTTCTTGTGTTTGAGCTCAGTCCGTTGTTATTTGGTGAGACCAAGCCCTGCCGCCTGCTGTGGACCCATTAGTCAATGTTCTATCCTGCTCATCCAGCGGCGAGATTCTGTACTCTGCTCAACAATGGTTTCTCCATCTCTTCTACTTTTCGTCTCTCGCTGTCACAGCAAGTCTTTTTTAAAATAATGAAGTGAGGCAGGAGCCACTGCAGACTTGCCAGGAAATGTTGTGGTAATAACGCATCAATTGCGAGATGACAGCTCTCATTGTCTGCTGTCGCCATTCATTATTTTTTGGCAAACTGCAATGACGTCATCGAAATCCTATAATTGGAGAGAAACTGCTTTTCTTCTGGTCGGTTATGAATTCTAATTACAATTGTAAATGGTCATATTTTGAGTGAAGGAATGTCACCTGACCTCAGACCTAAATGACAGAGATATTACCTGGAGACTGTGAGACCAGTTCTACACACTCTGGCCGGGGCGGTGGGGTGGGAGAGGGGGCGGGGGTGGGGGCGCGGGTTGGGGGGGAGGCGGAGAAAGCCACGAAACAGGTATACTCTCAAACTTTCACCGAAGTTCAGACTTTTCCAAGCGTAGGAATAGAAATTGAGGGATATTGACAGACAGAGAGTGGGAGAATGTAGAAGAGAGTGAGATGGTATAGAGAGACAAAGGGAGACAAATAGATAAGCATACGAAGGTAGACACTGAAAACAGAAGCTCTCCATTCAACGTTGTTGGTCATGGACAGAAAGGAGAAGATGAATGTAATGAGTAAGGCCAGACTTTCACCAACTCAGGAGAACAGCAACAGCATTACAGCCGATATGACAGTTTTCATTTTACCGATGACGTATGTCAACTAATGAGAGATTATGATATGTATGCTGATTCGTGAATTGAAACTGGCAATTACCCTGGAATTAAAACAATAAAATGCACAAGTAACCTGATTCTGTCGATATGAAAAAATAAATCTTTTTGTCTCCACGGATGCTGTCAGGCCGGCTGAATTTGTCTGTCAATCCTGTTGTTGATTCAGATTTCCAGGATTCACACTTATTTGTTTTACGCTAGTCTGAATACTGTTTGTGACAAAACTCCATCAATTGCCAGCACCAGACAACATTCCCTGCTTTGGGAAAACTGTCAACAAGATAACCCGTCAGAGGAAATCTCCCATTGCCACAGCAGTCAGAGTACTGAATCCTTACCACTAGACTTCCAGGGAAATTGAAATATGGTGCTGTATGTTTCCATAATGAATCCCCTTTTATTATTTCATTCGTGATCATTTTAGCTGCACATCAACTTCGTTCTTTCTTCCATTCCTTTCAGCGTGGAAAAGGCCTTTCTGCCTACCTGCAGTGCGGGAGACCGGATATTCATCTCCTCTAGTCCCACTTTCCAGCATGAGGCACTTAGCCTTGCAGGTTCTGATGTTTCCAGGGTAAATGTCAATGAGATACTCCCTGTGCTTTAAATGACACAATCATAGGACTGAACTTTGACGTGGTCACACTGTATGGTAATCGCCCTGAGGAAATCATCCTCATTTTCATCCACAAAGGTGAACGGACAGACAAATCCCGCGAGAGCAGGAGAGATTTCAGGATGAGACCAGTTTAACATGCTTCACATCCGCCAGTTTCTCCGACCACCTCACCGCAGCATGCCAAAGATTTCTGCAGCACAGAAAATGTACTTCAGCTGAACAAGTTTGCACCAGTCGAACACAAGTCCCTGACTGTTCTCGTCTCATTTTCCAACAGTTGGCTCACAGCTTCAAACGCAGTTTGTGGTAGAAGTGTACACCTCAATGCGTCTCAAATCTCTCTCGACATTTCTGCTTGCTTTTCCCTGACAGGCAGTGGGTTGCAGATTTGTCCGTTTTTGTTTTTAAGCTGACTCTTCCAGTCGACGTTAGGGAGCAATTACCGTTCGCAATTATTGGCATTTCTCCATCGCCATCTCTAGGATTCGAGGCTGCATGTTTAAAGCCATATGAATTTCAATTCCATTGACTTAACCACTCATCCAGGACGACAGGACGACTTGTGCAATTCACTTTCCAGGTCTCTTTCCTTGTGGAGCTGAGGAAGAGTAAATCATCATTGGGTTTGTTTGAATCCACTCATTTCACAGCTTCCAAACGTGTAAAATTTCGGTGCGTGGTGAGGCTGGCTGCATCATCCTGATGGATGAAATGGGCATTCAGTTAAATAAAAACAGAACTTGCAAGAGAACCTCAGCAGCTCCAGCAGCATTTCTGGAGAGACATTAAGAGGTAATGTTTCAGAATGTCATCAGCGCTGTGTTTTCTCCCATAGGTACTCCCAAATTGGCTCGTTTCTGCAGCAGTTTCGTTTTGGTTTCAGATTCCCACAAGTCACAGTTCTTGACATTAATCTTGACAGCAATGCGGAAATGTCATTGTGGTTAGTCACACGATAGTGTTTCCATTTGGAGAATATCTGTTGACCTCAGTAGAAACCGAAACAGTGCAGCAAAGCAAACAGATGCATTAAGGGCAGCAATCGCTGTCGCCCTGGGGGCTCTTGAATCAGCTATCTTTCATTCAGCAGACTAATGCGCTGACATGTGCAATCCAGCACATCGCACGATCCTCCAAAGTAGGCGGTAACTGAATCTCAACTTCAGTCTGCCCTTCCCAGAATGACAACTGTCCTCTATCAGATTTATTTTTCCAACATAAAGCCTGGGACGCTCATTATGGAGACCTAGGAACAGTCTGAACGCACTCACTGCAGGCGTACCCATGTCACTGGGAAGCCTCTCTCCCACAACCGGGACAGGCTGGGTTCGAGCCTCTCAGTGTTTGTCTGGCCCGAGCTTTTTCAATGTCCTGGAGTCCTCATATACAAAAACGAGAAATCTTTCAATGTCTCAGATCAGTTCGTGTCCCGAGAACATCAAGAGTCAATGTCCCGTCCCCATAAAGAGGGGGAAGCTGTCCTGACAGTTTCTGCTCAGTCCGACAGTTCACGATTGCAGGTTGCCCTCCGATTCCAACTTCCCAAAAAGTTTCTGAAGATCCACAAAGCTGGAGACTGGTTTCCATGCTTTGCCTCCTTAACATTGTTCCGCTCTCAAATGTCAATATTTCCCCAAAATCTCTTCACTATCCTCTGTCTTGCACCATGTCCGGGGATGAGAATTTCCTTTATGAGGAGAGAGCCCAGAGGCTGGTAAGTTTCACTTTGGAGCGAAGAAGGTGAACCAGAGATTTCCTGCGGCTGTTTATAATGATGTGGGAGGAAGCGGTGGGGATGGGCGCTTTGACGAACAGGAAGAAAACTTGCCACCGTCCAGGGTCAGGACATGGAGGACTGTGATTAACGGAATCGAATGTAAAGTTGCACTTTTGCACAGTACATTCAGAGGATACTGCAGAAACTCGATGTGTCCAGAGTATCCGTGGGAAGAGAAACGGTCAAGGTTTTGATCGTGGTTCAGTTCTGATTAAGAACTCGAGGTTACAAAATCAAATCGAACAACTGGCATGGTTTGTTGAGATTGTTCTTTTTTCAAGTTTGAGCCCGAAATCGTCCTTTCGGAAATTATTGAAAACGTAGTCGGCAGAATTCGAAACTGCATGGGGATTCCCAATGGATTTCTAACCCATCACCTTTCCCACTCGGACACGACTACACATTTAACTCCCGTGCTTAATACATCTTATGAAATGAATGTTTCCAACCTGAAACACCAGTATTTGGCTTGCCCTGTCCGCAGCATGACCCCAGCATTCGCTGTCCCCCTCTCTTGGTTCAGAACGGAGTAGGATGCTGGGAGATCAAGTTGAATTACACGCGTTGATGAGAGATAATTGTGGCTCAGCAGTTAGCACTGCTGCCTCGCATCACCATGGTCCCATGTTTGCTTCCAACGTCGGGCCACTGTCTGTGTGCTGTTTGCACATTCTCCCCCTGTCTGCGTGGGTTTCCTTCCACAGTCCACACATTTGTTCGTCAGGTAAATTTGACGTGGTAATTTGCCCATAGTGTTTGGTGCATTACTCACAGGGAAATGAGTCTGGGTGTGTTAATCTTCAGAGGGTCAGTGTGGATTTGTAGGGTCGAAGGGGGCCACACTGGAGTGAATTTAATCCATTAAAGTGGATGAGACTGATCCATTTTCATGTGCAGAGAGATTAATAAACATAGCAGTGGATCGAGAAAATATTGTATTGGTCCAGTGTTTTCATCGCCAGCTGAGTTACCGAGGGTTACCTCAGATTACAACAGGATCTGTACCAGATAGGTCAATGGGCTGAGAAGTGGCAGCAGGAATTTAATTGAGATAAATTCGAGGTGCTGCATTTTGGGAAAGCAAATCTTAGCAGGACTTATGCCATTAATGGTAAGATCCTTGGGAGTGTTGCTGAACAAGGAGACCTTCGAATGTAGGTTCGTAGCTCCTTGAAAGGGGAGTCGCAGGTCGGTAGAATAGTGAACAAGGCGTTTGGTCTGCTTTCCTTTATTGGTCAGAGTCCTGAGTACAGGAGTTGGGAGGTCATGTTGCGGCTGTACAGGACATTGTTTAAGCCAATGTTGGAATATTGCGTGCAATTTTGTTCACCTTCCTGTCGGAAAGATGTTGTGAAGATTGAAAGGGTTCAGAATAGTTTTACAAGGATGTTACCAGGGTTCGAGGATCTGAGCTGCAGGGAGAGGCTGATCAGGCTGGGGCTATTTTCGCTGCTGCGTCGGAGGTAGAGGGGTGACCTTCTCGAGGTTTACAAAATTATGCGGGGCATGGATAGGATTAATAGACAAAGTCTTTTTCCTGGGGTCGGGGAGTCCAGAACTCGAGGGCATAGGTTTAGGGTTAGAGGTGAAAGATATAAAAGAGACCTATGGAGCAATGTTTTCACGCAGAGGATGGTCCGTGTATGGAATGAGCTGCCAGAGGCTGTGGTGGAGGCCGGTACAATTGCAACATTTAAGAGACATTTTGATGGGCAAATGAATGAAAAGTGTTTGGAGGGAAATGGGCCGGGTGCTGGCAGGTGTGACGAGATTGGGTTGGGATATCTGGGTCGGCATGGACAGGTTGGACCGAAGTGTCTGTTTCCATGCTGTGCATCTCTATGACTCTATGATTCTATGTGATCTTGACCAAAATTCGCTTTTGGCAAATCTAATGTGCAATTCATGTCTGTTTGTGGTCAAGATATAAAAATGTTTCAAATACTCACAGCTGGCTCTGTAGAGTTAAGACCGACCTTCGGGTGTTTATACTGCCCTGATTTAAATATATGGATAATGTGGAACCAGTGGGCCTTATCACAGCGGATGGGGTCAAACATGAAAGACTGACGTTAGGAAAATATTCTCTCTTTCGGAGGATAGTAAGTCTATGGAAATGCATCCAACAGAGGTCTATCAAGAATGGGTACCTTCAAGGCTGAGATAGACAGTTATTTCGTCAGTCCGCAATCAAGAGCCACGGAGATAAGGCTGAAAAGTAGAGTTGGGGATTATACAATTAAGCCGAGATATCATTGAAAGCTGTCGCTGACCTGATGGACTAAATTGCTTCTATCTGCTCTAATGTCTTTGCTGTCATTTGCAAAATGCTAGACACCATTTAAAATGAGTAAAAGCACAAAGTTAAGAAGAGATGTTTGCACTCAAACTGAGTCAACATTATTTATTGAAAGGAAAATCACACTTGCCAATTTGCCAGATTTCTTTGCTAACATGACCAGCGGAGCTGATCAAGGGAGCTGTTCGGTATAGTCCTTTCGAATTTCTGTCAAATACTCAATTAGGAGCCATATAATAGATCATTGCACACTGAGAGGGTTCACGGTGTTGGGTAATAAATCAGCATTAACTGTCCACTGTCTACTCACAAGAAGTCACCGCATCGGGATTATTGAACATTTTTCAAGTTGAAAACATATAATTAGTGAAATCCAGAATGGTCAGTCATCGGGCTTCAATGATTTATCTGTCTTAATGACTTGAAGGAAGTGGCAGAGCGAAATGTGTTCAGTTCTGCTGCCGATACGCAATCAGTGAGCGGGCTTATTTTGATGAGGACGTGCAAATCTGCAAAAAGATATCGATAGTATGAGTGAGTGGAGAAATCTTGCTGTTTCATGTTGTGAGTGTGAGGTCATGCACTTTGTTAGGAATAATCAAAAGACAGACTAATATTAATATGGGAAGAAACCCAATAAAAGTGTGGTTCAGATGGTTTCCAAGAAAAGACGGAAACTAAATCGCCAGATTTTATACGTATTTTATTGATTATTGTTCTCCAACCATTCTTTACAATAGAACCGGGAGTGGGAGAGGGGAAATTAAAATCACCCATGATTACTGCCATCTTTTACTCACACACAGTACTTTTTCATGTACGCCTTATTTCTCACTCTGGTTACTGCGAGTGGGATTGTCAACTACACCTGCTACTGACTTCTTTTCTCACTATTCCTTATCTCGGCACAAAACACATTTTACGTCCTTATTTCCTGAATCAAGGCAATCTCTAATCATTGCATAAATATCACTAAAATATCGGCATTTCGCACGCCTCTGAATGTCATCTTCCAATATTAATTGATTCTTTACTGTGTTGTAATTGCACATGATAAGTGAAAGACAAAAAAGACATTGGTGGACCTGGGCTTCACGCGCGCGTTATTGAAGTTAAAACGCAGATTACTGCCCACAATACGATCATAGAAGCACTCACATAATCTTCAGGAAGCACAGAATAAGTACAGTGTTGTAGGGCATGTCAAGAGTAGCACCAGAAACACAACAGAAATACTGCTTTGGGCTACTATTTTGTATGTATTTCTCAATGAGCAATAGACTTTTACATGTGTTCCATCAGGAGGTAATTCACAAAAGGAAGTAACCAGTGCTGCAGACGGTCATATAATCCCAGTTCAAACTCCCTGGATCAGAGATACTCAGTGTCCTGCATATCGATATGAGGAACAGTTGTCCGTGGCATTTACGGGTTAGATGAACTTTACGAATGCAGCTCGCACGTTGTCAGTCACTTTCTCCTATATATTGTTTCGTGCAGTCCTTGGTGGAATCTCGTCAAATACTTTGTCCTGCACTTGATGGGTCTTGGGTCTTGTGTTCTCAAACCCCAACAATCGGAAGTGGAAACTATTGATTGAAACTAATTCAATTCATAACACTCACAGGACCGCAGCGTTTCACATGAGCTTCAGCAGCACTGAGAATGTCATCGACAAAGGGGAGGAAAAGGCTGGAAACCTTCTTCCCAGCTCCACTGAAAATTCCAACAGCAACTCAGAGGACCGGAGCTTCACATCTTTCTGCTCCAAAACTCTATGGTTTTCTGCCGTAGAGAATTGCACCCTCAACTCCCGCGTGCAAGGTGAGGATACCAAACCCTACACTATCAAGGATGGTAGTTAGAGTGAGGGCAACACCGGTCACTATCATATGGACAGCCACAAACACACTCTTTTCATATGGAAGTCCATTCCTTCACACTCTCTTCATTTTACCATCATCCCAGAGATTATTCTGATTAAACAGCTTTGCACTGCCTCTGTGACAAGGAGACCATTGATTTATAAAGGTCAAAAAGTCTGTCCACAATAGCCGAAATACTGCCTCAACAACACTCCACAACTCCTACACATGATTCATTTTGTAATGAAGGCTGACATTTCATTTCCTCTCCTGGTTAATGGATGCCCTGCATGAATTCTGTTCGTGTTGTGTGACCAAGGACATTCCGGTCCTTTTTGGCAAAAGCACTTCCCAACCTCTCACCTTCTAATAAATACAACATGAAAAGGAATGTATAAGTTCACAAAAAAGAACAAAGGAAATTTACTGCCCAGCAACAGGCCCTTCGGCCTCCAAGTCTGAGCCGATCCAAATGTACTGTCTAAACCTGTCAGTCAATTCCTAAGCATCTGTATCCCTCTGCTCTCCATCTACTACATCTGTCTACATCTACTAAATGACTCTACCTAGCCTGCCTCTACCACCTCTGCTGGTAACGCCTTCCAAACAGCCACCACCCTCTGTGTGAAGTACTTGCCGCGTGTATCCCCCTTAATCGTTCCTTGAAAGCGTGACCTCTCGTTATTGAATCCTTCACCCTCGGAAAAAGCTTATCTCTATCCACCCTGTCTATACCCTTCACGATTTTGAAAACCTCAATCAGGTCCCCCCTCAATCTCCTTTTTATTAATGAAAATAGACCTAACCTACTCAACCTTTCTTCATAGCTCGCACCTTCCATCCTCGTAAACCTTCTTTGCACCCTCCAAAAGGCGTCCATATCCTTTTGATAATGTGGCGACCAGAACTGTATACAGAATTCTAAGTGCGGCTGAACCAATGTCTTGTACAATGTTAACATGATTTGCCAGCTCGTATACTCAATACCCCGTCCAATGAAGGCAAGTAAACCATATTCCTTCTTGACTACTCTATCCACCTGTGCAGCAACCTTCAGGGTACAATGGACCTGCGCTCCCAGATCTCTCTGCCCAACAACTTTTCTCAAGGCTCTTCCGTTCATTGTATAATTCGCTCTGGAATTAGTCTTGCCTACATGCATTACCTCACATTTGTCTGGATTGAAAACCATCTGCCACTTTCCGCCCAAATCTCCAGTCCCTCTATATCCTCCTGCATTCTCTGACAGTCCCTTATGCTTTCTGCTACTCCAACAATCTTCGTGTCATCTGCAATCTTGCTGATCATACCAACAGTGTCCTCTTCCATATCATTTATTTATATTACAAACAACAGTTGCCCCAACACTGACCCCTGTGGATCATCACTGGTCACCTTTCACCATTTCGAGAATCTCCCTTCAAATACTCCTCTCTGTCTCCTGTTTCTCAACCTGTTCTTTATCCACCTAGCTAGAATACCCTGCACACCATATGACTTCAATTTCTCCATTAGTCTACCATGGGGAATCTTAGCAAACGCCTTACTAAAGTCTATGTATATGACATGTACAGCGCTTCTTTCATCTAGCAAATTGCTCACTTCCTCAAAGAGCTCAATTAAGTTGGCAAGGCACGATCTCCCCTGCACAAAACCATTTTGCCTATCACTGTAAACCCATTCTTTTCTAAATATAAGTAGATCCTATCCCTCAGTACCTTCTCCAGCAACTTTCCCACCACTGACATCATGCACACTTGTCTTTGGTTACCCGGAATATTCCTACTACCCTTCTTGGAGAGGGGGACAACATGAGCTACCCTCCAATCCTCCGGCACCTCACCTTTATTTAAGGATTCCACAAAGATATCTGTCAGGGCCACAGCTATTTCCCCTCTCGCCTCCCTCAGCAACTTGGGATAGATCCCAACCGGTCCTGGGGATTTGTCCACCTTAATAACCACTAGCCTACCCAACACATCTTCGCTACTTATGTCAGCATGATCAAGACTAATCAAACTTCTATCTCTAATCTCAACATTCATCATGTTCCTCTCCTCAGTGAACACTGATGCAAAGTAATCATTCAGAATCTCACCCACTCTCTCAGGTTCTACACACAGCCTTCCTTCGTTCTCCTTTAGTGGACCAATCCTTTCTCTAGTTACCCTCTTGCTTCTTGAATAAGAATAAAATGCTTAGTGATTCTCCTTAATTCTGCTCGCTAAAGCTATTTCATAACCCGTTTAAGCCCGCTTGATTCCTCGTTTAAGACTTGTCCTACCTTTCCGATATTCTTCCATGGCCCGTTCTGTTCTTAGTTGCCTAGACCTTATGTATGCTTCCCTTTACCTCTTGGCTAGTCGTAGAATTTCTCCTGTCATCCACGGTTCACGAATGTTGCACTTCCTATCCTTTGCCTTCAACGGGACATGCCTATCCTGCACTATCCATAACTTACCTTTCAAAGCATCCCACGTCTCAAATGTGGACTTCTCTTCAAATAGCTGTGTCCATTCCACATTTCCGAGCTTCTGCCGATTTTTGATATAATTGGTCTTGGCTCAGTTTAGTACTCTTCCCTTAGGACCACTCTCTTCTTTATCCATGAGTACTCTAAAACTTACAGAATTGTGGTCACTGTTCCCAACGAAATCCCCCACCGCAACTTCTACCACCTGCCCTGGCTTGTTCCCCAGTAGCAGGTCCAATTTGACCCCTCCCTCGTCGGACTATTGACACACTGCAGTAGAAAACTCTCCTGGACATTTCTTACAAATTTCACCCCATCCAGACCTCTGACGCTAAGTATATCCCAGTCAATGTTGGGAAAATTAAAATCTCTCATCACCACTACCCTGTTGCATCTACATATTTCCAAAATCTGTTTACCTATTTGTTCTTCTCCCACATGCTCACTGTTGGGAGGCCTGTAATACAGCCCCAACAGTGTAACTGCACTCTTCTAATTTCTCTGCTCCACCCATAATGCCTCACTAACCAAGACCTCCATAGTGTGCTCCTTTAGCACAGCCGTGATATCGTCCTTGACCAGCAATGCAACTCCACCCCGCCCTTTTACTTCCCTCCCTGTCCTGTCTGAAGCGTCTATATCCAGGGATGTTTAATTGCCAATCTTCGTGCCCTTCCTTCAACCAAGTCTCTGTGATTTCAATGACATGATACTCCCAGGCACCAATCCAAGCCCTAAGTTCATCTGCCTTTCACACTATACTCCTTGAATTAAAGTAGACGCATTTTAGGCTCCCAGTTTTTATTTTGTGCTCATCTACTCTCTGTCTACTCTTCCCTTTATGAATGCAAATCTTCATAATTCTTACAGTCTCCGGTGTCCACATCACTGCCTACTTGTTTTCTCTTCTGGTTCCCAGTCTCCTGCCATATTAGTTTAAATATTCCCAAATGCAGTAGCAAAAAACCCACTAAGGATATTGGTTCCAGTCTGGTTCAGATGTAGGCCGTCCATTTTGTAATAGTCCCACCTGCCCCAGAACCGGTCCCAATGTCCAATAAATTAAGCCCCTCCCTTCTACACCATCTCTCAAGCCATGTGTTCAACCTGTATTTTTTTAAATTTCTATGCTGGCTAGCACGTGGCGCTGGTAGTAATCTCCAGATAACTACCTTTGAGGTCCTCCTCTTTAACTTCTCTCCGAGCTCCCTGAATTCTTCTTTGAGGACCTCATCTCATTTTCTACTTATATCGTTGGTGTCCGGAAGCACCAGGACAACTGGCTGTTCACCTTCCCCTTTTAGAACGCTCTGTAGCTGATCGATGGCATACCTGACCTGAGCACCTGTGAGGCAACATACCATCCAGAAGTCCCATTCCGGCCACATAACCGCCTATCTACTCCCTTCACAAGAGAATTCCCTGTGACAATGGTCCTACGAGTCGTTTTGCCGCCCTTCAGAACAGCAGTGCCTGCCACGATGCCATGAACCATGCAACTGCTGCCCTCTCCTGGTAAGTAATCTCCCCCAACAGTAGGCAAAACGGTATACCTATTTTGGAGGGAGATGACGGCAGGGGTCACCTGCACTGTCTTCTTACTCTTTTTCTTTCTTTTGGTCACCCATTAACTGTCTCCCTCAGCAATTCTAAACTGTTTTGTGACCAGTTCACTAAACGTGCTATCCACGGCATCCTCAGCATTACAGATTCTCCACAGTGAGTCCATCCGCAGCTCCAGAGTCATCATGCGGTCAAACAAGAGCTGCAGCTGGACACACTTCTTGCAAGTGTAAGAGTCTGGAGCGTCAGCCACTTTCCTAAGCTCCCACATCAAGCAAGAGGCACAGGCCATGGGTCTAAGTCAACCATTGTTGTTTTGCTAAAAGGTTGACATAATACAGTGGAAGTTTATAGTATCCATTTGCCTTACAGACATCTTACATTTCATGATTTCCCTTATCCATGGTGTGTGCGTGTGTGTATGTGTGTATGTGTGTGTGTGTGTGTGTGTGTGTATGTGTGTGTTTGTGTGTGTGAGAGAGAGTGACAGAGAGAGAGGGGTGCTGACAAGAATCCTATTGTTATTTTGGTATACTCTAATTATATTCAGGGGTTCAGCCTTTTTTATATGAATGTTCATTACTTCGGTGTTTGTTTGGAACTGAGAATTAACCGGAGTTTCAGAATGGTTAGGATAATATAACTTGAGCAGCTATTTAAAACAAATCTGTATCTGCTCAAATCTTTCAAGTATTGACTCACAGTCCATGACTCACGAAGGAATTAATATAAAGCAGACATGACAAAGAAAGGCTAAAAAATAACTTCAGAGGACATTGGGGCGCTATAGAGAAATATAGGTTAAGTGAGTAGTCAAAGGCCTGACAAATAGAGCTTTACGTGGATAAATGTGAAGTTGTCCATTTTGACTGGAAGAAAAGCATTTTGTTTTGATAGAGGGAGATTCCATAGCTGTGACATGCAGTGGTATCAGAGTGTAACATTACCTGAATCACAAAGTGCTAGCAGTACGTAATTAGGACAGTGAATAAATATTTTCCTTTTATCGGGGGAATTTAAACACAAAAGTAGAGAGCACCGTTGAGCTTGTATCTTGAATGCTCTAATTCTTATCGGTCACCCTGTTTATGGAAGGAAGTAAATACGTTGGAGGCAATTCGGAGAATGCTTACCAGAATAATACTTACAGAATGACTTGTCATACAAAGGGAATTCGGATAGTCTAGGCTTTTTGTCAGTTTGTGGTTAGGAGAGGAAGAGGCAAATTAATTGAAGCAAGATGTTTCCTCTGACAGAAGGGACGGGAATGAAGGATTGCTGTCTAAATGTCAGGGGTTGCCCATTTACAACACATCGAGATGATTTGTTTTCTCTCAAAATGTGGAAACTCTGGCACGTTATTAAAGCAGATTTATGGAATATTTTAAAGGCAAACATAAACTGTTTATTGTTGAGAGAGAGATGGCGAAAGGTTTTCAGTGTAGGCAGGAATGTGGATTTAAAGTTACAATTAATGAGACATACTCATGTTGAATATCTAACTCATCCCTGTTTGTATGGGATGTGGCAGGTTGATTAAACTGATAAATTAGAGTTTCAATGTAAAGATCCAACAAACAAGTTTATAATGCTGATATCCTCCATCTTCAGAGCTTTTTCAATGGTTGAATTTTTCAAGTGTTTGATTAAAATCACTTAATTTGTGCTGTAACACTAATTGCAGATATGGAAACTGTGACACTTCCAAGGGGAAGAGATTCCAGTAATGAATGCAGTGATCACAAAGCAAGTTTTAGTCCAATGTGTGACTTACTTAAGATTCATCTAGAACACAACATGTGAAAGAAAATTAGTGCCACTTCCTGTAAGTTCTGTGGAGGGGCTTCTGTCTGAGTAATACTAGAGCAATGCAACAAACACCAACCTACGGCAGTCACATTAACAAAGTTGTTTTAATATGTCTATAATGTTTGCATTTTTCTGAGGGATTAGAGATTTTGTTTGCTTAAAAATAGTTGCATCAATACAAAATCTTCAAAAGTGGTCAGTGGAAAATTGCTTGCCGATTCAATATTCAGATCTCAATTTGTATTCGAACATTTAGATAGCTGAACTCTGAAGAAAGAATAAATATATTGAACAATGAGGATTCCTATATCCTCTGCTCCCCTCATTCTGCCTGTGATGTCTTTCAAAGCCGCTATGATAGTTTTAAAGAAAAAATCTACTGTTTTCCATTGTCCCACTACCTCTGGAAGTTGATCTACTTAATAAATACAGTTGATCAAAGAATATAATACTGAATCCCTGAGGATCCAGCAATTTTATACCAGCCATCAGCCAATTGTGCATACAAGACCTAGCTTAAAATGTTACCTTTCATGACTAATTTCAGCTGCGTATACTGTGAAGAACCGGGAAATCTAATTTCTCCAGGAACAGTTGCAGAAAATAAGTTTGCTCCAGTTTGTGTATAAATGATCCTTGATTCAGAATTCAAAGAAGTGAAAGGAAATTGCTGGAGAGCTGTTGTTTAGATTGTTCAGGGGCTTCCTCTTGAAAGCATGTGACAGCAGTGCAACAAATACCTTTGCAGACCAGACCACAGCAATCGCTCTAAATTTCCATCCCTAATGTTTGCTTTGTTCCTACTGATTGATGCTCTTATTTAACTAGAACAACAGAAAGCATCCAAATAAAACCCGAAACAACTGCGAATGCTATATAAATCAGAAAGAAAAATATAGTTGCTGGAAACGCCATTGCTTTAAAACATCCCAATCTCTTCAGTGAAACGTTTCCCCTTCATCAGCCCGGTCCTGAACGTTTTACCTCCCATTGACCTCTCTGGTCTATACTGCAAGGAAAAATTCCATCTCCACGACATTATCTGCCTCTCCCCCTACCTGTGCTCTGACTTCTTGCAAACCAGTTATGTAAGTTTGACAAAAAAAAATCACCAACTCATGCAGTCATCCTTCTGCAGTGTGAGCAGTTTTTTTAAAAAAAAAACAGCTGAATAAGTGCTGTAATACTGAATCCAGATCCTTCAGCCATTCCAGCGGCTGGCACACAATTGTATATGCAGACAAATGCTGATTTCAGTGACTAGACTTGCCTGTTCAATTGCAAGCCTGGTAAACGTGACAGCCTAAACTGCGATGAAGATGGAAAATTATGCCTTCCAAATCTTAGGCGGTCTCGAAAAAGTATGTTTGATACGATATGTGACCATGATTTTGCTTCATTCAGAATACAAGAAAGTGAAAGTAAGTTGCTGGTGGGCAGGCAGTTATGGTAAGATAACGTACAGACCCCTCGTGAAAACACCACACAGCAGTGCAGAGATTACCATTCCCGACCATAGCAATCACATACTGCCTCTCCATTAACCACATTGCTCTTTGGGTCGGAGAGTTCTTTTCAAAACAAACAATTTTAGGAGAGGACATCAAGGAATCTTGAATTCAAAATTGCTTGAAAATTTGGGTTACTTATTCCTGATCAGTTTAGTCTCGTAAAATGAATATATTCAAGAAATATGTATCCCAACACACACTCACCCTTATCACCAGCTATAGTGTCCTATGAAAGGGGTTGAAGAATAAAATCAGTATTGATTGCAGTATCTGTATGGATTGTAAGTAGTTTAACAAAAGCAGCTGAACTCAAGTTGCACGACTGAATCCAGAGTCTTCAGCCATTCAAGCAGCTAGATTAGATTAGATTACTTCCAGTGTGGAAACAGGCCCTTCGGCCCAACAAGTGGGCGGCACGGTGGCACAGTGGTTAGCACTGCTGCCTCGCAGCGCCAGAGACCCGGGTTCAATTCCCGCCTCAGGCGACTGACTGTGTGGAGTTTGCACGTTCTCCCTGTGTCTGCGTGGGTTTCCTCCGGGGGCTCCGGTTTCCTCCCACAGTCCAAAGATGTGCAAGTCAGGTGAATTGGCCATGCTAAATTGCCCGTAGTGTTAGGTAAAGGGGTAAATGTAGGGGTATGGGTGGGTTACGCTTCGGCGGGTCGGTGTAGACTTGTTGGGCCGAAGGGCCTGTTTCCACACTGTAAGTAATCTAATCTAATCTAAAAGTCCACACCGGCCTACCGAAGCGCAAACCATCCATACCCCTAACCTAACACAACGGGCATTTTAGCATGGCCAATTCACCTGACCTGCACATCTTTGGATTATGGGAGGAAACCGGAGCACCCGGAGGAAACCCACGCAGACACGGGGAGAACGTGGAAACTCCACACAGTCAGTCACCTGAGGCGTGAATTGAACCCGGGTCTCTGGCGCTGCGAGGCAGCAGTGCTAACCACTGTGCCACCGTGCCGCCCACTTGTTGGGCCGAAGGGCCTGTTTCCACACTGGAAGTAATCTAATCTAATCTAATCTGGCGCTGTGAGGCAGCAGTGCTCACCACTATAATACTCAATAGCTGGCACTCAATAGTAGCTGGAGGCAAATGCTAACATAAGGACTTAATTTATCTTGCTTGACCAGTTACAGGCATGGCAAGTTTGACAATCCAAACAGACAGACATGAGTGGCTCTCAAATGGTGCCTTCATTTGCCCACCACTGACAAGATAATATAATGGTGCTGAAGGGATTGGGCTTTGCTCCTGAACTCCCCTCCACTTGGCCTGACTCATGAGAATCTTGGCAAGAGCAAATTGACGTGGAAAATTTAGCCCTGTATGTCGAGACTGTACCAAAGGTCCTCATTGGAGACATTGGAAAATTGGTTGCCTCGTCTCCATTTGGGCCTGGAGCTCTTTAGTTGAGATATTTTGAGACGTTTCAACAAGTATAAAGTATTGAAGAAATGAATTAGTTGCATCGTATCTCCCTTTCTTTGCTCCCACACTCCAGCCTCATTACCTTGTCTTGCAAACAGCCAGTGAGGGTTTTGGGGTAAAAAATCACCATCTACTGTAATTGTGCCTTGAACTAGTTTTACAAAACGAGCTGTCCATGGCTTGAAATACTTACTCAATGTTTCAGGTTAATAATGATGATTTTATTGTGGATATAGATGTACGCTTAAAATGACTGAATAGCACTTTTCTGACTATTAGCAGACCACCTGATAGTCCAGAGAACAAGGTCGATGGAAAACTGTACACTCCAAAATCTATTATGGAAAAAGTAAGTTTGAAAACAATATGTGATTAATGTTTTGTTTCATTCAGAGTACGGAAAATAGAAAGGAAATTACTTTCTAGGTACTTTTCAGGAAACATCACACAGCAGCGCAGGGAACACCACTCCAGGCAAGAGCATTTCCATTACTGTCTCTCTGTTATCTGCATTAGAATTAGGGCTTCAGAATTTTGGTTCAAGAATATTGTATGAGGAGAGGACATCAAAGACACTTCATTGTAAGTTTGCTTGCATTTTGTTATTGAAGTTTCTAAACTCTGAATATGAATACATTCAAGAACTTGCTATCCCCTTTCTGTCGCTCATCGTTATCACCAGCAACAAAGGTTCTGAAAAACAAATTCACCATCTAATGCAGTCACCCATCTGGAGTGTGACCAGTTTCACTCAAACGGCTGAATGCAGGCTGCAGTCCTGAATCCAGAATCTTCAGTCATTCAAACAGCTGGCACACAATTGTGGGATGGAGGCAAATGCTTATTTAAATAACTTCATTTATCTTTTATGACCAATTGCAGACATGGTAAGTGCGACAATCCAAACTGCAATGTAAATGAAACCTATAGTCCGTCAGGAACAACTGAAGAAATTAAAGAGTCAGTTTGATCCAAAGTGCAATTTAATTCGTGATTAATGTTGTATTTGGAATAAAGGTTATTGCTGGAGAACCAGCAATTCCTGTGAAGTTATGTAGATGTTTCCTTCTGCATACATGCGAGAACAATGTCAAATACGCTATTCCAGGCCATAGTTAGCACATGACAGAAACTGCTGGGCTCTGCCTCCCAAGTGTGTATTCTTTCTAGAAGTTAGATTGTGGTGGTTTTTCTTAAAAACAAGCCATTTGCAGTAATAATGTTGTGAATTGTGGTGGAGCCCTGCTGCTTGGACTGAGAGCTGGACCCAGCGCTGCTGTGAATGATGGTTCCACTAATGTTGGCATGCTGCTGATGTGGCCTGATCAAGAAGCTGTTGCTGGGTCACTATCCCAAGAAGAAAACGGCCAAATCTAAAGAGCTGATGGATCAATTGGAGCAATAGCAGAGTGGCAAACCTTTCTGTGCCACTATTAATGTTTGCAATTGCTGAGCCAATACCCATTGATGAGGAACAGTCAATCCTGTATGTAGAACCAGAATCCAAAGCTCTTCAATGGAGAAATTGGACAGTTTAGTTGCCCTTCTTTAATTGCCCTAAGCTCTTTACTTGAGACTTTTCTAGACTGTGCAACACGTGTAAAGCATTGAAGAAATGGGTTTGTCACATCCTTCATTTCCATGTTCCAGCCTGACTGTCAGTGGCTTGAAATTCTGACACTCCTATTCAAGTTTCTAAAAATGTTTTTATTCTGAACGTAAATGTTTGCTTCAATTGACTTAATGGCACTTGATGACCATTTGCAGATCTGAAAACATCAACTGCTGAAAGTGCAAGGGAGCTGGTGTTTCTGCTTCTCCAGAAACTAAGAAGGTCATTGAAAAGTAAGCTGAACACGATGTGTGACTGTCTACTAACAGCTAGCAGATCTGGCTGCATCTGTCGAGTGAAAGCACAGTTAATGTTTTTCGTTGAATGACTCATGTTCACAACTTCAGATCTCTCTGAAGAAGGGTCACTTGACTCAAGGCGAACTCTGCTTTCTCTCCATAGATGCTGCAAAATATGTTGAGTTTCTCCAGCAACTTCTGTATTTCTTTCAGATTGTCAACTTCCACAGTTTGTTCTTTTACATTAAAGAAATTATTGACTGGCATATAATCTTTGCTCTATCGTTAGTCTTATAAAAAATATTTTAGATGAAGCTTGCAGTGAATGCTGCAGACCTGATGTTGGGACTGAAACCTGGAGGTTTTGGCGTATGCTAAGGATGGTATATTGCCAGCAGTGACCAATGAAGAGATTCTTCATTAATGAAGGGCTTTTGCCCGAAACGGTGATTTTCCTGCTCCTCAGATGCTGCCTGACCTGCTGTGCTTTTCCAGCTCCATTCTAATCTAAGATGAAGAGATTCTTGCCAGGGTTACTCATCAGTTGACAGCGCAGGTTAGTTTCAAGAGTTGCTACTCCAGTAAGAGGGAGGACAGATCAAAACATTTCTGAGCCCTACTGTTCATACTGATCATTGCTGAGGCTGCAAAGGTGGGCACTATCAGGGAAATGAGGGAGGCAGGCTTGAGAGATCATGGAGAGTCAAGATGTCAAAGAGAACTGGTCTATGTCAGCATGACTTAGCAATGAGAAGGTGCCAGAGTCCCTACCTGCCATTTTCTAAATCCTACCACCTCCCAGTTAAAAGCCAGTGAATAATTGAGCATGCATTAACACAAAGTCTTTCAATAATCATTTCCAGCCCTTCAATGTTCAGGCCTTCACTTGTTCACTTCAAAGCACTGGACTGTGCAATGAGGCTAAACATATTGAAAACACATTGACTACCTAACTCTCTGCTTTCCAATACTATTACATCGGCCACCGCCCCTCACCCCATCTCTTCAAAAAGAACTGACCATGGTGTCCTGCAAACCTCTGTGCAAGTTGTAAAAAGGCAACATATATTGCTGTCATAGCTTTTGAAAGTGGCCTGTTTTTCAGAGAATGTAATGTGAACAGGAATTTCTGGAAAGCAGAAATTTCTGTAAGATTCCTCTTGACAACATCTCCCAGTGCTATAGCAAACACCACCATTCCAGACTACCATCCCTCCCAATATTTGCATTACTCCTGGTGAGTAGAGTGATTCCTCTTTTTTAAAAAAAAAATGTTGTACCAGCTCAATAGAGCCTTTTGATCTTCAGGGTTTATTTCCAAATGTTTGCAAGTTGTTTATAGGTGTAAACCTTTTGATTAATTTGTGCCTCATGATGACTTGTGACTGGGGACGTTTGGACAGACCAGATTGTCAGGAGGATGGGAATCAAAGTTTGCCAGACGTGAGGGCAACCCTGAGGAAGCAAGTTTGATTTGATCTGATTTTGATGTGGTTTAATTATGCTTCATTTGGAATACAACAATGTGAAAAGGGAATGTTGGAGAACCACTGATTCCTTTAAAATGTTTTGTGCAATGCGACAAATGCCAGTTCAGACAACAGCAGCTACATTAAAGAGGCGGCTAGAAAGCCTCCCAAGGAATATAATATTAGTGACGGAGTTGTCTTAAACAGTAGTACCATCCCCTAAATGCTGAGACGGGAAATTACTTGCTGATCAATATTGAGGTTCTGTTTCTGGCCATTGGAGCTATAATGAAAATACTGAAGAATTGGGTTCCTCTCCTTCACCCCACCTCATCGCTTCTCTTTGTTTCTCTTTCCTGCTCATCCTCACTCCCCCACCCACCATTCCACACTCCCTCCAAAATCATTGCCATGGTCTCCAGACTTTGGTGACATTTGATGAAATATGGCTGTGGATTGGGACCAGCTCCTTGTCTCCTCGCCTTGTCTATCTCCCATACAATGTCGCCATTGAATGCTTCGCACTTCTTATAATTTAAGTTGACCAGAGGCCATGTGTATCCACGGAGTCAGGCACATTCCCTAGTACTAATTATTTGTTTGAATCAAACTTATAAAGTGCTTTCATGGTGAATTCAATACAGGCAGCATCACATGCACACCGTTTCACTGATGTCACCAATTAATCGAAGCCTAAATACTGAGGTCATTACACTGCTCTGGGTCAGAGACCTGTAATTACTTTTGGGTTCATTATGGTCAGATCTTGCAGTAAACTCCGAATGATGAAGGAGCAGAAAAGGAAAAGGAATACAATTTTCTTTTCAACAATACAGCCAATAATGACTAATATGACATGAACATTCAGTGAATTTGAAAAATGAGGAATTACTATATTCGGATTCTGAATCAAACATTGAGTTACAAATTATGCTTGTAAGGGTTAAATTAGCAAAGTATGTGAAGAGCTTGAGTTTCTTGTTCTAAGATCAGAAAGTTAAACTTCAATCCTTGCATTTGGGATGTTTTCTCTCTGTCCCAGTGCAGAAAGTCTTTATTTGACCTCTTTACTCCCCAACCACCAGTTCCTGCCCTCACAGCCAAAACTCTCGATGTTGATAAGAAGTGCCAAATATTAACTTGGTGAGCATGCACATATTTAAATGATCTAACTGGTACTTTATGATGAGTTGCGGCTGTGAAAATGTTGACACCTCACACTGTGAATTAGGTGGAAACCTAAGTTTGTCAGAAACAAAAGGAAACAGATTGGCAAGTAAGTCTGGTATAATGTCAGATTTAAATCTGCTATGTTAGGGATCCAATATTGTGAAAGGGAAGTGCTGGCAGTTGTTGTAAGATTATGTCAGGATTGCCTCACGAAGGCATCCAATGGCAGTATGGTGAACACTAACACAGATGAGAACAATCACAGAAAACAACTGCCTGACTGGTTCAGAAATGCTTGGCTTACTTTGAGAGACAAATCTTGAATCAGCATAAAACATCCAAAGTTTTTCAATGGTCGGTTGAATTTTGCTTGTTTTTGAGTATGAAGGTCTTGCATAGACCAGAAATGGCTATAAACAATGGTGACATACTAAATAAATGGTTTTCTCTTCTTTTCACCTTGTACTGTCTCTTCCACACCCCAACCCCAGCATTCCCTCATTGTGGTGTACTGTAGACATCCTGTGGAAGTCAAAAGAACCACATACCAACACGACCACGATGGTTCATGATGCATCTTGAAAACAAATAAAGTCCCAGCAACATTTTCCAGATCATAGGATAGCATTGCCAATACACTCCAGGGGGATGGGTGGTGATATCAACAATAACTAATTACATTAGCAAGATTACAAGATTGGATTCAAGGTATACTGCTTTGTCATTACCCCCTCATTAACTTCATCATTACAAGGCTAAAATCGGGAGCATTGGAATCTTCACTGCTCACCTGGTGATTGGTTAAATTGCAACAATAGTCAAGAAGCTCAATTTGATCAAAGAGAGAGCAGTTTGATTGCCTGGCAAAAGAACTAACGTACCTAATTTCCACTCCCTTCACCATCACTGAACTACGATGTTCGGTTACCTAGCACTTACACTCCACGGAATGGACCCATTAGACTTACACTGAAAGGACCTTTCCTGTCTATAATTTCTATTTCTGAAGAGAACAACGATCAGCTAAAGGCCTGTTACACCTGATTCTGACTTTGCATGGATATCCCTGTTCTTTTATTATCACTATGGCAAAATAATGCAATTTATTAAAATTGCACAGTCATTGACTAACTTAGGAAAATTAGTCGATCAGGCTTGGAATATTGAATCTCAAGTCTGCGATTTTTTTGTTGTTAAATTGCTTTGGACTTTATTCTGGATAAGGTTACTGATGTTAAATGACTGCATTTGTGCTCTTTGATGAATTGCAGTTCTCGAAACATTGTCAGTGCAAACAATGAGGGAAATGGAAATGCATGTTCTCCTGGATCAAGTGAAGTAATTGCAAAGTAAGTTTAGTTACAGGCATGACTAAGTTAGTCATTATATCAGAATATGACAAACCATTAGGAAATAACTGGTGAACTGGTAGTTTGTGCAATGTTATACAATGATCAATGGTAACAGATCGGATGCAATGATTTGATCAGCTCTCACAGAGGAAGTTGCCTATGTTCATTCCCAAGTCCTTTTACTTTGTGATACTGCAAAACCTCTCCTTCTGAAAATTGTAGATTCCTTTTGAAGACCTCAGTTGAAGCTGCCTCTTCCACTATACCATTAGGCAGAACATTTCAGTTTCTGATCTATGCTGTTTTTTGTTCAAAGTATTCCTTGTCACCAGTGATTTATTTTGCTGATCATTTTAAATCAGTGTCCTTTTCTTCTCAAGCCTTTTTAAAATATAATCCGCACAGTATGGAAACAGGCCACTTGGCCCAATAAGTCCACACCAACCCTCCACAGAGTAACCAATCCAGATGCATTCTCCTACCCTTTTACTCTATTCTATGCAAATCCCTCATGATTTTGAACACTCGTAAAATGTCTTATTTATCTTCAGTTCTCCAAAAAAGAGCAGCCCGAGCTTCTTCAAACTATCCAAATAGTTGTCCAGTTGCTCATCTCTGGTAGCAATTTTGTGTACCTTTTGTGCACCTTCTCAAATCCCTTCCTGCAGCGTGCTGCATAAATACTAGACATGAGGGAAAAGCAGGACTGTTTATAACCATTTGTCATTATTTCCTTATTTTGCATGCCACGGTCCTATTTATAATGTTCAGAATCCTAATGATATCTTCAATCTTCACTGCCAACTTCATAATTTGTGTGCATACACACAATATGTATAAAATGCATTAAATATTAGACTGGGATCATTTAAGGAAGCATTGATACTTGTATCGAAAGAATTTAGATTGTGTATAAAATGAACAAGGAACAATCCAGAAAAGCTCTGAGTTGGAGGAGGGCTAAATTCAATGGGCCAAGAGGGCATTTGAGCAAAGACATTTGAGCACAAATCTGGGCAATGTTCAGCTTCAGCAGTACAGTACAGCTTAACATTTCCACAAGCAGGAAATGGTGCCAAAAACAATACTCTAATTCCCTGCATGATGTTGCAAAGAATATGGATTATTGTTAACCCCAGTGAGAACCATACTAAATATAGACAGTTCAGAGGGGAAATAAAGGTTAAGGGAGACTGACAGCTAACTTTAAAACGGAATCTAAAAGTCATCATTAGTCACAAACAGTGAAAGGGTGGCAAAAGAATGAGTGGGGCCAATGATCATGAATCCCTTGTTTAAAATTCACAGGTGCAGGGGCCTGGCTGTGGTATTATGAAGAGGAAGTTCATGCCCAGTTCATGGTGAAAAAAAGTAGTCGAGACTTGGATGAGATGAAGTTTGACAGAATTTTAGAAAGGCTAAAATAAATCAAAATTGCAGATGCTGGAAATCTGAAACAAAAATGAAACTGCTGGGGAATCTCATCAGGTTTGGCAGCATCTGTGGCGGGAAAGCAGAGTTAATGTTTTTGAGTCCTGTGACACTTGAGCATCTCCAGCTATTTCTGCTTCATTTAGAAAGGCTGATTGTCATTGAGTGTTGGTAGCTGATAACAACTGAATTGGAGACATCTGAGGATACAGAGAAGAGGATCATTGAAGCTGCCGCGGTAATATCCACAACAACCTAATCCTGTTCAAATAGAGGCATGGAATCAGAGACTGGAGAATCACAACATTTAAAATACTTTTGTTCAAAATTGTCTCGATAAATCCAGCAACCAGATTCATCTTGGTGATGGGAAAGCTTCTAATGAACTGTAATCTCAGCCTCAAGCAACAATACTGGGAAATCATATGGACTAACTTTATATGCTGACTAGAAAATCTAATGTGTAACCTGTTTACCTAAATCATCTGATGACGGCTTATAATTCTGAATCTTCAGTTTTCTTGGGTATTTAAGCCGGTTTAGAAACGTAGAAAATAGGAGCAGAAGGAGGCCATGCAATCTTTCGAGCTTGCTCTGCCATTCATCAGGATCATGGCTGATTGTCCAACTCAATAGCCTAATCATGCTTTCTCCCCATGACATTCGATCCCATTTGCCCCAAGTGCTATATCAAGCTGCCTCTTTAATTGTAGTTGAAAGTGCTTGCTTGAAGTGTCTTAATTTGTCCTTACGTTCAATTGAAGCTGAGAAACAAACATGGAGTCCAAACTCTGTCCAAAGTCTGAGGAAGTAGACAATTTAAGTTCACGATAAAAGACAGTGACAGTCAAAAAGTAAGTTTGATCCAATGTACGACCATGTTATGCTTCAGCATGTGTTCAGTCCCTTTCTGAACCTGTGCCAATCTTCAAAGTTTAAGTCTGTAGGATGTTGCTTGATTGGAACTGCATTTCCTCAATCAATATTATGTGTCGTGAGATTAGCAATTCCCAGGTTATTCCCACATATCTCCCATGTGATTATACCAACTCTTTCAGGTCATTTCGATTTTCATCTGGAAGTAACTCAGCAGTTTATCCCAGTTTTCCAGAACTTTCTCATTGTTCAATTTAATTTGAGGAATGTCTAATTCACAATCATCTTGATTGGCTTTTGAACAAAATCCATCTCTTCAAGCCACAGAATTGTCACAGAAATAGGTGGAGCAGTAAGCCATTCAGCCCCTTAAGCATGCGCTGCTGTTCACAATGATGATGGCTGATTATCTAACTCAGTACTCTGTTCTATCATTCTTTGATCCCTTTAGTCCGATAAAAAATCTATTATGTTTTGGACTCAATCAATTTCTATGACAGTGAATTCCAAAGAGTCACCACTGTCATGGTGAAGAAAACTTTCCTCATCTCAGTCCAAAATGCCCGAGCCAGTATCCTTAGACCGTGAGCCCTGGTTCGGGACTCCCCAGCCATGGAGAACATCCTTCCTGGTTATCTAATTCTGGACAGAAACATTGGCTTGTGCTGCATTTGTGATCTTCGCCTGGGTCATGTATGGGGAGGGTTGTTCTCTGTATTGCCACACTTTGACAGTGCAAGTTAACCTCTTGCTGATAGCAGGCTGGAAGCAAGGTAGCCATTTGTTGCTAAAAAAGAGATAGGACTGAGTGCTCACTGCCCATATTCAAAAGGGAAGAATGACCTACTGAGGAGAGATATTACAGAACTTTTTGTAGCTTTAACGGTGAACACTGATAGAAATTACTGACTCCAGTAGAACACACAGGGAATCAGCAAAGGTTACCCAAAGTGCTGATTCGTAATTACACATGTCGCACTTTCCAAATGACAACAGCCCATTTTCTTTTTTAAAAAATTAAAATGTTCAGCGATGTATGACACACCTCTGGAGTAGGTGAGACAGGAATCCAAGTCTACTAAATCTAACTTAGGAACCTAAGCCTACTGACCAAGGGTAGGGAGACTATCATTCTATCATCAGAGGTCTGTTTTGAATCTCATACAGAATTGATGCAATTGCCCTTAATTGCCTCATTAATCCCTCGGGATGTAAATAAAAAGCCACTTGTCAGAGCATTGTGCGTTGCTCAGGTGCAACTGAGTATAATGCTGATCGTTGAGTCGGAGGGTTCAAGATCTACCCTCGGGTTTAGAATACACTAATTGATACTGGCACTGCTGTGCAATCCTGGGATAATCCTGCACATCAGACGTGTATGAGGCATTAAACCAAAGCAACTCTGCCGTCTAATGGGACCCTTATTATTTTGAATTAAAGTGAGATTATATCTGATGTCCCGGCCAATATTTATCTCTCAATCCCGATGAGCAGACCATCTGGTCATCATCCCCTTTCTTCTTTTCTCACGGTATACAAATTAGATATCACATTTCTCACATGTGACTACAGGATCAAAAGTACTTCGGTTGTTGTATAGAACATCTCTGATTGAAAATTGGCTTTGTCAGAACCTGCATGTATTATTACTCAACTTGACCGTTCATTTTTCACTCTTTTGACCCTCTGTTGTAAGAAAGCACTCCTTTCCAACTTCCACCAAAGGAGAATGAGACAAAGCTCAGTGCTGTAATATTTCACTTTATACTAACATCTGGATCAAACTGAAATACCATTCAATGCAAATATAAAACGAACTGAACCAGTTTTAAAGGATTAAAACAAATCATATTTGTCACCAAAGGAGTGTATTGAAATATTTCAATAGTTCTCAATGTGTCGAGTACAAGCAAACAGTGGAGTCTGTTGCAATCTATTTTATCTTGTCTATAAAATAGGCTGAGGAAAAGCATTGCAAGCTCTTTAAATTCGAGAATGAGGAAAGGAGTACAATGTGGAACAGTGACTAACAGCAGGAAAAATATTCTTCAGATTAGAATAGATATGTAGTGGAATATACTAAAATGATAGAATGAGAGAAGCTAAAGTGGGATATTGTCAGCGGAATGTTTTATAAGCTTGTTAATATCGGGTCAGTGAGGATCTTATTGAATGGTGGAACAGGCTCGAAGCGCCAAGTGACATATTCTCATTTACTGTTCATACCTCGAAAAGATTTTGTTAGTTACTCGAACGGAGGTGTTAAACACATTTTAAACTGTTACATGGGCACATGCTGATATTTCCGTCTATGATTCCCTGGGTTTCATAGTATGTAGTTGGCAGTGGCCCCAGGGGTTCTGCACTTGTGTCAGAGATCTGGAAAGAGATGTTTAGGATACTCTGAGGTGGTATTAAGATGTTATATAAATGCGCAACTTTTCTACTCTGCTAGGTTAGAGAGGGTTTTGCTCTCTATCAAACCTGTGCATCATTTGACTTCAATCTGCTTTTCTTTGTTGCATTATTGTATGGAGTTTATTCTCTTAAGTCAATAGCCTGGGATTTGCCAAAGTTTAAGAAGTTTTTACTCACATTGGTGAGTTTCTGTATCCCATGAGGTAGATTCATTGCAATCAGTAATGGGAAATATAGCAGATCAAATATAATGTTGTTAATTGTTATTACATCTTTTAACATGGATAACTATGTGCTGTTCTATGAACCTCAAGATTTAAAAGCCTTTTCAGTGGAGCCACTGCTGATTTACCCAATACTGGTGAACTCACTGATACTGAAACCTCTATAATCTGGGATAATGATGAAATAGAAACTGACTGGAACTGCAACTTATCAAGAAAACTAGGGATCAGCGAGAGGTTGAGGCCGAAGCTCAGAATACAGAGGCAGTGCAAACCCAAACACCCACTGACACAGTTTCTCAAGATGAATTATGATGTGGTTCTGCATTATTCGGTTCTGATCTCTGTGGTTTGTGGAAAAATATGATTTCTGCTAGAAGACAACTACAAAGCTCTCTTGCGATAATGTGACACAGAATCAAGTGAAACTTGGAGTTCTCCTAATGGGGCTTCTTTCATCCTTTCAAGTGGCAGCTGAATTTGGTGATCAGGTATCAGTTACTATCAAATTGGATGAAATCTTGATAGTGATTCCTTTATTTACATTTCCCTATCTCTGAGGTTTGCCCCATTTCTTTTTTAAAGGGCCAATGTGTGTGAGATCTCTTTAGTGCTGTCCATAGGATAGCCGTGCTGCTGCCACTGTGCAACTTCATATTGATATCTGCATTTAAAAACAATCTGAATCTATGGTCAAATACTGGTGTCGGAACTAACCGGGATTCATAATAGAATGACTAATTTTTCAACTGCTGCAAACCAATATGGGCTAGATTTTCAAACTGTCATTATCACAAAGGTGCTTTTGGTGCCACATTCAGTATTCAGAATGATAATTAGGTTTTCTATTAGTGCAGAATTTCTCTCTATTACTTTAAATAATAGTGTGCTGTGTGTATGTGCATGTGGTTTGTTTCTATTTATTTCTGTTCCTCAATGGCTTTGAAATTGTTGTTGTATAGGATAAAAGGCAAAGTAATGTCTCCACAAGGACATTGTTGCTGGTTTTTCTCTGAGACCAGTGCCGAACTTTACCAGTTCATTGTAGGCCTGATACATAATAGTTCAGTTTCACCTCTGCCAGCTGGTACAACATGGAAATTTGAGTATTGATGAAAATAAAGTTTTTTTATTTAAGTCTTTAATATTGTACTTATCAGGACACTCTCAAGAATTCCAATGGAAAGGGAGAAAGCATTTAATCCGTCTTGGTAATGAGTGCTGATTGATAAAGGCATGGAGAGTGGACCAGGTGATGGTTGGCAGTTAACTGCCCATGCTTGTTGTGATTCGACTAAATTGGTGATGGCCATTCTCTGCCTCATTTGGCATGACAATACCTTGACCACTTAGGCAACCTGCCAATTGAAAACATAACAAAGTTCAGTTGTCAACTGTCCATCACCATCTGACTTGTCCATTTTCCAATTGGGAACATCTCGATCAATCATTGTGCACTTTCCAAAGCATCAGAACTCTTTTCTTGTTCAGTATAAAATGATTTTTCCCTTTATGTCAAAATATTTCAGTATTTGCAAACAATCGTTTGAATTTGGGAACCTTTTGTTAATGGAGTATCCAACATCCAGCTGATATGATTAAAATGGAATCTAGTTTTCGAATTTGAAATGATTTAACCCCCTGATAAGCCCACTTTGTTCATGAAGATCCTCTTTGTATATTGTATCAGTCTGGCTCTTGAAAGACAGCTTTGGAAAGTTGTTTACTTTGGTTAATTTCTATTTAATGAATTGCTGAAACGGTGCAAAATGCATTCCATTGCATTTACAAAACTAAGATATCTTGTGAAATCAGGAGATGTGATCAGTGCAAATAAAAATCCCATTTACTCCTGACATGGACAAGACTGGTAAACTTAAACTTGTGCTCATAGAGAAAGGACTGAGATCTTAACTGGCTCATTATCATCTAATGTATTGAGTTTAAACTTACGTCTATCTCTAAATTCTTCAAAGCCTTGATCCACGCAATCTATTGTACCCCTTATACACACACTCTGTTCTTTGGTTCTCTGATTGCTTTATATCTTTTTGTCCATGAGTATGGCCAAGCCCCTTAATTAGCTGTAATTTACTGATAAACTTCCTCAGATGCCCTCTGGTACTCATTCTCTCTTTGAAAGCTTGCTTAAAAGCCGGTTTCATGTTTTTGGTCTTGGTCCTAACTCTTCTGATACATGCCAATAAACTTCCCCTGTTCGGCATTTGGTGCATCCTTTTCTAGTTTGGAAGGTCGGACTCGAATAAATATAGGGTTAAAGACAGGATTCTTGGCAGTGTGGAGGAACAGAGGGATCTGGGTGTGCAGTACATAGATCCCTCAAAGTTACCACCCAAATGGATAGGGTTGTTAAAAAATCATTTGTTGTTTTGGTTTTCATTAACAGGGGGATCGAGTGTGAGAGCCGCGAGGTTTTGCGACAGCTCATCAAGTCCCTGGTGAGAGCACACTTGGAATATTGTGTCCAGTTCTGGTCGCCCTACTATAAGAAAGAGGCTTTGAAGGGCTTTCAAAGAAGGTTTACCAGGATGCTACCTGGACTGAGGGCTTGCCTTATGAAGAAAGGTTGAATAAGCTCAGACGTTTCTCTCTGGAGAGATGGAGGAAGAGAGGAGACCTGATTGAGGTATACAAGATAATGAGAGGAATAGATAAAGTCAATAGCTAGACACTTTTCCCCAGGGCAGGATTAACTGGTACGAGGGGGGGTCATAGTATTAAGATATTAGGAGAAAGGTATGGAGGAGACGTCAGAGGTAGGTTCTTTATGTAGAGAGTTGTGAATGCATGGAATGCATCGCCAGTGGTGGTGGTGGAAGCAGAGTCATTAGGGACTTTTAAGCGGCTGCTGGACATGCACATGTTTAGCAGTGAGTTGAGGGGTGTGTAGGTTGTTATTATATTTTACATTAGGATTAAACCTCGGCAAAACATCGTGTGCCAATGGGCCTGTTCTGTGCTGTACTTTTCTATGTCCTATGTTAAAGCATCTCATAAATGTGAGTATTTAATGTTCACTTTCGCGGATTTAATTGATTCTAATTGGAATGTATCTGCCAAAGCTTTAGCAAAATTGAATCAGCAAACAGCTTCAAACTGTGCACACATCCATCATCTCACATTGCTGCTCCACATTAACGTTTCAAATGCACTGCTCCATTCCAAATAGCGGACCATCCGTTCCCATTCATAGAAATTTGTTTCTGATGGATGGAAGTGGTTGTTTCGGTACTTCTGCCATTTTTGTTGAACTCATCTCAAGTTACAGTTTAGAATTTAACACTCAGGACAAGACTGTTTGTGTTAAGCTTTATCAATTTTGACCAGTCTGCCAGCTCTTCATGTTCTTGAATATTGCAATGGGACTGGGTTTTATCAGCCCTCTAGGGACAGGCTGCAAAGTCATTAGATGGATAATAATAAGGGAAGGAAGGAGTTTCAGTGGTTTTCATATTTCCACCTCCGTAGTATTTTATTTATCCCAAATTAGGGAAAGGGTGGCCACTCAGGTGGTCAATGTAGAGTCTGTTCCCGCCAATGCTGGCAGTTTATTAGCTGGGTCCTTCATTGTGTGGGAGACCTTCTCCTGCATCCTAGAGACACACCTGCAGGACCATATGGCTCATAACAGGGTATCCCATCTGCATACTGGAACAGTCTCCTGTCCATGGTGGCGATCAGTACGGGAACTGGAAATCAGAGTAAGTGAGTGAAAGAAGCCGTGAGGGCTAGAGTGTTCACAACATTCCCAGGACCAGGTTGGCAGGTCATACTGAGACCATTAATAAGTCATTAAGATCCCCCAATTGGTGCATGGACACTGGGTTACTCCTACTCCTAGTAAGAGTACTGTGATTACTGCTGTTATAGTGCTATCAAGCAAATAGTGAAGTGTGGCCATGTGATAAAATCATTTACATTCACTGTTGAATACTTGAGACTTTTTTGTGAGAAACATTATAATTCTTCTAGATGTTTTTAATACACTTTTTGTTTCATACAATGGTGATTTTCTACATAGGATTACAGAGGAAATACAGACCATTTGGTACAATCAGTTCATGCCAGCGCTTATGTTCCACTCAAGGTGTTTCACATCTTTCCTCATCTAAATCGCCCATTGTAATTCTCTATTCCCATCCCTTCCAAGTGCTCACCTAGTTTCTTTGAAATACATCTCAACTAATTATTTCAACTATTCCGTCTGGTCACATATTCCCCGTTCTCATCATTCTTTCAGTGAAGAGGTTTCTTCTGAATTCCCTTTTGAATTTCTTGAGGTACCATCTTACATTGACAGCCTCTAGTTATGTTCTACCCCCAGGTGTAATGTTTTCTCTGTACCTTCTCCCTTCAAAACCTTTCATAATTTTAGAACTGTCAGCCTTCTCTACAAGAGAAAAGTGAACAGCACAACAATTCTTCCTTGATATACACAGCCAGAAACTTGTGTAGCATTCTTATAAATCTTCTCTTCACACTCTCTCATCCATTCTATAATATGTCAACTCGAACTGCAAGCAATACTCTTAATTATAGTCAACCAAATTTTTATAGGGACCCTACTTTCAAATCTATCCCTTTAGAGATAAAGCTTAGAGCTTTGTTTGCATTTTTATGGCCTTCGGAACCTGTGGTGAAATTGTTAGTGACTGATGTCATTGCCTGAGATCCCTTTGTTTCTCTCCCTCACTTAGACGTGCATCTTTGAATAAGTGACCTGCACATTATTCCTACCAAGATGTAACACCTTACGTTTATCTGTGTGAATCTTCAATTGCTAATTATTTGAACATACCTAAATTAATTAATGATCTCTTGCAACTTCTTGTACTCCTCAGAATTGGCTACATTTCAACATTCCTTTCCAATTTGGTGTCATTGAATTGCTAATTTTTTGTAGTAATTAGATACAATATTAATTTGCAGTTTTACTTTATTTTGTTTTGACTTTTTAGAGAGGTGCAGTAATCCACACGGTAACTATAACAACTAAATGTAGAATGACAGATAGATGAAAATTATTACAAACACAGGACTAATTAATAAACTCTATTAACTTCAAGGTCAAAACAGGGATTATTTTTACACGAATGATATGGTGAGATTATCCGTAGTGCAATAACCTTTTGTCAATTTTTTTGTTGCAGTTTATTTCCCAAGGTCTTTCTGGGCTACTGGTATGAAATTGCAAAGGCATCCATCCTCCATTTTAAACTAAATGATAATAAAAAAAAGCATTTATATAAAATGCAACTTGATTTATGAAGCCATCCTTCTAGGCTTATACATATTCACAGCCATGTAGAGTTATATAGGGAGAGGCTGAATAAGCTTGGGCTGAATTCCCTGGAGCGTTGAAGGCTGAGGCGTGACTTTATAAAGGTTTATAAAATCATCAGAGGCATGGATACGCTGAATAGACAAGGTCTTTTCCCTGAGGTGGGTGGAGTCTCATCTAAACCTATAATCGTGAGTACAGGTTTAGAGTGAGAGGGGATAAAGTTGAAAGTACCTCAGCAGTAACCTTTTCATGCAGAGTATGGTGTGTATGGAATGAACTGCCAGAGGAAGCTGGTGCAATTTCAACATTTAAAAGGCATCTGAGTGTGTATACGAATAGGAAGGATTTAGATGGGCCAAGTACTGGCAAATGGGAATAGATTAGTTTAGGATATCTGGTCAGCATGGGCAAGTGAGACTGAAAGATCTGTTTCCAAGTTGTACATCTCCATGACTCTATGATCTACTCCTTTGCTCTCAATGTACTAGTCAAATCTCTTTGGATTATCTTTAACATTATCTCCCAAGGCTATCTCATTTTCCTTTCTTGCCCTCCTCATTTCCCTATTTAGAATGTCCCTGCACCTCTTGTACTCTTCGGGATTCACTTGATCACATTTCTCTATATCTGATATACGATTCATTCTTAATCCGAACCAAAGCCTCAAAATCTTTATTCCTCCAGTGTTCCCTCCTCTTACCAGCCTTACCTTCACACTAACAGGAACATCCTGCCTCCGAACTCCCGTTATCTCACTTCTGAAAGCTTCACTCTTCCCTGCCGTCCCTTGAGCTGCAAACAGTCTACTCCAATCAACCCTTGAAAGGTTTTATCTCATACTATCAAAATTTGCCCTCGTCCAATTAAGAACATTAACTTATATATAATGCCAATCCTTTCCATAAATATTTTACAACTAATGGCATTATGACCCCGGCCCCAAAAATCTCCCCTACTAACCATTCAGTCCCTTGCCCTGCCTTATATCACAAGAGTAGGTCAGGTTTGCTCCTTCTGTGATAGTTACATCTGCATATTAATGAAGAAAATTGACTTTAGCACTTACCAGATTCCTCACCATCCAAGCTCTTAAGACCATGGCTGTCCCACTTTATGTTTGGAAGGTTAAAATTTGCTATTATTACAATCCTATTATTCTCACGTATAAATAAGATCTTTCGACATATTTGTTACTCAATTTCACTCTGACTACTGGGGGGACTATTGCAATCGCATCAAAGTAATCATGCTTTTCTTATTTCTGAGTTCCATTCACATAGCTTCAGTAGACCATCCCTCAGAAATCCCTTGTGTTAGAACAGTAGTAATGTTTCACCACAAGAAAAATTGACTCCAATCTCCATCTAGCTCTTCCTACTTCTGCCGTACCTTTGATGGTGGGAGGGGCTTTGAACATAAATTATTCAATTTACTGGTGATGGTTAGTAACTGAAAATAAAGATACTATGGGTGACATGGGTGATGGGAAATAAAAGGTTACATTGTGTGGAAGGAAAATTCTGGACAGAAACAAGAATTTTGAAAAACGAATTCCATTCTTTCTGCCCAGGTCTTGCCTACACCGCTCTACCTCCAGATTACTTTCCTTTTATTTGGATGAGTTCAAGTTAATCTCAGCCGCTGTTTTGTACTTGTTAACCATTTGTAACGGGCGTTTGCCGTTTCAGAATGTAGATTGCCTTATCGTGTACGTTCTCAGAGTTCAGTGTTTGGAGTCCTTGTTGGTTCAACCTGTGCTTTGATCTATAATGCAAAATTACAGAAAAATATTAATAGCAATTTAAAATAAAATGTTAGGATATTGGAAGAACAGCTAAGAGCTTCAAAGCTTGACAGACGGCTTGTGGGAAAGGACATGGAAAGCAGCAGGGTTTCCAGAACTTGTCATCTCTGCCTTCCCTGATCGAAATCAACCTGTGATTTATAAATTTTGAGGATTGTTATTCATTAATATCGGTATGTCAGATAGATCACAGTCTCAGGGAGGCGTGACGTGCTTCTTTGTTTTGTGATGAACTCAGGGGAACATACAATAGTAAGGGGGTAAACCCAAAGGGGTGCAGGAGCAGAGGATCCCCCGTGTGTGTGTGTGTGCACAAATCAGGGAATGTACCATGACACATAGACAGAAGAGCAAATAAACCCTACTTCATCACCCTACGCTGTAGAGAACAAACACACAGCAATTATGTTAAACTGAAATAAAACAGTCTCTTGTCTCACCTGAAATGTTGCATCTAGTTTCAGGTGCCACGTTTTTGAAAAAAACGCAAAGTTATGAGATTGGGCGCGTGACTGATTCACAACACTATTCCCGGGATGATACACCTCACCAACTCTGAGAAATTGAGAATGTTCGCCTCTGCTGATAGTTTCCAGACTCTGTGAACAGTTGCTATGATTGGTTCTCAATTCCGTCTTGCGTCATATAGATCTTAATGGCTGAATATTTCAAGTACTCATGAGTTGTGCCTTGCCTGATCACAGCGACCTCTGATTTATTATTTTTGAGGTTTGCTGTTCAGTAATATCCCTGTATCAGATAGATCTCAGCCTCATTCCCTGGGATTTGACAGGTGTGGTGTGTCAAGTAGATCCCAGGAATTGTGCTCCATGAGATTTATGTGTGAGAAAAACTCCAGTTCTGAGAATCCGCCCTTGGATTGTGCACGTGTTGTGTCTGAATACCTGACTGAACGTTGACATTTTTGGCTGATGAATGTTTCGTTGGGTGATTTAGGTGGCGATTTCTGCATTACTAACCCAGGCTGCCCTGACATTGGGAGTACTCTTAGTTTAGACAGTGTAGAGTAAACTTTCAAACTCCGTTGTCTGCCTTTTCTCGGCTTCTGGTGGAGCCGATAAAATTATCATTAGGTGACCCGAGGCCGTGACACTTTGTGCATAAGCGGAAATGTTCTCTAATCATTCTGCCTCTGGAGTGTTCCATCAGGCATATCGTGTGAAAGATGTATTTACATTAGTGGGCTGCATGGTAGCGCAGCATTAAACTAAATAACTGGATGAAACACAACCAAACAGAACAAGTGAAAGTATTTGGCTGGGAAAGGAGTAGGATGTGGGAAGATGTATTATTACTGACTGGCCTTGAAGAAAGAATTAAGCAAACTCAAGGTTAGTGCATATTCATTCGAGATTTATTAACCATTTCAGAAAGCATTTTTATCCAAAAGGTTGATGTAAAAGCTAACAGAAGTGAAAAAAATGTCTGGATGCCACATTGAGACGAGAACACATGCGCTGTGAGCTGGGAATTTTCTGCACATCAGTAACAGTCACAAGAAAGGGAATACAAAGGCTCGTCAGAAAGGGTAGGCAACCATTCTGAGTAAGGAACAAATAAAAACAAAACAAACGGGCTTCAAACAACTGGGAAGCTACAACTTCTTCCAATCACAACCATCTCAAAGATATCAAAGTAAAAAGGAAAATCCATCAATAATTGTCTCAGTTACACACTGATAAACTGAAGTCATCTCACTGTTAGAATCAGCAACAGGACAGATTGGAGATTGGGAATTCAGAGACCTTGATAAGCAGATCAGGAAAATCAAAGGGGTCCACAACTCATTCACTTAACCTGGAAAAGAGAGAGAAAGCAATGACACAGATATTTATGATCAGGGACTTGCAGATTTATGTTTTATTCAATGGCACACTTAGAGATTTCACAAAACATATTGGGCTGCTTGGCGTGAGAAAGATTTGATTATTCTCACCTTCACCAGAGTGACGGCAGCGCTGTAGAAAATACTCAGGAAGAACAAGGTCATGAACATGGAAGCAGTTGTCCAGATGTTGCTGTTATCATCCTCATAGTCTTCAATCCAAGTGCGATCTATTGAATCTATGAATATAAAGCCGAGAGAACGCATTTAGATTGTTTATTTATCCAGATCGATCTATCTGCATCCAAGTCATGTAATTGGAGACCATTACATCTTCATAAAGCAGTCAGGGATTTCTCAAGTGTGATTCTTATCTGTATCTATTAGTGCATTATTGACTCTCAGCAAGAAATTACAAATACCAACTGCACATGTTCTTTCTTCATTGTCCATATCAGAACGTTTTAAATTATTTTTCTTTTCATCTATTATTTAGGGATATTATTATTTGAGGAATGCTTATTACGAATGATGATTTTAATTATATCATTATATTTTAAATATAGGCTGTGACAGCACTTCAGTTGAAAATTGTGGCGATCACTGAATAAAACTTCAAATGTGATTCTCATCTTTTGTATTGGTGACCAATTGCTTGGCAAATAATGAATATAAGTGACATCACAGTCAGGACATTGCTTCATATATTTGTTTGTAAGATCTGTATATTTAGGAATAAGTTTTTGTACGTGTGTCCCTTAATTTATTTGATCTACTGCTTGGTGTGTTTGGTTTTCCTTTAATGTTTGTGTATGTGGTTATAAGAGTCTCTTACTTCACTCTAGCCCATGATGGAGTCTGTGCATGAATAAGCATATTCCTGTTCCTTTACTGCTGGTGTACCCATGTGTTTGTGCACCTAAATTTTGGTCTTTTCCCAGTGTGTAAGCATCATCATGCTAATATGCCACTTCGTTGCTGCCTATGCTTATCTTGTAATGTCTTTGTGAGTGCTCACTTTTCATTAGTGCTATCTAAAATGTGTGCTTATGTGTCTGTTTCAGATCACACCTACAATGGGTTATTTTCATGTTTATGCTTAATAAATGCTAGCATGCAATGTTATGTTTTGATGGATGTTTATATTTATATGATGATGTTTGCTTGTGTGGCAATCTTTCCCAAACCATCTCCTGATAAGCTTGTTTGTGCTATTGTTTGTGGATGCTTGCTGATCCTTGTGCCCATTATCCTTATTTAATAAACGCCCCTCTATTTGTTCATCTATGCACTTGTGTGTCTGCATGTGAGACTCTGAATTTGTGTGTTCGTGTGATATTGTATACATGCTGATCAATGTGATTTAAAAATAACTAATTAAGCTGCCTCTGTCATCGTATGTTTGTGATTCTGAAAATGGGAAAATAATGATATTAATGTTTATCTCTGTGCACTTACGTGCCTGTGTGAGTTGACATGTGGGAGGACATTTTTCGGAATTTGTATCAGTGTGTATGTCTGTACACATTGTGCTGTATGAATGTATATGTATTCATAGCCATTTGTGTGTTACCGTGTGTCGATGTTTCTCATGGTTATGTGTGAGCATCCCTGTTCATTTGTGCAAATGATTTTCTTTCGGTGTATGTGAATTTTTGTATGAGCTTAGGTGAGTGTTCAAGTACCACTTGTACGTGTGGCTCTGTGCGAGTATGCGTGTGTGACATCTTATCTATATGCACATTTGAGTGTGCACATAAGTGTGTGTCTTTCGGTGAGAGCCCGTATATGTGTCATTACGTGTGTATTTGCGATCATCTCTCTGTGTCTGTTCTTATACCAGACTGCAATTTTCATTATTCTAATTTATTGTTCAAATTTTAATGCATTGCCCATAATTAGAGTTGACCTTGGTGTTGCAGGAAACATTTCCTATCTTCGTGGAGAGATAAGCGTTTTATGAGCAACTCTTCTGTTGCAGTGATAGAACTTCTGTCTCTGAGAGAAAAGGCGTGAGCTCAAATCCCCACTGCCCCAGAGATAAAATTTCTGAATATGTTTATTAGAAAATGTCTTCTTGTGTTCTGTATGTGAAACAAAATGATATCAGGTATTCGAATACCAGAATTGATCCCATGTGTTCCAGAAAACTGAGACAAAACTATGGAATTCAAACTGCGACGATGCCAACACCAGTTTTGGATTATGGGAATCAATGTTAATCATTTGTTAACAGAGCCAAGCGTGTCTAACATGCTTCAAAGGTATTGTTTTGCATGGAAATGTTAAATCTTTGGACAGTAAGCAAGTAGCTGACTGTCCCTGTTAGCAACTGTGTTACATTACAGAGGACATCTACCATGAAAACTCTGCACAGGGAGCAAGAGGACAGAGCATTCATCGTTCCCCTCCCCTCTGCTCCACAACAACTTATCTGTTGATTCTCTTTGGTGTGAAAGTGAAGATACATTCTGTCAACTCATGCGCTGGCGCAAGATCCCTGGCAGTTCCCCAGAAACAAAGGTTACATTCAAACTGTTCGGCACTCTTTACGATTGGTATGTTCCAATCAAATTTAATTTTAAAGTGTCTTAAATTTACATTTCCAATTGGTGCAATTTGGCAGTTTAAAACTGACATGAATTTTGTAAGAATGTCAAATGGGGGGAATCAAAAACACCGAGTTCAAAACTCGTGCCCTACCCTTGACATAAAATGGACATTGTCAGATTTTGTCACAGAGGGATTTAGGATGAATAAGGTACTTGGTGGAATCCTGCAATGGGTGAGCTTTACTCTGTCTCTGACCCAGGGTGTATCTGAGCAGAGAACATTAACTGCACAAGACACTCATCCTAGACTTGTTAATAATCCAATTTAACTACACAGATGGAATGTAAGTCAGAGTGAGAAACAACTAATTCAGTATTTAACTTACAACTGGAAGAAAAGAAACACTTCATTAATTCTGTTGAATTATTAAATGCAACTTTGAGATTTTTATTGACATGAATTAACAGTGTCCATCAGTGCAAGTGAAATGTTTACAAAACTCGGTTTACCGCTGGATTTATCGACTGTTCTGTTGATGATCTTCAATGGAATCGCTTCATGTCCCACCACACAGGAGTAAGAAGCACCGCTGGCCCACTCCTCCGCTGTACATGAAGAAGGAGGTGTTGTCACTCTCCGCCATCACCTCGGTGTTCTTGTAGTTACTGGGATTCACCGGCTTGTCATTGTTTGTCCACTTGACGAAGATCTCTCGGGGGGAGAAACCTCTCACTAAACAGGTGAGGGAGAGAAACCTCTGAGCGGAGATTTCTTCTGTTGGTGGCAGGAGGACCGACACTGCTGGCTCCAGCGGATTAATCACTGCAGAATATTTTAGACAAATATGAATCAACCAAAAAAATCCTGAACCAATATCACAATTTCACTAAATATTAAAATACGCCTTGTTTAATTTGGGATTTATTTACTTTCGTTTTCTAAAGGAGCAGAATGGTACGCATACTGTTCATTAAAAAAAAAGGAAAGTTTAATGTGAAAGTTGCCTCTATATTTCCAGCCCACAACGAGGGCATTCTGTCCAATTGTCATTGCTGATGGTGGCATCACAACTCAGGCTTCTGCACACCTTATCTGACTTAATCAGAATACAATATCCTTTGGTCCAACTTTTCCTTAATCAGCTACTTAGCTATCCTGCCTTCAGATGCATCATTAATGCTCCCAACGGTGTTGGTTCATTTCCAATCAAAGCCTGCCATTGATGTAACTGGATCTGGATTACACATGGGATCCTTTGTGCTTTAATCTCACCGCTCACCTTTCTCCTTGTGGATGGAGTCTCTCAGCGGAGTCGGTAGATTCTGATGGTACACCACACATTCAAAAGTAACGCCAGTCAGCCAGGCTTCAGTAGAAATGTCTAATTTGCTGATCACGCTGTCGGGATTCTGTCCAGGCTGGTCAGCAATCTCTGATTTCAGAGGCTTCTTTTCTTGTCTCCAGGTCACATTGACTCCAGAAGGAAGATTGGACACAACGCAGGTTAACGTCACCGTCGCCTCCAGTAAGACTTGTTCTACTGGCGGTGGGAGGATTTTAACGGTGTTAGGGTGGCACTCGGTATCTTCTATGAAACAAAAATCAAAGTCAATGAAAAATGCCCCTTTCTGATACAAACAGCCAATCTTGAGATTAATCCTTCACAGGGTGAAGACACCACCTCCAAAATGGCAACTCCAACTATTGTTGAAACGATGCTTACTATTGTTGATGTATTTTGATCTGTGAAACATTTGTGATTACCTATAACATACCCTGTGTAATTATTCCTAAAGAACACTGGCTTTGTAACAAGTGAAACCTGTGAAAAAAGTAAAATCATCGAAGATACCATCATGTAACCCATGGAATGACCTTTCTTTCAGAGTTTGTCTCTCACTTAAGACCATCTATTGATACTTGTGACAAGAGTAATCTGAATATCATGAGTTCATTTCCATGTTCATAACCTTTAGGTGCAAGTGCTGCTGGTCACACTGACTGCCAAATCACATCCCAAATTTTGGACAGATTATAATAAATAATAAATATTCTCTTTGCAGAGTTCTAAAGTGTTACAGGAGCAGTGAACAGCCATGGAAATTCTGTTCATTATATTTAACATGATTAAAAATACTTTGCGATATTTGTGTGATGTCATTCTCTAATTTATGTCATTGTTCCTCGTGGGCTGTGTTTGGAATAGATCTGAAAACAAGACATTGAGTACAGTATTGGATATCGAGAAGGACACCCATCTTCTTAGGTCTTTCCCTCCTTCAGTTAGTTCATAACTGGTCTGTACTTTCACTTTATTTACCAAGCTGCATTTTTTAATTTCTTCATAGAGCAGGAGAGAAAAAAAAACAAACAAAAGCGTCTTAAATTAATCTACAAACGCGATGGAAATGTCACTAATTTTATAGACATCCACTACTCACTGTGTAAACATCGCCACCCCAAACAGGCGAAATCAGCCTGTCTCGAGTTCCGAGTTCATTCATCCCTATTGTAGCATTCCCACCAGGATTTATTCTCCTGCCTCATCCAGTAATTACAGAGAGCATCTTAAAGAAGCTCAGTGAGATCACATTTATCCCAGTTCATCAAATGTGATAGCCACTTGGTCTGTGGTCTGATCCCATAAATGAAGTTAAAGAGCTCAGTACCAGATAAAAATCGATGTCGTACAATGTCCAACCAACAGGTCATTCCTGAGCAGGGAATGAAGCATTGAACGCATTTTGATTTATTTTCAAGTAAGGGTCACTGCATATGTTAACCACGTCAATTTGATAGAGGATCAGAATAAGGTTGTTCGGCAAATCCAGAGTTTAGATCAGAATGATGCTGGAAAAGCACAGCAGGTCAGGCAGCATCCGACGAGCAGGAAAATCGACATTTCAGGCCAAAGCCATTCTCCTGCCTTCTCCCCGTACGAAACAAGAGCCGATCTATCTCTGGCTTGAGTACACACAATGACCTGGCCCCCACAGCCCTCTGCAGCAACATGTTCCACAGACTCATCACCCTCTGGCTGAAGAATCCCTCCCCATCTCAGTTCTAAACGGTGCCCCTTTGACCCTGAGACTGTGCCCTTGGGTTCTAGTCTCGCCTACCAGTCAAAGCATCTATTCCACATTCACTCGACCTCAGTCTCTCAGTATTTTCTATGTTTCAATGAGATATCTATCCAATATCCCCCTCCACCCCAAACTTATCCTTGAAGCAGCTACCAGGCAAGCATTCAGCACTCTGAATGCCTCTCCCAGCATGGTCAGGCAACAAACTATTTAACAAAGCTCACTGTCTATATATCTATCTTCAACAGAGAGGAAACATGCTTTTCTGACTTGCCTAAAGGTTGAATTATGAGCAATGCTAATGTAACACTCAAACTGAAATGAGATACGTGGCATGTTGGGAAACGAGAAGCTGTACCGTGCTGTTTACTACGCCTGATAAATTAGTGTGTTTGATTCACATCCGAGTTCAGAATGATTTGTAGCTCTCTCAGTCTGTGTCTCTTACCCTGGAGTGCGGTGATGTTTTTACTTTGAGTGTTCTCTCCATGAGTGACCTGACAGGTGTAGACCGCGCTGTTGAACCATTCACCATAAGGGACAATCAGCCGACTCGTCACCGAGAAGTTCCCGTTTGCCTCACAGATAGGAGACGTGAAGAAGCCAGAATCCAAGGGTCGGCCATTTTTCAACCAACTCACGGAGATTGACTTCGGATGGAACTCGATGATTGAACAGACGACGGTTGCAAACTTGCTGCTTGCGATTTCTTCACTGGAGCTCACAGTTAGGAGAAGAGTTGGTTGGAGAATATCTGGACCTTTAGGAAACACATCGCATTCATTATCCAACGAATTTCAGAACAAATACAATCAGTTCTCATATATCAAGGTTTCTTGTGGTTAATGGATTCAAGAATCATAATTGTGCAGAGTGCTGGAGAAGCTGGGATCCACACAGAAAGATCAGCAGGACAATGTGAAAGGCTAAACTTAGAGGACACAGCAAGGGAGTCAATGAGGCACAGAAACTATAGGCGGGTAACATCAGAAGGGAGATAGCAACGTTGGATGGTATTCGTTTTAATGACAGAGTCTGATGAACAAGGCAGACGAATTACTGGCATAAATGAAGAAATGATGTCGTTGCTATCACGGAGACATATTGAGAGCCGGGCCGGAGCGGCTATTCAATATTCCAGGATTTAGTGCCTTTAGGCGAGACAGGGAAAGATAGAAAATGATGGGGGCGGGGGTGTGCGGTACAGAATGTTGTTTCTGTTGCAATTCTGACAAGAGTATTTTAGGCTGTAAAGAGAAATGAAATCATGGATACCTCCTTGAACAAAGGCAAATGGACAGTACTTCAAAACCAAACCACAGCAAACATAACTATTGGGAGAGCACGATAGACCTTACTTTTGGTCCAAAAGACCAAGTGCAAATACATGGGCAAATTTCAGAGACATGTAAATTAAATAGGGGAATGAGAAAAGAGGTTTTTCACTTCCTCAGCATAGGCTTGGATATTCATTTTGTCAAACATTTAGAGGGAGCACAATTCTGAAAATGCCTCCAGGAGAATATTTGAACAAAGTATGTGTTTAATACAGAGAATTTTAATCCAGACCTTGCAAGAGAGGGGTGAACCTGAACTTAACTTTAGGGAATGAAGTTGACCCAGTGGGGAAAACATCAATGGTGGAGCACTTTGCAGACAGTGATCGTAAATCAGTTGGATTTCAGATTGTACTGCAAAGGAATAGAAATTGGCCCAAAGTTCTGAAAAGGGGAAGAACAATTGTAGTAAGATCAGGTAATGACATGACCAGAGTGGACTGGAAGCTGACACTTATTGGTAAATCTGAGTTAGAGCAGTGTGACACATTTAAGAGATAGGAAAATCACAGGGAGGACATTTCCCAGGAAGCCACTGCGTGGGACCAAGAATGCAGTGGGCTCTGGACACCAAAGGGCATGGAGGGTGAGATAAAGAGAAACAAAGGAGGCTTCCGGTCTATACTGGAATCTCAAAACAATAGAAACTAATATGGAGTACAGAACGTGCAAGGGGGAGTTTGAAAGACAAAGGAATTAGAAGAGCAAAAGGGACCATGAGAAAATAATAGCAGTCAAAATAAAGGAAAATATTTTTAAAAGTTACAGGCTCATTCATAATAAAAGAATTATTCGGGAAACAGTAATAACCATTAGGTGTTATTATTGGAGTGGAGCCGGAGGATTAGTTTGTGGTCAAAACGAATGTGTTGTGTCAGTGTTCACTAGTAAGAGTGACAATGTGGGGACAGAAATCATGGAGGGGTGTTGTGATGTACTTTCAGAAATTAGGACACATGACGTGATGTTCTGTGTTGTCTTGCTGAATGAAAATTGGTTATATTTCCAGGGCAGATGAAAAGTATACCAAGCGGCTGAGCGATGCAAAGGATGAAATAGTTGGGTTGCTGACAATAATTTAGAATTCCTGTCTGGCCACAGCAGTTGTGCCAAGTGAGTGTAGATCAGACAACGTTGCACTGTTATGCAGGATGAAGGAAGGGATAAATAATGAAAACACAGATCTGTCAAGCTCGTCTCAGTGGTAAGGAAACTATTGAGAAGTGAAATTAGTCTTCATTTGGAAGATAAATCAACAATTTTCAGCACGGTTTTATTGAGAGGAAGTCATGTGTAACAATTTGATAGTAGTTTTCATAGAGATAACTCTATGTCCAGATGATAGCAATAATCAGAGCCAATGGGATCCGAGTTAATTTGACAGATTGGATCTAGAACTGTCTGAGTGATGGGAGCAGGGGTTAATAGTCATCGGGTGTCTGCGTGACTGGAAATCTATGTCTCCTGGTGTTCTGTAGGGATTGGTGTTGATTTCCGTGCTATTTCTCTTACATACCAATGATTGAGACTCAAATTTAGGAGGATTAACCAGTGAATTCACAGATTAAATGAAAACTGTCATGTTGGTAAGTCATAAGCATAATGGCTTTAGATTGCAGGAGGATATAAAAGGGTTGGTTGTATGTGAAGAGAAAAGTTGCAAATGGAATTTATTCTGAATAAATGTAAGGTGATGTAATTCGGCAGAAGAATCTGTGAAGTATGACGTTTTGAATGGTGGAACCCTGGAAAGGCCTGAGGATCTTTGGTGCATGTACCCATCGATCCCCTATAGTACTGTGTCGTCTGGATAAAGAGGCTAAGAAAGTGGGAGGATATTTGCTTTTATTAGCCTAGACATTGACAATGAAGAGTGGTGAGATGATACTGGAACTTAATAAAACACTGGTTAGGCCATACTGAAGCGTTGTGTGCATGTTATCGAAGAAATGTGATTGCACTGAAGGCAGTATTGATGAGATTTTCCAGGGTCTTGCCTATGTTGGAGGGTTTTAGTTATGAAACTAGTTTAGATAGACAGGGGTTTCCCTTGGTGCAGAGGAGAATTAGGGAGAAGATTATCATGTTATCTAGAATTATTTTAGGCATAGACAGGGTAAACTGGATGAAACCTTTCTCCTTGATGGAGAAATCAATCCCTCAGGGGCACAGGGTGAAGGTAAGGCCAGGAGGTTCCAAGTGGATCTCAGGGGAAAACAAAATCAAACAGAGGGTGGTGTTAGCCTGGAGATCAGCACCTATAAGTCATGTAGAGACTGAGCCCCTCATAATAAGTATGAAGTATCCTTGCAAGGGCAAGTCACACAAGGCTGGCACATGAGACTGGAATAGTTAGGTGGCTGTTATTGATAGGCGTGAATTGGGTGGATCAAAGGGCCTTTTTCCTGTGCTGTATAAGGTGAGTCTGTGAAAACGGTTATAAATAATGCCTTATACATATTAATCACAGATGATCTGTTTATCTCAGTTCCCACAACACTTACCTGGACATGGCATTTCTTTGCTCTTGTGTGTCCCGCTGTGTTGAACCTCACAGGAGATTTTGCTGGGGCAATCTACCGCTGACCCGGGCACGGTTAACTGGCTGCTCAGGGTGTAGGTTCCCTTCTTGTTTCTCACTGATGGGTAAGTCTTCAATCCAGTCGTGATTAGCTCCCCAACTTTCTTCCAGGTTACCTTGGTGACGTCAGGGGAATAGTCCATCGCCAAACAACCAAAGATCACAGAACCGGTGTTGTGCTCCTGACAGGAGGAGACCAGGCCATAAAGCGTGGGGGTAGATGGTGTCTCTACAATAGAATGACCAATTGAGCATGTTAGTTTCTGTTAATTTGACCTTATCAGTTACTCAAATGTATCCTCAGCTGTAAACGTTTGCCAGTATGCTCCCGCTGAAGTCGACAGCATAACTGGGGTTTATTTTTGTTTCCTACCAGTTGCTGATCATGATCATTGGTTCCCTCTTTAGAAACATGCCCTCGACCTTGACCATTGCCATATAATTTAGGAAGAAGAACATCCTGATCCCACGCCAGTAACTGTTTGAAGATCTCACCAGCTGACACTTTCACTGGATTGCTGTGAAGAGCAGAGAAGTTTCACAAACTACAAACCAAGGAAATGCAGATTCATCGAAATTCTACACTGTGTGCAAACAGGCCATTTGGCCCAACAAGTCCACATCCACCCTCTGAAAAGTAACGCATCCAGACCCATTCCCCTACCCTATTATGCTACAGTTAACCCTAACTAATGCACCTAACCTCCCAATCACTGAACACAACATTTGCAATTCCCCCAGCTTGCACATCTTTGGAGTGTGGGAGGAAACGCACACAGACATGGGGAGAAAGTGCCAACTCCACACAGACAGTCACCCGAGGCTGGAATGGAACCCGAGTTCCTAGCACAGTGAGGCAGCAGCACTAACCACGGAACCGGCGTGCCGCCCCACTAGGTACCGTGCTGCTGGAAATACCCAACAGCTGGCAGTACCCCCGGAGAGAAGTCAGAGTGAATCATAGAACATAGAACATTACAGTGCAGTACAGGCCCTTCGGCCCTCGATATTGCGCTGCCCTGTCATACTAATCTGAAGCCCATCCCACCTACAATATCCCATGTACGTCCATATGTTAGCCCAATGACGAATTAAATGTACTTAAACCTGGCGAACCTACTACCGTTGCAGGCAATGCATTCCATACCCTTATTACTCAATGAGTAAAGAAACTACCTTTGACATCTGTCTTATACCTATCTCCCCTCACTTTAAAGTTGTTTCCCCCCGTGTTTGCCGTTCCCATACTTGGAAATCAGGTCCAGTGAGCCTTCCTTACTTATCAATGAAAGGCAGAATGTTCTCTCTGGGAGGAAGGTCACTGCAGCAGCAGCACAGGCAGGAGCTGAGCACTGGGACGGGGAGGATGGCTGTCAGGGTTGAACTCATGCCAATTGGCTGGAAGTGGAAACTTCTTATTTACAATTAACTGAATTTTGGAGGCCTCTGAAAAATGGAGGACCATTAAGGTTCAGAGACTTTGGAGTGTTACAGCTGAGTATTTACGTAAATATGATTTGAGAAATGAACAAGTAAACTTTAACTTTAACAACTATCAAACTGACACACAGTTCACCAGCAAACCTCATCTTTCAGACTAACCACTGCACTTACTCTGTCTAGACCTAAATTCCCACTCACATTGACACACCCTACCCTGCTATACACCCATTCATGCCCGGACCACACAACCCCTTTCACACCAAACACATCCAAGGCAATCCATATTGGTAGTGTCGCTGAGCAGAGAGATCTCGGTGTCCATGTACATAGATCCCTAAAAGTTGCCAGCCAGTTTGATGGAGTTGTTAAGAAGGCATACTTAGTGTGTTGGCTTTCATCGGTAGAGGGACTGAGTTTCAGAACCACGAGGTTAGGCTGCGCTGTACAAAACTCTGATGTGGCCGCACTTGGGAGTATTGTGTACTGTTCTGGTCACCACATTATAGAAAGAATATGGAAGCTTTGGAAGAGTTCAGAGGAGGTTTACCAAGATGTTGTTTGGTATGGCGAGAAGGTTTAATTAGGAAAGGATGAGGGTCTTGAGGCTGTTTTTATTTGAGAGAAGAAGGTTGAGAGGTGATTTAATTGAGACATAAAAGATAAACAGAGGTGGACAGTGAAAATCTTTTTCCTTGAATAGTGATGGCTAGCAGGAGAGGACATAGATGACAAATGTCAGAGGTTGTTTCTTTACTCAGAGAGTAGTAGGGCCATGGAACACACTGCCTGCAACAATAGTACACTCGCCAACTTTAAGGGCATTTAAAAGGTCATTGGATAAACATATGGATGAAAATGGAATCGTGTAGGATAGATAGGCTTCAGAATGGTTCCACAGGTCAGCGCAACATCGAGGGCTGAAGGGCCTGTACTGCACCGTAATGTTCTATATTCTATATTCCAGATGGACATATGATCTAAAACCATTTCACTCATTTACACTCCTGCCGCCCTGCACCTGGCCCATGGTGAATCTGGCCCTGACTGGATCTGGCACCATCATTTTCACAACCTCTGACAAAAGCCCACTACCCAAGACATGACCTCAGCCCTTAATCACTGACCTCTCACCTTACCCAAGTCAACCTGTGCACATTGCAACCCAGCTCCTTTCGCATCTGTCCTTTCCAACCTCCCATTTTGCCAGACTCGAGCTTTGCATTTTGACAACACGTCCACCTGTCACTTCATTACAGTGACCTTCCACCCCCGAAACATCCTGGCACTCTGCCCACCTCTACACTAACCAGCCTGGCATCCTGCCCACCTCTACACTAACCAGCCTGGCAAAGACAGACCTCCTGCATTTCAGCTCAAACTACCCCTCACCTACCAAGCACAATTCGACCAAATTATCCTGTGACCATTACCATTTACCTTGATGCCACCTTGCCAGACAGAGTGCATGCAAGCTTACCCAGCAGCCAGCCAACACCTCACAGCCTATCAGACCAAAATCTCCCACATGCCCAATCTAGCCCCTCACTTGCTCACCACCTTCCAACTTTGAGCCTACTCCACCATAAAGTCAGTGAGTCATAAAGTCGTACAGCACAGAAACAGTTCCCTTGGTCCAGCACATCCATGCTGACTAGAGTTCCCAAATTAATCTAATTCCACTTGCCTGCCTTTGGCCCATATCCATCCAGACCTATCCAGTTCCTAGAGCTGTTCAAATGTCTTCTAAATGTTGGACCTATCTTTGCATTTACCACTTCCTCTGGCAGTTCATTCCAATGTTTTGGACAGTTACAACATGAAGCCCTAACTCCTGCACTCGGTGCTCTGACCAATGAAGGTACATGTGCCAAACACCTTCAACACACTAGGTACTTGAGACAACGCTTTCAAGAATCGATGAGTCTGAACCCTCAGGGTCCTCAGTGTTCAACATCACTACCCAGTGCCTTACCATTAACTCTGTAAGACTCTATGAGTCTGGACCCTCAGGGCCCTGTGTTTAACATCACTATCCAGTGCCCGACCATTAACTCTGTAAGTTGTGACCTGATTTGACTTCTCAAAAAGCAAGACGTCGTATTCATTTAAATTACAGTCCATCTGCCACTCCTCAGCCAATTGGCCCAGCTGATCACGATCTCATTGTACGTTTAGATAACTTTCACTGTCAATTATACCACCAATGTCGGCGTTACGTGCAAACTTACAAACCATGCCCCATTCAATGTTTTCATGGCTTTCAACCAATATTGTACCCTGTTTGCCTTTCTCCCACATATCCATAGCATTTTTTAAGGATTGAAGGAATCTATCTCCTTATTGAAATCATTTAATGTTTTGTCCTTTATCAATTTCTGTAGTGGAGAATTCCAAAGGTTCACCATTCTTTGGCTGAACAGTAAACAATCAGGTTCTATGTTATCGGTGTGTTGGGAAGACTGGTGAGCAGCAAGATTAATGATGATCCCATGAATGTAATAGCCTTCGAGAGGGGCCGAGGGGCCTTCTTCAGCTTCCATTTTGCATGCTGACATGTCCCTTCGGCAGCATGTTCCAAAACTGTGATCCTTGAGGATAAGGGCGCACATGCATGTAAATGCTTCACCTGAAAGCTCTCCTCCAAATCAGGCTTTAACTTGACTCTCAACTAGTTCCCTGCTCGTTTCTTCTTCCTCAATCACAGCCATGCAACTCACTTCCTAACAGCGCTGTGAATGTGCTGATACCACACAAACTTCAGCAATTCAAATAGACTGATGACAACTGGTTTCTCAATGCGATATAAAAAGTCTGACACTTCCACACCTGTCTAGAGATTCAAACAACCACTAGAAGAATTGAAAATTATTTGAGGCACTTGTGTGTCTACACAAGATGCCATATTTTCCTTTTGTGTGATTTGACTGTGTTTTCACTGAATGAACAGAGCTATTTCTTAATCATATAATAGGAATGAAGCTTCCCTCATTTTTAGCAAGGCAATCACACATTATATTTCTTTATTCCAGGGAAGTATAGTGTTAAATTAATGAAATATGATGATTGGGATGTTTCAATTGGAAATTGTCAGAGATTTAAAGTTTACTTTCATGAGCAATTAATTCCAGCCTCATTGTGTCACAGTACTCACAGGAATGTCTTTCAGAAATGGTGTCTCCCTTTGTTATGGGCAGTCGAATCAGTAAATCTGGGATAGTTTTTGCTTGTTAATCAAAGGTGTTAAAGAGTTTTAGCTAAAGGGAGAACTGTGGATTTAGCTCACAGATGCTCCATGATCTAAGTAAGTGGTGGAACAGCTCGAGGGGCTGAGTGCCCTCCTCTTGCTCCTACCTTCCTATCATTGTGTCATTTATTAAGCTAGCACTGACGGTGAACACTTTTTATTAAAATATTTCAACAAATTAATTGTTTCACACATGCTGTATAAAAACCTTCTGTTGATTATTTGTAACGGGATCATTGACGTTCTCTATTTGAGTGATCAAAATAACTTCCACGCAATTACAGCAGCCACTGCACTCTGGAGTGTGTTGTTACTTCATAATAGTTACTTGTGAAACTACAGCTCGAGATCAGGGCGGTCAAATTCAATGATTCTCTGATATTTAACATCTCTGAACATTCACAATTTGTTCAAATGCATCTTTTCTCTGAAGAACGTGTTTCATCGAACACAACTTTTGTCAATGAAACAACAAACTTTAAATGCTAGTAAACCAAAATAAAGACAGAAATTTCTGAAGAAACTCAGCAGGTCTAGCAGCTCCTGTGGAGAGAAGGCAAGGTTAACCTTTCGCATCCAGAGACCCCCCCCCCCGCTCTTCACCAAATTGTTTTCATGCTTTTGGCACAAGAGCTCACACCTGTTGAGATAAACAGTGATTACGTTGGCTTGACTCCTGTTGGAAAAAGAATTCTTAGCAGAGGTACTGGATGGTCTGAAATAGTAATTGAAGACCAACTGAAAAGCTATCACCATCTGCTGCAAGTGTTGGATTCAGCGGAACCCCCACCGAAGTGAACAATCAATTTCAGCTACAGCACTAGTTTAATACAAAGTAAAACAGCCTAAGCATAATCTCATCAAATATGCTTTGAAAATGATTCATTCTGGATTAGTTATAAATGATATTGTCATAACAGCAAGTCAAAAGCTGGGATTTCTTTGGGCACTTACTCCATTAACCCCATCTAGCGATGCCCAAAAGCTTGTGAACAAATATTGATCTGGAAAAAGCTGCTAACCACCAAAATTCTGTTTAATATCTAAGAGACACAAGTCAGGACGGCAATTGAATAGATTTCAATGGCCTCTGGGAGTGGAATTCCAACAAACACCCAAACATGTAAATCTGCTTTCTTGCACTAAAGTAACCTGATAAGAGATTGTGTTACATACCTCTCTAACAGGTTGTGAGTGAACACAGGCCACCTGGCACAGAATCAGGGACTCTACTACAACATCACAACAGACCTGAACTCAATGAGCTTGACACTATCACAGACAACACAGCCCACCTATTTTGACAGTACATAAACCATGTTAGTTATTAACACCTTCCAACAACCAGGGATTGTTCCAGAATGTTTGTACAATGAAAGTAACATTTCAAATTTATCGAAGAATGCTTTGACAGCAGCTCCAAATTGTTCAAACTCTATGGGAACTACAGAGGAATAAAACTAGGAATTGCATTGCCATCAATTCACTGTCACTGGATTCCAACCTCGAACTTCCTCTTTTCCCTGTGAATGTTGCTGCACCAGACGGTCTGCTTAGTTTGGAAAAGATTTAAATGATTTGAAGTGTAATATGACCGTTGCCAGTGACATTAAAAGCTGATAATAGGTTTTCAAATAATAAGATGCAAAAAAATTCTGATTCTACATTGTGCCACGAAACATGTCCTGCATAACTGAGGCACAAAAAAAGTATGCAACATATTTCCCTCAGCTTCGCTCAATCAATTATCTCTTGTTGTCAACAACCAATTTCAAAACTCTTGCTATCTGCCTTTTGTTCCTGAAACGTTCGTTCTGATTGGAACAACTTAGTCAGGGCTCTCAATTCTGAGGCACCTAATCGAATATTGTATTTCTGGCAGATAAAAGTGGTTTTGAAGCGCGAGATGAAATTGAACTGTCTGAGATTCAGGTATCCGAACTGGTCAATTTACAAATGGTCAGGACCATTGACAAGTTAGTCAGAGATAGCACTGAAACAAACTGCACAACAGACTTAATCCTAGAGGATACATTGCTCAACTCCTCACGTCAAATATATTCACTGTAATTGAACATTCATCAGAGGAACTAACCAATAGATTAATGTGAATGAGAATGTGTTCACAATGAACATAAATAACCACTGAGTTAATAAACTTAATAAGTCATTGTATTTAACAAAATTATTGAGGTGGGAAATATCGCCAATTAAAGCACAGATCCGGAGGAAATGGATTATTCTCTACATTATTTTTACATATTCTTAAAACGTTCCTTGAACTGTGGAGATTTTGCATGCACTGCATAAAGTCAATACTGCATTCCAGTGTGGAAAGCATTTCTGTTGAAGGAATTAGGGCAAGGTCATTTTCTTGTTAACTGCTTTTAATGAACGAAAATGTTTAAAAAAGTATGAATTGAAAGCATGCTTCTGTCTGGAGTTGCCCGCTTTAACAGAAGTCTAAGTAAATGTGGGCACTGCTGCCTCACAGATCCAGGTACCCAGGCTTGGTTCCAGCCTATGTGGAGGATACACAATCTCCCATGTGTCTGTGTATTTTTCCTCCCACAATTCAAAGATGTGCATGTCAGGTGAATTGGTCATGCTGTATCGTCCATAGTGTTAGTTGCATTAGTCAGGGGTAAATATAGGGTAGGGGAATGGGTCTGGCTGGGTTACTCTTCAGAGGGTCGGTGTCGACTTGTTGGACCAAATGGCCTGTGCGAAATAATGAGGAGCATGGAATTACAGATTGAAGGAAACATTTGCTCTTGATCGATCACGGGTTTGTAGATTTCAGACAAGATGCAGAAAGCTTTGAATAGACTGGTAGGAAAACTTTGTCAGTCAGCAATTGATAGACTCTGGAACTCACTCTCTATAAAGATCAGTTGGACAGTTAACCCTTCATTCTTCTCTGATTCCACTGGCCAAAGAGTTTCGAAAAATGCTCAAAGTCGACCATTCCCGCGAGCAACAGTTATTCGATCGATAACTTTAAGAAATGGAAAGGTGTCCATGAGTAACGTGTGAGACTATTCGGCTTCCCTCCTGTGATGACGCTGAAACATTGACTCTCACGTTCTGGGGGACATTTAATGAAAGCATTCTTATTACTGCAGATTAGGAACTCATACCATATTTCGGCTTCAGGAAAATCAGTTTTTTTGCTTATTAGAAGTCTGCACAACCTCCGAGCCAGGTAGGATTCTAACCTACAATGCCCTGATTCATCGGCAGATGCGTTATCCATTCCGCTACTGGCCCAACGCACGCGAATGGCCTTAAGAGCCGGGATGTTAACACGTACCTGGTTATTAGCAGTCACGTTCACCAGTTGAACAAGCGATAAAGAAAATCACTGTCGCTCCTTCAGTCCAATCTTCATCAACATTCAAAGCAGCGAATTTTCCAAAAAAAAGCATATGTCCTCATGAAGTTTCCATTCACACTCTGTCTGAACAGTCATTCAATGGAATCACTGCTGATCTGATGGATTTCGAATCCACTTCTTCACCATATATGACGTGAACGTGAGCCTCATCAACACCACCTATATAACAGTTAATTTTCAGAGATTTCGATTACAGTTATGATCTTTGCGAGTATGCAGGAAAGTGAATACTGTGAACCGACCAAAAAACAATCCCTTCATGGAAATTAATACTGTGCAAAGTCAACCATTTAAGGATGGGCAGATGACGTAAAAATCCTCTGCTTCTCTCTGCACAGATGGTTCTCCAAGAATTGACTCTTTGGAGAATTCTTCTTTGTAATTTAGACTGTCCCAGTTGCAGATATTCTCTCAATCCACAAACAAATGTCCTGCTGAAAACTGCTTCACTTAAGCTTAAAACAGTTGACTATATTTTCTCCCAGCTGATGTCCCAATGTGCCTGCTCCATGTCAATACAAGTTCTTGCAGGTGAAATTGGAATTCCCAGCCTGATGTCCCACTGCTACTTGATGCGTAGGAAATGAAGCCGCTGTCGTTAAGGCTGGAGCTTTTAGCCTCGATATTTCACGTGCCTCTGTATCATCACATAATGGCATTCCGCTCACCGACTGCATTTTTGCAGCTACATAATTGCGTTCATCGCCATCACCATTTCCAAATAGTTTTCGGTGCAATGCGACTCAATTTCTCTGATTTCACGCCTAGGAACTGGGATTATGTGACATGCCATTATAGGATTACGTCAAGGAGTGAGGATATTGGTGAAGTAACTGATGTAAAATACAGTGTTATTGAGAAATATATTTCAGCAATGCCCTGCAGTATCGAATGACCCTTTTTTAGTTTTGTCGATATCTAGCAACCGTAATCTCATACAACCTCAGTGTTGCAATTCCGACAGTCTCTCGGGATATAGAAGTTAAAGATTCAACCGAATCTGAGTTCCCACATCTCAGTCACTGTTTGACAAGTATTCATTCGTGCATGTGGTTCTGTTCCTGACATAAACTCTGCCACAATCCTTATTGCTTTTTGCATCGTGTTTTGCCATGTGGGGCCAGGATCATGAAATGGTTCTTTCTTGGCATTATCAACACTGCAAATTCTGCTCGAATCACAGTGACAGAAATCGGCATTTTTCCCGTTTTTCTCAATGTAATGTGTGCTCAGCAAACACTGGGAACATCAATCTTTGTTTAACATAAAAATATTCTTCGTAGTGATAAATTTCCTTCTTCAAACACCCACTGTCTCACATCTTTGCGTTTCAAATATCATAACCACCCTTTATGGGAGAGCTCTCTCTCTCTCCCACAGTAACTAATCCTCTTAAACGGACACCCTCTCATTTCATTGTGGTACTGCACAATATAATACTCACATTTACACTGTTCATTCTGTACTGCTGCGGTCACTGTTTTGGGTGAAAGTGCTTAATCCCATGGTCGGCATCTTCAAGCAATTCAATCCATGTAGATGCAGCTGTTCTGTGATTCATTCTCGTGGAGCAGTTTTTCTTGACACGGACAAGAGATTACTGGAACATTGGGCTCAGCATAAGAGCACAGCGCAATATTGAGCAAAGGATGTTTTCTTGCAAAATACAAGTTTCTGTGGCTTTCTCCAGTCATTTATTTCATTTGTTCATTCGGTTGCCCCGAAATATTGCCTGCAGTTTTGCAATTCACATTACAGTAGTCATGTGATCTCACTGGAAACCGTGCAGAAATTTACCAAGTTGAAAAGTTTAGGTTATGAAGACAGATTGTTTTGACTGGGGTCGTTTTCTTAAGGCAGAGGAAACTGTGAGGATACATGTTTCATATGCACTAAATAATGAGCGACATTGACAAGGCAGACTAAAAGAAACGTTTCCTCTTGACCGATCAACAGGGGCGTAGACAGAAGTTAAGAGGTGGAAAGGGTTGAGGAGGTATGCAGAAAAATCTCATCAACAAGCGGATGGTTGAATCTGGAGTTCACTGTCTGCAAGGATGCGCAGAGGCGAACCCACATAACCTTCAGAAATACTCGGATCTGAACTTGAGATGTTAATGCACGTAAGACCAAGAGATATAAAAGAATAAAGACAGTCAAGAGATTGCTTCTGACGAAAGCATGTACAACGAGCTTGAGGGCTGTCATTCTACACATATGTGGTATTTGTGTCGCTGTCAGTGGTGAGCTAGCAGTTCCATTTTTTTCGCTTTCTTCGCTGTGACCCGGCTTTGATTCTCCGTCCAGGAGTCGGGGTTTGTTTTGTTCCTGATAGCGCCATTAGCAAAAGCAGACCACCTGCATGTGGAGTGCTTTTAATACCTTGGATAATTAAGTAACCGTGAAATGAGAGACGATGTCCCAGCCTCTTAAAGAATGGGCATGGTGCCTCGGCAGTCTCTGCTCATTTAGACAGTTCACTTTCCAGTCTCCTCGAATTCCGCTTCCTAAAGATTTTCCCATGTTTATCAAAGTTGAGACTAGGCTCTGTGTCTTGTTTCCTTGACAATCGCTGGTGCCAAAGTGAACCTCGAAAAGTTTGCATATGCAAAGGGCAGCGTGAGCGACGAATTCAGCTTCCCCTCCAGTGATGACTCTAGGATATTGACTCTGACGTTCGCAGTGACATTTAATGAAGGGAATCTCGGAGACTTCTACCCATCCAACGATCAGTAACCCAGCTTTAGGTCACTCCTCCAATTTCACTGAGGCATTTGGCAATCAAGCACTCGCATTGACATTGTTCAGTCTGTGCAGCTTCAGTCAATGTTGTTGCGGGAAAGTTCCCCAATCCCACAATGAGGACCCAAAAACCAGTCAATCTATTTACATACTGCTTATGATCAGTGATCAGTGATCAGTGCTCATGTAGCAGTTTTTACTGACATGTACCAGAGATTTCTGGAACATCTGGCTCAGGAAAAGAACACATTGCAGTATTTAACAAAGGAATTTTTTTTTTGGAAACGATCTGTTTCTCTGATCTAATTTCAATGGAGAAAAGGAGATTGTGAGGATACATGATTGAAATGTGCTAAGCAATGAGAGATAAAGAAATGTTTCCTCTTGGTCAAACAGCAAGGGGTGTAGACTAAATGTAAGATGCAGAAAGTTTTCAGTAGATGAGCATGAAATACTTTATCAACCAGTGGTGTTGGATAAATCTGCAACTCATTGTGATGAAATCAATACAACCTTCAGAGGTATTCAATCTGTATTTGTGATGTTAAGGCAGACAAGCTAAACGGATGGAAAATGGAATTAATATCGTCAAGTGGTTGTTTCTGCCAAGAATCCGTCCAACACGTTTGAGGTCTGACACTCTACCTGTGCGTCTGACCGCTGTACTCGTCCAAGATCGTGTAGTGGTTCTGAATTGGCACTTTTACCACTGCGGTCCGGCTTCAATTCCCAGTAAGGACTATTTTGTTCGGCATCAACATCATGGGCATCTGTGATAGGATTCCTTTCAATGCTTCGAATCAATCAATGTCGCTACGAATAACAGTGTCAATGTCCCAGCCTCTTAAAGAAGGAGAAGGTGACTCGTCACTCCATCAACCAACATGAGGCTGAGATATTTTGTTTCCTTGCCATTTCGAGAAGCCGCAGCGATTGGGTCGTTCGCTCTGTGAAATTGAAAAGTGCCGATTCGCAGTATGTGGGACGATTTGGTCTTCCATACTTGTGATGACGCTGCGACATTGACTGTGCTGTCATCCGGGACGTGTACTGAAAGAGATTCTCGTGTCAGCATATCAGGAACTCAAACTTCATCTCGGCTCAGAACAATGAGGAAGATTAGGTGGTGACTGTAAAAAATCCCTGCGTTAATATCGAGCTGGAGGGGAGTGAAACCTACAATGTTCTGATCTGGAGTCAGGCACTTTAGATTTTGCGCCACTTGCCCCACATGTGCTTCACGCTTTCATGCTTCAGAGTTGTGATGTTTACATGGACAGGCAAAATAACAGTCAAATTCAACAATTTAACCAGGAAAGAAAATTACCACCACTGCGTCAGTCCAACCCTCCCCACTTTGTGTTTCAGCAAGATGCATAATGAAAACATACCTGTCATGATGAAGCTTCCATTCAGCCTTTTGTCTGTTCAGCTTATTGAATGGGATCATCGCTGATCCTGTAAATTTCAACATTAGTTTTTTGCTTTTCCTCCATAAATCAAGATAAACTCGAGCAGAATGGCAACATCAAATAGAGTCATAGAGTCATAGAGATGTACAGCATGGAAACAGACTCTTTGGTATTATTCGTCCATGCTGACCAGACATCACAAGCCAATCTAGTCCGTATCCCTCCAAACCCTTCTATTCGTATATCTATCCAAATGCCTGTTAAATGTTGCAATTGTACCAGCCGACACCACTTCCTCTGGCTGCAACTTCCATACATTTATCACTCTCTGCATGAAAACGTTGCCCCCCGTCGGTCTCATTTTTTCTTTCCACTTTCACACTAAACCTTTAATTTTGGACTCACAGAACCCATGGAAAAGACTTTCTATTTACCTTATCTTTGACCCACATAATATTGAAAAACTCTAAGAAGTCACCCATCAGCCTCCGACTCTCCAAGGAAAACAGTCCAAGCCTGTTAAGCCTCTCCCTATATCGCAAATCCTCCAACCCTGGCATTTTTTTTCTGAACCCTTTGAAGTTTCATAACTACTTTCGGATAGGAAGGAGACCGGAAATGCACGCAATATTTCAACAGTGGCCTAACCAATGTCTTATACAGCCGCAACATGACCTCCCAAATCATGTACTCAATAATCTGATCAATAAATGAAAGCATACCAAACGCCTTCTTCATTATCCTATCTACCTGCGACTCCACTTACAACGATCTGTGAAACTGCACTCGAAGATCTCTTTGTTCAGCAACGCTCTCTCGGACCTTACCATTAAGTGCATAAGTCCTGCTTTGATTTGCTTTCCCAAAATGCAGCACCTCACATTTATCTGAATTAAACTTCTCAGCCGATTGGCCCAAATGGTCAAGATCCTGTCGTAATCTGTGGTAACTCTCTTCGCTGTCCACTGCACTCCAATTAAATGACAAAAAGCCGAGGACGCAACACCGATCCTTGTAGCACTCCACTGGTCACGGAACTCCAGCCTGACAAACAACCCTGCAGCACCATCCTCTGTCCTCTCCCTTTGAGCTAATTTTCTACCGTTAATGTTTTGAAGTTTAGTTTGCTTCAATGACTTGGGTGGGTTTTCAGGAAATTTAATAACATGACACGAGATGAAAATCGCTTGCTGCAATTTCACCAAATACGCAGTCAGTCTTATGATAAAAGTCAGAAAAAGAAAATATTACCAGCGTTTCTTTCTGCACAGGTTCTCCTGTACGATCTGAGTCTTTGCACACATCGGCACTATTCTGTCTGTGCTGCTGCTGTCGCTCTTGATGGGTAGACGTGTCCCATCCCATCATCGGGACCTTGAAACCAGTCGATCCATTTTAATCCCGGTGATTGTGAAATCAATCCTCATGTCGGAGCCTTTACTGACATGGACCAGAAATTACCTGCTAACAATTCGCCACTAAGCCAATGTGGCACCTCACTCGCTTGTTTCCATTAATGCTACAGACGTTAATCTTTTCAACAGTTTACCATGGTAAAATCAACACACAACATGTCATCCACAATCGTCTACTTCTTGTGCTATGTGGCTTTCAGTCTGAGGTTAAGCTGACTGGTTTGTGATCTCTACTACCAAGATGCTCTCCCACCGCCATTCCTCCTACTGCCCAGCTTAAGTTTTCAAAACCAGCTTCACTATTGTGCCCCTCTAGTTGGTCTTGCCATGACTGATCAAAACAGTGCTCTTGAAATGACTTCAGAAATCATTTCGCATTAGATTGACGCACTACATTGAAGTTGTGAAAATCCCCTATTACTCCTACACTTTTATTTGATCATTATTGAGAGATGAACTGCTATTAAACTCCATTATACCACTAAGTTGTTCGGGGCTCTGTAGCACCCTTCCAGCAGTGCCACCGCATATTTTTGTTCCTTCGCTGAATTTTTACAGTCGCGTTTGATGTTCATTGTAATGCATAATTCCTCAGAACTACAATTTTTCTTTCTACCAAAATCGCCAGTCTTTTCATTTAAAGTCTCCTCTAATGATGTCAAAGAGGAAAAAAAATAAGATTTTCAGCAGCAGATAAACTGAGATTCGGCCGAGATATCAATTGTCAGTGTGTGGGGCACATGTGATCGTGGTAATGATAGATCCCACAGCGCACAATACCAGATTATAGACCAACAGGTTTATTTGGAGGCACTAGCTTTCGGAGAGCTGATACTTCATCAGGTGGTTGTTGAAAATAAGATTGTTAGACACAGCTGATTCGTCCAATTAAACCTGTTGGACATGATGTTGTGTGATTTTTTTTAACATTGTACACCCCAGTACAACAGTGGCATCTCCAAACGACTTAAAGAGTCGCCTGAATGTGCCTATGAAAAGGAAGTGTTCAGAGCAATATGGGCCAAGTGCTGGCAAATGTGACTGGATTAGGTTAGGATATCTGTTTGGCATGGGAAGTTTGGTCCAAATAATAATTTTCTGTTGTGTAAATCTCTACGATTGATCCACTACTTTATTCTGCTTCGAAAGATCAGGCAGTATTGCTTGTTGATCACTTAAATCTTAACCATTAAAATGCCAAGGCACCGATGATATTAAATCCTAAAGATTAAACAACCAGGGAAGATCTCTTTTGATATCATCCTGGGACGATTCAATTCAGCATTGCTTTCTTTACATGATTTTTTTTAGCTCTGTTGAAACTTATTTGAAATACACAGACTATTCAGTCATCTATTATACTGCAGTATTTAGATCATGAGAACCCCAACTTACAGGTTTGCTGCTGTAGCTCAGTGGTGAGACTTTTGCTCTTGTAAGCCTGTGATTGTGATGTTGCACCTCCCTGAGGCATGTGTAAATTTTTGGACAACTGCCGAATCGAACATCAACAGGAGCACTTTGCTGCAAACAGATTCTACTGTTGAGACCTGAAATGGGATAAATAATCCAAGCAGGTGAAATTCTACTTTCTGTATTTGCTCAGTCCTGGGGGTCGTGTTGTATGACTCTCTGTGTCGATGAAAATGAGGCTCAGTTCCCCGGTGGCACATGAACACATTTTTCAATCTCACACAAAAGCACATGTTGCTGGAAGACCTGTGTCTGAGGACATTTCACCGAACCCAAAATGTTCGCTCTGATTTCTCCTCACAGATGCTCCAGAACTGGTGAGTTTTCTCGGCACTCTTCTGCTTTTGTTTCCCATCTCAAAATTCAGTCCAATTTATTGTGTCGTTTACGTTTAAAATGTTCCAGGGAAAATATCATTGAGATGACCACATGTAACTGAAGAACACCAATTATACAGGCCAAGTGCTGGTAACCGGGATAATGGGCCTCTATCAGTGTGTAAAAACTCGATGACTCCATCATTTTAGAGGAGAAACTTATCTCCAATGAATCCTAAAAAAAAAAGCCGAAGGCTGTTTCCTTAACTAACGATTAAGGTTGTCTTGACTGCATCCGTGGTGGTAGTGTGTAGGATTCGGCGCTTCTAACAACACTGCTCGGGTTCCGAATCCAGCTGCGAAATTTCAGATTTATTACTCCTGAGAGTGACAACTGCAAAAGCAGAGCAGGTCTGACGGGAATCAATATCTCGGAACAGCTAGTGTCGCCAAGAACCTGTGGCCTCATTCAGAAACTAAGAGCATGTTTACAGACTGACTCTGCTCACTTAGATAGTTCACGCTTCATTCTCCTTATTCCGCTTCCCAAAGTGTTCATAAACCTCGGTTGGGGCTATTTCAGCTTCCACACCTCTGAAAGCGATGTGAGATTGACTCTGGTATTCTCAGGAAAATTGCTGACGCGACGCAGTTAAAGGATCCTCCTTCTTCCAGACCACCAATCCAAAAATCATCTCAGCTTCAGTACAATAAGGACGGTGAGTTTGGAAGTATAACGAAGCTGGAAGTTGCATTCCAACCAACCAAGAGACAAATCTGTTCTGCTTAGTGGTCTGTGCATACCAAACACATGCTGCAGAGTTCTGATATTTGCATGGACACTAGCAGCAATCGGAAGCCTCACAAGGTGAAAACGCATGAAAGATAATCTCAGTCACTGAATTCTCCACTTTGTGAAGCAGGGTATTTCAATGACAAAGGAAAGATATGTGGCCTCACGTGCCGGCTTCACAGTCACCCTCTTCACTGTTGGAACTTTACACCGTTTTATTTATGTCACTGACTTTGAGTAATGGACCATTGGAGCCAGCGAGAAACTTCTGGTCGTTTCTTGCCCTGGATCTTTAATCCGATAAGTTGAACAATGCCTTTAACGCTATCGCGCTTTCACCGCAGCTCAGCGCCTCAAACAAGCATCTGTCAACATCAACCTATTCTGTTCCTTCCATCAGCACGCCCTGCTCAAAAACAAACATCAGATAATCACAGCTCCGCTTTCTCTACCTCGAAAAGTAGGGCGATAGAACCAACTCTTTGGAAGCTTGGAGAGGGAAATATTGTTGCTGGAGTTGGTTCTGAATTGAAAAACAAGCTAAAGAATGTATGTATGTCAGGTCACAAGGGTTCCTGGCAGCATCACTGGGGCTCCCTGTTTTGCACTACGAATTTGCATCGACCTGCATACACCACCCAGTCAATAAATGATGAAATATTTCTCTTCTTGTGAATTATCTGACTGGAAGCCAATTCCTGGTTATTCACAGAAAATCCACTGAAGGTTTGTAGCTCGGTTGAGATTTAGGGTGCAGGTTTGCTCGCTGAGCTGTCGGTTTGATATCCAGATGTTTCGTTACCTGGCTAGGTAACATCATCAGTGGCGAACTCCAAGTGAAGCGAAGCTGTTGTCCCCTGTTTTCTATTTATATCTTTCTCCTGGGTGGGGTTCCTGGGGTTTGTGGTGATATCATTTCCAGATTGTTTTCTGAGGGGTTGATAGATGGCATCTAGATCTATGTGTTTGTTTATGGCGTTGTGGTCGGAGTGCTCGGCCTCGAGGAATTCCCCCGCATGCCTTTGCTTGGCCTATCCCAGGAGAGATGTGTTGTCCCAGTCGAAATGGTGGCTTTTTTCATCCGTCTGTAGAGCTACGAGGGAGAGAGGGTCGTGTCTTTTTGTGGCTAGCTGGTGTTCGTGTATCCAGGTGGCTAACCTTCTTCCTGTTTGTCCTATGTAGTGTTTGTGGCAGTCCTTGCATGGAATTTTGTAGATGACGTTGATTTTGTCCATGGGTTGTACTGGCCCTTTTTCAGTTTGTTAGTTTTTGTTTGAGAGTTTTGGTAGGTTTGTGTGTTACTAGGATTCTGAGCGGTCTTAGTAGTCTGGCTGTCATTTCTTAAACTTCTTTGATGTATGGTAAGGCGGTTAGGGTTTCTGGCTGTGTTTGGTCTGCTTGTCGTGTTTTGTTCTTGAGGAATCTGCGCACTGTACGTTTTGAGTATCCGTTTTTCTTGAATACATTGTACCGGTAGATCTCCTCTATTTTGCGTAGATCGTCGGTGCTGCAGTGTGTGGTGGCTTGTTGGAATAGTGTTCTGTTACAACTTCGTTTGTGTGTATTGGGATGGTTGCTGGTGTAGGACAAATTGAGGACTGCAGATGCTGGGGATCAGAGCTTAAAAATGTGTTGCTGGAAAAGCGCAGCAGGTCAGGCAGCATCAAAGGAGCAGGAGAATCGACCTTTTGGGTATAGGCCCTTCTTCAAGAAGCCCAAAACGTCGATTCTCCTGCTTCTTTGATGCAGCCTGACCTGCTGCGCTTTCCAGCAAAACATTTTTGAGCTCTGGTTGCTGGTGTAGTGAAGTATTTGGTCAGTGTTTGTCGGTTTTCTGTATACGCACGTTTATAGTTCTCTGTATTTCTTTCTTTCCACTGTGACATCCAGGAATGCGAGTTTGTTGTCGACTTCTTCCTCCTTGGTGAACTTTATGCCTGTGAGGGTGTTGTTGATGATGTTAAATGTCTCTTCTATCTTGTTTCGTTTTGTGATGACAAATGTGTCATCTATGTAGCGGACCCAGATTTTTGGTTTGATGGTTGATAGAGCTGTTTGTTGTAGTCCTTGTAAGCGGAGATCCCATCGGTGTGCCGTTGGTTTGTTTGTAGACTACGTTGTTGAAAGTGAAGTGAGTGGTGAGGCACAGGTCTACGAGCTTCATGATGTTTTCGTTGGTAATGTGATTGATGGTGGTTGGTGCATTTGTAATGGTCTCTTTTAAAAGTATGGTAAGTGTTTCCTTTGCCAGGTCGATGTTGATGGAGGTGAACACTGCTGTTACGTCGAATGAGATCATTGCTTTGTCTTCCTCTATTTTGGTGTTTTTGATAATTTTTAGGAATTCCTGGGTGGAATGGATGGAGTGCTCTGACTCTTCTATCAGGTATTTCAGTCTTGCGTGTCGTTCTTTGGCCAGTCTGAAAGTTGGTGTTCCGGGTACTGCGTCTATTGGTCTGAGGGTTTATGGATTTTTGGTAGTCCGTAGAATCATGGGGTGTTGGTCCCGTCGGGTTTCATTTTCTGGAATTCTGTCTTGTTTAATTGTCCGGAATTGTGTAATTTTCTTAGGAGATATGCAATTTTGTTTCCTCGTTGTGGGGTTGGGACTAGCACCACCTGTTTGTAGATGTTGGTCTCTGCGAGTAGTGCAATGGCTTTTTCGATGTCGTCTCCTCTGTTCAGGATGATTTGGAGATGCTGGTGTTGGACTGGGGTGTACAAAGTTAAAAATCACACAACACCAGGTTATAGTCCAACAGGTTTAATTGGAAGCACACTAGCTTTCGGAGCGACGCTCCGAATGCTAGTGTACTTCCAATTGAACCTGTTGGACTATAACCTGGTGTTGTGTGATTTTTAACTCTGTTCAGGATGACTGTAAGTCGACCTTTGTATGCAGGTAATATAACGATGTTTTTTGTCTTTTTTTAGGTTTTCTAGAGCTTTCTTTTCTTGTGTGTTCAGTTTGCTTCCTTCCCTCTTTCGGCTCAGAGTAGGTGCCACTGTCTGTCTGATCGTTTGTTGCGTTTCTTCCATGGACAAAACCAACGTCATCTACAAAATTCCATGCAAGGACGGCGACAAACGCGACATAGGACAAACAGGAAAGAAAGTTAGCCACCAGGGTACACGAACACCAGCTCGCCACAAAAAGACACAATACTCTCTCCCTCGTAGCCCTTAACACGGATGAAAAAAGTCACAATTTCGAATGGGATAACACATCTACCCTGGGACAGGCTAAGCAAATGCATGCGAGAGGATTTCTCGAGGCCTGGCACTCCAACCACAACTCCATAAACAAACACAAAGATCTAGATGCCATCTATCATCCCTCAGAAAACGAACAAGAAATGACATCACCCCAAGAACCCCATCCAGGAGAAAGATATAAATAGAAAGCAGGAGACAACATCTTCGCTTCACTTGGAGGTCGCCACTGATGATGGTACCTAACCAGGTAACGAAACGTCTGGATATCAAACCTACAGCTCAGCGAGGAAACCCTAGAAAATCCACTCTCCTCCTGCCATAATCAACCCAGTGACTGATTGCATTCATCTAGAAGGTCATTGGCAGCTGATACAAAGAAGAATTCTGCCGCAGCAAATGCCCCTGCAATCACCTCACCATTCTGTTTTGGAAGTATGTCGCACTTCCTACTTGTTTAAATGACACAGTGTTGGAAATGCATTTTAAGTTCCCAGGAACTAGGGTCCTATCAACATTTTCATGCTGATGAGAAAACAATCTTTTACTGTCACTGTGGGACTGGGTTCCCATTGTGCATCAGCCCAATTTAGCTGCTCTATCTCCTACAAAAGAGACGACACTTCACAAGTCTTTCATTTGCATGTCAAGAACATTCAGATATGTCGAATCTCGCCTTAACAACGAACAGAAGGACCAAAAGCAGGGCAATGAATGGAAATCGACCATTCCTCTCCCCTCTAATTGGAGAGAAATCAGTGGGAAAACCTTCCATCTCAGCAAGCAAACCTACATCCAGAGCCAATGTATTATTTTTATATTTACAATGGTGGAGAAATTAGTGTTGGCTGTGGAATCAGCATTTTATCAAAATTTCTCATTTGCTGACAGCATAAGCGAGGAGTTTGAACAAGGAGACCCGAGGGAGTCTCAAACTAGTGATGGGAACTGAAACCACGCTGCTGGTATCACACTGTGCTACAAGCCAACAAGCCGGCTGATTTAGCTAAATCGATGCTATCTAACAGGGCTGTCAGAAGTGCGAATGAGTCATTAAATTCCTTGCTACCCACAGTGCAATTGAACTGCCGCTCCACACAATGTGGCTCAGTCAGAATACTAAAATGTTGTATCATTTGTGGGAACAAACCCATATCTGCTGAGAGTGAATCCCTTCCCACGCAAGGAGCATAAACGTTTCTCGATATTGCGAATATGATAGTTCTCACTGAATAGGGATGACAAAGTGAATCCCTTACGACACTCAGTGCAGGCCTCTCTACAGTGTGGCCACTCTTGTGTATCTGAAGCTTTGCTGATTTAATAAATTCCTTCTCATACACGGAGCAGACGAATAATGTCTCTCCAGTGTCAGGTCTACCGGGTCATATTAGGTGGGACTGTAAAGTTCATTCCTTCACAAACAGACCAAACAAAACTTCTCTCCCTGTGATAAAGGCGTTTGCGTGATATTAGGTTGAATCCACAAGTGAATACCTTCCAATCTATGGAACAGCTGAATGCCTTGTCCGCATGTTAACAGGTTGTTGTTCAATTAAGAACTTTGAATTTAACACCTTTGCGGATCTTTAAGTTTTTTTTTTCTTACCACAGTGTGGAAAAGGATCTGCAACCATGCCTAACCACAGCCTGACGGATCAGAACATACAAACTCAAGCCTGTCCAAGCAATACAACGAACACCCAGAACGCCTCAGCTTTGACCGAACAGTCTGACAATGGAAATCATACATGACCACAATCATTCGCAGATCAGGGAATATACTTCCCAAGACAAACTAACAATAAGCTTCGTAGACCCGATAAACACAGCTGTCCCAAAGCCCTAAGGGAAGTCTTGTACCCCAATGACATCAAAGCCACACGAACTCTGGTCAGACTCAGACGCACCAGAATACCTTGCTCATCACTGGAGAGCAGCAATGGAAACACCTTACTGACAAGAAAAGATACATTCTCACAAACCCACGAAGAGAGCTCGAATCTTCTGATCCTATTATAAAACAGTTTGATGCTGCTAGATGCTTGATTGTATCGACATTCAGGACATTCTTCGAATGACTGTTTTGTTGTTACCACCATCGTAAGTTGATTACTTGACAATCAATTCAATTGTATTTTCATTATTTTAACTATCAGAATTGTAGTATATTCCTATAAAACCTGGCTTGATTCTCATCTCGGGGAAGAGAGTTTCGCAGACCTGGAGAGACCGTCTGTTCTGCTTCAGCTTGGTCAATTTCTCTTCTGCGATATCGCCATTCTCATAAGCTACTTGTTAATTTAACTTCGCTCTGTGTTTTGTGATCTCCGCTTTATTGAGCTAATTTCTCCGAAGATTTAGTATAGTTTCGACAAACTATAATCTCCACAGGTAAGCGAACTTTGATCTAACTTTAGCCCGATTCGGACCTGGTGGCCAACCCTGGCCCAGTGGGTCATACCTACAGCAAAAGTCTGGACGACTGAGAAGGGTCGGCACAATTCTAATCTACCTACTGCGCCAATTCAGCATTGAGAAACCATGGCCTCGACCTGATAAGGTAGACGGGCAAGCTCTGAAATTGATCAACTAATCTTTTACCCAATTCGCAGACGCGTGGTTTGAGTTGAGCCAGGGCTTCTGACGTGATGCTGATCCAACCAGGGAAAAGACGGACGGACAAGGGAAGCCTGGCAAAATAGAATAAGAGATCGCTGATGAATGTTTTCGCTTGAATCCAAAGAGATCCTCAGCTCGAAGCAAATTGACAGGGGCGCCACCAGTTCACTGTTTTCTGTCTTGTGTTTTTTGAGTGCTTGTTTTGGATGTGTCTGTTTTGTGGTTGCTGAGTGCTTGTCTTGTCAGTTTCAGGTGTCTCTTCTAATTGTATTTATCATTCAGATAACTGTTTACAGTGTGGTCAGCGAATACACGCTCAATTATACTTTATTGTTTGACCTGTCAATCACTCACTGCCTGTGAGTCTTGTGAGTGCTCCCTCTGTCATTTCTCGAAGCTGAAGTGCAGTGTGAGCAATCAAACCAGGACGTCCAGTACGCCATGGGAGCAAGGAAATCCACCCTCTGCTGGGAAGTGCTTTCTGTGGGAGATGGGCAACCCCAGCCACGCGGTGAGAAGGACCCAGGGCCTAAGTTGAACAACACGACGTGGAGGAGGCGTGTAAATACGTGAACTTCAGAATAAATGTCGGAGATGCTCTTGTTGCACGTGGTTCACCGGCAAACAATGTGCAAAAAGACACGGGACAGTGGTTACTTTATCCTCTTTCGAGGACACCTTTACATCTGGCCCCCAGGAAATTGTCATATTAAAGGGGGTGGGGAGGTGGTTTCACTTAAATTGGATAAGATTGATTATTGGATGACGGTCATTACGGGTGGGCACGGTGACCCCTGCTTGGACATGCAGTGTCTTGCAAAATTTTGACAAATTGGCAAGCAGCATCAGACCACTAAGGCGAAAGACTGCTGCAATAACAACCCCCGACATTGGAGATCCTAATAATTCCAGACACGGTCACGCAGCCCTAATCCCTACAGAACCCGAAACTTCGCATACTGGCTCCAGAGCCAGACCAGTTGTTGAAGGAATTGGCTGCATTTTGTTTTTACTGCGCAGCCCCACAGCGAGCGCGCAGTGGGACACAATGGCCACTGGGCAGTCTGAATCACCACGTCTGCATATCACAAACGATAACGCCAGACACACATGTACCACGAGTGTTGCCCTAAAATACAGGAAACGAACTGCCAGATTCCCCGCCATCATGAATGGGTCCACTCCCCAGATAAGACCTGGACCAGAGATTCAGGCCATTCTCCAAGATGCCCAGACCCGTTGAAGTGACTGCCCAATTCTACAATCTGCTGCTCCAAATTTCCTCTAAATGCCACTGTCTGCCCCAAGATGTGCAGACCCTATTGCAACTTGCGCATGGGACCGACTGGGCAACCATTACCCCACTACTGACATCTCCATCCAACCGTGGGGCACCGTTGCAGACTGGGAAAAATGGCTGAAAAGTACAGTGAGCGGGGCAATTATGGCCAATGCATGTCAACACGCCGATTTTGTGCTGTTACCCGGTGTCTGCAGAGAGAAGACGAGCCCTTTGCCCTCTTTCAGGAAATCTGGGTCTCCTTGGCTGATACTGCATTAGCAGAGAACGAAAATCCTGCCGTGCAGACCCGACATATGCTCACGTGTTCACGTTGCACAATCTCACTTGGTAAATGACAAGGTGGGTGGACAGTTTAACTGCACTTAATAACTTGGACCCGAATGGGCTGTTCTCCACGCCAATACAGACTGGCGCATTCCTGCGGAACACCCAACTGGATCACCACAGGTACACCACCTGTGCAGCAAACTAGGGCTATTCAAAAGAGACAGATCTGGAACAGTAGGAAATTGGGACACTGGGCGAAACAGTGCTGGCTCAGACTCAGGAAATATCGCCCAACCCCCACCCCCCCCCCACCCCAACCACCCATACTCTCCACAGGCAGGACAATGGCTCACCATACCACAGAGACAGCTTCAACAGACTGCCTACACTATGGTTGATCCCTGTCCCTGTGCTCCAGAATCTAACTAGGACTGTCACTCCAATGCCCCGTCCGAAATTCCGATGATGGATGTGGAGGTGGGGTGTGCGACTAATTTCCTTTGTGGTGGATTCTTGGGCCACCCACTTGTCTGTGCCTCCAGGCTCGTTACTTTCCATGAGTTCCAAAGCCGTCTGGACTGTCGAGAGCCACTCTCCCAAAACATTATCTTAAGCATTGGACCTGCCACGGTCACTGATACTGTTATTATTTCCTCCTCTTGCCCAGCTGTCTTCCTGGCCCGGCAGGTCTTGTGTAAACTGAATGCCACTATTCCACTGAGGTTCTCATACTGGAGACCCCGGACGTCAATTATTCCATGCTGCGGTCAAGGATTTCTGGTAGCTCTGAACCCTCCGAGCAAGCAAGCTCCTGCTTCGCATGGTCATGTTGCAAATGACCTACCCTTCGTTCTTCTCGATATCCTCCTTTCCCTGTTGCCAACGGGGGAATAGTCGATCCCCAGCTTTGTCTCTCCCTCGCAGGACATTTTCAGTGACTTTCACTGCACAGCTTCCGGTCAGCAGGAATGGGGATATGCTACATTCGCAGAACCTCACGTTGCCCTCATCTCCCCGCTAGTACTCACTAGCCTCTGCATTGTAGGACCACAGGGCCTGGCAGCAGAAGTGCAACTCATCATGGAACAGGCTACACACTTCTACAACAGCCTGATGGCAGTTGCAGACCTTTCCTTCATTGCCAGGAGCCCGTGGCTCTCCAACAATTTAAGCCTTGATTGTGATGTTGTTAAGATAGCGACCCCTCTGCTTGGCACCCATCAGTCAGACCCACGTCCCCTTTGTAGATGTTGCCCCACTTGGGCAGGGTGAGTTTTGTTTGCATTGTACTCCAACAACACTCCAGGCCACTTTTACCACCCAAACCCCAAGCACTGCCTCCTCCTACAAAAGACCCATTTTAATCGCTGATCGTCCAGCATTACTGTGGGCACTGCATCCCAACCATGCAGGCCAAGTGATGTTCGCCCCACCACACGCTGGTGAAGGGATCAAGCTGGTTATTGACTGCCTCCAACAAAAGGGTTCCTAATTCCTGCGACCATTCCATGCAATACACACATCCTGCCAGTTCCAAAACCCGAGGGACCAGGGAGATTGCGTTTTGTCCAGTATCTGCGGACTGTCAATGCAATTGTGGTGACCTAGTCTCCAGTGGTCCCGGACACTCACGCCATACTCACCCGCATCCCTGTTTCTGTTATGTCTTCTTCTGTGATCGACTTTTGCTCAGCCTTGTTCTCTATTAAATTGTCCTCTGAGAGCCAGTATCTTTTTGCAATTATGTACTGCGGCTGCTAGTATGCATGGACTAGGCATCCCAGGGTTACACGAAGAGCCCCACTGTCGATGCTGCTGCAGAAGGCCACACTCTCTCCACCCAATACCTGACTTTGCTACAGCACCGCCCTTGATGGGCGATTTGTTGATGCCCTCCACCTCCGCAGAATGATACATTCAGGACAGTGTATATTACTCTGCTGTCTCGCAAAAGGTGGATACAGGGTTTCAATGGAGAAAATTCAACCGTGCCAATTCAAAGTACAGTACTTGGAATACAAACTCTCACATTCTTCGGGAGCTGTCCAAAGAACGAATAGCAGTCTTTACTCAGCTTCCCCCGCCAGCCACAAGAATCCAGTTACAAACTTTCCTGGAAATGGTGAGTTGGCAGGCTCTAGATCCAGACCACCGTGCTATTGATGAGCCCAAAAAGACGCCAAAGATGTAAAAGGCATTCACCAATTTAAAACAGCTACTGGTATTTGCTCCTGCTCTGGGGGTCCCATACTACACTTAGCCCTTCTACATCTATGCCAATGAATCTGAATAGTTTGCATCCGGAATTTTAATGCAGCTTCATTTGAATCTCAGACGCCCTTTTGCTTTTTACACTGTACATTTACAGCCTGTGGTATGGGGAATGCCAGCATGTTTGAGAGCTGTGGCATCAGCCGCAATAACAGTACAAAAGGCTACGCACATCATGCTGGATCACCCATGCACTATTTTGGTTCCCCATCCGGTCTTCCTCCTGCTAAATGTAGAACCAATACAACGTATCACTGCCGTCCGGAGAACTGGCGATGAGGTTGTCTTACTGTCCAAAGCTAACTTGTCCTACAGCTGCCCCTGCCTTGAACCCCGCCAACCTGCTCCCACTCCCTCATAACGCCTTTGCGTACGACTATCTAAACCTCTTTTATCAAGTCAGCACCCGCGCCCAGATCTCTCTGGAACAGCTTGAGACAACCCAGAGCTCATATTCTTTACGAATGGACCCTCCATTAGGCCTTCAGACCACTGTACACTGGCAGTGTATGTCGTGTTCACCTCTTTCTCAATCCTGGAATCAGCTGTCCTACCAGATGGCATATCCCCACCAGCTGCAGATTTGTTTGCGCTCACTCGGGCCTGCATCACTGCAAAGGTTCAAACAGCCATCAATCACACTGACTCCAAGTATGTCTTCAGAATTGTCCACGAGTTCGGCACAGACTCGAAACAGACATTTCAATACTTCTGCCATTGAGACCACTGCAATACAACGCACTAGCGTCCAACCTACTGCAAGCGGTTCTATTACCCTCTGCCCTAGCGGTTATACAAAGCACTGCCCATATCTCTGCCACTGCCACTGAGAATGCTTCGGCTGACTCAGGTGCCCAGGAAGCCGCACTGCACCCCACCATTTATGTCCTGCAGGTCCCCCAGAATAGCGACGGCCCCAGAATTCCCGGACGCCATGGAGGCTGCACGAGCTGCTTAACAGGGTGCGACACTGCAGGAAAAGGACAGTTGGATCCGCATTCCGGCCACGCAGTCACCTTCTCTACAACTTCATGTACACCCCAATTGCCACCATATTTACCCAAGAGCCAACATACACACAGGCCCTTATAGCCCACAGTGTCGGCCACACGTGCTAGAGGTGCATGACACACGCTGTTACACAACCGGAGTAAGCACTGTGATTCGCTGCCGCTGCCCAAACCCTGCTGTCACAGGGCCTCGTTTGCCTGAAAAACAATGCAGGAAGTCTCGTCGCCAGGTATGACCACTTTCCAGTTCCTGAGCGGCCTTTCAGCCACTTGCAAATTGACTTTGCTCATATCCGTGAAAAGCAGGGTTACATACACATCCTTGTCATCATCCACATGTTCTGTAAATAGGAGGAGATGTTCCCAGCAAGAAAGGATGACGCATAGACAGTGGAAAAATGCCTCCTAAGGAATGCCAAGCACAGATTCCTGGTCCCCAGTAAACTAGATATGGAGAGGGAGACTCAATTCACTGCTCCTCTAACGACTGGAAATAACGAAGTATGAGGGATACCGTGACGACTCCATGTCTGCTACCATCTGCAGTCATCAGGCATGGTCGGACGGATGAATTACACACTTAAAACGACACGGATCAAGATCACGCATGACACATGACTTAGCTGGCCAGAAGCCTTACCCCCATTCTTTTACTCTATATGTGACCAGGCACAACTGGGCACACCCCATTTGAGGTGCGCTTGGGTGACCTATGCCCACCGCTACCAGTCCCGCAAAGCTCGCTAAGGACACGGCCCTTCTCTTGATACGAGACGCTCTGCTGAGTTACGTAGGAAATATCCTTTAGCAGGAGCATTAATGTAAAAACGACGATGTCAGAGCCGCGTTGTCCATACCCCAGCAATTCCCAATTCATCCGTTTGGAACCGGGGGCAATGTCAAGATAAAGTCACTGGAAAATAAATCTCTCTCCCCTCGCTGGAAAGGCCAGTATCTAATTCTGCTGACGACCCGGACAAGTGTAAAGTAGAAAGACGGCCGAATGGACACACGCCACCCGCTGCAAGCGAGCTCCACCTCCAGTGAACAGGGACTAGACAGTAGAAGTCACCACTGGGAACACTGAAGACAGCTCCAGCTGCTTGCCACAGCCATCACCATCATCGCCTTCAGCCTGACCCGTCTGACCATGCCACTGTGGCCTGCCAGTAAACAGGAACAAGGGGCGAGACATTTTTTTAAAAAAACACCCTTTCTTGCGGGCCAACACTTTCCCGAGGATGGCTCATGGATATGCTCCACGATTTAATCAGACTCGCTGCTGGGACTGCACTCAGGTCCCCGTGCACTTTCGGGGGAGCAATCCCTTAGTTTCTATTGCCTTCATTGTCACTGACATGGGGATTGGTGGTTTGAACCAGACAGGTAACTTGAGATCCCATCACTCAAAATACCTCCATCAATACCAACTATAGGGACAACAGCCCAGCCGGTTAGAGATCTTCAGGATATCACATGCCCAAATTGAAACCTTTCACATGAATCTCCAACCCGGACCATTACTGACACCACTAAACAAGGGTCACCAACAGGATCAATCTTTTTAAACAGCACACAGCCGTCTGGAAAGGGTTCTGGCTGGGGCCAGTGCACTGATTCTCTGCTCCTAAGTACTGCAGCACGCCGGTCCACAGCAGAAGGTAGCATCGCCGGAATTGTTGCACTGACCAAGGCCATCCGACTGTTCTGTCCACGCCTTTGTGATGTACTCCTGCCCTCTGCCGCCCTCACCACTCAGCTAGTACAGGTCAACTGTGGGAACATTCTTATTCCTGAAACGACATCTGCTAATTGGGACTCAGAGACCGAGGACTATCTGTTGGTTGCTGAGCCACTGCCGACACGAAATTCACACCTGCCTAACCACAGCATGGCCACAAACAACACAGGAAATTAAGCCTATGCAAACCACACATAAAACACCCAGAATGCCTCAGCAGTGACCAAACAGACTGTCAAGGGAAATATATATGACTGTATTCACGCACAGACCAGGGAATACACTTCTCAAGACATACTAACAATAAGCATCCAGACACCTGCTGGATGAAGACTGCTGGAATCTCCTGATTCTATTAAGAACTGGCTGATGCTGCCAGGATGCCACATTGCATCTACAATCAGAACATCCTTCTGATAACTGCTTTGCGATTATCACCGTCGTAACAGGATTACTTAATTAGCAAATGCATTGAATGCGCCCTACATTTAATTAACGTCATTGTACAGGATTATCATAAAACTTGGCTTGATTCTCAGCTCGGGTAAGTGAACCCTTGAACGACCGATACAGACTGTCACTTCTGTATCAGACTACTGAATTTCTCTTCCAGCGAAATCGCTTGCAATCAACAGCTTTTGCATTTCAATGGATCTGGCCTGTGAGATCTCTCCTTTCATAGGTTCAAAGTTCTGAATGGCATATTCCTACTCCTAGTCATTACATTTCAATGCTAAATGCTTAAATCATGAAACAAATTGCAATTGGCTGCTTTGCTTTGCTTTCCGTTCGCCATGGAACTTCAGGGGCGAACTGGTTTGTAGTAGAATTTTGGCATTCTACGATGAATCATTAGCATTTACAGAGCAGTTTCTTTTTTTTCAGTCAGACTTTAATTCCAATTTCCTCTCCACCCTCAATATTTTACTCCATTTTGAATCCACTATCCAATATAGGCGAATTTCTCCGATAGTAGCTCACACAGGGAAGAGTAGACTGACCCCACTCTGTCAATGTAACTCACCCAGGAAACAGCAGACCGACGCCGTTCTGTCCTTGTAACTCACCCAGGGAAGGTGAGACTGAACCCAGTCTGTCAATGTTACTCACCCAGGAAAGGGAAGACTGACGCCACTAATATCAATGTAACTCATCCAGGGAAGAGCAGAGTATCCCCACTCTGCAAATGGAATTCGACCAGGGAAGAGGGGACTGACCCCACTCTGTCTATATAGCTCACGCAGGGAGTTGCAGTCTGACACACTCTGTCAATGTCACTCACCCAGGAAAGAACAAACTGACACCACGCTGTCAATGTATCTCACATAGGAATGAACAGTCTGACACTATGCAGTCAATGTAACTCAACCAGAGGTGCGCCGGCTGACCCGATTTTGTCAATGCCGCTCTCACAAGGATGAGCAGACTGACCTCACTGTGTCAAACCACTCCTCCAGTGAAGAGCAGATATGACTCAACTCTGTCAATGTTATTTGCCGAGGGAAGAGCAAACTGAACTCACAATGTCAATGTGACTCACCCAGGGAAGAGCGGAGAAAACCAATCTATAAATGTAACTTACCCAGGGAAGAATAGAATACACCAGTCTCCCAATGTGACCGACAAAGGGAAGAGCAGACAGACCTCAGTTTACAAATGTAACTCACTCTTGGAAGAGCAGACTATCCGCAGTTTGTATACGTAACTCAACAAGGGCAAAGCAGTCTGACCCCACATTGTCAATGTAACTCGTCCAGGTAAGAGCGTCATGATTCCACTCCGTCGATGAAAGCCGCCCAGGGAAGCGCAGACTGACCACAATCTCAAAATGTAACTCACCTGGGGAAGAGCAGGTTGACTTCACTTTGTCAATGTTAGTCTCTCAGGAAAGAGCAGACTGACTTGAATCGGTCAGGGTAACTCACCAGGGAAGAGTGGACTGACCCAACTCTGTCAATTACTCATCCAGGAAAGAGCAGACTGACACCACCCTGTCAAAGTATCTCGCCTAGAAATGATGAGACTGACCCCGCTCCCTCAATGCAACTCGCCCAGAGAAGAACAGACTGACCTCACTCTGACAATGTAACTCATCCAGAGAAGTGCAGGTTGACCTCACTCTGTCAATGATACTCGACCATGAAAGAGCAGAATGATGCGAACCTGTCAATGTAACTCACATTGGGAAGAGCCCACTGCGTCACTGTAAATATCCAAGGAAACAGCTTAATGACCCTACCCTGTCAATGTTAGCCAGCCAGGAAATTGCAGTCTGACACCACTCAGTCAGTGTATCTCACCCAGTGAAGACCACAGTGACCCCACACTTTTCAGTATATCACACTCAGTAAAGACCAGGCTGACCCCGCGCCATCAATACGATTACCCGCTGAAGAGCAGACTGACCCCATTTTGACAATGTTACACACCCAGCGAAGATCAAGCTGACGTCACTCTGTCTATTTTGCACTCAGTGAAGGGCAGAGTGAACCCACTCTGTCAATGTAGCTTACCCTGCGAACATTATACTGACTCCACTCATTCAGTTTCTCTTACCCAGAGTGAAGTAGACTTACACCACTCTGTTAAGGTGACTCATCGAGGGACTAGCAGACTGACCTCACTCCATCAATGTATCACACCAAGGAAGAACAGACTGATTCCACTCGGTCAATGTTACCCATGCAGGAAAGAACAGACACACTGCACTCTCTCGACATATTTCCACCAGGGAAGAGAAGAATGACGCCACTTGTCAATATAACTCGACCCAGGAAGTGAAGACTGACCCCCACAACTTCTATGCAAATCACCTAGGGAAGACGAGACTGACGCCAACCTGTCAAAGTTACTCACGCAGGAAAAGCAGATAGACTTCATACTGTCTATATAACTCAACCAGAGAAGAGCAGACTGATCCCACTCGATATACGTCACTCACGCAGGCAAGTACTGACTGACGCCACTCTCTTATTGTAACTGACTCAGTGAAGAGCAGAGTGACCCCATTCTGTCAATGTAACTCACTCAGGAAGAGCAGACGGAAACCACTCTGTCAATGTAATTCATGCAGGGAGTTGCAGTTTGTCTCAACTCTGTCAATATAACTCACCCAGGGAAAAGCAGACTGACCCCACTCTGTCAATGTAAGTAACTCACGAAAAGCACACTGACGCCAACGAGGCGCAGACTGACGGTACTCTTCCTATGTGCCTCAAACAGAGAAGATGATGTAGCACAATCAGTGAAGAACAGACTGATTCAAAACTGTCAATGTGACTCTCCCACCTCTGCCAAAGTAACTCACCCAGAAAAAGCAGACTGACACCAATTTGTCAATGAAACTCACTCAGGGAAGCGCAGACTGATCCGATCTGTCAATGTACCACACCCAGGGAAGTTGAGCCTGACCACACACTGTCAATGCTACTCGTCCAGGAAAGACCAGACTTACCCCACTCTGTCAATGTAACTCGCACAGAGCAGGGTAAACTGACTCATCTCTAACAATGTAACTCGCCCATCGAAGAGCAGACTGAAAACACTCTGTTAAATGAAATTGCTCAAGGAAGAGCTGACTAAACCCACTCTCTGTCAACGTAACTCGCCAGGGAAGAGCACACTGCAGCACTCTATCAATGATAGTCGCCCAGGGAAGAGCAGAATGACCCCACTCAGTCAACGTAGTTCACCCAGGGACGAGCAGACTGTCCCATTCTGTCAATATAACTCATCCAGACTAACCCCTTCTGTCGATGAAACTCTCTCAGGGAAAGAGGAGACTGACATCAATCTGTTAAGTTAATCACTAAGGGTAGAGCAAACTGACCCCACTTTGTCAATGTAACTCGCTCAAGAAAAAAAGCAGGTTGACTCCACTCTATCTTTGAGGAGAAAGTGAGGTCTGCAGATGCTGGAGATCAAAGTTTAAACTTTATTGCTGGAACAGCACAGCAGGTCAGGCAGCATCCAGGGAACAGGAGAAGAAGGGCCTGTGCCCGAAACGTCGAATCTCCTGTTCCCTGGATGCTGCCTGACCTGCTGTGCTGTTCCAGCAATAAAGTTTCAACTCCACTCTATCTTTGTAATCCTTCCAGGGAGCATCAAACTAACTCCTCTTTGTCCATTTTGTGGATCTGAGGCAGGGAAATCTTCTTTTCCTCATGTCATTTTTACTTCTTTTCCGCATGACTTTAATGATCTGGCTATTCGTTCTCGATTATTTCAGGCGTCGTAGGAAATGTACAAATTTATTTCCTGTATGCGGACCCCTCATGACTTGAAAAGTTTCAAACTGTCCAGCTGACAGCCTGATGTTCTCCAAGGAGAAATGCATGAACTTACCAATCTACCTTTGTTGCTGATATTCCGCGTGCACGGCACCATTTCTGTCAGTCTGTTCACCGCTGTCTCCAAACACTTCACTTCCCCAGTTCTTGAAGTTTACACTCAGAAATGAGCAATAATGCAGCTGCAGGGTTTATTCAGAGTCGGATTGCGCGGGCAAGCAATCTCAACAAGTGTTTGCCTTCACAGTATTCGTGGCAATCACAATTCTAACCAATTCCTTTTTCAGAGAGTTCCATCTTTTTGATCGAAAACGCGTTTTGAGCAAATTAATGCAGCATTTTCTCAACATTGAAGTCAAGATACGAGGGTTTGTTTCGGATTTGAACTCGCGACTGCTCGAATCTCTAGTTTAGGGGAAAGAGCAAGTGAGAACCGTACCATAAGGCCAACCGTCTTAGACTCCTGCCTGCCGTGTTTGCGAAATGGAAAGGTGGCCATGAACAACTTGACGGACGATTGCAGCTTCCCCTCCTCTGACTGCACTGTGAGATTGACACTGATATTCTTGAGGACGTTTACTGACGTGAGGTAGTGAAATGATTCTCCTTCCTGCTTAATCGGAATTCAAACATTATCTCGGTATAAGGGCGATGAGAAAGATTAATTTGTATGTAACAAAAATTGTGAATTACATTCGAGCCATAGAAGAGCCTACGATTTCCTGATATAATTTCAGACGCGTTACCCATTGCACTCCTGGCCATGTGCTGCTCCACATAAAGCTGAGAAATGCGAATTTTGTTTCTTCGAAACCAAGAACATTAGGTTGCTCGTGATCGAAATGCAGGAGTACAGTCAGTCATTTGTTTTGTGATTGTATGAGTATTTGTCATTATATTAGTGAAACGTGTCTGAATACATCTGAATAGGAATATGTTCTCCGCCCCAATTCCAGAATTTTCTCGTTGTGTCTGAAGGAGGATCGAGGATATATCCCGTATCCACAATGTGACATCTCGACTGGAATCTATCGCTCCAGTTCAGAGCAGAATGTATTGAAGAAAAATCTACAGGACGAGAAGAGAGATGCTGAAACAATGAAGTGGAAGCGAGCACAATGAGGGAGCCAAGAGAACAGACAAATGGACGAGAGAACAAGAAGACGATTGCAGCCTGGCAAATAGAGTGGGGAGAAGCGAAATAAAAATCGCACGACAATTCGACTTCCTTTATAATAATTTCTCATTGGGGCACAGTCACTTCCTTTAATCCTGTGCAGCATGGAGTTCATGACTGTAAGATCGTAGCGCATTGGTAGCACGTCTGATTCCAGCTCAAAAGTGAGCATTTTACATTACGTCAGGGTCATACTGTGTAATGGCAGCTCAACTCCCGCGTTTTTATTAATGGTGGAGTTTGTGTTCTGGGGCTGCTACTCCATCATGCTTTTGGTTGCATGCAGCACGTTTCTTTCACTTTCTTATGGGAACAATGTACCTATGATGTAGTTTGTCCATTGTTTGAGTCAATGCTCAATGGCTCAACTGTGGGAAGTGAAATACAAAACGGATATTCATGGGGTTCAAACAGACAGCCGCCTCTCTCTGCGCAGCCGCTTCATTCAGATTGTAACAGCGCTTCTTCAATACTGACGTTTTGTTACTTAATCCAAAAACAAACACATATACTAATACTAACACACATATACAAACACATATAACAAACAAATTCATATACTAAATCAGTAAAATCCAATGGTAGACACCGAGTACGTTTCCAATTTTGGGTGATGCTGTCCGCTTTCGTGTTGTTATCTGAGTTACAAACAAACTCTCCAAGGGAAAAAATAGTCACATGGCTTATTGCCAGGACAAGAGAATAATGAGTCTAAAGTCAGAAAACAAGCACAATACATGAATTCCAGTAATATCTAATCGAAAGCGGTGAATAAATCCTTTGAAAACAATTGTATTCGGGTCTACGCTCTGTTACTGGGCAGAATAGCAGAAGGAGGCTGTACAGCCCATCGTGTCTGCTCGGCCGTTCATTGAGATCATCACTTATCTGACAAATCTCAAATCCACTTTCCAAAATTTGATCCACTCCTCGAACTTGTTCACGTTAGTACCTATTCGAATTAAATTTCGGAGTTGTGGATGCCTGCAAACACCTGTCCAAACTGACGGGAAATTGAATAATATATTAAAAATCTACAAAGCAATTCCCAGAATTTAATCCATTGCAGTGTCAGCTATAAGAGGCAGGTCACAGAGCTAAAATGTCACCTCCATTTCTCTTTGCACAGATCGTCCTTCATGAGTTGAATGTTTGCAAGATTTTTCTTAAATAATGAATCATTTCTATGGGACCGATCCTCTCTCCATCCACAAACATGTGTCCGATCGAAAACGATTTTAGTTCAGATTAAACTTGTTCAGCATCCTTTTCCACAGCCTGATGTCCCAATGCTCCCTGTTACACCTCCATAGAAACTGGTCCAGCTGAGGTTGGAGCTATCAGCCTGATGTCTCAGTGTTCCCTGCTTTATGTCAATGGAAGCTGTTCCAAATAAGGTTGGATGACCAAGCATCGAAATTTCACGCACCACTATACTCTCATAGAGGAACTGCGCTCTCACTCATTGCACCACAATATCCATACGCTCTACGAGTGCTTCCCACCCTCGTTTCCATTTTCTCCGCATGCTTTATTGAAATTGTAACCAGTTATTATCCACAACATCAGGACTTAATCATATTGTTAATCACCGCCCAATAAAATTTTATATAACTCTTATTTTCCTTATATTTTATAGCATATAACTATTGTAGACATCCCAAAATCAGAAACTGATGGAAAACACAATACTATCAAAATCATATTGTTTGATACATGCTGATGAACTGCTCCTGAGCAAAGGTCATGTTGACATGAAAATTCACCGTTAGTTTATGTGTGGGAATGTGATTTGTGCTCCTGAAGTTGAAAATGTTCACTGTGCAAATTTTGCACAACAGATCTGAATTATAAAATGATTTCATAAAGTTATCATTCACTTGAAAATATTTAGCCTTCGTCTGTCAACCACACCGCCACTCTTACAGAGCTTATCCTATGTCAATTGCATTCCCCTGTGAATAAACGCTTATTAACTTATTTCTAATTTTAATCACTGCATTAATCAGCGTTTATTAATTCAAAGTTTAGTTTCAGTCTTTGCAGTTAACCGGCTCAGTGATCCAATTTGTCCAACAGTTGGGAGCGATTTATCTCGTGTGAGAGTAAAGAGAGGGAGCGTACTTACTGGTTCTTGTGTTTATTTGCTGTTCAAGGTCAGCCTCACCAGTGGCACACAGTAATGGAAAAAAAAAAGAAAGACCAACGTGTAATTAAAATGAACCGAATGTACCGAGGATGCTGGAAATCAGAAAGAAAAACAGAAATTGCTTCAATAACTCAACTGTTTTGACAGTATGGCAGTATCTGCAGACAGGAATTAGAGTTAACGTTTCCAGTACTGTGAGACTTCCTTCCATAGCGAGAAAAATTTTAGTTTTTAATGCATTAGGTATTTTGTGGGGAGGTTTAAGAGTAAAAGACAAGTGCAAATAAAGACCAAAGAGGTACAAGTCATGGAGAGCCAAAGTAATGTACAACACTCATTCTGGAGAATGAATCTCTGTTAGTGGATAATTGGTTGGAAAGAATGATGGTGTGAGATAGCAGACCCTGGGACAACAGAGCTTTTTTTGTAGACGTTGGGGTAAATACACGTGACGATGCGTAAAACTGTTAAATTGGTCAACTCAGTACTGAAGTAGAAGGCTGTAGATTTGCCAAGTGGAAAATAAAATCTTGGTCTTCCAGCATTTTTTTTAACCAGCGTGCATCTCATTCCTTGTGCATTCAAAGTGTCTCCTGCAAGTTGTCTGCTGTGATTGGACACTTTGCTTTCTCTCAGCTCCTACCCACACTGCATTACAAGTGTCCCCTTTATTTTTAGGTGTCCCTCTATGTTCTTCCCATAAAGATGAATCACTGCTGCCGCCACTGTCACAGGTTTCGTCTGAAACTTGTCTGTTCGGTGGAGCAATCTTCTCACACTCACTTCCTTCACTATCCTTGATGAATCCCATCTGCTCGTCGTCAATATCACATGTTAGTGCTGAAAGTCTATCCAAAATGTTCCTATTATGTCTGCAATCCATCTAAAATAGAACTTTTAACCACAAGGTTCTGTGGAATGCAACTTCTAGTATCCAGCTGAAATATGAATACATAAAATCCAAACTTCCATCTGTTAAACTGTCTGATATTTCAGACAGGATGTGAACTTCGCAGTGAACGATGTTTAAATATGTTATATATATGTCTGATCTAGGATAAAGTGAGGGCTGCACATGCTGGAGATCAGAGTTGAAAAGTGTGCTTGTGGAAAAATATGGCTTGACCAGCTTTTCCACCACCACCATCGTCGATATCTATATGCATAAACGCCTGTGTATTGTCAATATGTGCATATATATGTGCGTATGTGCGTGTATATATGCAAACGATAACGTACATATATTTTTAGTTATTTACATCACACAGTTTCATTACAGTTTCATTATTAATGCTCGTCTGATGCTCTGCAAATGTAGCAGTTGCTGGTTCCTGAGAGAAAGCCGCTTTTACTTCACTGGAGGAATAAAAAGCAAGTACAGTGCAATGGCCGGATATTCAACGAATTTTGACATTTTAAAAAAGGCAAATGCCATGAATACTTTGGCATCAATAAAACTGTACAGGATCACAGAGTGCGAAAATTCACCTTTTTTTTATAGATCGTCGATGGTGGGTCTGCAGCAAACCGAATGGAAGCGGAAATGGTCCGAGAACTAAGATTCCAGGAGAGAAAGGTGGAGTGTACCCCTGCAGGGTCTCCAAAACACAGTGAGAACCTTTCTGCTTGTGTGTTCTGTTTTGGTTTGATCAATTAAATATATGTTCTCGGGTGTGGAGGGATAGGGTTGTGAGTTTTCAGTGTGGGACTGACGTGATCTGGTAATCCAGGAAACTGAGAACAGAAAGAGCCGATTTATGCAGAGGGTTTTCTCAACATCTTCCCTTTACTTGTTCCAGTCACATCTCCCTCTGGTTTTACTGATTCGCTCTTTGATATTGAATCTCACCTGTCCTCTACTCTGTAACGAAGTTTATTTTGGTTCCTCCGTTCTCAAACTCTGTCCGGCCACTTTAAATGTCTCTAGATTAATTTCAGGCCTGATCTGTCTCTCACTTTTCTCTGTTTTCATGGTAGGTCACCGATCAGGATCCTTCACTTTATTTCTCTGCAAACAACTGTCACTGGAGCTGCGAGTGTCCCCAGCATTTTGCAGTGTGAAGAAAGAATTCTGTAAAAAAGGACAGAAGTGAACTGCTGTGACACATTGTGACACAGAATTAATTCACTGACACAAGGAATAAGGAACAAGACAGAAGAAGTGCTGATGCGCCGACTTTCACTGGTTGGGTGCAGCTTCTTTAATGTTTTCGTAGTTAGCACTGAGCTTTCTGCACTGTGATCTTCGTTTAAAATCCAGATTGAGAATGACTCTGTGTTGTTGCTTTAAGAGTAATCACAATGGTCAGGAGTTCTTAACGGAACTAGAACTGTTGCTGAGTGGTTCTGAAGAGGGAGTAGTTTTAACCAGGAATGACCTCTCTTCAGTTTTAAAGATACGAAATGTATCAGAAGAGGAGTAAAAGGGCTTTGATGAGCTACAAAGCATGAATGGAAAATGACTGAACAAATAATGAGTCAAAGTTATTAATGTGTCACAATTTCTTGTTGCATCGTTTTTCTCTTTCGGAATGAATAAATCACAACTGCTTTTTCAAACTAGCACGGTAGTTTCTGGCTTTTACTGATGTTATAATTGCATTAAAGATATAATGTAGTGATGTGAATTCAAAGCTGCTGAGAAGATTTCTCATCCTTCACACAAACCATGCAGTCGGTGGACGAGATCAGATGTCATCTGCTGCTGTAAAAACACAGCCGGCGCCGTGTGACAACGTGGCCGGGATGTATGGCAATGGGCTACTAATTCATTGTGCTTTGCACGCGTCATTTCGAATCCCCCTCTCATTGCTTTAGGTAGGTGGTGGCGTTTTGTTTTACATGACTTCAGTTGAAGCAAACTCTCGAGACTCAGATCGTGAGAACTGATTAGTTTATTACACGATATATCATGGGGAGTTCACCGTCCTAACTGTGGCTCGGTGTTATTCCGAAATACATCAGGATTCTGCGGGATTATATGGAGAAAACAAATGGGAGCTGATCGTTACTTACACAGTTTGGTATACTTACAATGCGTCACGAAAATAGAGGTTAGTCATTAAGGTAAAAGCTAAAGCACTATTATGCATTCCACGCGTGAACAGAACAAATGGTATCACCATTTCATCAAGTTTCACAGTTTGCTAATACTAAGCAGAGATGTACCTAATTAGCTGAATGACCGTGACATGTCAATAACTCGTGACGGGAGTGGAACTAAAGAACAAGTCTATGTCAGCTTGACTGGTGCTACAGCCTGCACTGACCATTCATCAAATGGAGGCAACACGATCTTGTCACTTCAGGAAAATAAAGCCTCCCTTTCACATTTCCTCAAAGAAAGGAATGCACAGCTGGAGACACAAAATGGTTTCTCAGCCGGGTTAGGAAAAAGGCTTCCCGGCAAACCATGTTAACTGTTCCCCAACAATGCCCCTTTTCCGTTTCATACTCGGAAAAGCAGGTCCGAGGCTTCAACAAGTGGGGGAATATTTTCTGAACCAGGAGATTTGTCGGAGGGGAATGTCAGGTGGGTTACACTCGGACTCTGATTTCATAGCCTCCTCAAATCCAGGGCTTGAGGGTCTCGGATTAATGGTGACACGAGGGCTCAGCAGATAGATAAGTGGGCTTAACTAAGTGGGCAATAGGCGGGGCAGAGGGTAGCAATAATGAGCTGCAGATTGAGCATCACTGTTTGAGAAAAAAAACAATAAGTAGCGTGATGACTACTAGGGCAATAACCAGCACTATGACACCCTGAACAATGGCACTTCCCAAAGACCCTAATCACCCACCTATTCAGGTACAAAGATCCCAATGGGACTTGGCAATGGGAAGCCTAATGGCCGCCTCTCGGATGTGTTGTTCAGGGGTTTTCTGGTCAGGTTTTGGGCGAAGGTGCTCCTTTGCAACGGATGGCATATGTCCACTCAGGTACTCCTTCGACCTTGTCAGCTGTTCCGTTCACTAGGAGGACGAGATATGGGCCTTTCCATCGAGGAGAAACATAATTATTTTCAAAGGATTTTATCATCACATATTCCCCTTGGTGGAACGGATATATGGGGCCATTACACGGCGTGGGAAGAGACTCATGGTTGTGGGTGATGACCTGGCACAATGATCTGGCTTAATCCAGAAGGGACTCATGAATGAGAAGCAGTGCAACATTTGTGGGAAGTTTGGAAGCTCGGAGCCTCGTGGGCATTAGGTGGCCCATGAGTACCTCAAAGGGAGTTAGCCCGTATTTCAATTTATTTGTTTCCGGAGAGTGTAAATGGCAAGTTGCAATGCCACTGACCAGGGCAAACTTGTGTCCTGGGTGACATTGGTTAAAGTAGTTTAAAGGGCGCCACTCATCGTTTCCACCATTCCCAAGGACTGGGGCTGATACAGAATGTGGTGTTTCCATGTAATACCTAAACTTTTATGAACCACCTTTTAAAACTCAGGAGTAACATGCGTCTGCCTGTCACTGTTATTAGTTTTAGGGACATCAAACCGAGTAATCACATCCTCTATGAGACACTTAACCACTGTTCCAGCATTATCCTTACGTGTAGGAAAGCTTCCACCCATTTCGAAAAACATACCCACTGTGACCAGCAGGTATTTAGAACCCTATTTGGCATATGGGCAAAGTCAATCTGCAAATGATTAAAGTGTCCATCAGAGACAGTCAAGTGATCATACTTGGCCAGTGGTTTAACAATATTATTCTGTAGGTATATCAGACAGCAGGACCCTAGCGCTTGTGTTGTCGCAGCAAAGCCGGGAGAATACCAGCTTTGCCTTAATACATGTATTCCTGCGCGACCAACTCCATGGACAGCCAGTGTCAAAACAAGCATAGTGATCGGGGAAGACGGTTCTACCATACGGGTGTTGTACTAGTCCTAAGCTGCCTGATTCCTCAGCCACTATACGTGCCCAACCATCTTTCTCGGACTGAGGGGCGTCTCGCTGAGTGGCCCGTAACCCTTTCGCCGCTAGGCCTAAAGCATCTTTTGACTTCCCCGTCTTGAGAGCTTGATAAACATATACAGTGTGAGGGGTGGGGGGTTGGGGAGGGGGTTAAAGCTGCTTGTTTGGCAGCTTGGTCAGGACGTGCATTCCCTCGGGATATTGGATCGTCTGCAGCAGTATTGGCCGCACACTTAATCACAGCCAGAGCAGAGGGAAGCATTCTATCCTGCAGAACGTTGTTGACGAACAGGGCATGTTGCAGGGTTCCCCACAGGAAGGAATAAATCCTCTATGTTTCCATAGGGCTCCAAAATCATGTACCACTCCAAAGGCATACCTGGAGTCCATGCAAATATTAACAGACATTCTGTCACCTCGAATACCGGCTCTGTTGAGGGTAAACAATTCGGCTGCCTGCACAGAAGTCCCTTCCAGCAATACAGCTGCTTCGATGATATCAAAAGGTGTGCACATCGCATATCCGGCTAAACTTTGATGGTCCTAGGGCCCAAAAGAGGAACCAACAGTGAAGACAATCATGCCAGAGTTGCCTAATCGGGTCTCAGAGAGATCAGGGGTGGGGGGTGACATCCTTTTGCACTGCATTCAAGCAATTATGGTCCACCTCAGGTGGAACATGGGTGTTTGGGAGAAGTGTGGCTGGATTCAGTGCAGGTGCATGTTGCAATGTAAGGTTGGTACTGGGTGGTAGGTTAACCTCGTCGCCAGTTCTCCGTGATGCTATAAAATGTTGGGTTGCTGCTGAATTTAGCAGCAGGGAGACCGAATGAGTCAGAAAAGCCGTGCACGGATAATCCATCACAGTAGGTGGCAGACATTGAAGCTCACAGTGGGCGGCACGGTGGCACAGTGTTTAGCACTGCTGCCTCATAGCGCCTGAGACCTGGGTTCAATTCCCGCCTCAGGCGACTGACTGCGTGGAGTTTGCACGTTCTCCCCGTGTCTGCGTGGGTTTCCTCCGGGTACTCCGGTTTCCTCCCACATTCCAAGCATGTTTAGGTCAGGTGTATTGGCTATGCTAAATTGCCCGGAGTGTTAGGTAAGGGGTAAATGTAGGGGCATGGATGGGTTGCGCTTCGGGGGTCGGTGTGGACTTGTTGGGCCGAAGGGCCTGTTTCCACGCTGTAATCTAATCTAGGTGTAGACTTTTTGACCATTACAGCGGCAGCCGCCACAGCACGCAAATAGGCAGAAATTCCCATTACAACAGGTGGTAAACTGTACAGAATAAATGGCGACAGGGTGCCGGGGTTCCCCATGCATCTGTGTCAAAGTACCGGGCGCATACCACTCTTTTTTGTGTACATAAAGCTGAAACGGCAGCCTATAGTTATGTATGCCCAGAGCAGGAGCCGACACCAGGCATTATTTAACTGTGTCAAAGGCCCGTGACATCTCAGTGTCCATGTCACCCGGGTCGACTGATTTGGTGAGGAAGCCTGACGGAGAGGCGCATTAGCAATACGATATTCTATGATCCAGTGTCTGCAAAACTCACCATGCCCAGGAAAGACGGCTGCTTATTAAGCGAAGCAGGAGGATAGAGTTTGACACTGGCTGCAAAGCGATCCGGAGATAAATCTCTGAGACCGTGAGTAAGTTCGTATTCCAGGTGCAGCATTTTCATCTGGCAGAGCTGCATTTTCTCCAGTGAGACTTTCTGCTCATCCTGAGCCAGCCAGTGGAGCAGTGCTACAATGTCCACCAAGCAAGCCTCAGGCAAGTCTGAGGCCACAGGCAAATCATTGGCATACTGGATCAAGGTATTGTGACATGGCAGGCAGAGGTACTTCAGGGTCCGGTGCACTGCAGAGGCATACACAGTGCGGCTCTCAGTGTACCCTTGTGTAAGCCATGTCCATGTATATTGGCTACCGCCATAAGTAAAGTCAAAAAGGTACTGACTTTCAGGGGACAATTTAATGGAGAAAAAGGCTGAGCAGATGTCTATAATTGAAAAACAGGTAACGTTAGAAGGAAGGCTAGTAAGGATTGCATTTGTATCCGGAACCACTGAAGAGCAGGGAATAATGATGGCGTTAATCACTCTCAGGTCCTACACAAAACTCCATCGGCCTGGGTTGCCTGGCTTGGGGCTTGAGAGTAGCGGTGTGTTGCAGCGGTTCACAGTAGGGACCAGGATGTCTTGTTGTAGGAGGGAGTGAATAATAATTTTAATCGCCTTGCCTGCAGTCGGTGACAAATGGTACTGCCTTATAGACGGCAAGGTGGACGCTAGTTTGACAGTGACCGTGAGAGGTGGAGCTGAAAACACTAGGATCGCCTCATTGGAACGTCGCACCCACAATGACAGAGGGAGAGCCTCAAGCAGCATGGGGCAGTTCGGCGTGGGCGGTGGTATCCGCAGGACAAAAACCACAGGAACCGAGAAGGGATGACAAAGAATGCACAACTCATCAGGGTAGATGAAGTACGCCGCAGCACAGTGTAAGTCACGCAGAAAATGACATGTCTGTAGTATCCAGTGAAGGAAGTAAAATGTGGGGAATGGCAGAGCATGCAGTAAAGATGGGAGAGAGGAGAGAAAAGAGGCACGCACAGGGTTGTCGGGGGACGCCCAAACATAAAGGGAAAGAATGGGTTAGGCGAGGAGGACAGATTAAGCATAGCAGCAAGCAGCAGGGGCAAACTGGAGCCAGGAAGCTCTGGTGTAAGCCACTGAGGGGAACAGTGAATAGAGGCATTAAATTTGCATGGCGTTTGGCGCCCCAAAAGATCGATTGGGCTGGAAGTGGAAATTATAGCCCAGTCAGGCGCCGTTCCTGGACCAACACCAATAAGGATAGAATCTGTGATTTCTCGTGGCATACTCCAGAGACACCCACAGAGCTAACAGTATCAGATCTGACAAGAAGAGCCGCTGAGGGAGGTGCAGAGGAATGTGTGGCCCCGGAGACCACCATACGGGGCCCCATCTCAACGTCTATCATAGGATTCTCGGACGGGAAGAGGGAGAGCCGTATGGAAGGGGCCTGCGAAAACTCCCTCATGGGGCAGCCCTAGGCTTGTGGGGCATGTAGGATGGGGTCGCCAAATGAGTAGCTGGTTTGGCAAAGGCTGCCGCTGTTCTGGGAAAACTGGTTGGGCTGAGGAACCCGCTGTGGCTGTGAAATATGGGAGTTCTGTGCCCAGTGTCCAATGTTCCCACACAACCTGCGCTAATATCCAGGGAAAACTTCATCGCATCCTGGAAGCGCACATTCATGCCGAAATGCTACTCTGCCCAGGAGCGGCACCATCAGTGGAGTAGAAGAAAGTAGCCTCCCAGCTAGAAGGGATAGTAGCATCAGAACGAGCAGACTGAGCATTAGGACGCTGTGAAGCAAGTGAGGTATCAGGTAGGTGTGGAAAGGCAACAGCCCCAGCACGTTGAGCAGCATCCCAACCGTGCAGCCTGGAGGCCACAAGAGCAGCAATTTCATCAACCTGAGAGTCCGAGTCTGAGGTAAGGACGGAATGTTTCGGATACTGGATGGACTAAGGTGGAGAGGCGGAGGATGGGCTATCCGCAGGAGTGGAAGGGACGGCAGTTTCAGTGGAACGCTGAGAGTGTTTTTTAGTCTTGGGGAGCTGATGGCCTTTTTTAACTTCCTTAAACTTATCCAGACAGCCGAGCATGTACCCCGTGTCCCAGGAGGGATTCCAGTAAGCACTTTCAATATTCGTATACCAGTAATCAATTTTATTCAACTGATAAGAGCCGCAGTAAGGCCAATTGTCATGGGACCTTATGTATAGATCGGAGGTGAAACGGGTAACATACTGGCTGTCACCAGTCTCCTTCCAGACGGTGTCAGCTGGCGAACCCGGGGGAATAAGAGGGTTTTCTACCCTACTCTTGCATCGAAAATATTTACCATGGCGCTTTAAGATAGTCGCTGCTGAAAATGTGTTGCTGGAAAAGCGCAGCAGGCCAGACAGCATCCAAGGAACAGGAGAATCGACGTTTCGGCATAAGCCCTTCTTCAGGAATCTTTTCTACCTCCTGCCCAAAATCCACAAACCTGACTGCCCCGGCCAACCATTGTCTCAGCCTGCTCCTGTCCCACTGAACTCATCTCTGCATACCTCGACACGGTCCTGTTCCCCCTTAGTCCAAGAACTCCCCACCTACGTTCGGGACACCACCCACGCCCTCCACCTCCTCCATGATTTTCGCTTCCCCGGTCCCCAACGCCTTAACTTCACCATGGACATCCAGTCCCTGTACACCTCCATCCCCCATCACGAAGGACTTAAAGCCCTCCGTTTCTTCCTTTCACGCCGTACCAACCAGTACCCTTCCACTGACACCCTCCTTCGACTGACTGAACTGATCCTCACCCTGAAAACCTTCCCTTTCCAATTCTCCCACTTCCTCCAAACCAAAGGAGTAGCCATGGGCACCCGCATGGGTCCCAGCTATGCCTGCCTCTTCGGAGCACATGTGGAACAGTCCATCTTCCGCAGCTACACTGTCATTACCACCCACCGTTTCCTCCGCTACATCGATGACTGTAGCGGCGCTGCATCGTGCTCCTACGAGGAGGTTGAACAGTTTTTAAAAAAGCTCTGATCTCCAGCATCTGCAGCCCTCACTTTCTCCGTTTTCAGATAGTCGTAGAGGAGGCAAAAGGACGGGGTCCGGCCTGGACGGCAGAACCGCATTTACCTGCCCCGGAGGCGAGAGCTTCAATCAGTCTCATAGGTACTCGCAAACCCATCGCCCCACCACGGAATCGCAAACAAACACCTGTAAACAAATAAAACAAAATAACCAAAACACACAAAGACAAACGACTTATCAGCACGAAAGAAGCGCTGTAACCACTCCTCAAGTCCTTACAGAAGCAGTGTTCGGAGCCACGATCGTCTTCCGACTCGCCCCGGGGGAGCAACCCGCGAGTTCAGGTCCGGTTAATAGCAAAAATACCTTTATGAGATCTTTCCCTTATTCTGTGTTGCCCTCAGGGAATAATCCGGCAAGGCTCAGGGCAAGAGCACGAGTGTGGCCAATAAAAGTAATTTCGAGTGGCCCTTCACACTCTAACAGCCAACTGAACACAAATTTAAGCACCGTCGATGAGAAAACAAACCCCACTGTAAATGAAAGTGCTGGTCCGGCTAACATCGTAAAATAGAGGCTGAACTGACTACGCCAAATGTTGAAGAAGGAGACAGTATCTTGAGAAGGAAGATAAGGATAACCTTTCACATTAGCTCATAGTAAGGAATGTAGATCCAGCAAAGTTCTGGCTGAGGACACAAAATGGAACTCTCAGCTGAATCAGGAAAATGGCTTTCATGCAAATAATGTTACGTTTTCATGAACTCTTACAGATAACTGTGGTCTCCTTACAAATTTGTTTCTCAATTTCCCTGTTACTATTAAGGTGCTATAATGCAATCTCAATATGGAGATGCTTCCTTTCGTATTTCTCAGTTCCACCCAAATAACTTGCCAGGATTTCTTTCCGGGTCAGTTCAGTTGTAATGCTATTTCTCATCAAAAATGACACTCCCCTCCTCTCTTGCCAACCTTCCTATCCTTATCATAGCAATTGTATTGTGGAGCATTAAGATGACAGTGATTTCCATCCATGAGCCATGTTTATGTTATTGCTATGATATCGCTGTACTATATTCCCTGACTGCACCTGCCTTTCCTGTTAGGCCATTTGCAAATAAATACAGTTTAATTTATCAGTCCTATGTTGTACTCTGCTTTGTCACGGCCTACACTGTCTGTTTGACTGACTCCTTCTCTCAACTGTACCAGCCTTAGATTGATATCTTTACTCAGTATCTCCCTGGATACCTCCCCCAGCTTGCCAGTTAAAATCCTCCAGCTCACCTGCAACAAATATTCCTGCCATTTTATTAGTGCCCTTCCAATCCAGGTGCACTCCATTTTTCTTGTAAGATTCATGTTTACCCAGAAGACATTTCAATGATTCAAAAGTGTGAATAATTTTCCCATACACCATCTCCTCAGTCATGCATTCATCTGCTCTATCCTCCTATTTCCACCCTCATGAGCTCACAACACTCGGAATAATCCAAGTGTTACAACTCACAAAGATGACCTATTCCAATTCCTGCCTAACTCTCTGCATCGTCCACCCTTTTCGCTTCCTTTGTTTTTTCCAATATATACAATGACCTCCAGCTCTTCCCGTTCTCCTTTGAGAACATTTTGCACACTCTCTGAGACGTCTTTGATCCTGGCTCCAGGGAAGCAACACAACGTTCTGATCTTTCCTTTTTAGCATCAGAAACGTCTGTTTATGCCTCCAAATACCTCGTCTACTCTTAGAAGTAGACGTGCACCTCATTAAGTTAAAGCCATTCTCAATAGCGGAAACTTGGATATTGGTGCTACATTCCCCTGAGAATCTATCACATCAAACATTTTTTTTCCAAATCAGCATGCTTGTTTGGAATTTGGAGAGCCACATTACACTCCTGCACTACTTGTACTCCTCTCTACCTAGCTGGAGTTACTCCATTTCTGTGACGGCAACTGCGACATTCCTCCCTTCCTGTAACAGCCATGCATCACAGCCCCTTGTACTTCTACGTTCCTCATTACCTCTAACTGTCACACCAACCGTTCAATTCGATCTGATAGGATTCACAACAAACGGCATATATTGCAGATTAAGTTATCAATAACCCGTCAACTCTCCTGAAACTCCATCATCGACCAAAAAGAACATGTCACTCTCCTAAGGAGTATTTTTGCTTCTTTCAATATGCAGATACAGAAATGAACACGGTCTTTTTCCTCTCCAAATCACTTCTCCAGGCTAACTTAATAGTTATGACACATATTTTCAAGTTTATTCGAAGACACATATCTCAATAACACATATAATCACGAAGGAACTCACGCTATTGACTGGTGCATCCTTGCTGCAAGTCCCCAAGGCCACACTTAAAATGATTCACTTATCTTTTTCTGTGCTTTGACCTCCCAAACAGATTCCACCGAGATCAGTTGTGAAGTTAACTGTTTCTTAATTTTCCCAGATGCACTTCGATGTCCATCGACACATGGATTCAACAGCAAAGGCAGTAGTGGCGCAGATTTACTGCTACGTCATTGATAAATGTAGTTTCCTCTCTGTCTCTGTCTCTCTCGCTCTCTGCCTCATGCTCAGGCCATGTGCTGCCTTTGAGTGTTCCTCTCACTTTTAAAAGTGCCGTTGTTTTGACTTATTTTTCCCAAAGTTCCAAAATAATGCAACAGCATATAAAACAATAACTGCTGCTCCTGGAATTCGAGGAATTCTTTTCCAACACTTAAACTTCCTCAAAACACAAGCACCATTTTACATCCAGACATATTCCCGTCCTCAATCTTGGATTAAAATCTGAAAGGAGAATGAAGGGAACTATAGAAATGTCGGTCTGAAATCTGCAATGCGTAAATTGTTGGAGGTGGTTCTGAAGTATGGGACTTACATGCATTTGGCGATGCAAACATTTATTAGGAATAGTCAACATGGTGTTGTGCGAAGAAAATTGTGTCTCACGAACTTGACTTTTTAATGAAATAATCAAAAAGATTGATTGGAACATAGTAGGCGTTGTTTACTTGGACTTCAGGAAAACCTTTAACAAACTTTCACGTGGTTGAAAAATTCGCACCGTTAGTTCATATGGGATTCAGAAGGAGCTTGTCGGTTGGATGAAAAATGTTTGTTTGTGTGTGTGTATGTGTGTGTGAAAGAGGATAATGATGCAGTATTATTTTTCAGACCGGAGGACTGTGAATGTTACAATGGTATCAATGCTATACCACTATTGTGTATAATTTATAACTGATTCGGATGAGAATATCGAAGTCACGGTTTGTAAGTCTGAAGAAGACATCAAAATAGTGTGTAATTCAAACCATGAAGGACCTTAACATGCATGGCAAAGAGATCTCGATCAATTTGGCCAATCAGGTGTTGATTCGCAGATGGAGTACAATGTGGATAAATATAAGATATTTCGTTTTGGTTTGGCGTATGCAAATGATAGTAGGATCACGGGTAATTTTGATGAATAGAAAAATCTAGGGGTTCAGATAGACAATTCTTTGAACTTGCATCACACGTAGACAGGATGGTTAAGAAGGCGACTAGCACGTTTTCCTTCATTACTTAGACAATTCAGTTTTGGAGTTGATGCGTCATGCTGAAGCTATACATGACATTGATGATGCCTCTCCTGTGTAATTGCGTGCATTTAAGTTTTCCCTGTCATCGGAAAAATAATTTTAAACTGCAGATGTTTCAGAAAAGCTTTAAACAGTATATGTTACCTGGAATGGAAATTTTGAGAAACAAAATTGTGTTGGAAAAACAGGGTTGAAAAAATCTAACTTTTCCATTGGTTGAGGGATAGCAGTTTTGAGTTTCATAAAATCACGAGGGACACAGATAAGCTGGATCACAAGGATCTTTTTTCTGTGGTAAGGGAGTTCAAAACCAGAGGATATATATTTTACGGTGAGAGCCCAAAGACATAAAAATGACATAAGGAACAACTTTTGTAACACAGAGTGGCTTCATGTCTGGAAATAACCAGAGAATGTGGAGAACCCCGGTGCATTTGTAACATTTAAAAGTCATTCCGCTAACTTCGGGAGTAGGAACGTTTAGGATAGATATGGGTCAAGTACGGCAGGAGTGACTTTTAGTTTTGGAACATAGACTAGTTGGACACAAGTCACTGTTTTTGTGTTGCGTGTCTATAACTTGACAACAATATGAATTCGTGGTAGGCTGTCAAAAGAGAGGTTAGTCTCAGCACAAGTACACTTTGTCCTCCATTACCGGGTTGGCACATGGTGAGCGAGAAATTTATTGTGGACAGTTGAAGATACAGAGTGGGTTTTGTGTACAGTGTGTATGAAATGGTGGAAACATAGAGTCGGCAGTTTAGGGGGGTAAAGCTACATAGCGCAGGGCAATTAGGCAGGAGTAATTGACTGGCAGGATGATGAATTTGGAAGGCAACAAATCCTAAAGGGGTAGGCATGTGCAAAACCGGATGAGTGGACAGTTTTAGGATTGAAAGACTCAAATAGGGAAAGAGCGAAATGTGAGAAGAAGAACGAAAGCAAGAGAATGGGAAAGAAAAGACGCAAATGAAGGAAGGACAGTTCAGAGTGAAAAAAGACGCAAGTGGAGGATGTCAGTAAGGGAGAGAATGAGAAAGAAAAAGAGTGTGTGAGAGAGAGTGAGGGACAAAGACAGTTAGAAAGTGGATGCTGCCAGTAAGGGAGAGAAAGAGGAAGAGACAGACAGCAAAACGAGGAAATATCACACAGTCAAAAATGGGGCTTAAAGAAATTCATAACAAGGTGAAAGAGTTAATACTCATTTTTTTTTCCAGTTGGTTTCGGCTCTCTCGTTGGTCTCACATTCCGTCTGTCGCATTAGGGACAGACCCTTTTCCAAGGCATGGCTTTAAGAACGGCTAGCTCAGGGAGGGGGTGATCAAAACTGGGATTGAAATTCAAACACTAACCACAGCCTCAGACTCAGAGACAGACAGAAACTTCGCCCGCTTAGTTCACGCACTGAAAGGGATGAGGGCAATGGAATGGCCCTGGAATGCAGCAGAGCCAGAGTCATCTCTGTGGGTTTCGAGTTGGGAGGGAGGGAGTTAGGATGTTGGGAGAAAGCAGCACGGAAATAGTTTAGTTGAGGTTAACTCTGTCCACTTCTGCTGTTCATATTGATGTTTGAATGAATATCACATTTAATTTCAAGCTGATCAAATTTCTTTTGTCTTTGCGTTTTCACATTGATCAATGAAATAGTTTCAAATTGTGATTGCCAAGAATAAACATAGGTGATCTGCTCGGAAAGCAGTTATGCTCACTACAATGCCACCATCACTCTCCTGTATACTGTACATAAAACAAACCCCAAACATAAATAAAAATGTCTTTATCATGACAAATTTAGTAGAATTAATGTAGATTCACCGCTGTTGATGCCATTTCAGGATGATAATGAATTATATTATGTGTTAGTTTTTATGGTTCATCTTAAATAGGAGAGGGAGCTAGGTCGTTGGCAGGATTCGGGAATGGAGTCCAAACATTTGTCTGGTTTGGTCTGGGTTACTCCGCTAATGCATCCGCTTGTTAATTGAAAGAACTAATAAAGAAATTGAATGATATAGGCTAACTGAATGGAAACAAAATAAATTATTATTGGAAATAAATTTGCAATCAGGAGACACGTAACATTCACAGGGTAGTATTAGAATTTTATTATTGAAACCTAATTCTGTTAACTTTTGCACAGACACGTGAATATAGAATTCCATGAGGAAGAGTGGACAGGAGTCTGTAGTTGCAGTTCACATTATCGACTGCAATGAACAGCGATCCTTTTGCTAGTTCATTGTTTTTATCCACTTCACTCACTGAGAACTGATTACTTGGAATAAATGTATATTTTATGCATAATTCCCCCTTCAGTTTTATTTTGTTCTTCAGATTTTTAACCTGTTGCTCATTGCTAACAGCACTTTAACCAGCTTCATTCATTGTCATTCATTATCCATTAGTAAAGACAGAATTATGACGTTGACACTCGTCTTTCTTGTTCAGTCCATTCCTTACTTGGAATCGTCATTCCATTATCGGCTGCATCTTACGTTGTTTTTTATTTTCGTAGGTATATTTATCAATTGAATTACTTTTACAATTGGACATTTCACTGCATACATTATCCGGTCTCTGAATTTTTTCTGTGTCACCACATAAATAGTTGCATTTGTACAGCAACTTAGGTGCCGCAGCGCATAGGCAGCTTTTTGAAAGAGATCCGAAGCATTATAATCCAAGGCATAAACAACATTGAACAAATTTAAAACATACAGCAACCAGAGAAGTATGAAACTTGCAGATATGGCAAACAGCAAATCACAGAATTGCGTCTGCTCTCTATCTCTGGGTCAATCTCTTTTTCTCTTTGATTCTTTAGTCCCTTACGCAACTTCATGGCCTCAAAGATATGTCTGACAGTCAGAATGTTGACAAATGTAACAAAAGTGAATGGGAACATTGGTGTTAAAAAAGTCTCAAAATATCTGAAACTTTCCCACAGACAGTCAGTCCGATAACTATAAGTGCAATGGCAGTACATTGGAACACCGTTGATGAACATTCCAGGTTTTATGTAAAAGTAGTTGGGAATGTTCTTTAAAGAAAAGAAAATGCAAATTGTTGAAAGAACCCCCATAGCAGTTCTTACTGTGCAATACCGAGATTTCATCTGATGAATACAAATAGTGACAAATCGGTCAAAAGAAAAAGCAACCGTGAACCAGACAGAGCAATCAACACTCAAGTGGGTCAGAACGTTGAGAACAGTACAAATCGGAGTGATACGCAGGAAACAATGTGGATATTGATAATAATAACAATATCGAAAACGATAAAGGATCATGTAAGAAATAATGAATAGTAGATCAGATGCTGCCATCGCCACCAGATAGCACGTGCTGCATGCAGAAATACCACATTTGCCCCGGGCGAGGATTATAATCACCACGAGACTAACTGTAGGAGAGAGAAAGGATAAAAGAGACTTGATGTTCCTGATCAAAAAGTCCCTCTGTCTGAGCATCGACTGTAAGCAATAGCACGAGGATAATTGTTGTTCCATAATCTGAGCCACAGATACAAAATCTTTCTCATGACTGGCTTGCACCTTTAAAAGGCCTAGGGGAGAGTATAGGCAGCAGATTGCTCACGGAATTATAGTAATCACTCACTCTTTATTGGGGGAGGTATCGTCAGCGATTGATTTCATCTAATTTATAGGTTAATTGACTGGCTGAAGTTTCCCATATATCACAACATCCATACAAAGACACCTGGGATCAATAAAACACGGAATGGGAGGCAGCTACAATGGACATTGATTTAAAAGAAATGTCTGTATTCTGTTTTGGAGCCACCACAGCTCTGATTTCCTCCAGAATATAAAAACTCACTGAATGAATGACAGTACAGAGCACTGAATCTCTCTACAGTATCTAGGAATGAATGTCCTCCAAACTTTGGATAAATAAATGATCAGGTATTCTCGTGCAAACAACCGAACTTCCTGACAATCTGAACCACGAAGTGATGAAGCCAAGAATCCGTGCTCGATGTCCCAGGTTTGATACCTAACACAATTCAAAAAACTTTATCATTTAATATGGGTAACTCCCTCAAACTGTCCAAGACTCGACACCACAATCCCCACGGAAAAAACAAACAAACTATGACTCATTGAAGCATTGCAAATGTTCAGTTTAGAAACCAAGCATCTCATCTGGGATTAACAAAGCTTCCTCCCAATGTTCAGGCTTACACTACTAAGATTATCTCCGACACGATGTCCTCGTGAACAAAATTCCCCTTCTCAGATATTGCGTTTTCACAGACTAGAAATCCCAATATTTTAGCAAGCATTCTCCACGGAGCTTATAAGAATTGCACTATAACTTTGCAGAGAGTAATACATGCCTAATTTTTGATAAATAGAGACAAACGAAAAATGCCAAACGAAGGGCCATGGGAGGACATTGTTATTTGGGGAACACGAAGGGATAGCATAACAAAGGGCAGCGCGTGAAAAATCATGTTTGACAAAGTTGCTGGATTCTCTGTGGAAAAGCAGCTGCGACAACAGTATGGATCTCAGTGCTTGTCCTGTTAGACTCTGCGCCACGACATTTCGCATATTTTGACAAACAGCAAAACAGCAAAACTCCTTTAGGAATCAAATAATTCAACGATACACATCATAATTGAAATCCTGTTCTCTACACATCTGCCAATGATGTGGCCTCATAAATATCACGCACCCAAATATCCACAGATGAAAAATACATATGTTGGTCAACACCTTCTCTGCTGACCATTACTTATCACTCCAGAACGACCTGCTCAACCCCGTATTGCATGTGGACTCCCATTTACACCAAGCTGCCTGAGCCAGATCTACCAACAAAATACCAGTGCTTCTCCAAATTCCATCAACGTGGCCACAGTCCAAAGCCTTTCCACACAGAATAGAGAAACAAGCAATGCTGCACGCGACATGACGAGTCGCCAAACTGAAAAAAAAAATCACTTTAAACTTAGTAAATGAGAACATTGATTTGACATGGGCATTTGTCCTAGCAACTGGAAATAAAGTCAATATTTTTTTAAATTTGAATGGTTCAGTTCGGCGATTTATACATGTTCAGTTTTTACAACGCCTACCAGGAACACCAACAACTGCAAGGACAGTCTCATAAACCTTTTCGACCCTTTCCACAAGACGACGCATTTTCTTGCTTGACAGACAACCTCTCTCTTCCTGAAATCTGTATGAACTGGAGCATTGCCTTGAAATTTCTGATGACACCGTTCCAGGGACATTATTTTAAGTTGTGTTGTATCCCAAAGGGAAGCTATGATTCCATCTTCAGTTTATTTCATTTTTCGTTATTTGAATAAACAGACTCTGAGAACATATTTATTTTAATGATGTGACACCATTGGGATTTAAGTCTGGAATTGAATACCCCAAAGATCTAATGAACATTAAACCTACTAATTGGCAAATGTAAAGTGCACTTTGTCGTTAAACAACAATCTCTACATTCTTTCAAAATCGCTATCAATCCCATAAACCTCTCAATATCTTTTGACATTCTGTTTTGTGATAACCTTCATTTATCTGAGGTTATTCTGTCATTCAATACCTCATGTTGTGCAGCTACTTGAGAGCTATTCTATTGCACACAGTTATTTTTTCCCAATGCTTTTGTCGCTAGTTCACTCGTGTGGGAAATTCTATGTGTGAATGTGTACTTCCAAAATAGAAAGTGAAGCTGACGATCTTGATCTTCTACTAGGTATTTTTTCTCAAAATACACGCAAAACAATTCAGAACTTTAAGTTCAGAATCATTGAATGATGACAACATGCAAGATCTTAAAGTTACACTAAAAGCTACACAAGTTTCATATTACGGCACTTAGTCTGTAGCCCTGAATATTATATCACTCCAAATAGGCATTTAAGTCACCTTTAAAGGCTGTGATGTTTCCCGCCTCAACTACCTTCCTGAGAAAGGCATTGCAGGTCCCTTCCATTATCTGCATGAGACAATGTTTCCTCATGTTCCTCTAAAGCTCTCGGTTTTCATCTTAAAAACTTGCCATCCTGTTATTAGCTCTTAAAATAAGAGGACCAAGTGTTCACTGATACAATTGATGACATCCAGATAAGATGTAAAAGGTCTTAGCCCCCGTGTTCTGTTGCCTGTGCCTTATTGTTTCGACTAATTCCAATATAAATAAAAATTAGTTAACTGAGTCTTACATGGATTCATGCAGTTTTTGAGCAAAGTACAATGTAAAACTGCAAGTACAAAATCACCCGACAAACGTGTATGTGTGTGTGTGTGTCTGTCTGTCTGTGTGTGTGTGTGTGTGTGTGTGTGTGTGTGTGTGTGTGTGTCTGCCAGAGGAGGGTTGTGATTTCTGTGAGAGAATATGTATGTGTGTTTGAGTGTAAAGCGGCCTAAGTCTGTGAGAAGGTGCATGTGTGATTGTGGGTATGTGCCTGTAGGAGCTTGTGTGAGCGCCTGTGTATAGGTGCGTGGGTGTATGTACGTCTGTCTATCTGTGTGCGTGTGTGTGTGTGTGTGTGTGTGTGTCTGTCTGTCTGTGTGTGTAGGAATATTTATGTGCGTGTATATATATGTGTTCACCTGCAGTGTCACATGAACCCAAGATCCCGGTTCAGGCCCTGCTTATGGGTAACGAACTTAGCTATCAGTCTCTGTTCGGTCACTTTTCGTTGCTGTTTGTCCCGAAATCCAAGGCGGACAAACTCAAGAGCAGCTTCTCTTGACATGCAGCAGGGAGCATTGGGACATCAGTCTTGGAAAGTTTCTTCAGCAATTTAATTCTGAAGTAAAATAAGTTTCCATGTCTCAGATGTTAATTGAGTGACAAATAATCATTCCCAGGAAAATATTACTTCTATAGTTTACAAAGAAAAGTCCATCTCGTGATTCAATTTGTTACAGAGCTCTAACATAGATTGGAACCGGGGCAATGTTTCACTGACTTTTCTTATATGACTTGTTCTGATCTGGGTTAAAATGCAGTCAGGTATTTTTACACATTTGATGTTATTCACGTCCCTGAAAATTATAACAGGTCATTAGAATAATCTAATTCTCCGACAATTAACAGGAATGTACAACATTGTGTATAGGCTGGAGCTCACCTCGAGTTAAGGTGGAAAAGAAGGAAAATGCAATTGGAATTTAATAGTTCAGTCGTGACCTCATTGATTGGCTGATCAGTTTCGAGAGAGTGTTACCTTCCAAAGGCCAAATGTTTATTTTGCCAGAGAAACTCACTGGGGACCATTGAAGTGAAGTAGTGACAGTGATTATCTTTACTGGTTAGTCAACTTGCGAATGCTAATATTATTGCGCATGTCTATGTTACCCTACAACTTTCCAGGATTTAAGCATTCACCATGCAAGTCGCTCATGGCGCAATAGATTGTTGCGCGCATCCGACTAGGGGTCAGGTGATTGCATGTTTTGCTCTTGGTTCAAACTCAAAGGGGAGCTTTACTATACTTCCAAATGTATCTTTCTCATTGTACTGAAACGGAGATGTTGTAACAACTTTTTATCTGCACGAACGAAAATACTTTCAATGTATCCAATCAGCAAATGTAACCTAGAACAACAGAATAAACATGACTCAACAGCAGGTTGTGGTTCAACAGGTTTTCTTGGAAATGCAAGCTTTCAAAGAGCTGCTGCTTCGTCAAGTCGTTGAAACTGCAATCTAAAAGCTAATGCTTCTAAGTAAACCTGTTGGATTATGATCTGGTATTGTGTGATTTTTAGCTTTGCCCACTCCAGTCCAACAGCAGCAAGTCCAAGTCTTGGCGATCATCGAAACACGAAATGCCAGTTCAATGTGAAGAGGATTTCCAAGAAGATCGCGCAAATCCAAACAGGCATTAGGTTTGTGCAGAAAGTCAGCCAGCTGATGAAGTAGCAGCTCTCTGAAAACTAATTCTTTCGAAAAAATCTGCTGTTCAATAGCTTGGTTTTGTGTGTGTTTTTAGAAACATTGCCACCCCAGTTCAACTCCAGCAACTCCAAGTCATTGGCAATATCAGAGTCAGAAAGGCAATAGCCCAGTCGCAGTATTGAGAATGTTTAGAAACTCTTTGGGGAGCATAATCAGAGGAGAATAAACTGTCTGCTGTGTAACGCGAGATAAGGCGTCTTTCCCTTCTTTAAGGAGTGACTGAACGGATCCCTGTTAAAGCTGTTCTGTGGCAGGAACAATAAATCCTCATTCGCTGACCAGTAATGAAACACAGGCCACGACAGTGTAAGCGCCACATTCTAACCACTCGACTACTAGTGATGAATGCAGGTGCACTTGCATCTTTTCTTCATGACCGTTTTTGGAACTGTGTCACTGGAGACTAGTTGACCCTCAAAAAATGATTGAATTTTCGAGTTTTTACAGCACGAAAACAGGACCATCATTCCAGTTCCTAAAACTTGGCCTATAACCTTGTGTGCTCTGGTGTTTCAAATGATCATCTCTATGATAATATCCCTGTAACGCTTTAATCTAAAACGATGCTATAAATGGGATTGAAGTCGGGGAACTGGACCTCATTTTCTCTCACAGACGAAGCACACAGACACCTTTCCCCGGGGTAACAGAGGCATCAGGAGAAAACAACCAGAGGATATTATTTCAAATGCTTAGCGTATTTTGTACCATTTCAGTCTTCAACACCAGCGTCTGGTTGCAGCAACGAAAGGAAACATTCAGCCCCCATACTGTCCGTGTTGCTTTCCCATCTATTCACCGTCACTCTACAGTTTGTACTGCCTCACCTCGCTCTTTCTATCAAACTGGAACATTGCTCATGTCAGGTGTTTCCTGTTCTGCCGAATAGTCTTCCTGAAGTTCCTGGAATGACCACAAGGTGATTTTTCAAACTAGTGAGCTATTGAGACAACACATTGTGAGCTCACCGAGTTCCTCTCATTCATTAGAAAGTGTAACGTAACGGATGATTGGATAGCCAGTGTATTATAAACCATCCGAGATAGAGCCAAAGGGATCATGTCCAGAAGGGTGGGAGAAGAAAATGCCGAACCGGGCAGTTTCTGCGGTGATATTAGCAGATATCTTCGCTAGTAGTCTAGTGATGAGGAGTCAATAGTTTCACTGCCAAATACCTGCTAATGGTTAACATTTACAGTACACATTCTGATATATTGTCTGATTTAGAAGCAGAACCATGCTGTAGACCAGTCAGAATCGCCTCCCTTTTCCAGAAATGTCAGCTGCAATTGCCTGACGTGCAATTAATTTAAAGCAAGAACAGAATGGGCGTTAGGAAAATGGGAAGGGCAATGGTGATCTGTGAACGGTAACTGCACGCGATGTGGATCCAGGCTCAATATAAATACTGAAGATCAGTGTTCCTATTTACCCTGGTATCCTGATCGCTCCACATTAACCAACAACATTGTCTGTCCTTTGTATGTTGTACTTTGCACATCTGACTTCCGTTCAGTGTATGGAAGGGAGACAAGCATTTTCAATTTGGCAGGCTTTACTCAGGTCAGCTTTGCAGGCTAATATTAAGACCAAAATTTGTCGGAAAAAAAGAACACCAACTTACAAAACCGAAAAAGAACCAAGGGATCATTCACAGAAGGATGTCAGAATGCAATGCAGAAACAGACAGTGTCCAGTGTAATATAAGCAGATCTGCACGGTTTAGTCTAGTGATGAGGTTTCAGTATTTTCACTGCCACGGCCTATTAATGATGAACTATAACAGTAATCGTAATGATATGCTGCCTGAACGTTAGACACAGAATAATAGGCAGAATCGCTTCGTCGCATCAGCAATCACAGGAAAATTTGCCTTCAAATAAGAATAGAGGGGACGTCGCGAAATGAGAAGGGGAAAGGGGGTTTGGGCACGTTAACTGTATGCCTTGTATTCAAGCCATCAAGTCTGCTCCTCCTTTCAATGATTTCATGTCTGATTTCATAACCTTAAACTACATTTTCTTGCCTTTACGGATTAAAGGTCTGCGGATGTCATCCTGGATTACACTTAATGCCTCTTCTGTGGCCGCCTTCTGCTTTCAAAAAGTTCACCAATTCAGAACCATCTGAGTGAATACATGCTTCTTCATCTCTGTCATAAATGTGCCATCCCCCTCCTGATAGGAGACACTCAGATCCCACATTTCCCTGGAAGAAAACCAACCTTGCTGCGTCTTACTAACTGAATCTTTAAAACATAAAACTACATGTATCAATGAGGATTCTTGATGTAGTACTGCGTCAGAGCAGGCCAAGGCAACTGATGTCAGCGCTTCTTCCCATTTGGTTTTACCTCCGATGTGAAACTCTCATCGAATCTGACAGAGTTGCTTTCTTTGCTGTTTCGAATGGCAGGGATGCACTTTAAATTTAAGACACAACAAAACTTTAGCCCATAACTGGAAATTACACCCAGCAAATGGCAGTGAGAGAACTAACTTTCTCCACGAAAGCACGAAGTGGAGCACATGCAATGCTTGCAACTTTGCTTGGTGACTTTGTCTTTGACTTTTTTGTTTAATGGAATATGATGGAGTCACTGATTTTTTTAACAGCACGGCGATAGGACCTTTGGCCCAATGTGTCAGTGTTATTCATTACACATAACGCTTCTAAACCAAGTTTGCAGCAAGTAACTCATTGCCTGGTGTGCTCTAACTGTTGATCATCTAAACAGTAATTCAATGTCTTCAGGGCTTAAGTGTGAAGAGAGATGAGGGGCCTCTTTCATACCTGTGCCTGGATTTTCAAATTACATTTCCCAAATCACTTCAAAGCGTGTGTGACAGTCTTGAGAGGCTGAATGGTCTCCTCTGTTTCTGTGCACCAGATTATAGGAGTAAGTGACCTCCAACTGTCCCAGTCTAGCAGGTATGAGGGGCTGAATGGAACACAGAAACATGGGACTGAGGAGCAGGAGTGGGTCATTAGATGCTTTGAGCCTTCTCCACCAGGAACGACGATTGTGGCTGATCAGGTTGTGTACTCAACCCCACTTTCCTGTCTGTAACCCAATATTCGTGACTTAATTCCCTGTCAAATATTTAGTCATGCAGCTTTCAATCAATGTGAACATAGAGGCACGATGAACTTCCAGTGAAGAGAATTCGCACTTGAAATGTCATTGTAGAATTTTCCGTCATCCTTCTCATGGAATCAGAGAATCATGCAGAACAGAAACAGACCCGTTAGTCCAACCTGTTCACTCCGATCAGATATCAAATCTGATCTTGTCCCAAATTGCCAGTATTTGGCCAATATCCATCCTCTTTCAGATACTTTTTAAATGTGCGATTGTAACCGCCTTCAGCACTTCCTCTGACAGCACTTTTCTGTACACACACCACTCTCTGTGTGAAACATTTATCTTCAGGTCCCTTCCAAATCATTCGCCCTCTCCCCTTCAACCTATACCTCTGAATCTGGTCTCCCCTACCCTGAAGAGCAGAACGTGGCTGTTCAGAATATCCATTACCCTGATGATTTTATAAACATCTATAATGTCACCCTTCGGCCTCTGACACTCCAGGGAGCAACACCTCAACCTAATCAACATCTCCCTGGGACATCTGTGTAAATCTTTTCTGCAGACAACCGTGTTGTATGCAGTTTCTTAAAATGGCCTTCCCAACACGGTGTACAGATGCAACATGCCACCACAAACCCGATACTCAATGCTCTGACTGATTAAGGCAAATATGCCAAACATGTCCAGAACCACTCTGTCTACCCGCGACTCTACTTTCAAGGAACAATGTTCCTGCAACCCTAGGTCCGTTTGTTCCATAACACTCCCCAGGATCTTGCCATTAAGTGTATAATTTCATCCTAAAATGCAAAACCTTATATTTATCTAAATACACTTCATATGTCACTCCTTGCCATTTTGTCCCATCTAATTTTGGTCTCATTGTACTCTGAGATAATCTACTATACCACATTTCTGATGTAATCTGTAAACTTACTAACTATGGCCCCGATATCCACATCTAAATCCTGTACATAAATGATGAAATGCAGTGAACTGAGCACTGATTCTTGCAGCACACTGCTGCTCACAAGCCTCCAGTCTGAAAAAATCCCTCTTCCTTCAAGCCAATTGTGACTAAATTCTTCTTGTCCCATGTCACCGAACCTTTAATCTGCCTACCTATCGGAATGTTATGAACACCTTGCTGAAGTCCATGTAGAAAATGTCTACCAAACTGCCTTCATTAATCTTCTTTTTTACCTCTTCATAAAATTCAACCAAATTAAGGAGACATGTATTCCCATGCAGAAAACCACGTTGTCTATCCCGATCAGCCCTTGCCTTCCCAAATGTATGTAAATGCCATCCCTCAGCATCCACTCCAACAACTTACCTACCACTGACATCAGGCTCACCGATCTATAGTTCCCCCACTTTTTGGGTCACTGTTTCCGTTTCTCGTCCCACTCCTCCATTGCTCATAACAAATGTTAAATGTAACCAGGTTGGTGATATGGCCAATGATACCGGTCTCAGACTGGGTCAGGGTCAGTTTTAGGAACAAGTCAGGCTAGTTTCTTTAATCTGCTCAAATAGCACGTTTATGATCCAGAGCAATGTTACTCAAACTATGATGGAAAGATGAATGGCAAACTGTTTGGGTATTGCAAATATAATCAATATTTCCCTGTTTAAAATGGTGAGACACACACACACACACAATCTATGCAATTTGAAGTTGAAAGAACTTTGTCCAAATATTAGTGTAACTTATGACAAAAGGAAAAATTGAGAGATTGTCCAAAATATGATTCGGCTTCTGAAGATATTCTACTCACACAAGATGCTTGCAATGGGATTTCATCCTGGGACAGTTGGATTTGGCTGAATTCCCTTTGCATTAGGCAGTGAGAAGATTCCAATGAAATCTGGACAGTAATCACCCAAAGGGTAGCACAGTGGCTCAGTGATTAGCACTGCTACCTCACAGCACTAGGAACAGGGGTTCTATTCCAACCTCGGGCGACTACCTGCGTGGAGTTTGTACATTCTCCCTTTGACTGTGTGAGTTTCTAATAGGTGCTCCCGTTCCCTCCCACAGCTCAGACTGTGTACATTCGGTGGATTGGTCATGCTAAGTTGTCTGTCGTATTCAGGGATTTCTATGTTAGGTGCATTAGTCAGAAGTAAATCTCAGGGAACGGACCTGGCAAGGTTACTGTTTGGAAGGTTGGTATGGACTTGTTGGGCCGAAGGGCCTGTTTCCACACTGTATGAATTCTTTAAAAATGAGAATGGTAATGATGACCGTATAGGTGTTTTGTTTTAGCTCACACACATTGCTGTGATGAGGAATAATGAGGGAGAAAGAGTGAAGTAGGCCATTCCTGCTCCTGAAGATTACATTGTCTCCCTCTCTGAGTTGAAATACACAATAATGTTATCATCTCCCAAATTGGATCATGTGAGGTGTCCTTGTATAATGTCCAAACTATGTCTCCATCACAATCCCTGTTCCATGTCGATGCATCATTGTTGCCATCTCGCACAGAGCCATACCCTTAGCAGAAAATGGTCTTGGTCAATTTGAGCCTGATGTCATTAAAAAATAAAATATTTAATGTATTTTGAATACCTGTGTTAAAAAGAATGCATTTTTTAAAGAAATACAGAAATTGCTGGTAAAGCTCGGCAGGCCTGTCAGTACCCAGATACCTTTTACATGCTGCAGTTGTACCAGCCTCCACCACTTCCTCTGGCAGCTCATTCCATATGCACACCACCCTCTGCGTGAAAAGGTTCCTCTTAGGCCTCTTCAAAACCTTTCCCCTCTCACTTTCATCCAATGCCCTCTAGTTTTGAAGGCCCCTAACCTGGGGGAAAACCCTAACTACTCACCCTATCCTTGACCATTCTGATTTTATAAACCTTTACTGCTGCAAGATGTGACTCCAATCAACACGAATAGCTGTGCTTTCAGTCATTCCGGGCCAAAATTCTGAAATTCAATTCTGACACGTCTTTCTCCATCAGGTCACAATTCTACAACCAGTTTAATCAGTTTGTTCAGATGTATCATGAGACACTTCTGTGGGATTTACACCGAGACCTTTGTGCTCGGAGGTAGGGACACTGGCATCATTGGGCAATACCCATAAAGCTGTAACATTATTCTCCTTTATGTTTGTTCATCAGCCAGTTCTGACAAGCTGTGACATACCTCTGCAAAGGCAGGACTTGAATCCAATCCTACTAGTCCAGAGATAGGAACACAATCACACAAGTTCAGGAAAAAAAATCAAATCCAGAGTTCTGGTTCAGAGCCAGGGACACTACCCACTAAACTACCATACCCAGACTTGAGTCATATTTTAAGTGCCAGCTTTCAGCTCGGTGTGGATTTATTATAATCAGGTTACCATTACTGAATGACACAAAACACTTTGTATTGTTAAACAAATGCAAGATATTTATCTCAACTGTAGAATATTGAGTGCACGTGCTGTGCTATCGAAATTAACTATGAACGTCTTCAATCGCTATTATCTGTAATCTACAATATTAAGGAAAGAAATCCTGCAGTCACAGTCTGCCCAATGAAGGGTCTCGAATAGATTTTTATCACTGAACACCACAGACAACGAAAAAGCATAATTTCTGGTCCCAAAACATCGATCACTATTACCCACCTCTAACGTGCGACTGCCCTCTTCCTAAAACAATGAAATGACACTATGCTGCTGATTACTGTCCAGCCTCTCCTCCCCAGTGACAGTGTCTGCAATCTGTCCCTCCTCCCCCAAACTACACAAGGCAACCCAAGCTCAGGGTCTTTGTGAAACACAAGGCCGGAGTGTGCAGGCATCCTGGAGACGGGCAGGATATTTTAAAGGGGGAGAGTGAGGAGGTGGCAATATCACACACTGGGATGAGGGGTGGCAGATGGAGTTTAGTTTGGATTAATGTGAGGTATTGGATTTGGTAAATCAAACAAGAGCAGGACCTATACAATTAAAAGCAGGACCTTTGGCAAGAATGGAGAACATAGACCTAGGCCGTCAGGTATAATTCTTTAAAATTTGCATCTCAGATAGATAGTGTAGTTAAGGAGATGTTTAACACACTTGTCTTCATTTGTCAGACTTTTGAGTATTGGAATTAGGACGTTATGTTGAGGTTGTACCGGATTTTGGTGAGGCCTCTTCTGGCATACTGTGTCCAGTCTGGTCTGTCTGCCCGCTCATTCCATAGGGACACCACCCTCTGGGTGAAAAAGCTGCCCCTTAGGCCACTTTTAAGTGTTCCCCTCTCACCTTAAACCTGTACTACCTAGATTTGATCTCCCCACCCATAGAAAATACCTTGATTATTCACTTTGATACTACTGACGTTGATATTATTAAGTTGGAAAGGATTGTGCAGACATTAACCTGGGATGTTGTTGGGAATGGATGGAGTGAGCTATAAGGAGAGGCTGGGTAGACTGGGACTCTTTTCAATGGAGATTATGAGATTAAGGGGTAACTTTACAGAGGTTTATAAAATAATGAGGGGTACAGATAAGCTGATGTCTTTTCCCTACAGTTGGGGATTCAAAACTGAGGGATATTTTAAGGTGTGAGGAAAAAGATTTACAGAAGTCATGAGAGGTAATTATTTTAATCAGAATCTGGCTTATGTGTGGAATGAACTCACAGAGCAAGTGGTGAAAGCAGGGACAGTTACAATGTTTGAAGGACATTTGGATCAGTACATGGATAAGACATTAGTTTGGATGGCGCTGTGAGCAGCTGCCCTCTCCCTCCCCCTCTCTGAATGAAATTCTGTTGGTTTTCACCCTCTGCCAATGCCGGTGCTGTGGCGTGGGGAGGCCAGGAGAGGGTGGCATTTTTTAAGCACCACAGAGACTGCCAGACCTGCCCCATACAGAGACACACACGGGAATTGTCAGGGCGCGGCGTGAAGCTCATCTGGTAACTTAAACTAAACATAAATAAATGCTCAATTTGCCTTGTAAACTGTTAAAATATGTGGGACAGAGAACTCCCAAATTCCACTGTTTACATAATAACATCAATTACTTTTTAACTCTGGAAGTGAACATTTTACATCAAGCATTCTGAATTCTGAGACTCTCTTTCTCTTAACTGCTTATTACCCCATTCCAACTCTATAATGATATACTGTTTCAATAAGACACATTAAAATTGCACTCATTTAATTTCAAAATCACAGAGCAGCTGTTGTTAGTGTGTCTTCTTGTGGCTATGGATCTCCCTGGATCATCTTCTTTCTTTTTACTGCGAATATGTTCCATATGAAAAGGTACATTTGATAGAGAGTGTTTCATTCTCTCTTGGATCTGTGTTGATGGCATTTACTCTGTCTGCAATTTTCTAAATGCCAGCATTTTTAATATGCACAACGTCGGATCATCTCATTGGTTCAACTTCCGAAAACCAATCCATTCAAACTTGATTTGGTTTTAGTATCCTGGGGCATAATTTAAACTGATTGGTAAAATTCGAATTGTTGTCCAAGAAGCAACGATCTCAGGGATCTATTTCACAGCGAAATGTGACATATTTTCAGTTGTCCTTCACACTCTGGGTCTGCCATCCTCTCATATCGCAGGTGCTTGGAAGCTGTCAGTTCAGAACAGCTTTCCCTCTCTCTTAAAGGTACATACACACTTTCAACTTCATGACATTAATACCCTGATGTCAATACAGAAACTTGGAGCCAATCTGGAATTCTCTTCTCTATGGCTTGTCAATATTTCATTCACTCCATCTGGTTTGTATCAGGGTTTTTGTTGCCCCATTGAAACCATGTCATCATTCGACTATGTCCATGGGAATATAGCGGTATTTCACTTGCTCACACTAGTGAGTGTTGCAGAATTTCAGTTGTTGCATGGGAACTGTGACGCTATAACAATCTCAATGTGCGCAGATGCCACCAAACCTGCAAGAATTGTAAAGTCTATGGAATAGAGTGTGGAACTCTAACAGTACAATCACACGTTGGTGTAGTGTTCAGGTGTATGGCAGCTGGGGATCAATTCCGAGCAGTGTAAGGTGATGCACTTTGGTAGGAAAGACAATGAAAGACAATGTAAAACAGGCTGTACCGTTAAATAGGGCGTGCAGGAGCAGAGAATCCTGGGTGTATATGAGCACAGATGGTTGAAGATGTAAGGAGAAGTGGGGAAAGCAGGAACTATCACAGATTAGTTGCAGTATCTGAGCTGTTTACAGGGGGAGGTGTAGGAGGGAGTCTCGGTGATCCCTTCCTGGGAGGTGGTGGTGACGATGTGTTGTGAGCCCACCCTCCTGCCCACCGAGACCATGGGGATTACATTTGTACCAGCTCGGCACAAAAGGGAGATGGCATCAGGGCATCGGCTTATAAGTTGCTCCGGGGGGAAACGGAACTGCTAGTGGGTTTAAAGTGAGAATTGCCCTTCACTGAACATTGCTCCTTATTCGGTCGGTGGGATGTGGATGTTTCAGAATCTCCACACGAGGAGCCCCGATCCTCTTCGGCTCGTACCAGGGTCCTCCCCACATGACAGGGGGAGGGGGTGAGGGAACGGGTATCGGGCACTCCACCACCCGGCTTGGCCCTTTCTGTCCTATTCCAGGCTGTTTCGCCTGGAATGGGAGAAAGGGAGGGCTGGAGTGAGGGTGGGGGTGGGTGGCATTGCTCTTAGTGCTGGTGTAGGTGGGGGACGGTGTCATGGTGAGGTGTCCGGAGGGAGTCAGTCCACAGTGTTGTATGCATGCAGCGTTATTAGTGTAGGGGAGTGGGGTAATGTGGAGGGAACTTGGCGGCGCGAAGGTGCTGCATGCAGCAGTGAGTGTGGTGGAGCATGAGCCTTGTTCGGGGGTCGGTGCTATAACAGATATACAGTGAGTGTGAGGGAGCAGAAAGAATACGGTGACCCTTTTCCTGAAAGAGCGGGGAAGGTTATTGAAGGTCGTCCTGTATTGTTGGGCATTTCTTCAGACTGCAGATACTGCACTGACGTAGGTGGTGAGCTCAGACCATGCTTGGTGGTTCTGGTGGTGTGGCCTCCTCTGGAAAGAGAATGGTCTCATTCCGTACCAGCTCATCCACCAGCACCTCCGTGCCCCTGTCAACAAATTGTTGTGTAATTGCCCATGATCTGCCATGTTCGAGGTAAACTGTGCAGGGCAGCTCCGAACTGAGAAACCTCAACCGTGTGCCCAGTGGCCTTTTAAAGGTGGCACCAATGCCAGGAATCACGGAATATCCAGGGGCATCCGGGCGATGGTGAGTACCACCCGCCATGATGTGTGGGAGAATCAGGCTGGTATTGAATGAGAGAGACATCATGGGGTGGGCGGGGTAGTTAATGAGGTGAGTCCGATAATATAGTGCCAGGAAACTAGCTCAGCCTCGTGCGGACGATCACTCTGTCACAGTCAAGAAAAATCAAACAAAGATAAATTATTGTTAGCATCTGCCCAATGAGTCATAGATTCAGTTGAAAGCAATTCCAGTAACAAAGATGTAGCACTAATGGTCATCTGACCTTACACCAATATCCTTTTTTCCCATCTTTCCTGGGAAGACTGGTTCATGTTACACGATGTTAGCATTTCAGCATTCTGAAACCTGGGAACACATTCCTCCATGACACTGTCTCTCAGTCTCCCCCTCTCTGTCTCTACCCCAAAACGCTCCCATGAGGTGATATTTAAACTGATTTCTCCGCCGTGTCTCTCTGGCATTGATGTTCACACCCACAGCACCCCTTTGTCATGGCACAATGGAGATATAGAGCTGTAAATGGGTGGGAGTTGCACATCCTGTCCCTTCCAGCACGGTCTGCAAGTTTCCCCATACTGCGCAGGGACCTAACATAGTGTTACTGAGCAATGCAGTGGGTTGGTGTACAGAGCTCTACGTGTCGGGAGGGTAACTGTTCCTGGTTGACAGATCAATGCACTGGAGTGGTGTACTCAGTCCTTCATGCACGGAGTACAACTGCTCCTGGGTTACAGATCAATGCAGTGTGGTGGGGTTGACAGTCCTACATGCTGGGAGGGTAACTGCTCCTTGTTTACAGATTAATTCACGGGTGATCACTGCATAGGTCGCTGTACTGGACAGACTATCTGGTTGAGGCTTATAGATAATACAATGATATGGTTTGTGTAGCCCCTTATGCTGGATTGATATTTGTTTCAGGTTCACACATTAGTGCCCTGCTGTGGTCTCCACAGCTCCCCGTGCTGGACAGATATATAGCCTGTGCACAGTACATCATGTTGGTGGGGTGGATATAGGGGAAAGGTGATGGACAGTTGAAGGAGATCCTGGAACGTTCTGTCCCCGACATTCTATAACTGCCATTCCCCGGAACGTTCTATCCCCGACATTCTGTAACTGCCATTCCCAGAAACGTTCTGTCCCCGACATTCTATAACTGACATTCCCCGGAACGTTCTGTTCCTGACATTCTATAACTGCCATTCCCCGGAATGTTCTGTCCCCGACATTCTATAACTGACATCCCCCGGAACGTTCTGTCCCCAACATTCCAATATTGACATATTTGTCAGTAATTCCGACCTTCCCATTTGTTATTCCAGCTCCAATTATTTTAATAAATCCCTGAAAACAGGGACACATTTGAAAATCTCACTGGGTCCCCAATCAAAGGGTTCCCTTTGCCTCCAGGCTGATGTATAATGGGTTTGTTTTCCTTCCTCACAGTTAACGTAGTGACCATCTACGTCCTGCTTTATAAAGATTGTGGATTGTCTCCATGTGTCAGACGTTACCTGGGGGCCATGGCAGCAGCGGATCTCCTGGTCATTATCCTCGACCTGATACTGAGACACATTCCCATTGTTTATCCGGAACAGATTTATTTCCTGAAGGAGTCCGTCCGCGTGTGTAATATCCACGCCGTCCTGCTTTATGCAGCCACTGACTGCTCTGTCTGGTTCACCGTCACTTTCACTTTTGATCGATTTGTTGCCATTTGTTGCCAGAAGCTGAAAAGTAAATATTGCAGTTAGAAAACGGCGGCTGTGGTTCTTGGAGCAGTGACTGTGCTGAGCTGTTTAAAGAACATTTTCTGGTATTTTATGGTCACGGCTCGGTATTGGCTGGTGAACATGCCCTGATTTTGTGCTTTAACAGCCGCTGTTCGATCCTCTAGTGACTCCGCCTTCACACCAATGGGGACGCTCAGTCTGACACAGAAATGAGAAACCGAAAAAAATCCATCATATTACTTTTTGTGATCTCAGCCAATTTCATCCTGTTATGGTCAACGTTAATGGTGCATTCCATATGGTACCGGATGTATAATATTAGGTATAAGTCTGTGTATCTCCATCTTTTGTGCGGGAATTGGGCTTCATGCTGCAGCTCCTCAGTTGCTGCACAAACACCGCGATTTATGCCGTGACCCAGACTAAGTTCAGGCAGCAGCTGAAGAATGTGCTGAAATAGCCCTTCATCCAAATCCATCTATCCATCAAATTCCCTCATTAATCAATCCATCCGGGATTTTCTCACTTCAGTTCAGTGTTTCAGCGATGGAGCAGCCTGTCGATATGGTAACAGACTGAGGGTAGCGCTGGTTTGTCCATCCTTATCCCACAGGGAGGTAAAAAGTGAGGACTGCAGATGCTGGAGATCAGAGCTGAAAATGTGTTGCTGGAAAAGCGCAGCTTGTCAGGCAGCATCCAAGGAACAGGAAAATCGACGTTTCGGGCATAAGCCTGAAGAAGGGTTTATGCCCGGAACGTCGATTCTCCTGTTCTTTGGATGCTGCCTGACCTGCTGCGCTTTTCCAGCAACACATTTTCAGCCCGCAGAGGGGTTACAGGGAAACGTTTCAATGTTTCTCACAACTCAGGGGCCAGGGAGAAAAGGCACCATCACACTGACTGTATCCATCACTTCCATTTGCAAACAATAAAAATGTTCATTTAAGCGTGCCGAGCAGCAGAGTGACCGATGTTGTTGTGTGTCTTTGTCTTGGAGAAGCTGAGCTGGAGAGTGACAGATTCAGCCCCAAGTCCTTGACCTCAGGAGCTGGGTTTAACTCCCTCTGTTGCCCCATTCCAAACTGGCCTCCCCATTTCCTCTCCCCCACTCTCTCCACCTGCCTCCACTCTTCCCTCTTCCCCCTCCCCTGCACTCTCTCTCTCTCCTGCTGTCTGTCTCCCTCCCACAATTCCGTCTCTGCACCATTGTTTCCCCTCCTCCCACCTGCCACATCTCTCTGTCATCTCACAACTACCCCTCCAACCACATGCAGACACGACACCAACCACCACCCCCACCCCCCAAGTCTCTGGATCAAGGCAGAGGGACGCGTCAGGGAGACAGACTGTGTCAGAGAGGGAGGGAGGGGCAGGAGGGAGAGAGATTTAGTCAGAGAGAAACAGAGAGAGGTGGGGAGAAAGAGAGACCGAGGTAGGGGGATCGAGAGTGAGAGAAGGTGGAGAGAGAGTGAAGCAGCAGGGAGAGAGAGAGAGAGAGAGAGAGAGAGAGAGAGAGAGAGACAGAGAGAGGCAAGGGAGAGATAAGGTGAGGGAGAGAGAGAGAAATGGGGAGGACATAATGCGAGAGGGGTCAGAGAGAGAGGGGACAGAGAGAGGGTGACAGAGAGAGGGGGGACAGCGAGAGAGGTACAAAGAGAGGGGGACAGAGAGAGGGGTCAGAGAGAGGGGTCAGAGAGAGGGGGAAAGAGAGAGGGGGAGAGAGAAAGGGGAACAGAGAGAGAGGTACAGAGAGAAAGGGGGGCAGAGAGATGGGGATAGAGAGAACGGGAGAGAGGGGGACAGAGAAAGGGGGACAGAGAGAGGGAACAGAGAGACGGGATAGAGAGAGGGAGACAGAGAGTGGGGAACAGAGAGAGAGGGGGACAGAGAGTGGGGGACAGAGAGAGGGGGCAGAGAGTAGGGGATGGAGAGAGTGGGTTCAGAGGGGGGACGGGGGACAGAGAGGGAGGTGACAGAGAGAGGAGTGAGTGAGAGGGGGACACAGAGAGCGTGGGGACAGAGAGAGGGTGACAGAGAGAGGGGGGGACAGCGAGAGAGGTACAGAGAGAGGGGGACAGAGAGAGGGGTCAGAGAGAGGGGTCAGAGAGAGGGGGAAAGAGAGAGGGGGACAGAGAAAGGGGAACAGAGAGAGAGAGGTACAGAGAGAAAGGGGGGCAGAGAGATGGGGATAGAGAGAACGGGAGAGAGGGGGACAGAGAAAGGGGGACAGAGAGAGGGAACAGAGAGACGGGATAGAGAGAGGGAGACAGAGAGTGGGGAACAGAGAGAGAGGGGGACAGAGAGTGGGGGACAGAGAGAGGGGGGCAGAGAGTGGGGGATGGAGAGAGTGGGTTCAGAGGGGGGACGGGGGACAGAGAGGGAGGTGACAGAGAGAGGAGTGAGTGAGAGGGGGACACAGAGAGCGTGGGGACAGAGAGAGGGGGACAGAGAGAGGGGGACAAAGAGAGGGGGACATGGAGAGATGGGGACAGAGAGAAAGGGGGCAGAGAGCGAGGGGGATGGAGAGATGCAGGACGGCGGGAGAGAAGGGTACAGAGAGAGTTGGACAGAGAGAGGGAGGACAGAGAGAGGGGGACAGAGAGAGAGAGAGAGCGAAAGAGAGAGGGGACACAGAGAGAGAGAGGTGGAGAGAGAGTGGCGGGGGAGAGAGGGGGACAGACAGGAACACAGAGAGCGGGGAGAGGGTGGAAAGAGACAGTGTGTCAGAAAAAGCGGGGTACAGAGAGGGGGGCAGAGAGAGGAGTACAGGGGGGATAGAGGGAGGGGAAGAGACAGAGGGTGGACAGAGAGAGGGGGACAGAGGTGGACAGAGAGAGGGGGGACAGAGAGAGAGGGGACAGAGAGGGGGGACAGAGAGAGAGAGAGGGGGCAGAGAGTGTGGGGGTCAGAGAGAGGGGGACATAGAGAGAGGGGGCGGGGGGAGCAGATAGAGAGGGAGGGGACAGAGAGCGGAGGACAGAGAGAGGGGGACAGAGAGAGAGGGGACAAAGAGAGAGGGGACAGAGAGAGGGGGACAGAGAGAGAGGGGACAAAGAGAGAGGGGGCAGAGAGAGGGGGACAGAGGGAGAGTAGGACAGAGAGAGGGGTGACAGAGAGTGTGAGGGAACAGAGACAGGGGGTACTTAGAGAGGGCTGGGACCGAGAGGGCGGGACAGAGAGGGGGAGACAGAGAGGGCGGGTCAGAGAGAGGGGGAACAGAGAGAGGGGGACAGAGAGAGTGGGGACAGTGAGAGAGGGGGACAGAGAGCGGGGAACAGAGAGAGGGCTGGGACCGAGAAGGCGGGACAGAGAGGGGGGATAGGGAGAGGGGACACAGAGAGAGAGTGACAGAGAGAGAGAGAGAGGGATAGAGAGCGAGAGGGGACAGAGAGAGTGAGGGGACAGTGCGAGGGGGTACAGAGAGAAGGCTGGGACCGAGAGGGCGGGACAGAGAGGGGGGGGTCAGAGAGAGGAGGGGACAGAGTGGGGGGACAGAGAGTGAGGTGGACAGTGAGAGAGGGGGGGGACACAGAGAGGGGGTCAGAGAGAGTGAGATACAGAGAGGGGGGATAGTGAAAGGGGGGACAGAGAGAGAGGGATAGAGAGAGAGAGGGTTAGAGAGAGAGGGGGGACACAGAGAGTGAGGGGACAAAGAGAGGGGGTACAGAGAGAGGGCTGAGACCGAGAAGGCGGGACAGAGAGAGGGGGGACAGAGAGGGGGGTCAGAGAGAGGGGTAAAGAGAGACGGGGACAGAGGGGGCTGACTGAGAGCGGAGGGACAGAGAGAAGGAGGGGCAGAGAGAGAGAGAGAGAGAGGGGGGACCGAGAGAGGGGGACAGAGAGCGGGAGAGACAGAGCGGGGGGCAGAGAGAGTGGGGGTCACAGAGAGAGGGGCGGCAGAGGGGGCAGATAGAGGAGAACAGAGAGCGAGGGGATAGTGAGAGAGGAAAGAGACAGTGGGGGACACAGAGAGAGGGGGGCAGAGAGAGGTGACAGAGAGAGAGGACAGAGAGAGGGGGGGACGGGGAGAGAGGGGGACAGAGAGAGAGGGCGGACAGAGAGCGGGGGACAGAGAGAGGGGGACAGAGAAAAGTGGACAGAGAGAGGAGGGAGAGGGAGGAGGGGGTCAGAGAAAGGAGGGCAGAGGGGGAAGAGAGAGGGGTGACAGAGATAGAGGGGGACAGAGAGAGAGGGGAACAGAGAGGGAGGACTGAGAGAGAGGGGGTCAGAGAGAGGGGGCAGAGAGAGAGTGGGGACAGAGAGAGGGGGTGCCAGAGAAAGGGGAGAAAGAGAGAGAGGGGGGACGGAGAGAGGGAGGGGGACAGAAAGAGGGGGACAGAGAGAGGTTGGAAAGAAAAAGGGGGGAAAGAGAGAGGGGCACAGAGGGGGCGAACAGAGAGAGTGGGGACCGAGAGAGAGAGGGACAGAGAAAGAGGGGGACAAAGAAAGAGGGGGACAGAGAGAGGGGGACAGAGAGATGGTGGACAGAGAGGGGGTAGTCAGAGAGAGAGAGGGGGGGTCAGAGTGAGAGGGAGACAGAGAGAGGGGGAGAGAGGGCGCGGTCAGAGAGAGAGAGGGTTTCAGAGAGGGGGGCAGACAGAGAGGGGGACAAGAGAGTTGGGGAGAGAGAGGGTGGAGTGATAGGGCAGAGAGAGTGGGAAGAGAGAGGGGGGACAGAGAGAGGAGGGTGACAGAGCGGGGGGTACAGAAAGTGGGGCAGAGAGAGAGTGGGGACAGAGAGAGGGTAGACAGAGAGTGGGGGACAGTGAGTGAGGGGACAGAGAGAGGGGACACAGAGAGAGGGGTGGACAGAGAGAGGGGGGACAGAGGAAGAGGAGGGTAGAGAGAGAGGGGGGACAGACAGAGGGCTGACAGGGAGAGACGGGGACAGAGAGAGGGGAACAGAGAGAGTGGACAGAGAGAGAGGGACGGAGAGGGGTCAGAGAGAGGGGACAGAGAGAGGGGGACAGAGAGAGGGAGAACAGAGAGGGGGGACAACGAGGGGGTCAGGGGGTGAATTGCGAGAGGGGGACAGAGAGGGGGGACAGAGAGAGAGGGACAGATAGAAGGGGACAGAGAGGGGGCAGTCAGAGAGAAGAGTGGGTTCAGAGAGAGGGGGACAGAGAGAGAGGGGCAGAGAGAGGGGGAGAGGGGGGCGGTCAGAGAGTGAGAGGGGGTCAGAGAGAGGGGGGACAGACAGAGAGGGGGACAAGAGAGTGAGGGGAGAGAGAGGATGGAGTGATGGGGAGAGAGGGGGTAGAGAGAGGGGGAGAGAGAGGAGGACAGAGAGAGGGGTGCAGAGAGTGGGTAGACAGAGAGAGGGGGAAGAGAGAGAGGGACAGTGAGAGGGGGGTGGACCGAGAGATGGGGACAGAGGGAGAGGAGGGTGCAGAGAGAGGGGGAGACAAAGAGAATGAGGACAGAGAGGAGGTTGACAGAGAGAGAGGGACAGAGAGAGGGGGGCAGAGAGAGGGGTGACAGGGAGAGAGTGGAAGAGAGAGAGGGGGAACAGAGAGAGGAGGGACAGAGAGAGAGGGGGACGGAGAGGGGGTGACAGAGAGAGGGGGACACAGAGAGTGGGGGACAGAAAGAGGGGGACAGCGCGAGGATGGAAAGAGAGAGGAGGCAGAGGGGGCGGACAGAGAGAGTGGGGGCAGATAGAGGGAGGGACAGAGAAAGAGGGGGACAGAGAGAGGGGTACAGAGAGAAGGGGAGAGAAAGGGGGCGGTCAGAGAGCGAGAGGGAGGGACAGAGAAAGAGGGGGACAGAAATAGGGGGACAGAGAGGAGGGAGAGTGAGGGGGCGGTCAGAGAGAGAGGGGGGTCAGAGAGAGAGGGGGACAGATAGAGTGGGGTCAAGAGAGTGGGGGAGAGAGAGGGTGGAGCGATAGGGGAGAGAGACAGGGGTAGAGAGGGGAAGACAGAGGGGGGACAGAGAGAGGGGTGCACAGAGTGGGGGACAGAGCGAGGGGGACAAGAGAGGGGTAAAGAGAGAGGGGTGGACAGAGAGATGGGGACAGAGGGAGAGGGAGGGACAGAGTGAGAAGGTGACAGAGAGAGTGGGGACGGAGAGGAGAGTGACAGACCAGGGGGTACAGAGAGGGGGAACAGAGAGAGAGGGGAGATAGAGGTATGGGGACATGAGAGAGAGTGGGGATAGAGAAAGGGGGTGGACAGAGAGATGGGGACAGAGGGAGAGGAGGGTACAAAGAGAGGGGCGAACAGAGAGAATGGGGACAGAGAGGAGGGTGACAGAGAGAGAGGGACAGAAAGACAGGGAACCGAGAGAGGGGGACAGAGAGAGGGGGGACAGAGAGAGGGAGACAGAGGGGTGACAGAGCGGGGGGACAGAAAGAGGGGATAGAGAGAGGGGGACAGAGAGAGGGGAACGGATAGAGAGGGGGGACAGAGAGGCGGACAGAGAGAGGGGAACGGATGGAGAGGGGGGACAGAGAGGGGGAACGGAGAGAGGGGGGGACAGAGAGGGGAACGGAGAGAGAGGGGGACAGAAATAGGGGAATGGAGAGAGGGGGGGACAGAGAGAGGGGCAACACAGAGAGGGGGACAGAGAGGAGGGGGCAGAGAGAGGGGTATAGAGGGAGGGGGGAAAGAGAGGGGGGCATTGAGAGGGGGACCGAGAGATGGAGGGACAGAGAGAGGGATGAGAGAGAGTGGGGAACAGAAAGACGGGCGGTCAGAGAGAGAGGGGACAAAGAGAGTGTGGGGCAAGAGAGTTGGGGAGAGAGAGAGGGGAGAGATGGGGAGAGAGGGGGTAAAAAGAGAGGGAAGAGAGAGAGGGTCGACAGAGTGGGGGTCAGTGAGTGGGGGTAAAGAGAGAGGGGGCAGAGAGAGGGGGACAGAGAGAGAGAGGGGTGGACAGAGAGATGGGGAAAGAGGGACAGGAGGTTACAGAGAGAGGGGGTCAGAGAGGAGGGGGCACAGAGAGAGGGAGATAGAGAGAGGGGGACGGGGAGGGGGAACGGAGAGAGAGGGGGACAGAGAGAGGGGAACGGAGAGAGAGGGGGGTGATAGAGAGAGGTGGACAGAGAGAGGTGAGTCAGAGAGAGGGGAACGGTGAGAGAGGGGGACAGAGAGAGGGGGACAGAGAGAGGGGGACAGAGAGAGGGGAACAGAGTGGGAGTACAGAGAGAGGGGGACAGAAAGAGGAGAACAGAGAGAGAGGGGGACAGAGAGAGAGGGCGACAGAGAGAGATGGCGACAGAGAGTGGGGGCACAGAGAGAGGGGTGACAGAGAGACAGGAGGGACGGCGAGCGCGGGGACAGTGCGAGGGGGACAGAGTTAGGGGAGAGTGAGAGTGGGGCACAGAGAGATAGATGGGGACAGAGAGATGGGGTCAAGAGAGGAAGGAGAGAGAGGGGGGAGTGAGAGGGGGAGAGATGGGGAGACAGACGGTGGAGAGAGGGGGAGAGAGGAGGGGAGAGAGAGGAGGGGAGAGAGAGAGGAGGAGACAGAGTAGGCAGAGGGGGAGAGCGAGGAGGGTAAAGAGAGGAGGGAAGAGAGAGGAGGGGATTGAGAAGGGAGAGAGGGGGAGACAGAGTGGGGAGAGAGGGGGAGAGAGAGGAGGGGAGAGAGAGGAGGGGAGAGAGAGGAGGAGAGAGAGTGGGGAGAGAACGGGGAGACGGGATGGGAAGACGGGGAAGGGAGAGATGGGGAGAGTGAGAGGGTGAGTGAGGGAGGGATTGAGAGAGGGAAGGGGTGAGAGAGAGAGGGGAGAGAGTTCGGTGACAGAGTTGTGGGAGAGAGTTAGTGAAAAGAGAGTGAGGCAGAGAGAGAGAGGGGTAGAGAGAGAGAGGGAGTGAGGGGGAAAGGGAGGGGAAGGAGGAGAGATGGGATAGAGAGAGAGGCGTGGAGAGAGAGAGGGCGGAGAGAGAAGGGGAAGACAGAGGGGATAGAGAGCTAGTGGGAGAGCGGGGGAGAGGGAGAGAGAGAGGGATAGGGGGAGCGAGGGGGGAGAGAGAGTGAGGGGGAGATAGAGAGGGAAGAGAGAGAGAGCAGCAGGGAGAGGGGAGCAGGGAGAGGGGAGCAGAGAGAAGGGGAAGAGGAAGGGGGCAGAGGGAGGGGTTGAGGGAGGCGGGCGAGAGAGGCGGGCAAGAGAGGGGTCGAGAGAGGGGAGGCTTGAGGGGAGAGAGGGGGAGGGGAGATGGGCGAGGGAGAGGGGCGAGAGAGAGGGGACAGAGTGCGGGGGGAGAGAGAGTGGAGACGAAAGTGGGGGAGAGGGGGGAGTCGGGGAGGGGGAGAAGGGGAGAGAGGGGAGATTGAGAGAGGGGAGATGGCGAGGGGAGATGGAGAGGGGAGAGGGATCGGAAGAGAGGGTAGAGAGAGGGGGAGAGGTACAGAGGGAGGTAAAGAGAAGGGGAAGAGAGAGGAGAGTAGGAAGACGGTGGAGAAAGAGGTGGAGAGACAGAGAGGAGAGAGAAGGGGAGAGAGAGGGCTGGAGAGAGGGGGATAGAGAGGGGTAGAGAGAGGGGTAGAGGGAGGGGAGAGAGAGAGGGGAGAGAGAAGGGGTGAGAGAGAGGGGGAGAGAGAGAGGGGCGTGAGTGGAGACAATGGGGAGCCAGAGTGGAGGCGAGAGAGGAGGTGAGAGAGGGGGCAAGAGTGGGGGGGCGAGAGAGGGGGCGAAAGAGGGGTCGGGAGAGGAGCGAGAGAGGAGGAGTGAGGCAGGAGGGCGAGACAGGGGGCGAGAGATGCGCGAGCGAGCGGGTGGGAGAGGGGGGCGAGAGAAAGGGGGAGGGAGGAGAGGGAGAGGGAGGGGAGAGAGGGGATAGAAATAGTGTTGGGAAAAGAGGGGGAGAGAGAGAGCCGGGGAGAGGGGACTGGGGGAGAGAGAGGTCGAGAGAGAGGGGGAGAGAGTGCGGGGAGAGAGTGTGGGGGAGAGAGTGAGAGGAGAGAGGGGGTGTAGGCGAGAGAGGTGGGGAGAGAGGGGGAGTTAGAGGGGGAGAGAGATTCGGGAGAGATAGTAGGGGAGGGGGGGAGAGAGGGGGAAGACAGGGGAGAGAGTGGAGATGGGTGGGGGCGAGAGTGGGGGCGAGAGAGGAGGGCGAGAGAGGGGGCGGGACAAGGGGCGAGAGATGGGCGAGAGAGGGTGCGACAGGGGGGCGAGAGAGGGGGAGAGGGTGGGAGAGAGAGACTTGAGCGAGGGCGGAGAAGGGGGAGAGAGAGTGGGAGGGGGGGGGAGAGTTTGGGGAAGAGAGTGGGGAGAGAGTGGGAGGAGAGAGAGGGGGTGAGAGAGATAGGCGAGAGAGAGGTGCAAGAAAGGTGGGTGGAGAGAGGGGGAGAGAGGTGGAGAGAGAGGGGAGACATTGAGGGGGAGAGTGTGGGGTAGAGAGTGGGGGGAGAGAGGGGTGGGAGAGAGAGGGGGAAGAGTGAGGGTGGAGAGAGAGTGGTAGAGAGTGGGGGAAGAGAAGTGTGGGAGTAGCGGGAGAGTGAGAGGGGGAGAGAGTGGGGTAGAGAGTGGGGGGAGATGGGTGGGAGAGAGGGGGGAGTGTGTGGGGGAGAGAGAGGGGTGAGAGAGTGGGAGCGAGGGGGAGAGAGAGGGGTGAGAGGTGGGTGAAGAGAGATGGGTGGAGAGAGACGGGATGAGAGAGAGGGGGCGAGAGAGAGGGGCGAGAGAGAGGGGCGAGAGAGGGCGAGAGAGACGGGCGAGAGAGAGGGGGAGAGAGGGGGAGAGAGAGGGGAGAGAGAGACTTGAGAGAGGGGGAGGGGGGAGAGAGAGTGGGAGAGAGAGGGGGAGAGTGTGGGGGAGAGAGAGTGGTGAGAGAGTGGGAGGAGAGAGAGGGGGTGAGAGAGAGAGGCGAGAGAGAGGGGCAAGAGAGGTGGGGGGAGAGAGTGGGAGAGAGGTGGAGAGAGAGGGGAGACAGTGACGGGGACAGTGTGGGGAAGAGAGTTGGGGAGAGAGGGGTGGGAGAGAGAGGGGGGAGAGTGAGGGTGGAGAGAGAGGGATAGAGAGTGGGGGCAGAGAGGGGTGGGCGGGGGTGGAGAGTGAGAGGGGAGAGAGGGGGGAGAGAATGGGGGGAGAGAGTGGTGTAGAGAGTGGTGGGAGAGAGGTGGGAGAGAGAGGGGGAGAGTGAGGGGGAGAGAGAGGGTTTAGAGAGTGGGATTGAAGGGGAGAGAGGGGGTGAGAGATGGGTGAAGAGAGATGGGTGGAGAGAGACGGGCTGAGCGAGAGGGGGCGAGAGAGAGGGGCGAGAGAGAGAGGGCGAGAGAGAGAGGCGAGAGAGAGGGCGAGAGAGTGGGGCGAGAGAGAGGGGGAGAGAGAGGGGGTGAGAGACGGGGACAGAGAGAGAGGGAGAGATAGGAGAGAGAGTTTAGGGAGAGAGAGGCTGGCTTGAGGTGGGAGGGAGGGGAGAGAGAGGGTGTGGGAGAGGGGATGAGAGAGATGATGTGAGAAGTGGGGTGTGGGAGAAAGAGGGTGTGGGAGAGGGGGTGAGAGAGAGAGTGTGGGAGAGAGGGTGAGAGAGAGGGTGTGGGAGAGAAGGTGAGAGAGAGGGGGAGAGAGGGGGAGAGAGGGTGTGGGAGAGGGTGTGAGAGAGAGTGGGAGAGAGAGGTGGAGAGAGAGGATGAGAGAGGGTGTGGGAGAGAGGGTGTGAGAGAAAGGGGGTGAGAGAGGGGGAGAGAGGGTGTGGGAGAGACGGGGAGAGAGAGGGGAGAGAGGGCGTGGGAGAGAGGGGGTGAGAGAGAGGGGGTGAGAGATAGGTGTTCAGTAGGGGTTGAGAAAAGGGGAAAGACAGGAGGGCGTGGGGAGACAAGGGGACAGAGAAAGGTGTGAGGAAGAGGGGGAGTGAGATGGAGGGAAACGGTGGAGAGAGAGTGGGAAAGAGAGAGAGGGGGACAGAGACATGGTGAGAGAGGGAGGGGGAGAGAGGGTGGAGAGAGAGGGGAGAGAGAGAGAGGGGGACGAGAGAGAGGGGGAGAGAGAGGGGAGAGATGGTGTGAGAGTGGGTGAAGAGATTGGGGGAGAGTGTGGGGAAAGAGAGTGAGGGGGAGAGAGGAGAGAGTGAGAGCATGAGAGAGACAAGGAGTGAGAGTGGGAGAGAGAGGGAGAGATTTAGGCGACAGAGTGGGAGAGAGAATTCGTGAAGAGAGAAGGGAAGAGAGAGATTGGAGGTCGAGAGAGGGGGTGAGCGGGGTAGAGTGAGAGAGGTAGAGAGAGGTGGTGAGAGAGTGGGGTAGAGAGAGAAGGGAGAGGGAGGGGGTGAGAAGGGAAGGAGGAGAGAGGGGGAGAGTGGGGACAGAGAGGAGAGAGAGGCGAACAGAGGGAGGGGGACAGAGGGAGGTGGACAGAGAGTGGAGGAAGCGAGAGGAGGAGAGAGGGGGGAGAGAGGGAGGGGGAGAGTGTGGGGGACAGAGTGGGGAGAGAGAGTGCGGGGAGAGAGTGGGGGAGAGAGTGGGGGACGGAGAGGGTTAGGGAGGGAGGGAGTGAGAGAGGGGGAGAGATTTAGGTGACAGAGTCGGGGAGAGAGTTAGTGAAGAGAGAGAGTGGAGAGAGAGACTGTGAGGTGTAGAGAAAGAGTGGGTGAGAGAGAGAGGTGTAGAGATAGGGGGGTGGGAGAGAGACGGTAGAGAGAAGGGGAGAGAGGAGGGGAGAGGGGAAGAGAGGGGTTAGAGGGGTGAGAGGGGTGTGGAGTGAGTGGGAAGAGAGAGAGGCGGCAGAGAGAGAGATATGGAGGGGGAAGAGAAACGGGGAGGGCGAGAGAGATGGGGAGAGAGTGGGGGAGAGAGGGGAGAGAGAGTGTGGGGAGACGGGGAGAGCGACGGTGAGAGGGGGAGAGACGGGGAGAGAGAGGGCGAGGGAAAGGAAGGTGCGAGGGAGGTGAGAGAGGGGGGACAGAAAGAGGGTGAGAGCGGGAGGAGAGAGAGGTGTGAGTGAGAGGGTGAGAAAGGGACGGAGGGAGAGAGGGGAGAGATTTAGGCATCAGAGTTAGTGAAGAGTGAGAGGGGGAGAGAGAGTTTGAGGGGTAGAGAGAGGATGAGCGGGGTAAAGAGAGACGGGATAGAGAGAGGAGGTGAGAGGCAGACAGAGGGAGGGGGAAAGTGGAAGGGGGACAGAGAGTGGAGGGAGAGAGAGAGAGACGGGGAGAGAGAGGGGGAGAAAGGGAGGGGAGAGAGAGTGTGGGGAGAGAATGAGGGAGAGAGTGGGGAAAGAAAGTGCGGGGAGAGAGTGGGGATGAGAGTGGGGGACGGAGAGAGGAGAGGGAGGCTGGAGAGAAGGGGAGGGGAGAGATGGGTTAGACAGGGAGAGTCGGGGAGAGATTGGGGAGAGTCGGGGGGGCAGAGAGAAGGAGAGAGAGGAGACAGACGGAGGGAGGACAAAGGGAGGGGGACAGAGGGAGGGGGAACAGAGGGAGGGGGGCAGAGAATGGAGGGAGAGAGAGGGGGAGAGAGAGAGGGAGAGAGAGGGGGAGAGTGGGGGAGAAAGAGGGGAGAGATGGGCTGGAGAGAGAGGAGAGAGAGGGGGGTCAGAGGGAGGGGACCAGAGGGGGAAAAGACAGAGAATCGAGGGAGAGAGAGAGGGGTGATAGATAGTGGAGAGAGAGGGGGAGAGAGTGGGGGGAGAGAGTGGTGGAGAGAACGGTGGAGAGAATGGTGGTGGGAGAGGGTTAGGGAGGGAGGCAGTGAAAGAGAGGGGAGAGACTTAGGTGACAGAGTGGGGGAGAGAGTTTTTGAAGAGAGAGGGGAGAGAGAGAGTGAGGGGTAGAGAGAGGGGGTGCGAGAGAGAGGTGCCGAGAGAGGGGCTGAGAGAGACGGTAGAGAGAAGGGGAGAGGGGAGGGGAGGGGGGAGAGGGGGAAGAGAGTGAGGCGGTAGAGAGATATAGAGAGGGGGAAGAGAGACAGGGAGAGGGAGAGAGCGGGGTGCGAGAAGGGAGAGAGAGAGGAGGTGAGAGAGGGAGGGAATGAGAGAGGGAGAGAGAGTGAGGTGACAGAGTGAGGGGAGAGAGAGGGGCAGGGAAATGGGCAGAGAGATAGGGGCGAGAGAGGGAGGGCAAAAGCGGGAAGGAGAGGAAGCAAGCGAGAAGGGGCAAGGGAGAGGGGGAGAGAGAAGGAGAGAGACTGGGAGAGAGAGAGGCGAGAGAGAGGGTGAGAGAGAGTGAGCAGGGAGAGAGAGACGGGGAGAGAGGGGAGAGAGGGCGGGAGAGAGGGGTCAGAGAGCGGGGGGAGAAAGTGGTGGAGGAGAGATGGGACAGTGTGGGGGTGAGTGAGGGGGGTGAGAGAGAGAGGGAGAGAGAGGGTGAGAGAGTGGTGGGAGAGAGAGGGTGATAGAGGGGGGAGATAGAAGGGGGAGAGAGAAGGGGAGAGAGAGGGGAGAGGGGGAGGGACGGGGAGAGTGACGGGGAGAGAGGGGAGACAGGGCTTGAGAGGAAGGGGCGAGGGAGGGGGAGAGAGGGGGACAGAAAGTGGGTGAGAGTGGGGGAGAGAGCGCGGGGAGAGAGAGGGGAAAGAGATGGGGAGAGAGATGTGGAGAGAGATGGGGAGAGTGAGAGGGAGAGAGAGGGGAGAGAGGCGCACGAGAGGGGGCGAGGGAGGCAGGCAAGGGGGCGAGATGGGGTGAAAGAGAAGGGAGAAAGAGGGGGAGAGAGGGGGAGAGGGAGGAGAGTGAGAGAGCGGGGAGAGAGAGGGGAGAGAGGGGAGAGATGGGGAGAGAGACGGGGAGAGACGGGGTAGAGCGAAACGGGGGTGAGAGAAGGGACAAGAGAGGGGACGAGAATGAGTGGCGAGAGAGTGGGGCGAGACGGGGGAGAGGGGTGATAGAGAAGAGAAGAGAGAGGGGGCAGAGAGAGATTGTGGAGAGAAAGGGGGAAGAGAGCGCTGGAGAGTGAGAGGGATAGAGAGGGGGAGAGATAGAGGGGGAGAGAGGGTAACAGAGAGAGAGGGAGAGAGGGGGCGAGAGATCGGGGTGAGAGAGCGGGGAATGAGAGAGAGGGGGAAAGAGAGGGGGAGGGGGAGAGAGAGAGAGTGGGAGAGCGACAGGTAGAGGGGGAGAGAGACGCGGAGACAGACGGGGAGGGAGATGAAGGGAGTGAGGGAGGGGGAGAGGGGGGATAGAAAGGCGGTGGGAGAGTGGCGAGAGAGTGCAGGGAGAGAGGGGGAGAGAGATGGGGAGAGTAAGGGGGCGGAGAGAGAGAGTTTGGAGAGAAAGGCGGAAGAGAGAGCGGGAGAGTGAGAGGGAGAGAGAGGCGGAGCGATAGAGGGGGAGAGACAAGGCGAGAGAGAGAAAGAGAGGGTGAGAGAGGGGAGAGACGGAGGTGAGAGAGAGCCGGTGAGAGAGCGGTGGTAAGAGAGCGGGGTGTTACAGAGAGGGGGCAGAGAGTGGGGGGCGAGACAGGGGGAGAGAGAGGGGAGAGTGACGGGGAGAGGTGGGAGAGAGACAGAGGGAGGGGGAGAGAGAAAGGGGCCGAGAGAGGAGGCGAGAGTGGGGTTGAGAGAGGAGTTTGAGAGAGGGGAGAGAGGGGGGAGAGAGAGGGGGCAGAGAGAGAGTGTGGAGGAAAAGGGGGGGAACAGCAGGAGAGTGAGAGGGAGAGAGGGGGAGAGATGGAGGTGGAGAGAGTGGAGAGAGCGGGGGATGACAGAGAGGGGGCAGACAGTGGTGGAGAGAGACGGGGAGAGAGTGGGGGAAGAGAGAGAGAGAAAGGGTAGAGAGACAGGGGTAGAGAAGTGGAATAGTGGAAAGGATAAAAAGATAGGGGAGAGAGAGGGGGCGAGAGAGAGGGCGAGGGAGGGGGACAGAGGAAGCGGGAGAGAGAGAAGGGGAGAGAGGGAGGGGGAGAGACGGAGGGCTGAGAGATTGGAGGAGAGCGAGTAAGGGAGAGTGAGTGGGGAGAGAGAGACAGACAGAGGGGGGAGAGAGGGGGGAGAGAGAGGGAGAGAGAGAGGGGGAGAGAGAGGGGAGAGTCGGGGTGGAGAGAGAGGAGAGAGTGGGGGCTAGAGGGAGGGGGAGAGAGAGGGGGAAAAGACAGAGAATCGAGGGAGAGGGAGAGAGGTGATAGATAGGGGAGAGAGTGGGGGAGAGAGGAGGGGAGAGAGAGTGGGGGAGAGTGTGGAGGAAGAAGAGGGTTAGGCAGGGACGAAGTGAGAGAGAGGGGAGAGAGAGTGGGGGAGACAGTGGTGGAGAGATTGGTGGAGAGAATGGTGGAGGGAGAGGGTTAGGGAGGTTGGGAGTGAGAGAGGGGAGAGAGTTAGGTGACAGAGTGGGGGAGAGAGTTAGTGAAGAGAGAGGGGAGAGAGAGAGTGAGGTGTAGAGAGAGGGGGTGCGAGAGAGAGGTACAGAGAGAGGGGCTAAGAGACGGTAGAGAGAGAGAGGTGAGAAAGAGAGGGGAGAGAGAGAGGGGGCGAGAGAGGGGTAGAGAAAGAGGGGATGAGGGAGGGGGCGAGATCGGATAGAGAGAGAGATGGGGAGAGAGAAGCGGGGGAGAGACATTGGTGGGGGAGAGAGAGATACAGGTGAGAGAGATGGGGAGAGAGAGGTGAGTGAGAGAGAGGTGGGGGAGAGAGAGATGGGGAAAGAGAGAGAACGGAAGAGAGAAAGGAGAAGAGAGAGAAGGGGAAGAGAGAGAAGGCGAAGAGAGAGAGTGGAAGAGAGAGAAGGGCAGAGAGAGGGAGGGCAAAAGAGGGGAGGGGGACAAGGGAGAGGGGTCAAGGGAGAGGGCGGAGAGAGGCGGCAGAGAGAGAGGGGGAGAGAGTGTGGAGAGAGACGGGGAGAGCGACGGGGATGGGGAGAGACGGAGGGAGAGAGAGGGGGAGGGAAATGAAGGGGCGAGGGAAGGGGTTAGAGAGGGGAACAGAATAGGAGTGAGAGAGTGGGGAGAGAGCGCGGGGAGAGAGAGAGGAGAGAGATGGGGAGAGAGATGAGAGAGAGATGGGGTGATTGAGAGGGTGAGAGAGGAGAGAGAGGGGAGAGTGGGGGCGCGAGAGAGGACGAGAGAGGCGGGCGAGGGGGGTCAAGGGGGGAGTAGGGTAGAATGAGAGGGTGCGAGAGAGAGGGGTAGAGAGAGAGGGGAGAGAGAGTGTGAGGGGTAGAGAGAGGGTGTGTGAGAGAGGTGCCGAGAGAGGGGCTGAGACGGTCGAGAGAGAGGTGAGAAAGAGAGGGGAGAGAGAGAGGGGGCGAGAGAGGGGGAGAGAGAGAGGGGGAGAGAGAGAGGGGCTGAGGGAGGGGGCGAGAGCAGAGAGAGAGAGATGGGGAGAGAGAAGCGGGGGAGAGACATTCGTGGGGGGGAGAGAGATGGAGGTGAGAGAGAGAGAGATGGGGAGAGAGAGGTGAGTGAGAGAGAGGTGGGGAGAGAGAGATGGGGAAAGAGAGAGAAGGGAAGAGAGAAAGGAGAAGAGAGAGAAGGGGAAGAGAGAGAAGGGGAAGAGAGAGAGTGGAAGAGAGAGAAGGGCAGAGAGAGGGAGGGCGAAAGAGGGGAGGGGGACAAGGGTGAGGGGTCAAGGGAGAGGGCGGAGAGAGGAGGCAGAGAGAGAGGGGGAGAGAGAGTGGGGAGAGAGACGGGGAGAGCGACGGGGATAGGTAGAGACGGAGGGAAAGAGGGGGGAGGGAGACGAAGGGGCGAGGGAAGGGGTTAGAGAGGGGAACAGAATTGGGGTGAGAGAGTGGTGAGAGAGCGCGGGGGGAGAGAAGAGAGAGATGGGGAGAGAGATGGTAGAGAGATGGGGAGATTGAGAGGGAGAGAGAGGAGAGAGAGGGGAGAGTGGAGGCGCGAGAGGGGACGAGAGACGGGCGAGGGGGGGTCGAGAGGTTGGCGCAAGTAGGGTAGAATGAGAAGGTGCGAGAGAGAGGGGTAGAGAGAGGGGGAGAGAGAGAAGGGTAGAGAGAGAAGGGGAGAGAGACAGGGAGAGAGTGGGAGAGAGAGGGGTGTGAGAGGGGGCAGGGAGTGGGGAGGGGGAGAGAGGGGGACGGGGAGAGCGGGGAGAGAGAGAGGTGGGAGAGAGAGAGAAGCAGGGAGAGACAATGGTGGGGAGAGAGAGATGGAGGCGAGAGACAGAGGTGGGGAGAGAGAGAAGTGAGTGAGAGAGAGGTGGGGGGAGAGAGGTTGGGGAAAGAGAGAGAGGGATGAGCGAGAGGTGGAAAGAGAGAGAGGGGAAGAGACAGAAGGGCAGAGAGAGGGAGGGCGAAAGAGGGGGGCCAAGGGAGAGGGGTCAAGGGAGAGGTTGGAGAGAGGAGGGGGAGAGAGGAGGGGGAGAGAGGCAGAGTGCGCGGATAGAGAGCGCGGGGAGAGAGACCGGGGAGAGAGAGGGGGAGAGACTGGGAGAGGGGGAGAGAGATGGGGAGAGAGTGGGAGAGAGGGGTAACACAGTGAGGGGAAAGAGAGAGGGGCAGACAAAGTAGGGCAGTGAGAAGGAGGGCGAAAGAGGTGAGTAAGGCCAACGGAGAGGGGTCAAGGGAGAGAGTGGGAGAGAGAGGAGGGAGAAAGAGGGGGAGAGAGAGAGGGGGAGAGAGCGCGGGGAGAGAGAGGGGGAGAGAGGGGGCAAGGTACGTGAGAGAGAGAGAGTTGAGTGAAAAAGGGCAGAGAGAGTGGGAGAAAGAGAGGAAAAGGGAGAGGGGGAGAAAGAGAGGGAAAGGGAGAGGGGGAGAGCAAGCGGGAAAGCGTGGGACGAGAGAGAGGAACGAGGGAGAGGGGGAGACAGAGAGGCTGTGAGAGAGAGGGGGAGGGAGAGGGGGAGAGAGAGAGGCGAGAGAGAGGGGGCAAGGTAGGGGGAGAGTGGGAGTGAGTGAAATGGACAGGAGGGGGAGAAAGAGAGGGGAAGGGAGAGGGGGAGGACGAGCGGGAAAGCACGGGGTGGAAGAGGGGGCGAGAGAGGGGGACGAGCGAGGGGGGACAAACGAGAGGGGAGACAGAGAGGGTGTAAGAGAGAGGGGGAGAGAGATGGTGGGGAGATAGAGTGGGTGGAGAGAGTGGTTGTAGAGACTGTGGGGAGAGGGGGAGAGAGGGGGCAAAGTGTGGGGGAGAGAGAGAGGGAGGGAGTGAGAGGGGGTGAGAGAGTGAGGTGAGAGAGTGAGGGGGTCGAAAGAGGAGGCGAGAGAGGGGGAGAGGAGGGGAGAGAGGGAGGGGAGAGACTGAGGGGGAGAGAGAGAGAGGGGGAGAGAGAGCGGGAGAGAAGGAGGGGGAGAGAAGGGGGAGAGAGAGGGGGAAGGGGAGGGGAGAGACAGGGGGCAGAGAGAGAGAGTGGAGAGAGAGGGGGAGAGAGAGGGGAGAGAGCGAGGGGGAGCGAGAGAGAGAGGGTGAGGAGGGAGAGGCGGAGAGAAAGGGTGGGGAGAGAGGGGTGGAAGAAAGGGGGAGGGGGAAGACAGAGAGTGGGGAGAGAGTGGGGAAAAGAGGGGAGATGGGGATAAAAGAGACGGAGATAGTTGAGAGGGAAAATGGAGAGGGGAGAGAGAGAGGAGAGAGACAGGGGGTAGAGAGACGGGGTAGAGAGAGGGGAGTATTGAGAAGGATAAAGAGAGAGGGTGGAGAGAGAAGGGGGCGAGAGGGGGGCGAGAGAGTGGGAGTGAGTGAGGGCGAGATAGGGAGGGGGAAAGAGAGAGGGGGAGAGAGGGAGAGAGAGAGGGACAGAGAGAGGGGAGAGGGGGAGAGAGAGCGTGAGAGAGAGAGGAGAGAGAAGGGGGAGAGAGGTGGGGAGAGAGAGGTGAGAGAAATCGAGAGATAAGTGAGAGAGAGGTGGGGGAGAGAGAGGTGGGGGAAAGAGAGAGAGGGGAAGAGACAGTGAGGGAAGAGAGAGGGGAAGAGAGAGGAGGAAAGATAAGGGGAGAGATAAGGGGAGAGATAGCGGGCGAGATAGGGGAGAGAGAAGGGGAAAGAGAAGGGGAAAGAGAAGAGGAAAGAGAAGGGGAAAGGTAGGGGGAGAGAGAGAACGGGAGAGAAAGAGGTTGAGTGCATGGGTCGAGAGAGGAGGTCGAGAGAGGGGGTCAAGAGAGGAGGTCGAGAGAGGGGTTCGAGAGAGGGGGTCGAGTGAGGGGGTGGTCGGATGAGAGGGGTCGTGAGAGGGTGGTCGAGAGAGGGGAGTCGAGTGAGGGCTTTCAATGGGAGTGGTCGTGAGAGGGGTGTCGAGAGAGGGGGTCCAGTGAGGGGGTCGAGAGGGGGGTCGACAGATGGGGTCGATTGAGGGGGTCAAGAGAGTGGGTCGAGACGGGGGAGAGTGAGGGGAGGGGGAGAGAGAGGGGTGAGAGAGCGTGGTGAGAGAGGTGGGTGAGAGAGAGGGGGAGAGAGAAGAGGGAGAGAGTGGGGGAGAGAGAGTGGGGAGAGAGAGAGTGGGGGAGAGAGGGTGCAGTGATGGGGAGAAAATGAGAGAAAGTGGAGAGAGTGAGTGAGGGGAGAGATGGGGAGAGCGAGGTGCGAGCAAGAGAGACGGGCGAGAGAGGGGGTGAGTGAGAGAGAGAGAGGTGCAAGCGTGAGTGAGTGAGTGAGGGGATGATAATGAGAGAGAGTCTGAGAGATCGAGAGAGAGAGAAAGATAGAAAGAGGGGGAGAGCGAGATAGGGAGAGATACAGGGCGAGCTAGAGAGAGAGGGACATGAGTGAGAGGCACGCGAGGGGAGAGAGAGAGAGACTCCGGTGAGAGAGAGGGATGAGGTGGAGAGTGCATGAGTGGGTGAGAGGGAGACTGAGTGAGGGGAAGAGAGATAGAGAGAGAAGGTGAGAGAGGGGCTGAGAGAGAGAATGAGAGTGAGAGGGTGAGAGATAGAGAGTGAGGGAGTGAGAGAGGGGATAGAGAAAAAGAGACAGAGAGTCAGAGAGAGACAGAGAGAGATGTCTCAGGGAGGACCAGTACAGCAGAGGTGAGAGCAGGACCCTCACAAAATGGTGGGAATGAAGCCTGGAATGTAGCTGTACCTTGCCCAGCTCTGTATCTGTGTTCTGTCTTCCGGGTCTGAATACAGAAGGCTACTAACTCCTCCCTGTGCTGTTTATTGTGAGTGATCTTCCCGGCTGCAGGATTTACTTAACTCTCCAGACCTCCCTCTCCATCTTTCTCTGGCTGAACAAGCGTCTTTGATGCAGTTATGGAGGAGACAGGTGTTAGGAATTCGGCTGAGACAGGAACATCCTGATGACCTACAGGAGAGAGAGAAATAGACAGAATGGGAAATTAAACTGATGCAGTGAGAGTTACAAATGGAATCCCACAGAGATCTGGAAAATCCAAGGGTCCATCCTTGGCCTGTGCTGTTGCGTCTCTCTGTAGCGGAGAGCTCTGTTCGCTCAGGATCTGCAAGAGCGAGAGACACTGACAGAGGCAGCAATTCCATCCTCACAGTGAGGGGTACCACATGGAGAGAGACTGAGTGATATGAGCAGGGTTCAGGAAGATATCATGATCAAACAATGGTCATGATGAAAGGTGTTTGATTCATAGTGCATGGGGATCAGTACTCACTGACGAGTGGGACAGGTGATAGCCTCGTGCTATTCTCACCAAACTGTTCACTCAGGCTTTACTGCCAGAGACCAAATTACCCATCTAACTGCCTAATATCCTTTCAGGAAGGAAATCTGTTATAGGCAGCGGGTCTGGCCTACATATGAATACAGACCCAGAGCAATGGGGTTGACTCTCAACTGCCCCCTGAAATGATCTAGCAAGGCACTCAGCTCAAGGGCAGCTCGGGGTGGGAAATACATACCGGCCAGCCAGAGACAGCAACATCCCATGAGTGAATTAAACATAACATTGCTGGGACCAGTGTCCTGGCCAATCATGTCGGTACTTTAAACTGACAGAGAGGATGCAGAGCCAGGGTTCAGGTAAAATGAGCTTTCCAAATCCAAAGAGAAAATAACGATGCAGCTGAAGACAAGCAGAAAGGAACAGGGAGAGACAGAGTTTAACTGAAACTGTACATCAGTGAATTGGACTGTTAGAAGAAATCGTGTAAAGAATCAATCGTAATGTTCTTTTTTTGTACTGGATAATGTGTCTGCAATAAGGTGGATGGACTGTGGCACAGAGATAAATGAGATTTAGTGCTGGCACGGTGAACAAAAGGTGGAACATGAATATTCTATTGTACACCTCCTTGAGGGGTCTCAGGGAGTGCAGGATGGGTAACCCTGACAGTAATGGGTAACAAAGGCATTACAGAGAAAGTCTTTGGCCTCAGATGATGCATCTGAATCAGCCTGAATGCAGATTCTGGGTAACACGTGTCAAAACCACAAACAGGATAAGAGTTTTGAGGCTGCCTGACAGCATTTCATTGCTCAGCCCTGTTACACATTCCAATGAATTCCTGTGTAATGCAAAAGCACTGTGAACATGTTGGGAGACTTCAGTCTTGGTATAATCTGTGACAGTCACATCGGCAAAAGTGATGTTCTCCAAATTCCTCTTTGAATGTTTGTGTCAGTGTTTCTTTGAATAACACATTGTGGAAATGGCCAGGGACGTGACTATCTCAGTTCGACCGTTGGGTGATGACGCTGAGTGAAGGAGTAATGTCACACTGCGATATTCTCTGGGAAATTGTAGTATAGTGGAATTCAGAGAGATGATGGATTTTTAAAGTGACGATAAAGCACACCCAACAATCACAACCAAAGCCATTGATATGTGTTCGGAGGGAGAACTGACCAAGGTAAACAAGGGAAACAGTGAAGTGTATGGCTGGTAATTGACAGTGGAAAGCATTTACAGTCAGAGAGATGTACAGCACAGAAACAAATCATCCACGTCACCCACATATCCTATCATAATCTTGTTTTATTTGCCAGCACTTGACCCAAATCCTTCTCAATCCTTCCTGATCGTATACCCATCCAGATGCCTTTTAAATGCAGTACTTGTACCAGCCTCCACCACTTCACTTGGCAGTTAATTCTCTTACACTCTTTTTATATCTTTCCCCTCTCACCCTCAACCTAGGCCCTCCAGTTCTGGACCACCCCACCCCAAGGAAATGACCTTGTCTGGTAAACCTAACCATGCCTCTCATGGTTTTATAAACCTCCATATGGGTTACCCCTCCGCCTCAGACATTCTGGGGAAAACAGGCCCAGACCATTTCACCTCTCCCTGTAGCTCACATCCTCCAATCCTGCAGCATCCTTGTAAATTTTTTTCTGAACCCTTTCAATTTATACAATATCCTTCCGATAGGGAGGAGACTAGAATTGCACACAATATTCCAAAAGTGATTTATCCAATATTCTGTATAGCCACAACATGACCTCCCAACTCCTCTACTCAATGCACTGATCGGTAAACACAAGCATACCAAACACCTTATGCACTATCCTATCGACACAGAATTCTCCTTTCAAGGAACAATGAACCTGCACTCCAAGGTCTCTTTGTTCAGAAACACTCACTGTGTCCTTAGCATTATGTGTATAAGTCCTGAGAAGAGTTGTTTTTACAAAATTCAGCACCTCCCATTTATCTAAATTAAGCTCCATCTCCCACTCCTCAGCCCATTGGCCCATCCGTTCAAGATCCCATTGTACTGTGAAGTAACATTCTTCACGGTCCAATACACCTGCAATTTTGGTGTCATCTGCAAACTTACTAAATATACCTGCTAAGTTCACATTCAAATCATTTATATAATTAATGTTAAGAAGTGGACGCAGCACCGATCCTTGTGGCACTCCATTGGTCACAGGTCTCCAGTCTGAAAAGCAACCCTCCACAACCACCCTCTGTCTTCTCCCTTTGAGCCAGTTCTGTATCCAAATGGCTGATTTTCCCTGCATTCCATGAGATCTATCCTTGCTCTCCAATCTCCCATATGAAAACTTTTCGAATATCTTACTGAATTCCATATCACTAACATCCACCGCTCTCCCCACATCAATCGTTTTGTTACTTCAAAAAACTCAATATCTTGAAACATGAGTTCCAACGCACAAAGCAATGCTGACTATCCCCAATTAGACATTGATTAGATTAGATTAGATTACATTACATTACAGTGTGGAAACAGGCCCTTCGGCCCAACAAGTCCACACCGACCCGCCGAAGCGAAACCCACCCATACCCCTACATTTACCCCTTACCTAACACTACGGGCAATTTAGCATGACCAATTCACCTGACCCTGCACATCTTTTGGACTGTGGGAGGAAACCGGAGCACCCGGAGGAAACCCACGCAGACACGGGGAGAACGTGCAAACTCCACACAGTCAGTCGCCTGAGGCGGGAATTGAACCCGGGTCTCAGACGCTGTGAGGCAGCAGTGCTAACCACAGTGCCACCGTGCCGCCCACATTGCTTTTCTAAATACACGTAATTCCTGTCCCTCATATATTCGTCTTTCAACGTGCCCACGACTGACGTCAGGCGAACCAGTCTGTGGTCCCCTGGCTCTTCCATACTAGCCTCCTTAAACAGTGGCACCACGTTAGCCAACCTCCAGTCTTCTGGCACCTCACCTGTGTCTATCAATGATACAAATATTTCAGCAGGGGGCACAACAATCACTTCCCTAGCTTCCCACAGAGATCAAGAATACACCTGATAAGGTCCTGGCGATGTATCCACCTTTATGCGTTTCAAGACATCCAGCACCTCCTCCTCTGTAATGTGGACATTTTGCAAGATGACATCATCTATTTCCCAAACGATCATCCTATTCTATATCTTCTATGTCCATCTCTAAAGGAAATACTTGTTCAGTATGTACCCCATCTCCTGCAGCTCCACGTGCATACTGTCTTGATCTTTGGGAGATCCTATTCTCTCCCCAGTAACCCTTTGGCCTTTATGCATTTGTAAAAACCCTTTGGATTCTCCTTAACCCTATTTGTCAAAGCAAACTCATGTCACCTTTTTGCCCTCCTGATTTCCCTCTATCCCTAAACAACACTGCAATTTCCCCCTCCCTGACTGATCCCTACACAACACTGCAATCTCCCCCTCCCTGACTGATCCCTACCCAACACTGCAATCTCCCCCGCACTGACTAATCCCTACGCAATACTGTAATCACCCCCTCCCTGACTGATCCCTACCCAACACTGCAATTTCCCCCTCCCTGACTGATCCCTACTCAACACTGCAATCTCCCCTTCACTAACTGATCCCTACCTAACACTACATTCACCCCCTCCCCGACTGATACCTACCCAATACTGCAATCTCCCCCTCCCTGAATGATCCCTACCTAAGAATAAATTACCCCTCCCTGACTAAACTCCACCCAACCCTTCAATCTGCCACTCCTTAAATAATCCCCACCCAACACAGTAATCCCATCCTCCCTGGCTCATCTCTTTCCAACACTCCCCCTCCCTGACTGATCCACAACTAAAAAAGCAATCTCCCCCTCCCTGACCCATCTCTCTCAGATCAGGTCAATGAGACGGAAGTATTGATATTTAAGCCTGTCGTTTGTGTATTTGACTGTGACAACATTGAGAGAAAACTATGTGCAATCAACCTCAAGAGGGTTAGATTGAGGCACTTTGAGAAAGCTTTCCTCCAGATCTAAGTCCTTTCTCAAACTATTCTGGGATATTTACATGAGAACCGTTTTACTTTGAATACTTTCTGTGCCTTGCTGTAGTTAGCTGGGAACACTGATAACCAGGGCAGTACTGTTCCTGGGAATTTTGATGGAAGCCAGATTAAATGGAGATTTCTGGGACCCCTTCCTTCACATAGAAGAGATACAGTCCCACAAGTGAACATTGAGATGCTGATGGTGTTGTCCAGCTATTTCTAAGAACAAGGTAAACAGCCCAACCAGAATGTTCGGAGTGAGGTGGCAGTGGGGGATCATTTTGTAACCAGTGACCATAGTTCTATTAATATTGTAATCATTGTGTAGTGAGACAAAATGTTCCACAGGTGCTCGTTCTACATTGGGGCAAAGCAAATCTTAACGGAATTAGACAGCAGCTTGCAGGGGTTGGTTTGAGAATTTTGTTTGCAGGCAAAGCTTCCTCTGGCAAATGGAAGCTCTTGAAATGTGGTACAGCTACAGTTAAAGATGTGTACGTTCCTGTGAGTGTGAAGAGCAAGGTTTGCAGGAATAAGGAACCCTGGATGACAAGAGACTTTGAGGCTTTAACCAGAAAATAAGCAGGCATGACTCAGGTACAGGCAGCTGGGTGAAGGGAATCCCTGGGGATACATAGGGGATACAAGAGTTTACAGAGAAAGGAAATCAAGACGGCAGATGACCTAGGCTGAGAAGATTTGGGTGAATCCAAAGAGATTCTTGAGGTATATTTAAGGAAAAAGAATAAGGAGAGAGAGAATAGGACATGTATGTGCAGAATCGCAGGAGTTATTTCTCCTCTGTGTTGATCGTGGAGAAGGACATGAAGGCTTGGGAACTTGAGGAAGATAGTGAAGATCTCTTTGGGACAGTCCATATCACAGGAGAGGAAATGTTGAATGCATTAGAATGTATGAGGGTGGATAAATCTCCTGGACCTGACCAAATGTATCCAACAACCATGCAAGAAATTGTGGGGTCCCTGGCTGATCTTTGTGCATCATCTTTAGCCACGGATGCGGTCCTGGAAGATTGGAGGGCAGCAAATGTTGTGCCCTTATTCGAGTAGGGCTGTAAATAAAAACCTGGGAACTACAAATCAGTAAACTGAACATGTGTGGTCAGTAAGTTGCTTGAGAAGATTCTGAGAGATTAGATATACATGCATTTGGAAATACAGCATTTGATTGGGAGTTGTCAGCATAGCCTTGTGCGTGGGAGACCGTGCCTCACGAATTTATTAGCCTTCTTTGTTGAAGTGATCAGGAAGGTTGACGAGGGCAGGCCAGTACATGTAGACTCTACAGGTTTCAGTAAGGCCTTTGGTAAGGTTCCACATGGTACATCGCTCTGGAAAGTTAGATCGCATGGAATCCAGGGGGCGTTGGCAAGCTGAGTACACAATTGGCTTGACGGTAGGAAGCAGAGTGTAGCAGTCCGACTGAAGGCCTGTGACTTGTGGTGTGCCTCAGCGGTCATAGAATCGCTCCTCTGCGGAAACAGGCCCTTCAGCCCCACAAGGCCATTGGCCCTCTGAAGATTATTCCACCCAAACCCATTCCCGTTCCTTATTAGTCTACATTTACCCCTGACTAATGCAACTTACTTACACATCCATGAGCACTATAAGCAATTGAGCATGGCCAATTGACCTAACCTGCACATCTTTTGGTTGTGGGAGGAAACCGGAGCACCCAGAGGAAACCCACGCAGACATGGGCAGAACGTACAAACTCAGTTGGTGTGGCATGTTTGCACAGTGGTTGGCACTGCTGCCTCACAGCGCCCAGGAACTCTGGTTCGACTCTAGCCTCGGGTGACTGTCTGTGTGAAGTTTTCATATTCTCCCAGTGTCTGCGTGGGTTTCCTCTGGGTGCTCCGGTTTCCTCATACAAACCAAGAATGTGCAGGTTAGATGAATTGGCCGTGCTAAATTGCCCATAGTGCTAGGTGCATTCGTCAAGGGTAAATGTTGGGTAGGGAGAACGGCTCTGGGTGGGTTACTGTTCGGCAGGTCGGTGTGGACTTGTTGGGCCAAATGGCCTGTTTCCATACTGTAGGAAATCTAATCCTAACTGGATTTAACCCACACTGACCATCCTGTGAGGTTGGAATTGAACTCAGATCCACGGTGCTGTGAGGCTGCAGTGCTAACCACTGAGCTGGTCAGTGCTATCTATATCAATGATTTGGATGAGGAAGTTTAAGGCATGATTTGAAAGTTTTCAGATTACACTAAAATAAGTAAGGAAGGTTCTCAGCAATTGCAACAAGGCTTTGATCAGCTGGGGAATTGGGCTGAGAAATGGCAAATGGAGTTTAATATAGACAAGGGCAAGATCTTGCATTTTGGAAAGTCACATCAAGACAGGGGTTTCATGGTGAATGGGAGGGCCTGAAGGAATGTAGTGGAAGAGAGGGACATTGGATTCCAGGAGCACGGTTCTCTGAACTCAGGTAGACAGGGCAGTGAAGAAGGCTTTTGGCACACTGGGCCCTTCATCAGTCAAGGCATGGAATATAGAAGTTGGGAAGTTCTGTTGCAGTTGTACAGGATTCAGTTTTGGCCACCTTGTTATCGGAAGGATGTTATTAAACTGGAAAGAGTGCAGAGGAAATTTACAAGGATGTTGCCAGAACTCAACTAGACAGTTATAGAGAAAGGTTGGACAAGCTAGGATATTTTCTTTAGTGTGTAGGAGACTGAGGGGTGTCCTGATATAGGTGTATAAGATCACGGGAGGCATGGACAGGGTGAATGCACTCAGCCTTTATCCAAAGCTTGGGACATCGAGGACGAAAGGGGAAGATTAAAAGGGAATCTGAGGGACAATGCTTTTACCCAGAGGGTGGTATACATACGGAATGAACTACCAGTGGATGTAGTAAAGGAGGATACATTTACTAACTTTTAAAATGCACTTGGACAAATACATGGAGATGAACATATTGGAAGGATATGGGCCAAGTGCAGGGAAACGGGGTTAGTGTCGATGGACCAGTTTTTCAAAGAGCCTGTCTCCATGCTGTAGAACCCTATGACTCTATGAACATACCCAGGTGTCCCATAATACAGAAGCGGCCAAAGCAACATAAACACAAGCCGGTACAAATGTGAAACAGTCCTGCAGAATTTGGCAGGAAGCCAGCTTGGCCTTGCAGCGAAGGATTCCTGGCACAGGAGCTGTGGTGAGAAGCCCATAGAGAACTGGGGAAGGAAGCTGGAAAGCTCACTCCACTGCCGATAGCCTGGAGGATCCCCGGCTGGGATAAGGCAGCTGGGATCCGGTCACCCCAGGAAAACCTACAGACTGTGACAGAGCTAGGTCTCCTACACAATGAGCAGGACAGAAGGTTGCAGGAAAAACTCACCCACATGGGACTACTCCAGTTACAATTGGGAAGAGAACCATCCAGTGAAAGGAGGGCCTCTGGGGATGGGGAGGCAGCCTCAAGTTACATGGGAAATCTGGAAGGACAGTGTATGAGCTCCAAGCAGCTGCATGGGTCCTCTACACCTGCAACACGGAGCAACACACATCAGGTCCTAGCAGGAGGTACCAGGAGCACATACAACCCCTAGGGAACCAGGGCTCCTTCCAGAGTGGGATAATGTGTGCCTTTAGTGTTCTACCTCCCCAGGGAGGTAATGACAGGCTCCACACTGACACATCCACACCCGCGCACAGATGGGAACTCCCACTGCCTTTCTCCCAGGTAACTGCACCTTTTGTCCCCAGCGCTGACCCACAGCCAAACTCAGATTCCATGAATCCTCTGGTTACACAGTGTCAGACAGCTGATGGTCTTACTTCGTACACAATAGCCATTCCAGCCAGCCAGCTGGTGGGCAGCACTAAAAAGGCCACTCTGTTTGACCCTGTCTCAAACCCAGATACATTTTTGGATGAGATAGACCGACAGTCGATCATACACGGACTGGATTCTGACAAACAAACTAAATTAATCACCATGTGACTTTGTCCACCAGGCCATTCAGCCCTCCCTGAGGGACAACAGTGAGGGAGGGGCATCCATGATGAAATGAAAACAGCGGAAATATTTGTTCCAGGAGAACACCCACACTAACATGTCTCACTGTCAGTTACAGCAGCTCACCAAAGGCTGGGTTAATGACAGCTGTAAGGACACTTTCGGTGGGACACTGGGCTTGGTGCGAGGGATTCCAACTATCCCAAGTGACAAAGTTAGGCTGGGGATCTTTGAAGTCGAAAGTATCGGAATTATATTTAAAAAAGTATTTGGATGGGGTATCATGATTCCATCCCACATGCTGTGGAGACAGAGGGGACATTGACAGGGACCACACTTACGTAAATGTGAAGGAACAGGCCATACCACAGCATTCCCACCCCCTGTCATTAACGAATTCGGCTCCTCTCACATCAAGCTGTGGTCCTAACTGCACTCACCTTGATATATCTCGGGATACCGGTGGTTAGGATTGCAGGCTGCAACAGATGGGTACGGTCATGGTGAATGATGCCTGGACACACCCCCAGGGGCTGGAAGGTAGATGGAACTCCGCGGGTGATCACCTTAGTTTCATTCATTTGCAGCGTTTGAGTGTTCCTGGCTGGGCCCAGTATTGATTGCCTGTCCGTAGCTGCTCGGGAGCTGGTTTTGGTGGTGAGCTGCCTCCTTGAACTGTTGCAGGTTGTGGACCCACAAGGTCCTTAGGGAGGGAATTCCAGGAGTTTGAGCCAGCAGGTCTCATTCCCTTGCATTTATTCTGCTCACTGGATGTTGGCTATGCATCCCAATTCTGTATGGATTCTCAGAACGGAATATGTTTTGTCGAAACAGTTAGGAGTGCCACAGTCGCTCAGTGGTTAGCACTGTTACCTCACAGCGCCAGAGACCTGGGTTTGATTCCACTCCTGAGCGACTGTCTGTGTGGTGTTTGTACATTATCCCTGCATCTGCATGGGTTTTCTCCCACTGTTCAATGGTGCACATTTTTGACAGATTGCCCATCGTGTCGAGGGATATTCAGGTTAGCTGGAATAGCCATGGGAAATGCAGGGTTTCAGGGATATCATCAGGGGATGGATCTGAGTTGCATTCTCTTCAGAGGGTCATTGTGGACTCGATGGGCTGAAGGGCCTGCTTCTGCTCTGTAGGGATTCTATGATGTCACTTATCAGCCATGTGACAATCGGTTTGACCAATGTACGAAATAGCTTTCGCTCTTACATCAGGCTACTCTGACAACAAACATAACCAGCTTTTAAAATTAGGTTCTAATTCATTGTATAAGCTTCTTTCCATTCAAAAGACTGGGTGGGGGAGGGGGAATGGGTGAAATGTTGCGGCCTCCTTGCTAAAACACAGATAGACAGCCAAGAGATGCTGGGTATATTGGACAAGTTATCCTCCCAAATCACAAAAGCCAGACAGCAGCCAGATGGTTATACCATCAGCATAATGTCAAAGGCAACGGTTCCCCTGGGCAGACATATCCCTCACAACGTCTCCACCAAACAAAGGAGGGCCCAGACAGGAAGTCACCGGGTCCTCCTACACAAAGAAACTAACATCCAAATGATTAGCAACGCTTCAAACTATTAACTGATTCTCCGAATTGGCCAGAAGGAGAGAAAGTTCTGGGAAACCATCCAGAAATGAACAAAACCAGGATTCACGTGCAGACTGATCTCTTGAATTTTCTGGAGGCTTTCTGAGGTGACCAACATGGCAAGGGACAGAGACCAGCTCACCATCCAGAGAGAGGGAGAGAGAGAGGGAGCGAGACAAGCTGAAGGAAACCCCAGGAGCCTGGGAGAGAGGGAGTGTGAAAAATCATTGAGAGAGAGGGAGCTGGAACCAACTGGAATACTGAGTGTCCCCCCTTCAGTCTGTCCATGTTTCAACGCCTGTTTCTCTCAGTCTGACTTCCCCTTCTCTCTTTGTCCTTCTCTCTCCCTGTCTGTCTCTTTCTCTCAATCTGCCTTTCTCTCACACCATCCCTCTCACTGTCTGTCTCTGCCCATCTTTCTCTCATCCCCCTTCTCCATCCCCACTCTCTCGACCTCTCTCTCTCTTTTTCTCACCCTCCCTTTCTCTTTTTCTTTATTTCAGACCTGAAAGTGCTCACCCAATTTTGAACCCCCTAAAAACAATTGGCCATCATTTTCACTCTCCTCCCAAATTTATTCCCTTCCACAAATACCTTCCCTCCAAAATACCTACCTCACCAACTGTGCCCCCATGAAATATTTTCCTGCCCCCTCAACATTGCTGTGAGCCCCACTCCCTGGGGCAGAGGGAGTTGAGTGGAAAAGTGTGGAGCTGGAAAAGCCCAGCAGGTCAGGCAGGAGAGTCAATGGTTCAGGCCTGACCTGCTGTGCTTCTCCAGCTCCTCACTTTGTAACTCTGAGTCTCCAGCATCTGCAGTCCTCACTTTCTCACACCGGTAAATGTGTCTGGGTTGACTGACTGGTCTGTGACTTATTTTAATGTACAGCAAGATCCCAGTCCGATAATTACTGAAGGTTTGCATCACAGATGGAGTCCTTTCTGCCCATCATCCCCCTGCCCCATTAAATGATCCTGGTCCTCTTCAGGATCCTCAGGATTGGCCCCTGAATGGCCTCATTGACTATCCTTCGTGTGGAGACATCTTCTCCACCCTGTCTCAGACTTTGCATCACATGCTATCCCTCCCTCCATCTCTCTATGACCACAGTCCCTCCTTTCTCCACTAACCCCAAAACCCCATCAAACCCTCCCCCTGTCTCTGGCTGTCCCACTCCCAACGTGTCTCCCACTCTCCCCCTTCCCATGCAGACTTACAGCCCCTGGGCTGGAGGACATAGTGCAGAGTCTAACTAACCTTTTGACACTGACTGCTGTAATGCACAGTAAGATCCCACTCTAAAACCATCGCCAAGTACACACACTGTCCTTCTCCCTCCATATATGTCCTCCTCACTTTCTCTCTCTCCCTGTCTCTCTCACTCTGTCCTTTTCGCACTCCACCTCCCTGACTCTTACTGCCCATTTCTCTCTCTCCAGTTTCTCCATCTCCACTCTCTCCATGTCTCTCTCTCTTTTTGTCACTCTCCCTTTCTCGTTCTCTTTCTCTCTTTTTCAGACGCACTCAGAAAAGTACTTCATGTTCCTTCCATTCACCCCCTCCCCACAGTCGGGGTAAATCCTGGGAGAGACCAGACACTGAGGCAAACTCTTCCCAATGGCCCTTCCCCAGTCACTGGGACAGAGCAGAGGGGTCCAGGGAGAAGGAGGGAGAGAAACTACAGGAGAGAAAGAGAGATGGACGGACAGACAGCGTGAGGGAGGGAGAGAACAAGACAAAGACAGGCGGGGAGGGGGGTGGGGAAGGGGGAGAGGAAGTGAGAAGAACTGAGAGAGAGCAGGACAGAGACAGACAGAGAGAGAGTGAAACTCCAGGAAGAGAAATACAATGTCAGATAGATACAAGGTGAAAATGGGGAGAGGAAGAGAGGGAGAGAAGTTCAGGCAGACAGCAAGACGGAAATCCCAGGGAGAGATATAGGACAGAGAGAGAGAGAGAGGAGCTGCAGCAGCAGAGACATAGAGCTGAGAGAGTGTGGGGGCTGTGATGTGGCTACAGTGATATACAGGCAGGAATAGCAAGATCCCACAGAGCTGAGAAACAGATGCAGAGAGAGATGAGCAAGGTGTTAGTTTTGTGAAAGACTGAATGATTAAGCATTACTGAAAAACCTGGTGAGGTGACAAAGGAGGAAGGGAATCTACTGGGAAATAGAAACAGGACAGACATGTGAAGGATGTTGAGAGATAGGGATTGAAGGAAAGATGTGGGAGAGAGAACTGGGAACACAAAAATAGAAATGAGAGCCGCAGAGAGAGAGGGAAGCAGTGAAATCTGTGGGACCAGATCCCTCTCTAGCATTTTGCTCCTTTGTCTCTCCCCGTTCCCACACACGGCCTGAATCCCATTGTGTGTGTTTGTGTGTGAGTGTGTGTGTGCGCGTGTGTGTGTGTGTGTGTGTGTGTCTGTGTGTGTGTGTGTCTGTGTGTGTCTGCGTGTGTGAGTGTGTGCCTGTGTGTGTGTGTGTGTGTGTGTGTATATATGTGCCTGTGTGTGTCTGTGTGTGTGTCTGTGTGTGTGTGTCTGTGTGTGTGTGTCTGTGTGTGTCTGTGTGTGTGTGTGCCTGTATGTGCCTGTGTGTGTGTATGTGTGTGTGTGTGCCTGTATGTGTCTGTGTGTGTGTCTGCCTGTGTGTGTCTGTGTGTGTCTGTCTGTGTGTGTATGTGTGTGTGTGTGCCTGTATGTGTCTGTGTGTGTGTGTGTGTCTGTGTGTGTGTGCGTGTCTGTGTGTGTGTGCGTGTGTCCGTGTGCGTGTGTGCTTTCGTCTGATGATTCCGTATAGCAGAATAATTTGATTCTCTGTCTCTGTATTGTCCTAGTTTCAGCTCCCAAATTGAATGTTGAATCATCCACTATCCTATTGAATACCAGAGCAGGCTCGAGGGGCTGAATGGTCTCCTCCTGTTCCTATTTCGGATGGCCTTATGTTCTTAACACTACCTCCCAGCTCTTGGCCCCCACACTGGAGGTTATGACTCCACAAGGGCCTGATCTGTAGAGTGCTGCACTCTTCCGTGAGTCTCGGAGGGAACCAGCCTGATTTGGATTGGAGTTGTAGCCTCTCAGTGAGAAGTGAAATCTCCTTGAACTTCCCCTCAGTCTCTCACTGTAAGATGGAGCAGGCCAGTCTCGGGGAAGCAAACAGCAGGCCAGATGTGCTCTGTCCTCCAGCTCCATTTCAGTCGGCCACATAGGAGGGGCTTGTTTCCTTCATCAGCTTCCCGTGCTCTCCATTCTGGGTTAGGGTGGAGCCGAATGGCCTTTCTCCTGGCTCCTATTGATGTGCAGGCTGGCTATGAGTGGGTTATACAGGGCATGCCCCTGGAGTGAAGTCAGTTAGCTCAGTTGGCTGGACAGTTGGTTTATAATGCAAGTAAAACCAATAGCGTGTGTTCAATTCCCACACCAGCTGGGGTTACTCTGAAGGACGTTCCTTCCCAACCTCTCCCCTCAGCCGGGCCACAGTGACCCACCAGACACCGCTCTGTAATGAGGAGCTGTCCCATGCTCTGGTAAGACATTACATTGGTTTGTACCTGGGGCACTGTGTTCAGGACGAGTCACTGCATTGCCAGTGGGATGTTAGTGTGTGAGGAAGGTTTACCGGATGAATTCCCACTGGAATGAATGACACTCTCTTTCCCCCAGTTAATTCACTCTTGCAGCTTTTGTGTATTTGGAGACACAAGGACCAATTCACCTGAAGCAGCAGCTGGATTTTATATTCATGAGCACTCAATAAGATTGGCTAGTTTACACACATACACACACATACACTCCCTCAAACACACACAGACACACTCTCACACACACATACACAAAGGACCCCGCCACACACAGGCTCTCTCACACACACAGACACACGCTCCCTCAAACACAAACACAGATACACTCTCACACACAAGCACACATTATATCTCTCAAACACATACACACACAGACATACGCTCCCTCAAATACACACACGGGCACACTCTCTCACACATACACGCAGACACACTCTCTCTCACTCAGACACACTCTCTCACACACACAGACACTCTCTCTCACGCAGACACACTCTCTCACACACACAAATACGCACACTCTCTCTCATTTACACACACACACTCTCATTCTCTCACACACCCACTCACTCTCTCTCACACAGACACTCTCTCTCTCACACACACACTCTCTGTCTCTCACACACACAGACATTCTCTCTCACACACATACACACAGACAGACACACAAACACACGATCCCTCAAGCACACACAGACACACTCTCTCACATACACACATAAACGCACAGTTACTCTCTCTCTCATACACACATACACTCGCACACACACGCTCCCTCAAACACACACAGACACACTCTCTCACATACACTCATAAACGTACAGTTACTCTCTCTCACACACACATACACACGCAGACACACGCTCCCTCAAACACATATAGACACACTCTCTCTCTCACACACACATGGACACACACTCTCTCTCACACACACACACTGACACACACTCTCACACACACAGACGCTCTCTCTCACACACACAAACACACAGTTACACTCTCTCTCACACACACATACACACACAGACACACTCTCCCTCAAATATGCATACACACACTCTCGCTCACACACACACTCTCTCTCACACACATACACACTATTTCTCACATAAGACACACTGTCATACAGACACACAGACATATACACACATAGACACACAGACACACACACACAATAGACACACAGACACATTCTCTCACACGCACAGACACACTCTCACACACTCATACACACAGACACACTCTCTCTCACACACATACACACTCTCTCACGCACAACCTCACTCACACACTTGCACACAGAGACACACACACCCTCAAACACACACAGCTACACGCGCTCACATGAACATGCAATTTCTTTCTCATGCACACATATATAGACACACAGAGATACACATGCATCCACTCTTTCACACACACAAACACGGGCAGTCTCTCTCTCTCTCACACACACACACACACACACGCACACACACACAGCTGTAAAGGCATGGTTGAGGTATTGCTGGAGAAATGATTTCTCCGAGGACTGGGCCATGATCTCACATGATGACTGCTCCAGGGGGACAGACAGCAGTTACAGATGACTTGTTGGATCTTCCTGTGCACCACCTCTTGCATCGACAGCATTAGTCTGTTTGGGTGCCTGATTTTCTAAAATGTCTCCAAGCAACAAGTAACAATAGATTGATGAAAGTTTTCCTCCAAACCATGTTCCAGACACATGCTGCTGTTATTTTTCATTGATTGTGTGAAATGATCTGGATCTGCTGAAATGGGGAGTGGCTTCCATTTCAAATTACGACACCAGAGTGCCCCGGGGACCCTGAGGAAATGATCAGGGAATTGCATCTGTTCCTTTCTATTCTCTGCAACCGGTACCATCAGATAGTGCACCCTCAGTACCTCAGATAGTTCTCCCTCAATTCCCCAGATAGTTCTCCCTCAATACAACAGATAGTTCTCCCTCAGTACCTCAGATAGTGTTCCCACAAAACTCAGAAAGTGCTCCCGCAGCACCTCAGATAGTTCCCCCTCAGTACCTCAGATAGTGCTCCCTCAATACCTCAGAAAGTGCTCCCTCAGAACCTCAGATCGTGCTCCCTCAATACCTCAGACAGTGCTTCCACAATACCTCAGAATGTCCATCTCAGTACCTCAGAAAGTGCTCCCTCAGTACCTCAGAATGTGCTCCCTCGGTACCTCAGAATGTGCTCCCTCAATACCTCTGAAAGAGCTTCCTCAAGAGCACAGAAAGTGCTCCCTCATTAGCAAAGAAATTGCTCCCTCAATACCTCAGATATTTCTCCCTCAATACCTCAGAAAGTGCTCCCTCAATACCTCAGATAGTTCTCCCTTTATAGCTCAGATAGTGCTCCCTCAATACCTCAGAATGTGCTCCCGCAATACCTCGGAAAGTGCTCCCTCAATAGCTCAGATAGTGCTCCCTCAATACATCAGATAGTGCCCCCTCAATACCTGAGAAAGTGCTCCCTCAATACCTCAGAAAGAGCTCCCTCAATATCTCAGAAAGTGTTACCTCAATACCTCAAAAGGTTCTCCCTCAGTACCTCAGAAGTGCTCCCTCAATATCTCAAAAATTGCTCCCTCAGTACCTCAGATAGTGCTCCCTCAGTACCTCAGAAAATGCTCCCTCAATATCTCAAAAATGATCCCTCAATATATCAGATAGTGCTCCCTCAGTACCTCAGATAGAGCTCCCTCAGTACCTCAGAAAATGCTCCCTCAATATCTCAAAAATGATCCCTCAATACCTCAGAATGTGCTCTCTCAATACCTCAGACAGTGCTCCTTCAATACCACAGATAGTTATCCCTCATTACTTCAGATAGTAATCCATTAATACCTCAGAAATTGCTCCCTCAATATCTCAAAAAGAGCTCCCTCAGTACCTCAGATTGTGCTGCCTCAATACCTCAGATGGTGCTCCCTCAATACCTCAGATAGTTCTCCCTCAGTACCTCAGATAGTGTTTCCAGAGTACATCAGATAGTGCTCCCTCAATAACTCAGATAGTACTCCCTTAAGACCTCAGAAAGTGCTCCCTCAATACCTCAGAAAGTGCTTCCTCAATATCCCAAAAAGTGATCTCTCAGTACCTCAGATAGTACTCCCTCAATACCTCAGAAAGTGCTCCCTCAGTACCTCAGTTAGTACTCCCTCAATACCTCAGATAGTGCTCCCTCATTACCTCAGTTAGTGCTTCCTCAAAACCCAGAAAGTGCTCCGTCAATAACTCAGTTAGTACTCCCTCAATACCTCAGATCGTGCTCCCTCAGTACCTCAGATAGTGCTCCCTTAATAACTCAGATAGTGCTCCCTCAATGCGTCAGATAGTGCTTCCAAAGTACCTCAGATACTGCTCTCACAATACCTCTGAAAGTGCTCCATCAGTACTTCAGAAAGAGCTCCCTCAATACCTCAGATCGTGCTCCCTCAGTACCTCAGAAAGTGCTCCCTCAATACCTCAGATAGTACTTCCTCAGTACCTCAGATACTGCTCTCTCAATACCTCTGAAAGTGCTCCGTCAGTACTTCACAAAGAGCTTCCTCAGTACCTCAGATAGTGCTCCCACAGTACCTCAGAAAGTGCTCCCTCAATACCTCAGATAGTGCTTCCTCAATACATCACATAGTGCTTCCTCCGTATATCAGATAGTGCTCCCTCAATAAATCAGATAGTTCTCCCTCAATGCCTCAGATAGTTCTCCCTCAGAACCTCAGATCGTACTCTCTTAATACCTCGGAAAGTGCACCCTCAATACCTCAGATAGTGCTCCAGCAGTACCTCAGAAAGTGCTCTCTCAATATCTCAAAAAGTGCTCGCTCTGTTCCACAGATAGTGATCACTCAGTACCTCAGAAAATGGTCTCTCAATATCTCAAATAGCGCTCCCTCAGCACCTCAGATAGTGCTCCCTCAATACCTCAGAAAGTGCTCCCTCAGTACATCAGATAGTTCTCCCTCAATGCCTCAGATAGTGCTTCCTCAGTACATCTGATAGTGCTCCCTCAATAACTCAGATAGTACTCCCTTAAGACGTCAGAAAGTGGTCCCTCAATACCTCAGAAAGTGCTTCCTCAATATCTCAAAAAGTGCTCTCTCAGTACCTCAGAGAGTGCTCCCTCAATACCTCAGAAAGTGGTCCCTCTGTACCTCAGTTAGTACTCCCCCAATACCTCAGACAGTGCTCCCTCATTACCTCAGTTCGTGCTTCCTCAAAACCCAGAAAGTGCTCCCTCAATAACTCAGATAGTACTCCCTCAATATCTCAGATCGTGCTCCCTCAGTACCTCAGAAAGTCCTCCCTCAGTACCTCAGATAGTCCTCCCTCAAAAACTCAGATAGTGCTCCCTCAATGCCTCAAATAGTGCTTTGTCATGACCTCAGATACTGCTCTCTCAATACCTCTGAAAGTGCTCCCTCAGTACTTCACAAAGAGCTTCCTCAGTACCTCAGAAAGTGCTCACTCAATACCTCAGATAGTGTTTCCTCAGTACATCAGATAGTGCTTCCTCAGTACATCAGATAGTGCTCCCTCAATAACTCAGATAGTTCTCCCTCAATGCCTCAGATAGTTCTCCCTCAGTACCTTATATGGTACTCTCTTAATACCTCGGAAAGTGCTCCCTCAATACCTCAGATAGTGCTCCCTCAGTACCCCAGATAGTGCTTCCTCAAAACCCAGAAGGTGCTCCCTCAATAACTCAGTTAGTAATCCCTCAATACCTCAGATAGTGCTCCCTCAGTACGTCAGAAAGTGCTCCCTCAGTACCTCAGATAGTGCTCCCTCAATAACTCAGATAGTGCTCCGTCAATGCCTCAGATAGTGCTTCCTCAGTACCTCAGATACTGCTCTCTCAATACCTCTAAAAGTGCTCCCTCAGTACTTCAGAAAGTGCTCCCTCAATACCTCAGATAGTGCTCACTCAGTACATCAGATAGTGCTCCCGCAATAACTCAGATAGTGCTTCCTCAGTACCTCAGATTCTGCTCTCTCAGTGCCTCTGAAAGTGCTCCCTCAGTACTTCAGAAAGTGCTCTCTCAATACCTCAGATAGTGCATCCTCAGTACATCAGATAGTGCTCCCTCAATAACTCAGATAGTGCTTCCTCAGTACCTCAGAAAGTGCTCCCTCAGTACCTCAGAAGGTGCTCGCTTAATACCTCAGATAGTGCTTCCTCAGTACATCAGATAGTGCTCCCTCAATAACTCAGATAGTGCTCCCCCAGTACCTCAGATCGTTCTCCAGCTGTACCTCAGAAAGTGCTCTCAATATCGCAAAAAGTGCTCCCTCTGTATCTCAGATAGTGATCACTCAATACCTCGGAAAATGCTGCCTCAATATCTCAAAAGGCGCTCCCTCAGCACCTCAGATAGTGCTCCCTCAATACCTCAGAAAGTGCTCCCTCTGTACCACAGAAAGTGATCCCTTAATACCACAGATAGTGCTTCCTCAAAACAAAGAATGTGCTCCCTCAAGACCTCACTTAGTACTCCCTCAATACCTCAGATAATGCTTCCTCATTACATCAGATAGTGTTCCCTCAATACCTCAGATAGTGCTCCCTCAGTACCTCAGAAAGTGCTCACTCACTACCTCAGAAAGTGCTCCCTCAGTACCTCAGAAAGTGCTCCCTCAATGCCTCTGAAAGTGTTATCTCAATTCCTCAGACAGAGCTCCCTCAATGCCTCAGATAGTGCTCCCTCAATACCTCAGATAGTACTCCCTTAAGACCTCAGAAAGTGCTCCCTCAATACCTCAGAAAGTGCTTCCTCAGTACCTCAGAAAGTGCTCCCTCAATACCTCAGATAGTGCTTCCTCAGTACATCAGATAATGCGCCCTCAATAACTCAGATAGTTCTCCCTCAATGCCTCAGTTAGTCTCCCTCAGTACCTCAGATTGTACTCTCTTAATACCTCGGAAAGTGCTCCCTCAATACCTCAGATAGTGCTCCCGCAGTACCTCAGAAAGTGCTCTCTCAATATCTCAAAATGTGCTCCCTCTGTCCCTCAGATAGTGATCACTCAGTACCTCGGAAAATGCTCCCTCAATATCTCAAAAAGCGCTCCCTCAGCACCTCAGATAGTGCTCCCTCAATACCTCAGAAAGTGCTCCCTCTGTACCTCAGAAAGTGCTCCCTCAATACCTCAGATAGTGCTTCCTCAAAACACAGAAAGTGCTCCCTCAAGACCTCACTTAGTACTCCCTCAATACCTCAGATATTGCTTCCTCATTACATCAGATAGTATTCCCTCAATACCTCAGATAGTGCTCCCTCAATACCTCAGAAAGTGCTTCCTCAATATCTCAAAAAGTGCTCTCTCAGTACCTCAGATAGTGCTCCCTCAATACCTCAGAAAGTGCTCCCTCATTGACTCAGTTAGTGCTTCCTCAAAACCCAGAAAGTGCTCCCTCAATAACTCTGTTAGTACTCCCTCAATACCTCAGATCGTGCTCCCTCAGTACCTCAGAAATTGCTCCCTCAGTACCTCAGATAGTCCTCCCTCAATAACTCAGATAGTGCTCCCTCAATGCCTCAAATAGTACTTCCTCAGTAACTCAGATACTGCTCTCTCAATAACTCTGAAAGTGCTCCCTCAGTACTTCACAAACAGCTTCCTCAGTACCTCAGAAAGTGCTCCCTCAGTACCTCAGAGAGTGCTCCCTTAGTACCTCAGATAGTGCTTCCTCAATACACAGAAAGTGCTCCCACAAGACCTCACTTAGTACTCCCTCAATGCCTCAGATAGTGATCCCTCATTACATCAGATAGTGTTCCCTCAATACCTCAGATAGTGCTCCCTCAGTACCTCAGAAAGTGCTCCCTCACTATCTCAGAAAGTGCTCCCTATGTACCTCAGAAAGTGCTCTCTCAATGCCTCTGAAAGTGTTACCTCAATACCTCAGACAGAGCTCCCACAATGCCTCAGCTAGTGCTTCCTCAGTACCTCAGAAAGTGCTCCCTCAATCCCTCAGATAGTGCTTCCTCAGTACATCAGATAATGCTCCCTCAATAACTCAGATAGTTCTCCCTCAATGCCTCATATAGTCCACCCTCAATACCTCAGATTGTCCTCTCTTAATACCTCGGAAAGTGCTCCCTCAATACCTCAGATAGTGCTCCCGCAGTACCTCAGAAAGTGCGCTCTCAATATCTCAAAAAGTGCTCCCTCTGTACCTCATATAGTGATCACTCAGTACCTCGGAAAATGCTCCCTCAATATCTCAAAAAGCGCTCCCTCAGCACCTCAGATAGTGCTCCCTCAATACCTCAGAAAGTGTTCCCTCTGTACCTCAGAAAGTGCTCCCTCAATACCTCAGATAGTGCTTCCTCAAAATACAGAAAGTGCTCGCTCAAGACCTCAGATAGTGCTTCCTCATTACATCAGATAGTGCTTCCTCATTACATCAGATAGTGTTCCCTCAATACCTCAGATAGTGCTCCCTCAATGCCTCAGATAGTGCTTCCTCTGTACATCAGATAGTGCACCCTCAAGAACTCAGATAGTACTCCATTAAGACCTCAGAAAGTGCTCCCTCAATACCTCAGAAAGTGCTTCCTCAATATCTCAAAAAGTGCTCCCTCAGTACCACAGATAGTACTCCCTCAATACCTCAGATAGTGCTCCCTCAGTACCTCAGGTAGTGTTTCCTCAAAACCCAGAAAGTGCTCCCGCAATAACTCAGTTAGTACTCCTTCAATACCTCAGATCGTGCTCCCTCAGTACCTCAGAAAGTGCTCCCTCAGTACCTCAGATCGTGCTCCCTCAATAACTCAGATAGTGCTCCTTCAATGCCGCAGATAGTGCTTCCTCAGTACCTTAGATAGTTCTCCCTCAGTACCTCAGATAGTACTCCCTCAATACCTCAGAAAGTGCATACTCAATACCTCAGATAATGCTGCCTCAGTACCTCAGAAAGTGCTCCCGCAGTACCTCAGATAGTGCTCCCTCAATAACTCAGATAGTGCTCCCTCAATGCTGCAGATAGTACTCGATTAAGACCACAGAAAGTGCTCCCTCAATACCTCAGAAAGTGATCCCTCAATATCTCAAAAAGTGCTCTTTCAGTACCTCAGAAAGTGCACCGTCAATACCTCAGATAGTGCTTCCTCAATACCTCAGAAAGTGCTTCCTCAATATCTCAAAAAGTGCTCCCTCAGTACCTCAGTTAGTACTCCCTCAAGACCTCAGATAGTGCTTCCTCAGTACCTCAGAAAGTGCTCCCTCAGTACCTCAGAAAGTGCTTCCTCAAAATACAGATAGTGCTCCCTCAAGACCTCACTTAGTACTCCCTCAATACCTCAGATAGTGCTTCCTCATTACATCAGATAGTGTTCCCTCAATACCTCAGATAGTGCTCCCTCAATGCCTCAGATAGTGCTTCCTCATTACATCAGATAGTACTCCCTCAACCCCTCAGATAGTGCTCCCTCAGTACCTCAGAAATTGTTCCCTCACTACCTCAGATATTTCTCCCTCAATACCTCAGAAAGTGCTCCCTCAATACATCAGATCTTTCTCCCTCGATATCTCAGATATTTCTCCCTCAATACTTCAGAAAGTGCTCCCTCAATACCTCAGAATGTGCTTCCACAATACCTTCGAATGTGCTCCCTCAGTAGCTCAGATATTTCGCCCTCAGTCCATCATATAATGGGCTCTCAATTCCTCAGATAGTACTCCCTCAGTACCTCAGATAGTTCTCCCTCAGTACGTCAGATAGTGTTTCCACACTACATCTGATAGTTCTCCCTCAATAACTCAGACAGTGCTCCTAAAGTACCTCAGACGGTGCTCCCTCAATACCTCAGACAGTGCTTCTTCAGTACCTCACATAGTTCTCCGAGTTCCTCAGATAGTATTCCCTTAATACCTCAGAAAGTGCTCCCTCAATACTTCAGATAGTGCTCCCTCAGTACCTCAGATAGTGCTCCCTCAATAACTCAGATAGTGCTCCCTCAATGCCTCAGATAGTGCTTCCTCAGTACCTCAGATACTGCTCTCTGAATACCTCTGAAAGTGCTCCCTCAGTACTTCAGAAAGTGCTACCTCAATACCTCAGATAGTGCTTCCTCAGTAAATCAGGTAGTGCTCCCTCAATAACTCAGTTAGTGCTCCCTCAGCACCTCAGATAGTTCTCCCTCAGTACCTCAGATGGTACTCTCTTAACACCTCGGAAAGTGCTCCCTCATTACCTCAAATAGTGCTCCCGCAGTACCTCAGAAAGCGCTCCCTCAATGCCTCAGATAGTTCTCCCTCAATGCCTCAGATAGTGCTTCCTCAATAACTCAGATAGTACTCCCTTAAGACCTCAGAAAGTGCTCCCTCAATACCTCGGAAAGTGCTCACTCAATATATCAAAAAGTGCTCTCTCAGCCCCTCAGATAGTGCTCCCTCAATACTTCAGAAAGGGCTCCCTCTGTACCTCAGAAAGTGCTCCCGTAGTACCTCAGATAGTGCTCCCTCAATAACTCAGATAGTGCTCCCTCAATGCCGCAGATAGTGCTTCCTTAGTACCTCAGATACTACTCTCTCAATACATCAGATAGTGCTCTCTCAATACCTCAGAAAGTGCTCCCTCAGTACCTCAGCAAGTGCTCCCTCAATACCTCAGATAGTGCTTCCTCAATATCTCAGAAAGTGCTTCCTCAATATCTCAAAAAGTGCTCCCTCAGTACCTCAGTTAGTACTCCCTCAATACCTCAGATAGTGCTCCCTCAGTACCTCAGAAAGTGCTCCCTCAGTACCTCAGAAAGTGCTTCCTCAAAACACAGAAAGTGCTCCCTCAAGACCTCACTTAGTACTCCCTCAATACCTCAGATAGTGCTTCCTCATTACATCAGATAGTGTTCCCTCAATACCTCAGATAGTGCTCCCTCAATGCCTCAGATAGTGCTTCCTCATTACATCAGATAGTACTCCCTCAATCCCTCAGATAGTGCTCCCTCAGTACCTCAGAATTTGTTTCCTCACTACCTCAGATATTTCTCCCTCAATACCTCAGAAAGTGCTCCCTCAATACATCAGATCTTTCTCCCTCGATATCTCAGATATTTCTCCCTCAATACTTCAGAAAGTGCTCCCTCAATACCTCAGAATGTGCTCCCACAATATCTTCGAATGTGCTCCCTCAGTAGCTCAGATATTTCGCCCTCAGTACATCAGATAATGGGCTCTCAATTCCTCAGATAGTACTCCCTCAGTACCTCAGATAGTTCTCCCTCAGTACGTCAGATAGTGTTTCCACACTACATCTGATAGTGCTCCCTCAATAACTCAGATAGTGCTCCCTCAGTCTCTCAGATAGTTTTCCCTCACTGCCTCAGATAGTGCTTCCTCAGTACATCAGATAGTGCTCCCTCAATATCTCAAAAAGTGCTCTCTCAGTACCTCAGATAGTGCTGCCTCAATACCTCAGAAAGTGCTCCCTCTGTACCTCAGTTAGTACTCCGTCAATACTTCAGTTAGTGCTCCCTCAGTACCTCAGTTAGTGCTTCATCAAAACACAGAAAGTGCTACCACAAGACCTCACTTAGTATTCCCTCAATACCTGAGATAGTGCTTCCACATTACATCAGATAGTATTGCCTCAATACCTCAGATAGTGCTCCCTCAGGACCTCAGAAAGTGCTGCCTCAGTACCTCAGAAAGTGCTCTCTCAATGCCTCTGAAAGTGCTCCCTCAATACCTTAGATATTGCTCCCTCAATACCTCAGATATTACTCTCTCCAAACCTCAGAAAGTGCTCCCTCAATACGTCAGATCGTTCTCCTTCAATATCTCATATATTTCTCCCTCAATATTCAGAAAGTGCTCCCTCAATAGCTCAGAATGTGCTCCCTCAATAGCTCAGACATTTCTCCCTCAGTACACCAGATAATGCACTCTCAAATCCTCATGTAGTTCTCCCTCAATACCTCAGATAGTGCTCCCTCAGTATCTCATACAGTGCTCCCTCAGTACCTCAGACAGTGCTCCCTCAATACCTCAGATAGTGCTTCTTCAGTACCTCACATAGTTCTCCGAGTTCCTCAGATAGTACTACCTTAATACCTCAGAAAGTGCTCCCTCAATACTTCAGATAGTGCTCCCTCAGTACCTCAGATAGTGCTCCCTCAATAACTCAGATAGAGCTCCCTTAATGCCTCAGATAGTGCTTCCTCAGTACCTCAGATACTGATTTCTCAATACCTCTGAAAGTGCTCCCTCAGTACTTCAGAAAGTGCTCCCTCAATACCTCAGATAGTGCTTCCTCAGTAAATCAGGTAGTGCTCCCTCAATAACTCAGATAGTGCTCCCTCAGCACCTCAGATAGATCTCCCTCAGTACCTCAGATGGTACTCTCTTAATACCTCGGAAAGTGCTCCCTCAATACCTCAAATAGTGCTCCCGCAGTACCTCAGAAAGTGCTCCCTCAATATCTCAGATAGTTCTCCCTCAATGCCTCAGATAGTGCTTCCTCAATAACTCAGATAGTACTCCCTTAAGACCTCAGAAAGTGCTCCCTCAATACCTCAGAAAGTGCTCACTCAATATATCAAAAAGTGCTCTCTCAGCCCCTCAGATAGTGCTCCCTCAATACTTCAGAAAGGGCTCCCTCTGTACCTCAGAAAGTGCTCCCTCAATACCTCAGATAGTGTTTCCTCAAAACACAGAAAGTGCACCCTCAAGACCTCACTTAGTACTCCCTCAATACCTCAGATAGTGCTTCGTCAGTACCTCAGATAGTTCTCCGTCAATGCCTCAGATAGTGCTTCCTCAGTGCATCAGATTGTGCTCCCTCAATAGCTCAGGTAGTGCTCCCTCAGTACCTCAGATAGTACTCCCTTAATACCTCAGAGAGTGCTCCCTCAATACCTCAGATAGTGCTCCCTCAGTACCTCAGAAAGTGCTCCCTCAATACCTCAGATAGTGCTTCCTCATTACATCAGATAGTGCTCCCTCAATACCTCAGATAGTGCTCCCTCCGTACCTCAGAACGTGCTCCATCAGTACCTCAGAAAGTGCTCCCTCAGTACCTCAGAAAGTGCTCCCTCAATGCCTCTGAAAGTGCTCTCTCAATACCTCAGACATTGCCCCCTCAATACCTCAGATATTTTTCCCTCAATACCTCAGAAAGTGCTCCCTCAATACGTCAAATCTTTCTCCCTCAATATCTCAGATAGTTCTCCCTCAATACCACAGAAAGTGCTCCCTCAATACCTCAGAATGTGCTCCCACAATACCATAGAATGTGCTCCCTCATAGATCAGATATTTCTTCCTCAGTACATCAGATAATGTGCTCTCAATTCCTCAGATAGTTCTCCCTCAATACCTCAGAAAGTGCTCCCTCAGTACCTCAGATAGTGTTTCCACAGTACATCTGATAGTGCTCCCTCAATAACTCAGATAGTGCTCCCTCAATACCTCAGATAGTTCTCCCTCAATGCCTCAGATAGTGCTTCCTCAGTACATCAGATAGTGCTCCCTTAATAACTCAGATAGTGCTCCCTCAGTACCTCAGATAGTTCTCCCTCAATACCTCAGAAAGTGCTCCCTCAGTACCTCAGATAGTGTTTACACAGTACACCTGATAGTGCTCCCTCAATAACTCAGATAGTGCTCCCTCAGTACCTCAGATAGTGATCCCTCAATGCCTCAGATAGTGCTTCCTCAGTACATCAGATAGTGCTCCCTTAATAACTCAGAAAGTCCTCCCTCAGTACCTCAGAAAGTGCTCCCTCAATATCTCAAAATGTGCTCTCTCAGTACCTCAGATAGTGCTCCCTCAATACCTAGAAAGTGCTCCCTCAGTACCTCAGTTAGTACTCCCTCTATACCTCAGATAGTGCTCCCTTAGTACCTCAAATAGTGCTTCCTCAAAACCCAGAAAGTGCTCCCTCAATACCTCAGTTAGTACTCCCTCAATACCTCAGATAGTGCTCCCTCAGTACATTAGAAAGTGCTCCCTCAATACCTCAGATAGTGTTCCCTCAGTACCTCAGAAAGTGCTCCCTCAGTACCTCAGACAATGCTAGCTCAATAGCTCAGAAAGTGCGCTCTCATGTACCTCAGAAAGTACTCCCTCAGTACCATCGAAAGTGTTCCCTGAGTACCTCAGAAAGTGCTCCCTCAATAGCTCAGAAAGTGCTCCCTCAATACCTCAGATTGTTCTCCCTCAGTACCTCAGAAGATGATTCCTCAATATCTCAAACTGTGCTCCCTCAGTACCTCAGATAGTGCTCCCTCAATACCTCAGAAAGTGCTCCCTCAGTACCTCAGAAATTGCTCCCTCAATACTTCAGAAAGTGCTCCCTCAATACCTCAGAATGTGCTTCCACAATACCTTCGAATGTGCTCCCTCAGTAGCTCAGATATTTCGCCCTCAGTCCATCATATAATGGGCTCTCAATTCCTCAGATAGTACTCCCTCAGTACCTCAGATAGTTCTCCCTCAGTACGTCAGATAGTGTTTCCACACTACATCTGATAGTTCTCCCTCAATAACTCAGACAGTGCTCCTAAAGTACCTCAGACGGTGCTCCCTCAATACCTCAGACAGTGCTTCTTCAGTACCTCACATAGTTCTCCGAGTTCCTCAGATAGTATTCCCTTAATACCTCAGAAAGTGCTCCCTCAATACTTCAGATAGTGCTCCCTCAGTACCTCAGATAGTGCTCCCTCAATAACTCAGATAGTGCTCCCTCAATGCCTCAGATAGTGCTTCCTCAGTACCTCAGATACTGCTCTCTGAATACCTCTGAAAGTGCTCCCTCAGTACTTCAGAAAGTGCTACCTCAATACCTCAGATAGTGCTTCCTCAGTAAATCAGGTAGTGCTCCCTCAATAACTCAGTTAGTGCTCCCTCAGCACCTCAGATAGTTCTCCCTCAGTACCTCAGATGGTACTCTCTTAACACCTCGGAAAGTGCTCCCTCATTACCTCAAATAGTGCTCCCGCAGTACCTCAGAAAGCGCTCCCTCAATGCCTCAGATAGTTCTCCCTCAATGCCTCAGATAGTGCTTCCTCAATAACTCAGATAGTACTCCCTTAAGACCTCAGAAAGTGCTCCCTCAATACCTCGGAAAGTGCTCACTCAATATATCAAAAAGTGCTCTCTCAGCCCCTCAGATAGTGCTCCCTCAATACTTCAGAAAGGGCTCCCTCTGTACCTCAGAAAGTGCTCCCGTAGTACCTCAGATAGTGCTCCCTCAATAACTCAGATAGTGCTCCCTCAATGCCGCAGATAGTGCTTCCTTAGTACCTCAGATACTACTCTCTCAATACATCAGATAGTGCTCTCTCAATACCTCAGAAAGTGCTCCCTCAGTACCTCAGCAAGTGCTCCCTCAATACCTCAGATAGTGCTTCCTCAATATCTCAGAAAGTGCTTCCTCAATATCTCAAAAAGTGCTCCCTCAGTACCTCAGTTAGTACTCCCTCAATACCTCAGATAGTGCTCCCTCAGTACCTCAGAAAGTGCTCCCTCAGTACCTCAGAAAGTGCTTCCTCAAAACACAGAAAGTGCTCCCTCAAGACCTCACTTAGTACTCCCTCAATACCTCAGATAGTGCTTCCTCATTACATCAGATAGTGTTCCCTCAATACCTCAGATAGTGCTCCCTCAATGCCTCAGATAGTGCTTCCTCATTACATCAGATAGTACTCCCTCAATCCCTCAGATAGTGCTCCCTCAGTACCTCAGAATTTGTTTCCTCACTACCTCAGATATTTCTCCCTCAATACCTCAGAAAGTGCTCCCTCAATACATCAGATCTTTCTCCCTCGATATCTCAGATATTTCTCCCTCAATACTTCAGAAAGTGCTCCCTCAATACCTCAGAATGTGCTCCCACAATATCTTCGAATGTGCTCCCTCAGTAGCTCAGATATTTCGCCCTCAGTACATCAGATAATGGGCTCTCAATTCCTCAGATAGTACTCCCTCAGTACCTCAGATAGTTCTCCCTCAGTACGTCAGATAGTGTTTCCACACTACATCTGATAGTGCTCCCTCAATAACTCAGATAGTGCTCCCTCAGTCTCTCAGATAGTTTTCCCTCACTGCCTCAGATAGTGCTTCCTCAGTACATCAGATAGTGCTCCCTCAATATCTCAAAAAGTGCTCTCTCAGTACCTCAGATAGTGCTGCCTCAATACCTCAGAAAGTGCTCCCTCTGTACCTCAGTTAGTACTCCGTCAATACTTCAGTTAGTGCTCCCTCAGTACCTCAGTTAGTGCTTCATCAAAACACAGAAAGTGCTACCACAAGACCTCACTTAGTATTCCCTCAATACCTGAGATAGTGCTTCCACATTACATCAGATAGTATTGCCTCAATACCTCAGATAGTGCTCCCTCAGGACCTCAGAAAGTGCTGCCTCAGTACCTCAGAAAGTGCTCTCTCAATGCCTCTGAAAGTGCTCCCTCAATACCTTAGATATTGCTCCCTCAATACCTCAGATATTACTCTCTCCAAACCTCAGAAAGTGCTCCCTCAATACGTCAGATCGTTCTCCTTCAATATCTCATATATTTCTCCCTCAATATTCAGAAAGTGCTCCCTCAATAGCTCAGAATGTGCTCCCTCAATAGCTCAGACATTTCTCCCTCAGTACACCAGATAATGCACTCTCAAATCCTCATGTAGTTCTCCCTCAATACCTCAGATAGTGCTCCCTCAGTATCTCATACAGTGCTCCCTCAGTACCTCAGACAGTGCTCCCTCAATACCTCAGATAGTGCTTCTTCAGTACCTCACATAGTTCTCCGAGTTCCTCAGATAGTACTACCTTAATACCTCAGAAAGTGCTCCCTCAATACTTCAGATAGTGCTCCCTCAGTACCTCAGATAGTGCTCCCTCAATAACTCAGATAGAGCTCCCTTAATGCCTCAGATAGTGCTTCCTCAGTACCTCAGATACTGATTTCTCAATACCTCTGAAAGTGCTCCCTCAGTACTTCAGAAAGTGCTCCCTCAATACCTCAGATAGTGCTTCCTCAGTAAATCAGGTAGTGCTCCCTCAATAACTCAGATAGTGCTCCCTCAGCACCTCAGATAGATCTCCCTCAGTACCTCAGATGGTACTCTCTTAATACCTCGGAAAGTGCTCCCTCAATACCTCAAATAGTGCTCCCGCAGTACCTCAGAAAGTGCTCCCTCAATATCTCAGATAGTTCTCCCTCAATGCCTCAGATAGTGCTTCCTCAATAACTCAGATAGTACTCCCTTAAGACCTCAGAAAGTGCTCCCTCAATACCTCAGAAAGTGCTCACTCAATATATCAAAAAGTGCTCTCTCAGCCCCTCAGATAGTGCTCCCTCAATACTTCAGAAAGGGCTCCCTCTGTACCTCAGAAAGTGCTCCCTCAATACCTCAGATAGTGTTTCCTCAAAACACAGAAAGTGCACCCTCAAGACCTCACTTAGTACTCCCTCAATACCTCAGATAGTGCTTCGTCAGTACCTCAGATAGTTCTCCGTCAATGCCTCAGATAGTGCTTCCTCAGTGCATCAGATTGTGCTCCCTCAATAGCTCAGGTAGTGCTCCCTCAGTACCTCAGATAGTACTCCCTTAATACCTCAGAGAGTGCTCCCTCAATACCTCAGATAGTGCTCCCTCAGTACCTCAGAAAGTGCTCCCTCAATACCTCAGATAGTGCTTCCTCATTACATCAGATAGTGCTCCCTCAATACCTCAGATAGTGCTCCCTCCGTACCTCAGAACGTGCTCCATCAGTACCTCAGAAAGTGCTCCCTCAGTACCTCAGAAAGTGCTCCCTCAATGCCTCTGAAAGTGCTCTCTCAATACCTCAGACATTGCCCCCTCAATACCTCAGATATTTTTCCCTCAATACCTCAGAAAGTGCTCCCTCAATACGTCAAATCTTTCTCCCTCAATATCTCAGATAGTTCTCCCTCAATACCACAGAAAGTGCTCCCTCAATACCTCAGAATGTGCTCCCACAATACCATAGAATGTGCTCCCTCATAGATCAGATATTTCTTCCTCAGTACATCAGATAATGTGCTCTCAATTCCTCAGATAGTTCTCCCTCAATACCTCAGAAAGTGCTCCCTCAGTACCTCAGATAGTGTTTCCACAGTACATCTGATAGTGCTCCCTCAATAACTCAGATAGTGCTCCCTCAATACCTCAGATAGTTCTCCCTCAATGCCTCAGATAGTGCTTCCTCAGTACATCAGATAGTGCTCCCTTAATAACTCAGATAGTGCTCCCTCAGTACCTCAGATAGTTCTCCCTCAATACCTCAGAAAGTGCTCCCTCAGTACCTCAGATAGTGTTTACACAGTACACCTGATAGTGCTCCCTCAATAACTCAGATAGTGCTCCCTCAGTACCTCAGATAGTGATCCCTCAATGCCTCAGATAGTGCTTCCTCAGTACATCAGATAGTGCTCCCTTAATAACTCAGAAAGTCCTCCCTCAGTACCTCAGAAAGTGCTCCCTCAATATCTCAAAATGTGCTCTCTCAGTACCTCAGATAGTGCTCCCTCAATACCTAGAAAGTGCTCCCTCAGTACCTCAGTTAGTACTCCCTCTATACCTCAGATAGTGCTCCCTTAGTACCTCAAATAGTGCTTCCTCAAAACCCAGAAAGTGCTCCCTCAATACCTCAGTTAGTACTCCCTCAATACCTCAGATAGTGCTCCCTCAGTACATTAGAAAGTGCTCCCTCAATACCTCAGATAGTGTTCCCTCAGTACCTCAGAAAGTGCTCCCTCAGTACCTCAGACAATGCTAGCTCAATAGCTCAGAAAGTGCGCTCTCATGTACCTCAGAAAGTACTCCCTCAGTACCATCGAAAGTGTTCCCTGAGTACCTCAGAAAGTGCTCCCTCAATAGCTCAGAAAGTGCTCCCTCAATACCTCAGATTGTTCTCCCTCAGTACCTCAGAAGATGATTCCTCAATATCTCAAACTGTGCTCCCTCAGTACCTCAGATAGTGCTCCCTCAATACCTCAGAAAGTGCTCCCTCAGTACCTCAGAAATTGCTCCCTCAATACTTCAGAAAGTGCTCCCTCAATACCTCAGATATTGCTTCCACAGTACAAAAGGTAGTGCTTTCTCAGTACCTCAGATAGTTCTCCCTCAGTTCCTCAGATAGTACTCCCTTAATACCTCAGAGAGTTTACCCCCAAAAACCTTAGATTGTGCTCCCTCAATATTCAGGTACTGCTCCCTCATTACTTCAAATAGATCTCAATCAGTACCTCAGATAGTGTTTCCACAGTACATCGGATAGTGCTCCCTCAGTAACTCAGATAGTGCTCCCTCAGTACCTCAGATAGTTCTCCCTCATTGCCTCAGATAGTGCTTCCTCAGTACATCAGATAGTGCTCCCTCAATAACTCAGATAGTACTCCCTTAAGACCTCAGAAAGTGCTTTTCAATACCTCGAAAGTGCTCCCACAATATATCAAAAAGTGCTCTCTCAGTACCTCAGATAGTGCTCCCTCAATACCTCAGAAAGTGCTCCCTCAGTACCTCAGAAAGTGCACCCACAATACCTCACATAGTGCTTCCTCCAAACCCAGATAGTGCTCCCTCAATACCTCAGAAAGTGCTCCCTCAATACCTCAGTTAGTACTCCCTCAATACCTCAGATAGTGTTCCCTCAGTACCTCAGAAAGTGCTCCCTCAGTACCTCAGACAATGCTAGCTCAATAGCTCAGAAAGTGCGCTCTCATGTACCTCAGAAAGTACTCCCTCAGTACCATCGAAAGTGTTCCCTGAGTACCTCAGAAAGTGCTCCCTCAATAGCTCAGAAAGTGCTCCCTCAATACCTCAGATTGTTCTCCCTCAGTACCTCAGATGATTCCTCAATATCTCAAACTGTGCTCCCTCAGTACCTCAGATAGTGCTCCCTCAATACCTCAGAAAGTGCTCCCTCAGTACCTCAGAAATTGCTCCCTCAATACTTCAGAAAGTGCTCCCTCAATACCTCAGATATTGCTTCCACAGTACAACAGGTAGTGCTTTCTCAGTACCTCAGATAGTTCTCCCTCAGTTCCTCAGATAGTACTCCCTTAATACCTCAGAGAGTGCTCCCCCAAAAACCTTAGATTGTGCTCCCTCAATATTCAGGTACTGCTCCCTCATTACTTCAGATAGATCTCAATCAGTACCTCAGATAGTGTTTCCACAGTACATCTGATAGTGCTCCCTCAATAACTCAGATAGTGCTCCCTCAGTACCTCAGATAGTTCTCCCTCAATGCCTCAGATAGTGCTTCCTCAGTACATCAGATAGTGCTCCCTCAATAACTCAGATAGTACTCCCTTAAGACCTCAGAAAGTGCTTTTCAATACCTCGAAAGTGCTCCCACAATATATCAAAAAGTGCTCTCTCAGTACCTCAGATAGTGCTCCCTCAATACCTCAGAAAGTGCTCCCTCAGTACCTCAGAAAGTGCACCCACAATACCTCACATAGTGCTTCCTCAAAATCCAGATAGTGCTCCCTCAATACCTCAGTTAGTACTCCCTCAACACCTCAGAGTGTGCTCCCTCAGCAAATCAGAAAGTGCTCCCTCAGTACCTCAGAAAGTGCTCCCTCAATACCTCAGTTAGTACTCCCTCAATACCTCAGATAGTGCTCCCTCAGTACCTCAGAAAGTGCTCCCTCAGTACCTCAGTTAGTACTCCCTCAATTCCTCAGATAGTGCTCCCTCAATACCTCAGACAGTGCTCCCTCAATAGCTCAGAAAGTGCTCTCTCATGTACCTCAGTAAGTACTCCCTCAGTACCATCGAACGTGTTCGCTGAGTACCTCAGAAAGTGCTCCCTCAATAGCTCAGAAAGTGCTCCCTCAATACCTCAGATATTTCTCCCTCATTACCTCAGAAGATGCTTCCTCAATATCTCAAAAATGTGCTCCCTCAGTACCTCAGATAATGCTCCCTCAATACCTCAGAAAGTGCTCCCTCAGTACCTCAGAAATTGCTCCCTCAATACTTCAGAAAGTGCTCCCACAATACCTCAGATATTGCTTCCACAGTACAACAGATAGTGCTTTCTCAGTACCTCAGATAGTTCTCCCTCAATGCCTAAGATAGTGCTTCATCAATACCTCAGAAATTGCTCCTTCAATACCTCAGATATTTCTCCCTCCATACCTCAGAAAGTGCTCCCTCAATAGGTCAGATCTTTCTCCCTCAATATCTCAGATAGTTCTCCCTCATTACCTCAGAAAGTGCTCCCTCTACACCTCAGAATGTGCTCCCACAATAGATCAGATATTTTTCTCTCAGTTCATCAGATAATGTGCGATCACTTCCTCAGTTTGTTCTCCCTCAATACCTCAGAAATTGCTCCCTCAGTACCTCAGATAGTGTTTCCACAGTACATCTGATAGTGCTCCCTCAATAACTCAGATAGATCTTAATCAGTACCTCAGATAGTGTTTCCACTGTACATCTGATAGTGCTCCCTCAATACCTCAGATATTCTTCCCTCAATACCTCAGAAAGTGCTCCCTCAATACGTCAAATCTTTCTCCCTCATTATCTCAGATAGTGCTCCCTAAATACCCCAGAATGTGCTCCCTCAGTACCTCAGATAGTGCTTCCTCAGTACCTCACATAGTTCTCCCTGAGTTCCTCAGATAGTACTCCCTAAATACCGCAGAAAGTGCTCCCTCAATACATCAGATAGTGCTACCTCAGTATCTCAGATAGTTTTCCCTCAGTACCTCAGATACTGTCTCCATAGTACATCCGATAGTGCTCCCTCAATACGTCAGAAAGTGCTCCCTCAGTACCTCAGAAATTGCTCACTCAATACTTCAGAAAGTGCTCGTTCAATACCTCAGATATTGCTTCCACAGTACAACAGATAGTGCTTTCTCAGTACCTCAGATAGTTCTCCCTCAGTTCCTCAGATAGTGCTCCCTAAATACCTCGGAAAGTGCTCCCTCAATACCTCAGGTAGTGCTTCCTCAGTACCTCACATAGTTCTCCCTGAGTTCCTCAGATAGTAGTCCCTTAATACCGCAGAGAGTGCTCCCTCAATATTCAGGTACTGCTACCTCAGTACCTCAGATAGTGCTCCCTTAATACCTCAGATAGTGTTTCCACAGTACATTTGATAGTGCTCCCTCAATAACTCAGATAGTGCTTCCTCGGTACCTCAGATAGTTCTCCCTCAATGCCTCAGATAGTGCTTCCTCAGTGCATCAGATAGTGCTCCCTCAATAACTCAGATATTACTCCCTTAAGACCTCAGAAAGTGCTCCCTCAATACCTCAAAAAGTGCTCTCTCAGTACCTCAGATAGTGCTCCCTCAATACCTCAGAAAGTGCTCCCTCAGTACCTCAGAAATTGCTCCCTCAATACTTCAGAAAGTGCTCCCACAATACCTCAGATATTGCTTCCACAGTACAACAGATAGTGCTTTCTCAGTTCCTCAGATAGTGCTCCCTAAATACCCCAGAAAGTGCTCCCTCAATACCTCAGATAGTTCTTCCTCAGTACATCACATAGTTCTCCCTGAGTTCATCAGATAGTACTCCCTAAATACCGCAGAAAGTGTTCCCTCAATACATCAGATAGTGCTACCTCAGTACCTCAGATAGTTCTCCCTCAGTACCTCAGATACTGTCTCCACAGTGCATCCGATAGTGCTCCCTCAATACGTCAGAAAGTCCTCCCTCAGTACCTCAGAAATTGCTCATCAATACTTCAGAAAGTGCTCACTCAATACCTCAGATATTGCTTCCACAGTACAACAGATAGTGCTTTCTCAGTACCTCAGATTGTTCTCCCTCAGTTCCTCAGATAGTGCGCCCTAAATACCTCAGAAAGTGCTCCCTGAATACCTCAGAAAGTGTTTCCTCAGTACCTCACATAATTCCCCCGGAGTTCCTCAGATAGTAGTCCCTTAATACCGCAGAGAGTGCTCCCTCAATATTCAGGTACTGCTACCTCAGTACCTCAGATAGTTCTCCCTCAGTACCTCAGATAGCGTTTCCACAGTACATCCGATAGTGCTCCCTCAATAACTCAGATAGTTCTCCCTCAATGCCTCAGATAGTGCTTCCTCAGTACATCAGATAGTGCTCCCTCAATAACTCAGATAGTTCTCCCTCAATGCCTCAGATATTGCTTCCTCAGTACATCAGATAGTTCTCCCTCAACAACTCAGATAGTACTCCCTTAAGACCTCAGAAACTGCTCCCTCAATACCTCAAAAAGTCTCTCTCAGTACCTCAGATAATGCTCCCTCAGTACCTCAGATAGTGTTTCCACAGTACATCTGATAGTGCTCCCTCAATGACTCAGATAGTGCTCCCTGAGTACCTCAGATAGTTCTCCCTCAATGCCTCAGATTGTGCTTACTCAATACCTCAGATAGTGCTCCCTCAATACCTCAGAAAGTGCTCCGTCAGTATCTCACTTATTTCTCCCTCAATACCTCAAATAGTGCCCCCTCAGTACCTCAGAAAGTGCTCCCTCAGTACCTCAGATAGTGCTCCCTTGATAACTCAGATAGTACTCCCTCAATGCCTCAGATAGTGCTCCCTCAGTACCTCAGATAGTGCTCCCTCAATAACTCAGATAGAGCTCCCTCAATGCCTCAGATAGTGCTTCGTCAGTACCTCAGATACTGCTCTCTCAATACCTTGAAAGTGCTCCCTCAGTACTTCAGAAAGTGCTCCCTCAATACCTCAGATAGTGCTTCATTAGTACATCAGGCAGTGCTCCCTCAATAACTCAGATAGTGATTCCTCAGTACCTCAGATAGTGCTCCCTCAGTACCTCAGAAAGTGCTCATTCAATTCCACAGATAGTGCTTCCTCAGCACATCAGATAATGCTTCCTCAGTACATCAGATAGTGCTCCCTCAATACCTCAGATAGTGCTTCCTCAGTACATCAGATAGTGCTCCCTCAATAACGCAGATAGTGCTCCCTCAGTACCTCAGATAGTTCTCCCTCAGTACCTCAGATGGTACTCTCTTAATACCTCGGAACGTGCTCCCTCAATACCTCAGATAGTGCTCCCGCAGTACCTCAGAAAGTGCTCCCTCAATATCTCAAAAAGTGCTCCCTCAGTACCTCAGATAGTGATCACTCAGTACCTCGGAAAATGCTCCCTCAATATCTCAAAATGCGCTCCCTCAGCACCTCAGATATTGCTCCCACAATGCCACCGAAAGTGCTCCCTCTGTACCTCAGAAAGTGCTCCCTCAAAACACAGAATGTGCTCCATCAAGACCTTACTTAGTACTCCCTCAATACCTCAGATAGTGCTTCCACATTCCATCAGATCGTGTTCACACAATACCTCAGATAGTGCTTCCTAAGTACCTAAGAAAGTGCTGCCTCTGTATCTCAGAAAGTGCTCCCTCCGTACCTCAGGAAGTGCTCTCTCAATGCCTCTGAAAGTGCTCCCTCAATACCTCAGATATTGATCCCTCAATACCTCAGATATTTCTCCCTGAATACGTCAGAAAGTTCTCCCTCAATATGTCAGATCGTTCTGCGTTCTGCCTCAATATCTCAGATAGTTCTCCCTCAATACTTCAGAAAGTGCTCCCTCAATAGCTCAGATATTTCTACCTCAGGACATCAGATAATGCTCTCTCAATTCCTCAGATAGTTCTCCCTCAATACCTCAGATAGTGATCACTCAGTACCTCAGACAGTTCTCCCTCAGTACGTCAGACAGTGCTCCCTCAATACCTCAGATAGTGCTTCCTCAGTACCTCAGATAGTGCTTCCTCAGTACCTCACATAGTTCTCCCTGAGTTCCTCAGATTGTACTCCCTTAATACCTCAGAAAGTGCTCCCTCAATACTTCAGATAGTGCTTTCTCAGTACATCAGATAGTGCTCCCTCAATAACTCAGACAGTGCTTCCTCAGTACCTCAGATAGTTTTGCCGCAGTACCTCAGATAGTGCTTCGTCAGTACATCAGATAGTGCTCCCTCAGTACCTCAGAAAGTGCTCCCTCAGTACCTCAGAAAGTGCTCCCTCAATACCTCAGATAGTGCTTCCTCATTACATCAGATAGTACTCCCTCAATACCTCAGATAGTGCTCCCTCAGTACCTCAGAAAGTGCTCCCTCATTACCTCAGAAAGCGCTCCCTCAGTACCTCAGAAAGTGCCCAATCAATGCCTCTGAAAGTGTTCCCTCAATACCTCAGAAATTGCTCCCTCAATACTTCAGATATTTCTCTCTCAATACCTCAGAAAGTGCTCCCTCAATACGTCAGATCGTTCTCCCTCAATATCTCAGATAGTTCTCCCTCAATACCTCAGAACGTGCTCCCTCAATACCTCAGAATGTGCTCCCACAATACCTTAGAATGTGCTCCCTCAACAGCTCAGATATTACTCCCTCAGTACATCAGTATAATGTGCTCTCAATTCCTCAGATAGTTCTCCCTCAGTACCTCAGACAGTGCTCCCTCAATAGCTCAGAAAGTGCTCCCTCAGTACCTCAGTCAGTGCTCCCTCAATAGCTCAGAAAGTGCTCACTCATCGACCTCAGAAGTACTCCCTCAGTACCATCGAAAGTGTTCCCTGAGTACATCAGAAAGTGCTCCCACAATAGCTCAGAAAGTGCTCCCTCAGTACCTCAGATTGTTCTCCCTCAGTACCTCAGAAGAGGCTCCCACAATATCTCAAAATGTGCTCCCTCAGTACCTCAGATAGTGATCCCTCAACACCTCAGAATGTGCTCCCTCAATACCTCAGATATTGCTTCCACAGTACAACAGATAGTGCTTTCTCAGTTCCTCAGATAGTACTCCGTTACTACCTCAGAGAGTGCTCCCTCAATACCTTTGATTGTGCTCCCTCAATATTCAGGTACTGCTCCCTCAGTACCTCAGATAATTCTCCCTCAGTATCTCAGATAGTGTTTCCACAGTATATCTGATAGTGCTCCCTCAATAACTCAGATAGTGCTCCCTCAGTAATTCAGATAGTTCTCCCTCAATGCATCAGATACTGCTTCCTCTATACATCAGATAGTGCTCCCTCAATAACTCAGAAAGTGCTCCCTCAACACCTCAGAAAGTGCTCCCTCAATATCTCGAAAAGTGCTCTCTCAGTACCTCAGATAGTGCTCCCTCAATACCTCAGAAGGTGCTCCCTTAGTACCTCAGTTAGTACTCCCTCATTACCTCAGATAGTGCTCCCTCAGTACCTCAGATAGTGCTTCCTCAAAACCCAGAAAGTGTTCCCTCAATATCTCAGTTAGTACTCCCCCAATACCTCAGATAGTGCTCCCTCCGTACCTCAGAAAGTGCTCCCAAAGTACCTCAGAAAGTGCTCACTCAATACCTCAGAAAGTGCTCCCTCAGTACCTCAGAAAGTGCTCCCTCAGTGCCTCAGAAAGTGCTCCCTCAATACTTCTAAAGGTGCTCCCTCAATACCTCAGATATTTTTCCCTCAATGCCTCAGAAATTGCTCCCTCAATACGTCAGATCGTTCTCCCTCAATATCTCAGATAGTTCTCCCTGAATACCTCAGAAAGTGCTCCCTGAATACCTCAGAATGTGCTCCCACAATACCTTAGATTGTGCTCCCTCAATAGATCAGATATTTTTCCCTCAGTACATCAGATAATGTGCTCTCAATTCCTCAGATAGTTCTCCCTCAATAGCTCAGATAGTGCTCCCTCAGTACCTCAGATAGTGCTCCCTCAATAGCTCAGAAAGTGCTCCCTCAGTACCTCAGACAGTGCTCCCTCAACAGCTCAGAAAATGCTCTCTCATGTACCTCAGAAAGTACTCCCTCAGTACCATGGAACGTGTTCCCTGAGAACATCTGAAAGTGCTCCCTCAATAGCTCAGAAAGTGCTCCCTCAATACCTCAGATTGTTCTCCCTCAGTACCTCAGAAGATGCTCCCTCAATATCTCAAAATGTGCTCCCTCAGTACCTCAGATAGTGCTCCCTCAATACTTCAGAAAGTGCTCCCTCAATACCTCAGATATTGCTTCCACCTTACAACAGATAGTGCTTTCTCAGTACCTCAGATAGTTCTCCCTCAGTTCTTCAGATAGTACTCCCTTAATACCTCAGAGAGTGGTCCCTCAATACCTTAGATTGTGCTCCCTCAATAGCTCAGATAGTGCTCCCTCAGTACCTCAGACAGTGCTCCCTCAATAGCTCGGAAAGTGCTCTCTCACGTACCTCAGAAAGTACTCCCTCAGTACCAGCGAAAGTGTTCCCTGAGTATCTCAGAATGTGCTCCCTCAATAGCTCAGAAAGTGCTCTCTCAATACCTCAGATAGTTCACCCTCAGTACACAAGAAGATGCTCCCTCAATATCTCAAAAATGTGCTCCCTCAGTACCTCAGATAGTGCTCCCTTAATACCTCAGAAAGTGCTCCCTCAATACCTCAGATAGTGCTCCCTCAGTACCTCAAAAATGCTCACTCAGTACCTCAGGTAGTGCTACCTCAATAACTCAGATTGTGCTCCCTCAATACCTCAGATAGTGCTTCCTCAGTACCTTAGAAAGTGTTCCCTTAATAATCAGATAGTGCTCTCTCAATGCCTCTGATAGTGCTTCCTCAGTACTTCAGAAAGTGCTCCCTCAATACCTCAGATAGTGCTTCCTCAGTACATCAGATAGTGCTTCCTCAGTACCTCAGATAGTGCTCCCTCAGTACCTCAGATAGTGCTTCCTCAGTACATCAGATGTTGCTTCCTCAATAACTCAGATAGTGCTCCCTCAGTACCTCAAATAGTGCTCCCTCAGTACCTCAGATAGTTCTCCCTCGGTATCTCAGATAGTACTCTCTTAATACCTCGGAAAGTGCTCCCTCAGTACCTCAGAAAGTGCTCCCTCAATACCTCAGACAGTGCTTCCTCAAACCCAGAAGGTGCTCCCTCAAACTTCACTTAGTACTCCCTCAATACCTCAGATAGTGTTTCCTCATTACATCAGATAGTATTCCCTCAATACCTCAGATAGTGCTCCCTCAATGCCTCAGATAGTGCTTTCTCAATACCTCAGAAGGTGCTTCCTCAGTACCTCAGAAAGTGCTCCCTCAATAGCTCAGATAGTGCTCCCTCAATGCCTCAGATAGTGCTTCCTGAGTACCTCAGATAGTGTTCTCTCAATACCTCAGAATGTGCTCCCTCAGTACCCCAGAAAGTGTTTCCTCAATACCTCAGATATTGCTTCCTCAGTACCTCAGATAGTGCTCCCTCAATAACTCAGATAGTGATTCCTCAGTTCATCAGATAGTGCACCTTCAATAACTCAGTTAGTGCTCCCACAGTACCTCAGATAGATCTCCCTCAGTACCTCAGATAGTGCTTCCTCAGTACGTCAGATAGTACTCCCTCAATACCTCAGATAGTGATTCCTCAGTTCATTAGATAGTGCACCCTCAATAACTCAAATAGTGCTCCCGCAGTACCTCAGATACTACTCCCTTAATACCTAAGAAAGTGCCCGCTCAATACCTCAGATAGTGCTCCCTCAGTACCTCAGAAAATGCTCCCTCAATATCTCAAACAGTGCTCCCTCAGTACCTCAGATAGTGCTCCGTCAATACCTCAGATAGTGCTTCCTCAGTACCTCACATATTTCTCCCTGAGTCCCTCAGATAGTACTCCCTTAATACCTCAGAAAATGCTCCCTCAATATCTCAAAACGTGCTCCCTCAGTACCTCAGATAGTGCTCCCTTAATACCGCAGAAAGTGCTCCCTCAATACCTATGATAGTGGTCCCTCAGTACCTCAGATAGAGCTCCCTCAATACCTCAGATCGTGCTCCCTCAGTACCTCAGAAAGTGCACCCACAATACCTCAGATGGTGCTTCCTCAAAACCCAGAAAATTCTCCCTCAATACCTCAGTGAGTACTCCCTCAATACTTCAGATAGTTCTCCCTCAGTAGCTCAGAAAGTGCTCACTCAGTAGCTCAGATAGTGCTCCCTCAATAACTCAGATAGTGCTCCCTCAATACCTCAGATGGTGCTTCCTCAGTACCTCAGAAGGTGCGGCACTCCCTCCGTACAGACCCTCTGGCAGTGCAGCACTCCCTCAGTACTGACCCTCTGACAGTGTGGTGCTCCCTCAGTACTGACCCATCTGACAGTGCAGCACTCCCTCAGTACTGACCCTCTGACAGTGCAGAACTCCCTCAGTACTGACCCTCTGACAGTGCAGCACTCCCTCAGTGCTGACCCTCTGACAGTGTGGTGCTCCCTCAGTACTGACCCTCTAACAGTGCAGCATTCCCTCAGTAGTGACCTCTGACAGAACAGCATTCCCTCAGTACTGACCCTCTGACAGTGCAGCACTCCCTCAGTACTGACCCTCTGACAGTGCAGCATTCCCTCAGTAGTGACCCTCTGACAGAACGGCATTCCCTCAGTACTGACCCTCTGACTCTGCAGCTCTCTGTTTGTACTGACATTTCGACAGTGCAGCATTCCCTCAGTACTGATACTCATACAGTGTGGCATTCCCTCAGTATTGACCCTCTGACAATGTGGCACTTACTCAATGCAGATGCTCTCACAGTGCATCACTCCATCGGTACTGACCTCCGATAACGTGGCATTTTCTCAGTACTCACCCTCCGACAGAGCAGAACTCCCTCAGTACTGACCCTCTGAAACAACACTCCCTCAGAACTGACACACTGACCGTGTACCACTCCCTCAGAATGTCTCTTTGAGTGTGCATCACTCTCTCAGTACTGACCCTCTGGCAATGCAGCAATCATTCAGTACTGACTGTCCGACACATAGCGTGACGATCCCTCAGTACTGAACCCCTCACAGCGCGGTGATCAGTCAGTACTAATCGCCTCAGAGTGCCGTGCTCCCTCAGTTCTAAACCTTTCACAGCGCGGTGATCCCTCAGTCGTAACCTTCTCACAGTGCGACACTCTGAAGGCATGGCCATCCATTAGCACTGACCCTCAGAGAGTGTGCACTTCATCATTACTGACCCTCTCACTGCACAGCAATCTCTCAGTCCAGGCCCTCTCACAATTCTGCACACCCTCCACACTGACCCTCTGACAATGCTGCACTCCCTCCACACTAACCCTCTGACAATGCTGCACTGGGTTCACACTGACCCTCTGACAATGCTGCACTCCCTCCACACTGATCCTCTGACAATGCTGCACTCCCTCCATACTGAACCTCTGACAATGTTGCACTCCCTCCACACTGACCCTCTGACAATGCTGCACTCACTCCACACTGACCCTCTGACAATCCTGCACTCTCTCCACACTGACCCTCTGACAATGCTGAACTCCCTCCATACTGACCCTCTGACAATGCTGAACTCCCTCCATACTGACCCTCTGACAATGCTGCACTCCCTCCACACTGACCCTGTGACAATGCATCATTCCCTCCATACTGACCCTCTGACAATGCTGCACTCCCTCCATACTGACCCTCTGACAATGCTGCACTCCCTCCACACTGATCCTCTGACAATGCTGCACTCCCTCCACACTGATCCTCTGAAAATGCTGCACTCCCATCACACTGACCCTCTGACAATGCTGCACTCCTTCCACACTGATACTCCGACAATACTGCAATCCCTCCATACTAATCCTCTGACAACGCTGCACTCCCTCCACACTGACGCTCTGACAATGCTGCACTCCCTCCACACTGATCCTCTGACAATGCTACACTCCCTCCACACTGACACTCTGACAATGCTGCTCTCCCTCCACACTGACCCCCTGACAATGCAGCACTCCCTCCACACTGACGCTCTGACAATGCTGCACTCCCTTCACACTGACCCTCTGACAATGCTGCACTCCCTTCACACTGATCCTCTGATAATGCTGCACTCCCTCCACACTGATCCTCTGACAATACTGCACTCCCTCCCTACAGATCCACTGACAATGCTGCATTCCCTACACACGGACACTCTGACAATGCTGCACACCCTCCAAACAGACCCTCTGACAATGCTGCACTCCCTCCACACTGATCCTCTGAAAATGCTGCACTCCCTCCACACTGATCCTCTGACAATGCAGCACTCCCTCCACCTGACGCTCCGACAATGCTGCACTCCCTTCACACTGACGAACTGAAAATGCTGCACTCCCTCCATACTGATCCTATGACAATGCCGCACTCCCTCCACACTGACACTCTGACAATGCTGCACTCCTTCCACACTGACCCTCTAACAATGCTGCACTCCCTCCACACAGACCCTCTGACAATGCTGCACTCCCTCCATACTGACCCTCTGACATTGCTGCACTCCCTCCATACTGACCCTCTGACAATGCTGCACTCCCTCCACGCTGACACTCTGACAATGCTGCACTCCCTCCATACTGCCCTCTGACAATGCTGAACACCCTCCATACTGACCCTCTAACAATGCTGCACTCTCACCACACTGACACTCTGACAATGCTGCACTCCCTCCATACTGATTCTCTGAAAATGCTGCACTCTCTCCAAATGACCCTCTGACAATGCTGCACTCCCTCCATACTGACCCTCTGACAATGCTGCAATCCCTTCACACTGACCCTCTGACAATGCTGCACTCCCTCCACACTGACCCTCTGACAATGCTGCACACCCTCCACACTGATCCTCTAACAACGCTGCACTCCCTCCATACTGATCCTCTGAAAACGTTGTACCTCCTCCATACTGATCCTCTGACAATGCTGCATTCCCTCCACATGGATCCTCTGACAATGCTGCACTCCCTCCATACAGATCCTCTGACAATGCTGCACTCCCTCCACACTGACCCTCTGACAATGCTGCACTCCCTCCACACTGACCTCTGACAATGCTGCACACGCTCCACACTGATCCTCTGCTAAAGCTGCACTCCCTTCACACTGATCCTCTGACAATGCTGCACTCCCTCCACACTGACCCTCTGACAATGCTGCACTCCCTCCACACTGACCCTCTGACAATGCTGCACACCCTCCACACTGATCCTCTGCTAAAGCTGCACTCCCTTCACACTGACCCTCTGACAATGCTGCACTCCCTCCACACTGATCCTCTGACAATACTGCACTCCCTCCATACTGATCCTCTGACAACGCTGCTCTCCCTCCACACTGACCCTCTGACAATACTGCACTCCCTCAATACTGATCCTCTTACAATGCTGCACTCCCTCCACACTGACCCTCTGACAATGCTGCACACCCTCCACACTGATCCTCTGATAATGCTGCACTCCCTTCACACTGACCCTCTGACAATGCTGCTCTCCCTCCACACTGATCCTCGGACAATGCTGCACTCCCTCCACACTGATCCTCTGACAATGCTGCACTCCCTCCACACTGACCCTCTGACAATGCTGCACTCCCTCCACACTGACCCTCTGACAATGCTGCACAGCCTCCACACTGATCCTCTGATAATGCTGCACTCCCTTCACACTTACCCTCTGACAATGCTGCACTCCCTCCACACTGATCCATCTAAAATGCTGCACTCCCTCCACACTGATCCTCTGACAATGCTGCACTCCCTTCACACTGACCCTCTGACAATGCTGCTCTCCCTCCACACTGACGCTCTGACAATGCTGCACTCCCTCCACACTGACCCTCTGACAATGCTGCACAGCCTCCACACTGATCCTCTGAAAATGCTGCACTCCCTTCACACTGACCCTCTGACAATGCTGCACTCCCTCCACACTGATCCATCTAAAATGCTGCACTCCCTCCACACTGATCCTCTGACAATGCTGCACTCCCTTCACACTGACCCTCTGACAATGCTGCTCTCCCTCCACACTGACCCTCTGACAATACTGCACTCCCTCCATACTGACCCTGTGACAATGCTGCACTCCCTCCATTCTGACCCTCTGACAATGCTGCACAGCCTCCACACTGATCCTCTGATAATGCTGCACTACCTTCACACTGATCCTCTGACAATGCTGCACGCCCTTCACACTGACCCTCTGACAATGCTGCTCTCCCTCCACACTGACCCTCTGACAATACTGCGCTCCCTCCATACTGATCCTCTTACAATGCTGCACTCCCTCCACACTCACCCTCTGACAATGCTGCATTCCCTCCACACTGACCCTCTGACAATGCTGCACTCCCTCCACACTGACCCTCTGACAATGCTGCTCTCCCTCCACACTGATCCTCTGACAATGCTGCACTCCCTCCACACTGACCCTCTGACAATGCTGCACACCCTCCACACTGATCCTCTGCTAAAGCTGCACTCCCTTCACACTGACCCTCTGACAATGCTGCACTCCCACCACACTGATCCTCTGACAATACTGCACTCCCTCCATACTGATCCTCTGACAACGCTGCACTCCCTCCAAACTGATCATCTGACAATGCTGCACTCCCTCCACACTGACCCTCTGACAATGCTGCACACCCTCCACACTGATCCTCTGCTAAAGCTGCACTCCCTTCACACTGACCCTCTGACAATGCTGCACTCTCTCCACACTGATCCTCTGACAATACTGCACTCCCTCGATACTGATCCTGTGACAATGCTGCATTCCCTCCACACTGACACTCTGACAATGCTGCACTCCCTCCACACTGACCCTCTGACAATGCTGCACTCCCTCCACACTGATCCTCTGAAAATGCTGCACTCCCTCCACACTGATCCTCTGACAATGCTGCACTCCCTCCACACTGACCCTCTGACAACGCTGCACACCCTCCACACTGATCCTCTGACAATGCTGCACTCCCTCCACACTCACCCTCTGACAATGCTGCATTCCCTCCACACTGACCCTCTGACAATGCTGCACTCCCTCCACACTGACCCTCTGACAATGCTGCTCTCCCTCCACACTGATCCTCTGACAATGCTGCTCTCCCTCCACACTGATCCTATGACAATGCTGCACTCCCTCCACACTGACCCTCTGACAATGCTGCATTCCCTCCACACTGATCCTCTTATAGTGATCCACTCCCTCAGCACTGACTCTCTGACTGTGTGGAAGTGGTCCTATTCTGACCTCCAACAGTGTGGCCCAATCACAGCACAAAACCTCTGACAGTACAGCACTCCATCATAACTGACTCTCTGACAGTGCAGCACTGCCTCAGTACTGACTCATTGACAGTGTAGCAGTCCCTCAGCACTGACCTTCTGCCTCGGTCCTGCACATCTGACAGTCCAGCAGTACCTCAGTACTGTGTTTCTGACAGTGCAGCACTCTCTATGTACTAACCCTCTGACAGTGCAGCACTCTCTCAGTATTGACCCTCTGACAGTGCAGCACTCTCTCAGTACTGCCCCTTTGTCAATGAGGCACTCCCTCAGTACTGCCCCTCTGATGGTGCAGTGCTCCATTAGTGCAGATCCTCTTATAGTGAGGCTTGCCGTCTGGACTGAAACTCTGACAGTGTGATGCTCACTCAGTACTGACTCTCTGACAGTGCAGCACTCCCTCAGAACTGACTCTGTGACAGTCCAGCACTCCCTCAGAACTGACCATCTGACAGTGCAGCACTCTCTCAGTACTGACCATCTGACAGTGCAGCACTCTCTCAGTACTTACCATCTGACAGTGCAGCACTCTCTCAGTACTGACCATCTGACAGTGCAGCACTCTCTCAGTACTGACCATCTGACAGTGCAGCACTCTCTCAGCACTGACCATCTGACAGTGCAGTACTCTCTCAGTACTGACCCTCTGACAGTGCAGCACTCTCTCTGTACTGACTCTCTGAAATTGCACTGACTCAGAATTGACACTCTCACTGTGTAGTGCACCCTCAGTAGTGACCTTTTGGTAATGCGTGCTCCCTCAGTGCTGACCCTCTGACAGTGTAGTGCTCGTTCAGTACTGATCCTCTGATGGTGGAGTGCTCTCAGAGTACAGAGCCTCAGACAGTGCGGCATTCCCTCTGGACTGAACCACTGACAGCGTGGTGCTCATTCAGTACTGACCCTTTGACAGTGTCCTTGTCTGATATAAACGAGGTTGCCGAACACTACTTCTTCCGTAATAATGTTTGTTTCCAGGTCCTCACCTACATTTGTCTCTTTATAACTTACTGGCATGTTATAAGTTACCTCCACCGTGAAGACTGAGACAAAATACAATGCCTCGGCCAGTTCATCCAATCGCATAACTAAATGTCCCTTCTCATCCTCGAAAGGACCAACATTTACTTTTGCCACTCTTTCTTCGTTTTATATTTTTATAGAAACTTTTGCGATCCGTTTTTGTATTCTGTACTTCGTCATGTTTATCTTTAAACTTTCCCCAATCTTCCAGTTTCAAGCTGTTCTCGGCTACATGGTATGCTTTCTCTTTGACTTTGACAGCCTCCTTTATTTCCGAAGTCACGCAAGGCAGATTACCCCGTTTCTTGCAGTCCTTCTTTTGCACTGGAATATACTTTTGCTGAGCACTTCTACAAAAAAATCGTTTTTGGAAGTCCTCCGCTGCTCGATATCTGTCCCATCAAATAACCTTTTTTTTTCCAGTCTATATTAGCCAGGTGCGCTCTCGTTCTACTGTTGTGTCCCCTGTACATGCACAGGATTTTATCTTCACAGTCCCCATCTGAATTCTAAGTTCTGCCATACTGTGATCACTCGTTCCAAGAGGATCCCTAACTATGAGATCATTAATTATTCCTGTTCCATTAAACAGGACCAGATCAAGGATTGCCTTTTCCCTCATTGGTTCCATTGCATACTGTTCAAGCAAACCATCATGGGTACATTTATCAACCTCCTCCTCAAAGGTACTGTGACTCAGCTGGTTCGACCAAGCTACATGTAAATTAAAATCCCTAATGATAATACCTGACCCATTTTTACAGGCATTGCTTATTTGTTTGTTTATTGCCTTCACCAGTGTGATGTTATTATTTGCTGGCCTATAGACTGCACTTATCAGTGACTTTTTCTTCTTAGAATTTCTACTTTCCATGCAAAGTAATTCAACCTCATTCCCAACAGAACATATTTTGTCTCTCCACACGGCCCCGATGTCGGCTTTGAAGAACAGAGAGACACCAACTTCTTTACACTGCTGTCTAACCTTCCAAATACTCTTGTACTCCTGGATATTTAACTCCCAATCGTGTCCAGCTCTTAACCGTATCTCTCTCACGGCTATTAAATCATTTTCATTCGTGTTGATTTGTGCCATTAAGTTTTCAACCATGTTACAAAGGCGATCAGCAATCAGGTGAAGTGCTTTTTTATTAGGTTTCTTGTACTCATGATTTCTCTAATAATATTTATGTTTGCTTCTTGTCCCTACTCACCTGTCTATTGGCGTCTTCTCTCCTCTGTTTCCAATGGCCCAAACACACCTTCCAGGTGAAGCAATACATAAACTGCACTTCACGCAACCCAATCGACTGCAATGTGGTTTCCACTATCTTGGGAAACAAAGTTTGGCTTCGGTGACCACATTGCAGACCATTCAAGTTCTGTCTTCAAGAAGAGTTCCAGCGAAACTCAAGGCATGCTGGAAGGATACAACCTCAGTTAGTATTTGGGGCCTGCAGCCTTCCAGACCCCATATCATTTTCTTTTTTTAGGGCCTGAACTCTCCCAATCGTATCCCTCTATCAAACACGCAAAGGCCCTATTGTCACATAGCCTGCAATAACACACTACATATGGTTCGCCACTAACAGTCTCCATTAACAGCTATTCACCCTGCCAGCCAGACCATCATCCAATCCTTTGTCCAACTGTTCTTCTCTCTACTTGAACTCTATCCATCCCGATTGTTTATTCCTTACCATCGCCCAACCGCCACTATATCGTCTGCAGATAAACCAACATTTTCCAAGCTATTATCAGCTCTGAGGATGGTCACTGGACTCGAAATGTTAACTCTGAAATCATTTTTCAGATGCTGCTAGACCTGCTGACTTTTATCTAGAACCATCTGGTTTTGCTCTCGTTAGAGTCGGATACTGTGAATGTTCGAGGAAGAATGACTGCACATGGCCTGGTAGAAGACTGATACTGCGTTTGTGCAATGATCAACTGCACAGAAGACAGAACTGTGTTCCTGTTGAAAAGGTCTCTCGTGGATAGTTTCCATTACAAGGTGAGCCATCGGCATCAACTACTTAGGTCAATGAAGGCAGTAATAATTTCTACAGCAGTTCTATCCTGGATGTGATGAACAGCAGAGGGAAAAACATCCCTCATGTCAGATGTGAACGGATTGGAGTCCACGCAGGAGGTGTCATCAAGTGACTGTCTTTTTTCGGATAGAAAACACTGAAACGCTTTCCCACTGTAACAATGTGCCATTGGCTATCAAAGCTAAAGGTTTAATAGGCGCAAAGGCTGAAAACAGCGTCTTCCAGATAAAATAGGTGAATGCGTTCCCTCCAGTGTGAGAGTACAGTAGTGTGCAGTTGTAAAGATATATGGAGCAATCACTTTACACATTCAACTGGCGAGCAGTCCCTTTGTCGGAAGACATCTGTATAGAATGCAGGAAGATGCACTTAGACGTTCTTGATCAGTTTCATATCGGAACTGAGACTATACTGGATTTCAGTGGGAGCAGCGGCCGAGTTGAGGTGAACCCGGGAGACTACAGCTAAGGTAAGAGTTTTTTTCAAAATTACTTACCTGTAGCGGGCATCGGTGTTTTGTTTTCTCTCTCCTTCACAGAAAGAGCGGGAGCAGCAGAGGAAGTGACGGCAAGCAGAGGGGCAGCCGGGAAGGAGAACTGTGAGTATAAATACTCACTGTTTCACCACCAACGGTCATTTCAGTGGGAGCAGCGGCCGAGTTGAGGTGAACCCGGGAGACTACAGCTAAGGTAAGAGTTTTTTTCAAAATTACTTACCTGTAGCGGGCATCGGTGTTTTGTTTTCTCTCTCCTTCACAGAAAGAGCGGGAGCAGCAGAGGAAGTGACGGCAAGCAGAGGGGCAGCCGGGAAGGAGAACTGAGAGTATAAATACTCACTGTTTCACCACCAACGGTCATTTCAGTGGGAGCAGCGGCCGAGTTGAGGTGAACCCGGGAGACTACAGCTAAGGTAAGAGTTTTTTTCAAAATTACTTACCTGTAGTGGGCATCGGTGTTTTGTTTTCTCTCTCCTTCACAGAAAGAGCGGGAGCAGCAGAGGAAGTGACGGCAAGCAGAGGGGCAGCCGGGAAGGAGAACTGAGAGTATAAATACTCACTGTTTCACCACCAACGGTCATTTCAGTGGGAGCAGCGGCCGAGTTGAGGTGAACCCGGGAGACTACAGCTAAGGTAAGAGTTTTTTTCAAAATTACTTACCTGTAGCGGGCATCGGTGTTTTGTTTTCTCTCTCCTTCACAGAAAGAGCGGGAGCAGCAGAGGAAGTGACGGCAAGCAGAGGGGCAGCCGGGAAGGAGAACTGAGAGTATAAATACTCACTGTTTCACCACCAACGGTCATTTCAGTGGGAGCAGCGGCCGAGTTGAGGTGAACCCGGGAGACTACAGCTAAGGTAAGAGTTTTTTTCAAAATTACTTACCTGTAGCGGGCATCGGTGTTTTGTTTTCTCTCTCCTTCACAGAAAGAGCGGGAGCAGCAGAGGAAGTGACGGCAAGCAGAGGGGCAGCCGGGAAGGAGAACTGAGAGTATAAATACTCACTGTTTCACCACCAACGGTCATTTCAGTGGGAGCAGCGGCCGAGTTGAGGTGAACCCGGGAGACTACAGCTAAGGTAAGAGTTTTTTTCAAAATTACTTACCTGTAGCGGGCATCGGTGTTTTGTTTTCTCTCTCCTTCACAGAAAGAGCGGGAGCAGCAGAGGAAGTGACGGCAAGCAGAGGGGCAGCCGAGACCCGGAAGCAGTTAGTGTAAGCTTAGCTGGGTTAGTTTTTTCCCCCTTTAAAAGCGTGAAGGAGAGGAACCCGAGGCACTACACGGGTAGTGCCTCCCACCCGCCCTCCTCCTCTAACCTAATAATAACATCTGTTGTGGCAAGCAGGTAAGTGCTGAATTTTGCTTGTATTATTTAGACACAGTTTTTGTTTAAACAGTTAGCTTTAGAGGGATGGCAGTGAAGGCAGTGCAATGTTCCTCCTGCAACATGTATGAGGTGAGGGATGCCATCGACGTCCCTGCCGATTACACTTGCAGGAAGTGCACCCATCTCCAGCTCCTCCAAGACCGTGTTAGGGAACTGGAGCTGGAGTTGGATGAACTTCGGATCATTCGGGAGGCAGAGGGGGTCATAGATCAGAGTTATAGGGAAGTAGTAACTCCAAAGATGGCAGATAGATGGGTTACAGTGAGGGGGACTGGGAGGAAGCAGCCAGTGCAGGGACCTCCTGCGGCCATTCCCCTCAAGAACAAGTATACCGTTTTGGATACTTGTGGGGGGGATGACTTACCAGGGGTAAGTAACGGGGCTCAGGTCTCTGGCACAGAACCTGTCCCCGTTACTCAGAAGGGAAGGGTGAAGAAGAGCAGAGCAGTAGTAATTGGGGACTCGATAGTTCGTGGCACAGATAGGCGGTTTTGTGGGAACGAGAGAGACTCACGTTTGGTATGTTGCCTCCCAGGTGCAAGGGTACGTGATGTCTCTGATCGTGTTTTCCGGGTCCTGGAGGGGGAGGGGGAGCAACCCGAAGTCGTGGTCCACATTGGCACCAACGACATAGGTAGGAGGAGTGCTGAGGATGTTAGACAGGCTTTCAGGGAGCTAGGTTGGAAGCTTGGAGTTAGAACAAACAGAGTTGTTGTCTCTGGTTTGTTACCCGTGCCACGTGATAGAGATTCGAGGAATAGGGAGAGAGAACAATTAAATGCGTGGCTTCAGGGATGGTGCAGGAGGGAGGGGTTCCAGTTTTTGGATAACTGGGGTTCTTTCTGGGGACGGTGGGACCTCTATAAACAGGATGGTCTACACCTGAACCTGAGGGGAACCAGTATCCTTGGGGGGAGGTTTGCTAGTGCTCTTGGGGGGGGTTTAAACTAACTCTGCAGGGGCATGGGAACCCAGATTGTAGCTTCAGGGTGCAGGGCCTGGAGTGTAGGGAGGTGAGGAACATGGCATCAATTTCCAAGGAGGGTGCCTGTAAACAGGGAAGTGGCTTGAAGTGTGTATACTTCAATGCAAGAAGTATACGGAATAAGGTAGGTGAACTTGCAGCGTTGGTTGGTACCTGGGACTTCGATGTTGTGGCTATTACGGAGACATGGCTAGAACAGGGACAGGATTGGCTGTTGCAGGTTCCGGGATTTAAATGTTTTAGTAGGGTCAGAGGTGGGGGTAAAAGAGGGGGAGGTGTGGCATTGCTTGTCAAAGATAGTATTACAGCGGTGGAAAGGACGATGGATGAGGACTTGCCATCTGAGGTAGTTTGGGCTGAGGTTAGGAATAGGAAAGGTGAGGTCACCCTGTTAGGAGTCTTTTACAGGCCTCCTAATAGTCCTAGAATCATTGAAGAAAGGATTGGGAAGGTGATTCAGGAGATGAGTGACAGTAATAGGGTGGTTGTTATGGGGGACTTTAACTTTCCTGATATTGATTGGGAAAGCTATAGCTCAAGTTCGTTAGATGGGTCAGTGTTTGTTCAATGTGTGCAGGAGAGTTTCCTGACACAATATGTAGACAGGCCAACAAGAGGTGAGGCCATACTGGATTTGGTTCTGGGTAACGAACCAGGCCAGGTGTTAGAATTAAAGGTAGGTGAGCACTTTGGGGATAGTGACCATAATTCGGTGATTTTTACACTCGTGATGGAGAGGGATAAGAGTGTACTACAGGGCAAGAATTATAGCTGGGGTAAGGGAAACTATGATGCGGTGAGGCATGACTTAGGATGTATGGCTTGGAAAAGTAGACTCCAAGGCAAGAGTGTAAATGATATGTGGAACTTGTTCAAGGGGCAACTATTGAGTGTCCTTGATAATTATGTACCTGTCAGGCAGGAAGGAAAGGGTCGTGCGAGGGAGCCGTGGTTTAATAAGGAATTGGAATCCCTTGTTAAATGGAAGAGGGCGGCCTATCTCAAGATGAGACGTGAAGGTTCAATTGGGGCGATTGAGAGTTATAGGGTAGCCAGGAAGGACCTGAAGAGAGAGCTAAAAGCAGCAAGGAGGGGACATGAAAGGTCCTTAGTAGATAGGATTAGGGAAAACCCTAAGGCTTTCTATAGGTATGTTAGGAATAAAAGAATGACTAGGGTAGGAATAGGTCCAGTCAAGGATAGTAGGGGGAAGTTGCGTGTGGAGGCGGAAGAGATTGGGGAGACACTGAATGAATACTTTTCTTCAGTATTCACTCAGGAACAGGGCATTGTTGTCGATGAGAATACTGAGGCACAAATAAGTAGAATGGATGGCTTTGAGGTATGTAGAGAAGAGGTGTTGGAAATCCTGGAAAAGGTGAAAATAGATAAGTCCCCTGGGCCTGATGGCATTTATCCTAGGATTCTCTGGGAAGCAAGGGAGGAGATTGCAGAGCCATTGGCCTTGATTTTTATGTCCTCTTTGTCTACAGGAGTAGTCCCAGAAGACTGGAGGATAGCAAATGTGGTTCCCTTGTTCAAAAAGGGGAGTAGGGATAGCCCTAGTAACTATAGGCCGGTGAGTCTCACTTCTGTTGTGGGCAAAGTCTTAGAGAGAATTGTAAGGGATCGGATTTATGCACATCTGGATAGGAATAATGTGATCAAGGATAGTCAGCATGGTTTTGTGAAGGACAAGTCGTGCCTCACAAACCTTATTGAATTCTTTGAAAAGGTGACGAAGGAGGTTGATGAGCGGAAAGCGGTAGATGTGGTATATATGGATTTTAGTAAGGCGTTTGACAAGGTTCCCCATGGTAGGCTACTGCAGAAAATACGGAGATATGGCATTGAGGGTGAGTTGGAGGTTTGGATTAGAAATTGGCTGGATGGAAGAAGACAGAGGGTAGTAGTTGATGGCAAAGTTTCTTCATGGAGTGCCGTCACTAGCGGTGTTCCACAAGGATCTGTTTTGGGACCATTGCTGTTTGTCATTTTTATAAATGACCTGGAAGAGGGGTTAGAAGGTTGGGTGAGCAAGTTTGCGGATGATACGAAAGTCGGAGGAGTTGTTGACAGTGAGGAAGCATGTGGCAGGTTACAGCAGGATATAGAGAAGCTGCAGAGCTGGGCAGAAAGGTGGCAGATGGAATTCAATGTAGCTAAGTGCGAGGTGATTCACTTTGGGAAGAATAACAAAAAGATGGGGTACTGGGCTAATGGTCGGATACTTGGTAGTGTGGATGAGCAGAGGGATCTTGGTGTCCATGTACACAGATCTCTGAAAGTTGCCACCCAGGTAAATAGTGCGGTGAGGAAGGCATATGGCGTACTGGCTTTTATTGGTAGAGGAATTGAGTTCCGGAGTCCTGAGGTCATGATGCAGTTGTATAAGACTCTGGTACGGCCGCATCTGGAATATTGTGTGCAGTTTTGGTCGCCATACTATAGGAAGGATGTGGAGGCATTGGAACGGGTGCAGAGGAGGTTTACCAGGATGTTGCCTGGTATGGAAGGAAAATCGTATGAGGAAAGACTGAGGCACTTGGGGCTGTTTTCACTAGAGAAAAGAAGGTTTAGGGGTGACTTGATTGAGGTGTACAAGATGATTAGGGGGTTAGATAGGGTCGACAGTATGAACCTTTTCCCGCGTATTGAGTCGGGTATTACAAGGGGGCATAGCTTTAAATTAAGGGGGGGTAGATATAGGACTGATGTTAGGGGTAGGTTCTTCACTCAGCGAGTTGTTAGTTCATGGAATGCCCTGCCAGTAACAGTGGTGGACTCTCCCTCTTTATGGGCATTTAAGAGGGCATTGGATAGGTATATGGAGGATAGTGGGTTAGTGTAGTTTAGGTGGGCTTGGATCGGCGCAACATCGAGGGCCCAAGGGCCTGTACTGCGCTGTATTCTTCTATGTTCTATGGAGTTTTTGACGTGGACAAATCCCCAGCTCAGAGTGCAGTTGTATATCACGTTGCTCTGAGACAAAGGAGCAATTTAAGGGGTTCCGACCAATGTTTCACATTCCTCTGGCCACAGGCGAGTTATTCGAGGACTGCAGGACTACTAATGCATGTCCACTTTTTTACAAGGCAGGTAGAAACAAACCAGCGAAATACAGCCAAGTGAGTCTCACAGGAGTGGTTGGGAAACGTTTGGAGAAACGTTTGAAGGAAAGAATTAATTGCGACTCGTCCAGGCAAGGTTTGATCAAGGCGTCAGCATGGTCTTGTCAAAGGAGGTGATGTCTAACAAATCTGATTACATGATTTGAGGAAGTGATCAGATGTTCAAATGAGGGGAGTGAAAATGATGTTGGGTATGTGGGTTTCAGCGAGATCCCCCACGGGAGACTGATAACGGGGTAAAAACATAAACAATTCACGATGACGTGGTGTCAGAGAAATTCAGCCAAATGGATCAGAGATCAGGTAAAAAACTGGCAAGTAGTTTGAATAAACAAATTGACATCGCGGTAAAGACATGTACCAGGCTGACCCAGAACTGATTCTCCGCACAGATGGCAAGAATGTTTTCCCCCAAGCAGAGAGTGCAGGCAGATTTCATAGGGGTACAAAACAAAAAAGGATAATTTTAAAGCTGTAACAGCATAGTGGCCAAGTTTTTAAAGTGATTTAAACAAGAATAAACAAAATGGAATTTAAACAAGCGTCTGGCAGTAACAATTCATTTGTAATTGCCACTGGAGATTCCAGCCATCTCCTTGAATGGATGAAAATGTCTTCTCGAGGATTCTTAACGGTATTTCCTGTCTGCACGAGAATGTGCAAATGTTCCTTCTCCTGTCATTCAGTTCTGGCCGTTGTGTTCCTCCTGGGAGCAAAGACTTCCGGGGTCTCTCAGTCTGCCTCTTTGTTTATGCGCCATCAGTTTATATGGGAAACGAGACTGTGCTTAGGGTATTAGGACTGAAGTGATGATCGAGGTGAGGAGCTTACTGGGAAGGCTGTTTGAGAAGTTATCTGGTCTGGGAGTAGCTTAGAATATCTGAATTCTATATTCGCCTGTTTGACCACGACTTAGGAATTGTGGGTGTGTTCTGTGTGTGTTGTCAGGCATGGTTTCTGTGTTTCGACAACATGTTTCTGTGTTTTTTATGTGTTTATGCTATGAGTGAAAAGTGTACCAGATTTTCTCCCACAGTTCGCCATTTTTTGCTGAAGAGCATGTTGAAAAGGTGCAATGTAGCCCAGACAAGGGAGGATATCAGTCGTGGGGCTTCGGTGTCAGAGACGTAGTAGTCAGTGTCCGAATCTGACCGAGCGTAGTTTGTGTCAGGGGAGGGGATCTCACTCCAGCGAACTTGTACAAGCTGGGTTGTGAGGAGGGCAGGGGTGAAAGTGCTGTACAAATCCGGCAGCAGCACATACGGAGGCCCATGGCCAGGATAATGACACCCACAATCGCAATATGGAATATCAGTTCCTCGAGCAGTTCAGTGCCCCGTGAGCCATTAAGTGTCCTGTTCTGTGTGTCCTGTTACTGATCAGTGGTGATGTGCAGGTCAGACCAAGAGTGATCATCACGATGGCCGCAGCGAGCAGCTGGATCCCTCTATGGTGACTGGATCTGTATCCTGTTCTGATTGGTTGTCCTTCTGTGGAGGCGGAGCCCTCTTTCACCGTGTCACATTCTGGTCTACCTTGGAGCATGACAGCTGTCGTTGTTGTGAGACAGACCAAGAGTGGTCATTTCCATCTACGGGAGAGAGAATCTTTCGGCAGGGGCTGTCTCATCACATACTGCCGTGTTTAAACTTGTGAAGTGTTTCCTGCCGTGGTGCGGACACCGCAGCTTTTTCTTTTGTTGTTTTACACCCCCCCCCCCCCCACTATTGCCTAACTACGGTAGTGTTTATTTTTCCCCAGCACCCATGTTGCGTGTGTGTAGGTTTGAGATACAGTGAAGAACACAAGATGCACGAATCTTTATTTAGTTTCGATCAGTAGGAAGAAAAGAAACACCCAAGTGCCCAGTACACTGCAGCTTTTGCAAATCATGGTTTACTGTCATCCTTCTACTAAGGGCTTGAACTAATCCAAGAGAGGTTCTTGTGTGCAGAGCAGCGCTGTGCAATTGGCTAGTTTTGGGGGTCTGGCTGTGGGAATAGGTCGTTCCATTAGCACTTCAAATGGTGTAAAATCCGTCGTTTGGTTTCCCTATTCTCTTACTGTGTAAAACACCAGTGGCCGACCATCTGGCCAAGACAGTCCTGTGTCCTGATGATTTTAGGGAGGGTGGTTTTGAGGCTGCCGTTCATTGACTCCACCATTCCTGATGACTAAAGGGTGGTACCGATACAAAATACCTGTTCAGTGCCTCAGCCGTTTCATCACATCCCACAAATAAATTGCCATTCTCATCTTCTCAAGGACCAACATTTACCTTAGGATGGTATTGGAGGTAGCAGGACAATCCGAGAACGACAGATCACATTGTGAGGATTCTCTGACCTCGAGGCCAGTTCGAGATGCCACTTTCCTTGCCTTTTACCTTAACTATGCAGTTTGCTGCAGAGGTGTTCACTCCTGGACATGAGCCACATGGATACCAACTGAGTTGGAAAACCTGTGTGGGAATCGAGGAGAAGCGACTCAATAAATCATGCTAAATTCCATGGTGCTTTTTAGAAATGCAGTTTCTGTTCACCTCAATCTAAAAGGCAGTTTCTGAACATCGTAACAGAAGTCAAAAGGTAATTACCTCACCTCACCCCCACTCCGGAAGAGGTGCTAACTGCCCTTGGGTGCTTTTTGTTCTCAATGTGATAAGCTCTCATGCCTGAGTCACCTTCACGTCTCTGGTTGCTGAGTGAATCACAAAGAAGGAGTTTCACCAGAGCTGCAACTGCCTCACTTCCCCACTCGCCCTCCCCGTGTACATTTTCCTGCTCGTCAGTGATTTAATGAAAACTAAATGGATTCGATGTCATTCTGTAGCCTCTCTGTCGATTCCTTCGTTTCAGTTCCAACGTGGGTTAGATCTCGGGGCGCACCTTAATACTAGCCACGCTATGAAAGTACAAGTTCAAAGGTTCCTCTGAGAGTGTAATTTCTTTCCTTGCTGTTACTGATTGAATGAGCCACTAACGTGCGAACTGCTCCAAAACATGATTCAGGACCTCTGGTGCCAATTCTCGCACGTTGAATAACGACAGACAGCTGTCAAATGAGGTCTTTCAGAGACGACTTTGGGGTACGTTTGACAGACAGACTATTTCAGGAATCCGTGGTGCGCTGTGACACCAGCGCATCAGCTTCTTCCCTGTCTTAGAACCGGGCCGCCTGCGCAAGGAATACAAATGCGGTACTGCTCTTCGTGATAGGATCAGAAGGCGGTAACTACACTCTCAAACGCAATGGCATATGATCAGAACCAGGTTGGAGAAAAACTTTACAATGCTTTGCACAGTAATTAAATGGAATTGCATTACATTTCACTCCGAGAGCAGATTTGTTCAAGAAAATTCGAAGGCAGCTTTGCAGATGGGAAATCAAGCAAGAAAGTTCTGTTCTTGTCCATGTGAAAGGCTGCAGTTGAAGAACAAAGCAGTTTCTGCCCAGTTTCGAACTAGGGATTTTTCCCATGTTAGGCAAACGTGATGACACTTGCCACTCTCTCTGTGTAAAGAATTTGCCTCTGACATCTGTGTTAAATCTATCACCCCTCAATTCGTAGTTGTGCTCTCTCGTACAAGCTGACGTCATCATCCTAAGAAAAAGACTTCCACTGTCTACCCTATCTAATCCTCTGGTTATCTTATTTGACTTTATCAAACCCCCCCTTAGCCGCCTTCTTTCCAATGAGAACAGACTCAAGTCTCTCAGCCTTTCCTCATAAGACCTTCCCTCTAGACCAGGCACCATCCTGATAAATCTCCTCTGCACCTTTTCCAATGCTTCCACATCCTTTTTGCAATGGGGCGACCAGAACTGTACACAATATTCCAATTGTGGCCACACCAGCATTTTGTATAGTTGCAGTATGATATTGTGGTTCCAGAACTCAATCCCTCTACCAATGAAACCTAATACACCGGATGCCGCCTTAACAGCACTATCCACCTGAGTGGCAACTTTCAGGGATCTATGGACTCCAAGATCCCTCTGCATATCCACAATACCAAGAAGCTTTCCATTGACCCAGTACTCTGCCTTCCTGTTATTCTTCCCAAAGTGCATCACATCACATTTAGCTGCATTGAACTCCACTTGCACCTCTCGCAAGAAGTGAGACAAATCAAACATGATATAAAGATCCAACAGAGTCAATAAATTCATTTGGACATAAAGTGAACATGATTATCTGGTATGTCAGTGAGCAAAGGTTTCAAACAACATTGTGTGTGGTCAAGCACCAATACAGACGCACGCACACACACACATATAAGAGTGTGAGTGCTCCAGTGAACTGACTGCAGAAATTAATTAACATTATCCCGTAAACAAACTAAAAACATTCACAGACAGAGAAGCTATAAATATGTTGTGTTTATGGGAAAGGCTTCACCAGATCATCCAACTTGGTGATATGTGAGGAGATGAGCACCATGGACGTCTGGATTGTGAGAAGGGTTGCAAATTCCAAGACCTACAGGAGACTCATTGACACAGACATTCTTTGTGAAGAGATTTATTTTGTCATCCAGCTTCATGTAACACCAGTGACTTTACACTGACAAGAGACCTTTCCCCTGACTGTGGGAAAAAAAAAACTTTAAGATCTGTAAAGGTTTTAAATTCAATGGTCTTTATTTAACATTATCCTATTCACATGGGGGAGAAGTCATTCAGCTGTTCCATGTGTGGGAAGGTATTCACTTGAGGATCCAGCAATGCCTTGCTCTTTCTTCCTTGATAAGAGACTCAAGCAGTTTCCCCACTACAGATGTTATGCTAACTGAACTATACTTCCCCATCTTTTAAACAGCGGCGCCACTGTTTAAAACCTTCCTTTTTAAACAGCGGCGCCACTGTATTCCAATCTGCTGGAACTGCCCTAGAGTCCAGCAAATTGGGAAAATTACTGACAGTGCACCTGTTCTGTCCCCCGCTGTATCTTTTCGCACCCTGAGATGCATTACACCAGGACCAGGAGACTTGTCTGTCCTTAGCTCCATGAGCTTGCCAAACACGAGCGTTCTGTAATAATATTTGTTTCCAGGTCCTCACCGACTCCATCTCGTTGTCAATCACTGGCATGTTATTAATGCCGTCCAGTTTGAAGACCGATTCAAAATACCTGTTCAGTGCCTCAGCCGCTTCATCACATTCCATAAATAAATTGCCATTCTCATCCTCTGAAGGACCAACATTTACCTTAGCCTCTCCTTTTCATTTAAAGTTTTCATAGAAACTTCTGCTATCTGTTTTTAAATTCTGTGATACATCTTTTCTCTCCTGTTCTTTCCTACGGATCTTTATCACTCTTTTTGGGGTTTTCTTCTGATCTTTAACGCTTTCCCAATCTTCCAGTTTCATGCTTTTTTTACCACTTTGTATGCCTCACCATTCAATGTGAGAGATGGGGAGAGAGAGTGGGGAGGGGGAGGGGGAGGGAGAGGGGAAGAGAGAGGAGGAGAAGAGAGAATGGAGGAGGGGGAGGTGCGGGGATAAGGGGATTGGGTAAAGAGGCAGGGCAGAGGAAAGAAGTGGTGGAGAGAGGGCTGTAGGAGAGAGCTGGGAACGGTGGGCGAGAGAAGGAGGAGAGATGGGAGGAGAGGTTAGGAGGAGTTGGGTAGGAGATGGAACAGATGGGCAGGGGGTGAGGAGCGAGGGGTGGATGGCGTAACGGGGAGTAGAGAGGTGTAGGGTGTAGGGGAGGGGTGTTGTAGGAGAGAAGGAAAGGAATGAAGGAGAGGAGTAGAGGTGGGGAGCAAGTGGAAGGTGGAGGGGGAAGGAGACAGCGAATGTAGTGGGGGGATGAGTGATGGGGAGGAGAGGGAAGGAGAGGGGTTAGGAGAGAGGTGAAGGAGAAAGGGGAAGGAGAGAGGTGAGGAAGCGAGGACGTAGGGGGAGTTTGGGGTGTAAGGCGAGGGGAAGTTTTGGGTGGAGTAGGAGAGAGAAGGTGGAGAAGGGGGTGGGAGATGGAGGAGATAGGGACATGAGGGGAGGAGAGAGGATGAGGAGAGAGGGGAGAGGGGAGAGTGGAGAGGTGAGCGGAAGAGGAGAGAAAGACGAGTGGGGAGAGGAGAGAGGGGAAGAGGAGAGGCGAGAGGAGACAGTGGTGAGGAGAGAAAGGATTGGGTAATGAGGAGTGAGACGAGGGGGAAGAGGGAAGCAGGGAGAGGAGAGAGGAGAGTGGGAGGAGGAGGGGGACAGTGGATGAGGAGTGAGGGGAGAGGGGAGAAGAGAGAACGGAGATGAGAGATGGGAGAGTGAGTGGGAGAGGGGAGAAAGAGGAGAGGGAAGAGGTGAGAGGGGGAGGAGAGAGGAAAAAGTAGAGAGGGAAGAGGCGAGAGAAGAGAGGGGAGAGAAGAGAGGGGAGGGGAGAGGGTAGAGGAGAGAGGGGAGAGGAGAGGGGAGACAGTGGTGAGGAGTGAGGAGTGAGAGAAGGGGAGAGTGGAGAGGACAGAGTGGAGAGGTGAGTGGGCGAGGTGAGAAAGGAGAGTAGAGGGGAAAGGTGAGAGGGGAGAGGGGAGAGATGAGAGGGGAGAGGGGAGCGGAGAGAGGAGATAGGAGAGACAGAATGGGGAGACGGGAGAGGAGAGAAAAGAGAGGAGAGAGGAGAGGAGAGAGGAAGGAGCAGAGAGGGGAGAGGAGACCATGGTGAGGAGTGAGAGGAGAGAGTAGTGAGGAGTGAGAGGAGGGGGGGGAGGACAGAGTGGAGAGGTGAGCGGGAGGGGGAGATGAGAGAGGGGAGGGAGAGAGGGGTGAGGAGACAGTGGTGAGGAGTGAGAGGAGAGAGTAGTGAGGAGTGAGAGGAGAGGGGAGAGGAGAGAAGGAGGCGGAGTGGGAGGGGGTGAGGGGAGAGGTGAGAGTGCAGGGGAGGAGAGAGGTAGAGGAGAGAGGGGGAATGAGAGAGATGGGACGTAGAGAGAGGGGAGAGAGGGAAGTAGAGAGAGAGAAGGAGGTGGAGTGGGAGGAGAAGGGGAGGACGGAGAGGGGAGGTTAGGGGGAGGACGGAGAGGGGGAGGATAGAGAGTTGTAGGAGAGTGAGGGGCGAGGAGAGAGAGTGGGAGGAGAGAGAGGGGAGGGGAGGGAGTGGGAGGGTGGACAGAGAGGAGGAGGAGAGAGAGGTGAGGAGAGGGGGAGGATGGTGAGGGGAAGGAGAGAGAGGGGGAGGAGAGAGAGACTTGGAGGAGTGAGAGTGGGAGGAGAGAGGGGCAGGGAGAGAGGGGGTAGATGAGGCAGAGAGCAGCAGGGGCAAAGGCGGGTGTCAGAGAGGGGGAGGAGGAGAGTGGGTGAAGTGTGGGGGCAAGGAGGAGGAGAGCGGGGGCATGTTAGCAGGGAGAGAAGAGGTGAGGGGGAGGAGGTGGTGGCGTGGAGAGAGGGAGTAGACAGCAGGAGGGGTGGGAGTAGAAGGAGGTGGCGAGGAGAGTTCAGGAGGTCAGAGCGGTTGGAGTTTGGGGAGGAGGAGATTGGGTGAAAGACAGAAGGGCAGATGGGTAGGGCGGTGAAAGTAGTGGAGGAAAGTGAGGAGCGAATCGGGAAAAAGGGTGAGGGCAGGGTGGCAGAGGAGAGGGGAGTAGGAGACTTGGGGAAAGAGAGGATGGAAGATGGGTAGGAGAGTAACCAACCCAGACCTTTCTCCATCTGAACAGTTCACCTAACCCTGTGGGCAACTCCCCCATGACCGGTCCAACCTTATCTGCACAACATCGGACCGGGTGAGGAAACCCACGCAGACACTGGGAAGAATGTGCACACTCCACACAGACAGGATTTGAACAGGGTCCCTGGCACTATGAAGCAGCAGTGGTAACCACTGAGCCACCATGCAACCCTAACGAGAGAGAGAGAGAGAGATGAAGAGAGTGTGGGGGGAGAGAGGGGGAGAGAAGAGAAAGGGAAAAGAAAGGGGAGAGAGAAGAGAGATGGGAGAGGGAAGAGAGAGGGGAGGAGAGAGAGGAAGAAGAGGGTGTGAGGAGACGAGAGGAGAAGAAGAGGTGGACAAGAGAGAGCAGAAGAATGAGAGTGTGAGAGAGAAAACGAGAGAGGGAAAGAGAGAGAGAGGGAGAGAAGAGAAAGACAGAGTGAGAGAGAGAGAGAGAGATAAAAAAGGCAAAAAGTGAACAAGTGACCCCCAGCCCACACGCTGTCACAGACAGACAGAGACAGTAACAGGTCAATACTCCCACGCTCAGCCCGCATGGCGTGAGGGTAATGGCTGACTGAGCGAGGTTCAAATACTCCCAGAGTCTGTCACTCAAACCCCATCTCCTCCCCAACCCAGTTCATCCAGTCAGCTCCCAGCTTCCTCTACCTGGAACACAGCTCCCCCAGGTATGGGACACACCAACAATCACCTAAGACTTTGGTACAGATTGTCAGGGTGGATATAATGGAGAAATTATATGCAGTGATTGGTAATGACTAAGGATGCAACTCTCAAACGCCAATTGTTTTCAGTTTCTGATGAATCAATTGATCATGTCAGATTTTGATTAAATGTTTCTGTGGAGTTTCCTGTCTGTGAATCTTCTTCTCATATTCAAAGAAGTATAATAAAGGCTGTGTCGGTCCAGGTGAGAAATCAGACAGACAAATAATTCCCTTTGTTTGATGTTTTTGTGTGTATTTCCCTCCTTGCAATCCTCAGAGAAAGAAACTTCCAAAAATCAATCGCTATTAGTGCAGAGAGAAAAGAATAATCAAAATAAAGTAAGAAATTGTCTCTAAACATGAACATTATTTTTCTCTCCCAAAAGGTGCCAGTCCTATTGGGTTCCTCCAGCAATGTCTCTTTTATTTCAGAAACTCACGTTATCCCTCCTCCTGGCCGAGGGTTATCAGCATACTCACAACAGAGATGATCACACTTTGTGCAGGATGGCAGGGTGCTGAGAGGGGATAGGCTAATTCATTTACCAGAAAGTTTCAGGAGTGATTTATGATATGATGGACCAATTGCAGTTGAAGCGAGATGCGACAGAGCTTATTGGCTTATAGTTGGTGTAGATCAGGAAAATGGAAACAAGATGCTCACATTAGCTGGCGAAATGGACGATGAGATACAAAAATTAAGGTTTTGGATAGATTGACAGGGAGGATTTGATGAAGTGTTTATATGGAAGGAACTCAATATCCACTGTATCTTAATGGTGTACATTTGGACTGAACAGCCTGAAGTTCAGTATTTAATTTCCCAATCTGACAAACCATGGGCTTGAATTATCCCAGTACCAGAGTCATAGTGATGTAGCTCAGGCAGTCACATTGAAGGGCCTGGGTATCTTCCAATTTGTGATGATTCCTTATCCTCTTGGTGTTTGCATACCCCTCAAGCTCTCTGACACTCTTGGTGATGAAAGCAGGAAAATTGGTGGCAGACTCTGAAAACAGTAAGAGCTCCAGTTGTTCCACCGCCCTTCAGATCCCCGCTAACCTTCCTGCTGTAGGTAAATCGGCACGCCTGGTTGCTGACAGGCTGTGTGGCTCAAATGGTCAGCAGCGGGCTGCAAGATAAAGATTGGTACTTTGAGATCATCCAGGTATGGAGCTTGGGTTGTTCCAGATCAGACTATGGGAATACTACCCTACCTCTATTTAAACCGGAAAATCCATGGCAAGATTGATTTGCAGCCCAAACCATTGATGATCCTGTAAGATAGGGACAAACACAATTTTCTCTCCAGAACCCCGCTGTCAACAGAAAGTGGCCACTGCAGCTCCCTGCACAGCCCTGGGACACAACTTACAGAAACTCTCTCCTCATGAACGGCGCTGCCCGTGTGAAAATCTTTACATTTAATGTGGTAACGGCTGCAATCCAACCCCTGCCCCCAAGATTAGATGCTGCAGGTTTTTGTGATAAGGACAGAGTTATGAAGTTGAAGGTGTGCCGTCCACCTTTAAATGAGATTGAATGCTGTTCAGAACTGAAAGCAGACAAATACCTGTGATTACCAGCTAGCAGTCTCAGCGTGTAGTGGAAAATTGGAAAGATGTAACGTTTGGCTGTGAAACAAACCTGAGTTGGTTGCTATTTGTAAACAATTCCTATTTTACCAATCAATTTAAATTATGCCTCAGAATACTAACATCCAATCGCACTTGAATTTAGAGTTTAGAAACACTGCAGAACCGAGGACTTCCATAATGTTGCCCCCACTGACCATTCCTCATGAAACATGCTCAGGTCCTCAGTTGAGGATTTTTGTGGGAACCTTTGCTCCTTGGCTTTGAACCGGGCCACCTGCCCAAGGAAAGCAAATGCGGTACTGCTTTTAGTGGAAGAATCAGAGCACGGTAACTCCACTCTGAAACAGAATGTCCATCAATGCTGTGCACATCTGTCCATATTCAGAACCAGGTTGGAGAACACCGGAACAATGTTTCACACAGTAATGAAACGGGATTGCATTCCTTTTCACCACTAGAGCATGTATGAGCAAGCAAATTCAAAGCCAGGTTTGCTAATGTGAACAGTAAGTTACAAACCTCTGCTCACGTCAGTCTGAAAGGGTGCCATCGGGAATAAGGCTATTCTTGCCGGATTTTGAAGTGGGGAGTTTTCGTATATGAGGTGACTCCAACAGCACTACACTAACAGGAAGCATCTCCGCGAGCAGCTGGTGTCCAGAGTTGGCCAGCACTAAAATGTATAGCCGTTGAACGTTTCACCTTTCTGTTTCCAGGAGCTGGTTATTCTCCAGCGCAATTGGCATCATTAAAAAATTAAGAAAATCACATGAAATTGCTCACAAAATATAGACAAGGATGCTGTCAGGGGTGCACAGTTTGGAATGCTGACGAGTCTGAACATGCTGGGACAACTTTCCATTCATCGTCGGGCATGACCTTAAGGAAGGTTTGACAACAGAGTATTTAAGGTTCTGTTTTCAGCAATATGGAGCGAGTTAAAAACTGGAGAGCATAGGTGTAAGGTGAGAGGGGTAAAATATAAAAGGAACTTGGGGCAGCTTTCCCACGCAGAAGGTTGTGCGGAATGGAATCAGCGACCAGAGAAGGTGGAGGACTATTACACTCAGATATCAAAGGCAACCGGATGAGTTTATGGATAGGAAGGGTTTAGTGGGATAGCAGGCAAAAGCTGCTAAATGGGAGTTTGTTTAAAATGCATTTCCAGAGGTTTCGAAGCATGAATGCTGTTCTGGGGTCAGTCCAAGGGCAATCAGCCATAAACGGCTCCCAGATCCTTCAGCAGAACAATTCCAAACTGCACTCCCAACATATATTGGAAACTTAGTGCACCGCCACCTCCCAAAAAACTCTGAAATGAGGGAAAACAAAGAACCGAGCATGAATGAGCCATGAAAAGTGAAGATTCCTAAACACAGTCTCGATTAGATTAGTTTGCTCACCTGATCAACAATGCGGCAGTGCCTGCAGCACACGTCAAAGGACAGAAGAGAAGGAAATGAGAGAAATTTAAGACCATATGACATTGCAACTAACTGGAATTATTTTTTCCATTCACTAGAACACCAAATAATGAGAAGTAAAGTCACCACAGGATTTTGTTTCACACCAGTGATGAACTACCAATCTCCATTCGGTTTCAGTGGAAACAGCGAACACAACTTGGCCGGAACATGATACAGCAGTGCAACCGCTTGAGGCCCGGGCTTTTCGTGTGGGAGGTTAATATGATCACTACAGCATGGACACTGGCACATTGGAGAGGGTGCATTCTCCCAAATCAGAGATATATTTTCAATAAGCAAAGTCAGCTGGTCGTGTTGGAATTTGAACATTGAACATTAACAGGCTGCAGTAAAACCAGCAACGCACACAAATGGTGGGATTCGAACACAACCCTCATTAGAAAGATAAACACAATACAGCGCCTTCAACCACTCGGCCACAAGACCAGCCACGTAAAGCGCGCATTTTCTTGCACTTTCAATGGTGCACCTGCAAAACAACAGAATCAAATTCACAGGGAAAGAGTTCTCTCATTCCAGTCCTGCTCGCACAGATGCTGGGATCTGCCCAGCTACAATATCAATTTTGCAGCAGATAATGATAACCCTTCAATCCAAACAAAAACCAATGGGAAGCTGATCCTACATTCTGAGACTCGTTTGAGCTACAAATGTAATGTCTGGATGAGAGAAATGAAATGCGATTCTGATACAACAAATAAACAAAGAGCTGCATGACATTACTGGAATTTCGATTCTTGCTTTGCTAAATGATTTCACCCATTGCTCGAAACAGGACGACTTTCACGTTTACACGGAACATGAAACACACTGGACTATAGCGAAAATGCACAAAGCTGAGCAGGCCATGTTCCACATCATACCGTGCAGCCACTGGGACTGTTTCGCAGAATAAACGTCCCAAAGAATGTTCTGCACCCTAAAACCGGAGGTGGCAGGACAATCCGAGAAGGATAGATCACATTGTCAGGATGCTCGAGCCTCTGGGCCAGTACAAGTTGTCACTTTCCTTGTCTTTAACCTTAACCGTGCAATTTGCTGCAGAGATGTCTACACCTGGACATGAGCCACACGGCTGCCAGCAGAGGTGGCAACCAATGTGACAATCGATGGAAAGTGACTCAGAACGTTAACTATATTCTCTGGTGCTTATTAGAGATGCAGTTTTTTGTTCACGTCAATCTAAAAGGCAGTTTCTGAGTATATTAATAGACGTCAAAAAGTGATTACCCCACCTCAACACCCCGGATGATGTCAAAGAGGTACTAACTGCCCTTGAGTGCTTTTTGTTCTCGATGTGAAGAGCTCTCACTCCTGAATCACCTTAACGTCTCTTGTGGCTGAGTGAATCACAAAGAAGGATCTTCACCAGAGCTGCAACTGTCTCACTTCCCCACTCGCCCTCCCCGTTTACATTTTCCTGCTCGTCAGTGATTTAAAGAAAACCAAATAGATGCAATGTCATTCTGTAGCCTCTCTGTTGATTCCTCCGTTTCAGTTCCAACATGGCTTAGATCTCGGGGCGCACCTTAATACGATCGACGCTATGAATGCACAGGTCCAGAGGTTCGTCTGAGAGTGTAATTTATTTCATTGCTGTTGCTGATTGAATGAGCCACTAACGTGCGAACTGCTCCAAAACATGGCTCAGGACCTCTGGTGCCAATTCTCGCATGTTGAATAACGACAGACAGCTTCAAAATGGAGCCTTTCAGAGTCGACTTTGGGGTACATTTGACAGACAGACAAGTTCAGGAATTCGTGGTGCGCTGTGACACCAGCGCATCAGCGTCTTCTCTGTCTTTGAACCGAGCCACCTGCGCAAGGAATGCAAATGCGGTACTGCTTTTCGTGGAAGGATCAGAACGCGGTAACTACACTCTCAAATAGAATGGCATATGATCAGAAGCAGGTTGGAGAAAACATTTACAGTAATTAAGTGGAATTGCATTACATTTCACTACGAGAGCAGATTTAGAACATAGAACATAGAAGAATACAGCGCAGTACAAGCCCTTTGGCCCTCGATGTTGCGCCGATCCAAGCCCACCTAATCAACACTCGCCCACTATCCTCCATGTGCCTATCCAATGCCTGCTTAAATGCCCATAATGAGGGAGAGTCCACCACTGCGACTGGCAGGGCATTCCATGAACTCACGACTCGCTGAGTAAAGAACCTACCCCTAACATCTGTCCTATACCTACCTCCCCTTAATTTAAAGCTACGCCCCCTTGTCATAGCTGACTCCATACGTGGAAAAAGATTCTCACTGTCAACCCTATCTAAACCCCTAATCATCTTATACACCTCTATCAAGTCACCCCTAAACCTTATTTTCTCCAATGAAAACAACCCAAGTGCCTCAGCCTTTCCTCATACGATCTTTCTACCATACCAGGCAACATCCTGGTAAACCTCCTCTGCACCCGTTCCAGTGCCTCCACATCCTTCCTATAGTATGGCGACCAAAACTGCACACAATACTCCAGATGCGGCCGCACCAGAGTCTTATACAACTGCAACATGACCTCAGTACTCCGGAACTCAATTCCTCGACCAATAAAAGCCAGTACGCCATATGCCTTCTTCACCGCACTATTTACCTGGGTGGCAACTTTCAAAGATCTGTGTACATGGACACCAAGATCCCTCTGCTCATCCACACTACCAAGTATCCGACCGTTAGCCCAGTACCCCATCTTTTTATTACTCTTACCAAAGTGAATCACCTCACACTTAGCTATATTGAACTCCATTTGCCACCTTTCTGCCCAGTTCTGCAGCTTATCTATATCCCGCTGTAACCTGCCACATCCTTCCTCACTGTCTACAACTCCTCCGACTTTCGTATCATCCGCAAACTTACTCACCCAACCTTCTAACCCTCCTCCAGGTCATTTATAAAAATGACAAACAGCAATGGTCCCAAAACAGATCCTTGCGGAACACCGCTAGTGACGGCACTCCAATATGAACCTTTGCCATCAACTACTACCCTCGAATTTGTTCAAGCAAATTCGAAGGCAGGTTTGCAGATGGGAAATCAAGCAAGAAAACTCCATTTTTGTCCAAGTAAAAGGCTGCATTTGAAGAACAAAACCGTTTATGCCCAGTTTCGAACTGGGGACCTTTAGCGTTTATGGGCTAATGTGACGACCACTACACTACAGAAACAAGCCTCAGTCTTCCAAACTGCGGCTCAGTGGCATCTAGCACTGAAAGTTGAAGCCATTCTACGTTTCACCTTTCTGTTGCCAATCGCTCGTTGTTTTCCAGCGTAATTGATATCTTGAAAACTTAAAAAATAGACATGTGAAATTGATGACAAAATATAAATAAAGATGTCGTCAATGTTTGGACCGTAGGGCGAGGTGGAATTGGCTGGGACGACTTTCCAAGCAGCATAACGGCTGCGACATGAATTTATGGAAGGGTTGTAATCTGAGTATTTACGTGTTTTACCCAAGTTGGGGTGAGTTGAAAACTCGAGAGCATAGATTTAAGGTGAGTGGGCTGAAATTGACAAAGGACCTGAGGCACATTTCCCACACAGAAGGTTGTGCGTGTTTGGAATGAGCTACCAGAGGAAGTGGAGGAGGCAATTACACTCAGAAAATTGCAGAGGTGATCGGATGAGCTTCTGGATAGGATGGATTTAGAGGGATTGGGGCCAAATGCTGGCGAACGGGACTTGTTTAGTGTTGGCTATGTGGTGAGCATGGACGAGATACACCGATGTATCTGTTTCCACGCGGTGTACCCCAATAACGTTGTGTTGCTTACACCGGCTTTAAAGGATTACTTTTTAGCGGAGCTTGCCGTCGCAGTCTGTGGCACAATCATTTAGTCTGTTCGACTGCTCACGGGAAAGGTAGTATTGTGAAACACTGCAGAAACGAACGAGTTCCTTACTTTTGCTCCGACTGAGCATACTCTGTGAAATTTTCCCAGATTCTAAGTTGAGGATTTCTGCTGCTGGAAGTTACCTCAGAAACCCTGTTAACTCGAAATGTATTGCGCGAATCGCAAAACAGAAAACATTTAACATGGAACACACACAAAACTGTCAAACAAAATGTATTTTTAGACACAGCGAAGCATGAATGCTAAATGTGGGACAGTCCGGGGGCATGAGCCATAAAGTAATCTCACAATGAGCAACAGGGCAATTCCAAACTACTCTTTCAAACATACTGCAGCCTTAGTGCACCACCACTTCCTAGACAATGCTGAAAAGAGAGAAAGAAAGAACATTATAAGAATTGGCCATAAAAAGTGAATTTCACGAATCACCATCTCGATGAGATTACCTTTCCCTTCCGATGTCTCCAAGACGGAAATGAAGGAAATGGTCGAAATTCAATAACATATGACTTCGAAATTCATTGGAACGAATTGCCCATTGGCCAGAAAACCGAATAACGACGAGTCGAGTCATCGCAGGATTTTGTTTCACAACAGCGATGAAATAACAGTTTCCATTCGGTTTCGTTAAAAACTCAACTTGCCTCGAACGTAAAGCAACAGTAGAGCTGCTTGCAATTTTGCGTGCGGGAGGCGAACACGATCATGACAGCACAGACACTTTGGAAAATTCCGCGCTTTCCCACACCACAATTAATTACCCGGGAAGCAAACCCATTTTTCTTCTGTTTTAAACAGAAATGCAGCAGGGACCGAAACAGCATTTTAACAAGCGGCGTCTTTGGAGTTGATGAGCATAAATGGCAGCGGTGGGTTTCGAACCCACGCCTCTGTCAAGACTGGAGCCTACATCCAGCGCCTTAGACAGCTCGGCCACACTACCACCCGGTCCCCTGTCACCTTTTCTTGCACTTCCAATTGTGCTCCTGCATAACAACAGATGCAAAGTCACGTGAAAAGGGTTCCATGATCCCTCTCCGACTCGCACATCTGCTGCGATGTGCCTGTCTACAATATCAATTTCGCAGCAGATAATGATAGCCCAACAATCCAGACAAAAAATGAATGGTAAGCTGAGTCTATCTTCTCAGACTCTTTTCAGCTCCAAATGAATGTGTGAGTGCGTGAGAATATATGATCGTTTATGATTTGGTCAAATTACAATAAGCTGTTTTACATTACTGCAATTTCGATTCTTGCTTTGCTAAATGATTTCACCCATTGCTCGAAACAGGACAACTTTCACGTTTACAGGGAACATGAAACACACCAGACTACAGGGACAATGCACAAAGCTGAGTAGGCCGTGTTCCACATTATACCGCGCAGCATCGTTTCAGTCACTGTGTCTGTTTTGCAGAATAAGAGTCCCAAAGAATGTTCTCCACCCTAAAACCGGAGGTAGCATTACAATCTGAGAACGACAGATTACATTGTGAGGATGCTCTGACCTCGGAGCCAGTTCGAGATGCCACTATCCTTGCCTTTTGCCTTAACCGTGCAATTTGCTGCAGAGATGTTCACTCCTGGACATGAGCCACATGGATACCAACTGAGTTGGAATCCTGTGTGGGAATGGACGGGAAGCGACTCATATAATTTTGCTAAAATCCATGGTGCTTTTTAGAAATGCAGTTTCTGTTCACCTCAATCTAAAAGGCAGTTTCTAAACATAGTAACAGAAGTCAAAAGGTAATTATCTCACCCCACCCCCACTCCGGAAGAGGTGCTAATTGCCCTTGAGTGCTTTTTGTTCTCGATGTGAAGAGCTCTCACAACTGAGTCACCTTCACGTCTCTGGTTGCTGAGTGAATCACAAAGAAGGAATTTCACCAGAGCTGCAACTGCGTCATTTCCCCACTCGCCCTCCCCGTTTACATTTTCCTGCTCGTCAGTGATTTAAAGAAAACAAATGGATGCGATGTCATTCTGTATACTCTCTGTCGATTCCACCTTTTCAGTTCCAACATGGCTTAGATCTCGGGGCGCACCTTAATACTAGCGACGCTATGAAAGCACAGGTCCAGAGGTTCCTCTGAGAGCGTAATTTATTTCATTGCTGTTGCTGATTGAGCCACGAACGTGCGAACTGCCCCAAAACAAGATTCAGGACCTCTGGTGCCAATTTTCGCACGCAGAATAACGACAGACAGCTTCCAAATGAGGTCTTTCAGAGACGACTTTGGGGTACATTTGACAGACAGACAAGTTCAGGAATCCGTGGTTCACTGTGTCACCAGAGCATCAGCTTCTTCTCTGTCTTTGAACCGAGCCGCCTGCGCAAGGAATGTAAATACGGTACTGCTTTTCGTGGAAGGATCAGAAGGCGGTAACTACACTCTCAAACAGAATAGCATATGATCATAACCAGGTTGGAGAAAAACTTTACAATGCTTTGCACAGTAATTAAATGGAATTGCGTTACGTTTCGAGAGAAGATATGTTCAAGCAAATTCGAAGGCAGGTTTGCAGATGGGAAAGCAAACAAGAAAGCTCTGTTCTTGTCCATGTAAAAGCTGCAGTTGAAGAACAAAGCAGTTTCTGCCCAGAAACTGGGGACTTTTCGCGCGTAAGGCGAACGTGATGACCACTACACAACAGAAACAAGCCTCAGCCGTCCCTGCTGCGGCTCAGTGGCATCCAGCACTGAAAATTGAAGCCATTCTACCTTTCACCTTTCTGTTTCCAATAGCTCGTTGTTTAATGGGACTTGGTTAATTTTGGCTATGTGGTGAGCATAGACGAGATACACCGATGTATCTGTTTCAACGCGGTGTACCCCAATAAGGTTGTGTTGCTTACACCGTCTTTAAAGGATTACTTTTTAGCGGAGCTTGCCGTCGCAGTCTGTGGCACAATCGTTTAGTCTGTTCGACTGCTCACGGGAAAGGTAGTATTGTGAAACACTGCAGAAACGAACGAGTTCCTTACTTTTGCTCCGACTGAGCATACTCTGTGACATTTTCCCAGATTCTCAGTTGAGGATTTTTGCAGCTGGAAGTTACCTCAGAAACCCTGTTAACCCGTAATGTATTGAGCGAATCGCAAAACCGAAAGCATTTAACATGGAACACAAACAAAACTGGCAAACCAAATGCATTTTCAGACACAGCGAGCATGAATGCTAAATGTGAGACAGTCCGAAGGCATGAGCCATAAAGTAATCACACAACTAATAACAGGACAATTCCAAACTACTCTTTCAAACATACTGGAGCCTGAGTGCACCACCACTTCCCAGACAATGCTGAAAAGAGAGAAAGAAAAACATAATAAGAATGCGCCATAAAAAGTAAATTTCACCAATCACAGTCTCGATTAGATTACGTTTCCCTTCCGATGTCTCCATTACGGAAATGAAGGAAATGGGTGAAATTCAATAACATATGACATCGAAATTCATTGGAACGATTTTCTCATTGGCCAAAAAACCAAATAACGACGAGTCGAGTCACCATAGGACTTTGTTTCACAACAGCGATGAAATAACAATCTCCATTCGTTTCCAGTAAAAACTCAACTTGCCTGGAAGATTAAGCAGCAGTAGAGCTGTTCTGTGAGACAACGGTTGAAATTTCAAGCACAGATGGGAATTGTAACTTGAAATCAGATAGCGATTGTTCCACACAAGGATGAGACACAGTAATGGTTACTCTGACACATGAGAACCTAATCATATCCCCTTTACATTCAATGGCTTTACTGTAACAAAATTACTGCGTGTAATCGTCCGCAGAGCTAGTATTCAGTAAAAACGGACAGAAACTGGCTATATTTATTCCCTTCACCACTGAGGCACAATTGCAACACTGTGCACCAACTACACGACGCACTGGAGTAAGTCATCCGGACATTTTTGCCAGAACTTTCGAAGCTCAACAGCTGTACTGACTATAAGGAGAAGGTTAGAAGATTCAACGAAACGCCCCCATTTGCATGTGACCCTCCAAGGCCCGTAGTACTTGGAAATGAATCAGTGATAAACGCATTGAGTGCAGAAGCTCTCTTGATTGGCAAAGTTTCATACTTCAGCTCTCCATCTTTTATCTTAACATTTAATAAATGTTGATTAATGCAGTGACCAGACTTGTGCTCAGTCCTTTCGCTATTCCCTAAACAATTGGTTGATAAAATTCTACGATCATCCACAACCTGTGGTCAACAACAGAAAGTATGTAAAAACCTACTCAATCAACTGATTCCCTTCAAGATGAAAATAGTGCTGGAGAAGCACAGCAGGTCCGGCAGCATCTGAGGAAAAAATCAACGTTTCGGGCAAAAGCCCATCATCATGAATGAGACTGGGAGCCTATGTGGTGGAGAGATAAATGGTTGGGGTGGGTCTGGGAAGGTATATGAGAGTGCAGTAGGTGGATGGAGGAGTGGGTGACAGCAATATGTCAGAGAGGAGGGTGGAGCGGATAGGTGGGAATGAAAATACAGAGGTGGGAAAGGTCAGGAGGACGGTGCCAAACTGGGAGTTTAGAACTGCAGTAAGTTGGGTGAGTGGGAATGAGGAAACTGATGAAGTCAACATTGAGAAAGAAGATGAGGCATTCTTCCTCCAGGCGTCGGGTGGTGAGGGAGTGGCGATTAAGGTGGCCCAGGGCTTGCATGTCCTCGGAGAGTGGGAGGGAGAGTTGAAAAGTTTGGCTATGGGTCAATGGAGTTGATTCTTGCAGTACCCTGTAGATGTTCCCTGAAGTGCTCTGTCAGAAGACATCCGGTCTCCCCAATTTCGAGGCGACCACATCTGGAGCAGTAGCTGCAACAAATGACATGTGTGGAAGTGCAGGTGAACCTTTGATGGATGTGGAAGGCTCCATTGGAGCCTTGGTCAGAGGTGAGGGGGAACATGTGAGTGCAGATTTTGCATTTCCTGCAGTGGCAGCGGAAGGTTCCGTGAGGGAATAGTGGGGCATTGGATGTCGTGGACTTGACTAGGAGATCACGGAGGGAAATGTGTTTGAGGAAATCGGATATGTCGGCAGATGATGTGATTTATGCGGAGGTTGGTGGAATGGAAGTTGAGGAACTTCCTCTGTCCTTGGTCCGTCCTTGTTTTGTTTGGAGATGTGGGATTCATGAATGGAGGTGCGGGACATGGATGAGAGGCGTTAGATGGCATCTTCAAACGCATGGGAGGGGAAGTTCTGGTCTTTAAAGAAGGAGGTCTTCTGGTGTGTTCTGTGGTGGAACTGGTCCTCTGGGAGCAGATGCAGCGGAGGCAGAGGAGTTGGGAACACAGGAAAGCATTTGTGCAGAAGGTGGGGTGGGAGGAGATGTAATCCACATATCTGTGGTTGTCAGTGGGTTTGTAAAAAAAATCAGTAACACTGACCTCCAGGGATATTTCCCTCCCTATCCCTATCCACTTTCCGCAAAGACCATTCCCTCCACGACTACCTAGTCAACTGCATGCCCTCCAATGACACACGCTCCCCTGCCGGAACCTTCTTCTGCTACCATAGGAATTGCAAAACCTGCGCCCACACACACTCCACCTCTGCCCAATGCCCCAAAGAAGCCTTTAACATCCATCAAAGTTTCACCTGCACTTACACACGTCTTTTATTGCATCCGTTGCTCCCGATGCAGTCTCCTCTACAGTGGGGCCAACGGCCATCTTCTCGCAGAGCGCTTCAGAGAACATTTCCTGGACACCGGCAACTATCAATCTCAACGCCCCGTGACCGAACACTTGAACTCCTCCTCGCCACTTTCCCGAGTACATGCAGGTTTTCAGACTCCTCCAACGCCACTTCCTCACCACCCAACGCCTGGAGGAAGAACGTCTCATCTTCTGCCTCATGACACTTCAACCCCATGGCATCAATATGGATTTCACCAGTTTCTTCATTCCCCCGATCCGCCACCCACCTTACGCTAGTTCCAACCTTCCAGCTTGGCACTGTCCTACTGACCTGTCCCACTTCTCTATCTTCCTTCACACCTATCCGCTCCACCCTCTTCTCTGACCGAACACTCTTATCCGCACCTCCATCCACCTATTGCACTCTCAGCTAAATTCTCCCAAGCCCCAACCCTCCCATTTATCTCTCCAACCTCCCAGGCTTATTCCTGATGAAGGCCTTTTGCCCAAAACGTCATTTTTTCTGCAACTCGGATGCTGCCTGACCTGCTGTGCTTCTTCAGCACCACTCTAAACATTACTCTGATCTCCAGCATCTACAGTACGCACGTCCGTCCAACTGATTCCCCTATCCATTGATCTTCAGCAATCATGAATGTCCACGCCAAGATCTCTTTGTCTGTCTACACCACACAGAATACTCATTGTTATTGTTTCTTCTCCCAAATTTCGTTAACACTCATTGGTCTGGATTCAATTCCATTCACCATTTTCCTTTCCACCAGATTGATACTTCCCTGCAATCCCTGACATTCGTCGTCATAGTCAACTGCACGACCAATTGTTGCATCATCAGCAAACTTCCGAATTTTGGCTCCTACAACTAAGTCTAAATCATTGGTCTACATCAGAAATTTTTTTTTCTCGGTATTTTTCTTTTGTTGAATTTTGGTCATTATTTATTTAAGATTTAATTGTATATCAATGTTTGTACTTGAGAGTTTTGTTTATTTTTGTAAACTTGTAAAAATGTTAACTTTCACGTGGTTTGCTGGCAGTGAGGAGGGAAACCAAATATTTCGTGTCGAGTCTCAAGGAGACATTTTCCATCTCCGAGAAGACATACCCATGTTCTCCATGTAGGTCACAAGCTGCAGAGAATAGTTAACTCTACTGGAATGAAAGCATTGTGGCTGCTGTCCGGATTATGGATAGCATGACGTTCATTGCAGGATCACGCACTAATTCAACTGCATTAATGTTAGAAGAGTTTATTCAAAAGCCTGAACCTCTCTCTCTCTCTCTTTCTCTTTCTCTCTCTGTCCCAATCGAAATAGGGAGTGGGTGTGGTTGGGTGGAACGTTCCAAGAGGCTCTTAAACTATCGAGAATCATGTGACCCGAATGAAAAGAAAAGCCATGGAATTTATCACCGTAACAGTGTCTGTTTAGAACATCATGAGTGATTGACCATCCCCCTTAATGTTCAATGCACTCACCTCTTATTCACTTACTAAGCTTCATTCATTGCTCATGTTGCCATCATCCCAGAGATTAGTCTAGTGAGACTTGTGAGAATGTCTATCCACAGTATCCCAACTACTGCCTCAACTACTGCCTCAACAACACTCTCAGTGATGAACGCAATAATCCTTTTCTCTCACTTAGACATCGCCGTTTCTTTCCTGTGCCATAAAACATTACTCTCTATGCACGATGACTGACCTGGAATTTATAAGTCCCTTACATCTGTACGTCAGCCTATGGTGCATCATTCTCGGAGAAAATTACAATGAGATTCAATTTACCTTAAATAGGGAATGATCACCTACCTGAATAGAAATGAGCTGTAGGAATACGGGAAACAGGCAGAGGGAGGGAGCTATCTTTACTTTTGTTCTTCTCTCACAGGATGTATGCACCCCTGGTCAGGGAATCATGTTATGCCAACCTTAAACTGAGTGGCAGGTTCAGTTGTTCCACAGGACACTAAAAAGTAAAATACATTGCTGGGGGTTTGTGGTGTTACAACACAAGATAAATTCTCCTGCTTAATTAAAACCAGCAACAGAGAAAAGATTTGTCCCATACAGTAATCTGTGATAATTCTAGAATCCAAAACTATTTAAAGTAAAAAATTAACAACTTTATTTCTTAAAGTATAACAGAGAATAATAAACGAACGACTATTTACAACTTATACCTCTAACCTATCTTTTACCTCCCCACCCCCACCACAATACTAGTCCGATAAGACTCCGAATTAAGATTTACAAAACAAAGTTCTTATCTCAAAACCAGGAAGCTTTCTGCTCTTTTTCATATTCCTTTCTTATTTTCTTCTTGGGGATTCTGCTTCACCAATTACGAATCAATAAATGTACCTTTAAGACAGCTATTTTTCAGGCAGTCTGCATGCTGGTAGCTTGGCAGTTCTTCTCTCAACTGTTCAATTTCCATGGTCTTGTACCCCCAAAACATTGGATTGTCATTGGCTTTTAAGATTGTCAGTACACTAAAATCAAACTTGATTGGAGGTGTGTATTTTGGGATATAATTTAAAATGTTTGGCTGAATTTGTTTTTGGCTCGACACAATGAGCTAATTTAGTTGTCCGACCAAATGTTACATTATATCTATTTTTCAGAACACTTGGTGCTGTCAGGTATTTATTACTGGCTTTTAATTCTCTAGAAAGTGCAGTACACACACATGTTCATCACAGAAGCCAGACGGAAACCAAACTAGGGAAGTATGACACGTTGACTTCTCTAAAGGACTTGAGCCAAGCTTTTATAACAAATGATAATGGATGCTTTTAAATTCCACCAATTTCCTTCACGATATATCAACACTATTTTTCTGTGGTGCTAGATTATGAGTCAATACCTTGACCATCATAAACTGTTTTCCCGTCTGTGCAGAGAACGAGTTAAACATCAACAAGAGCAATTATTTAGTGATGGACATGTGATGAGAAGGATCTCGAAACTGTTGCATCCGGATTGAACAAAGGCACAAATCGTGGATAATTCAGAAGTTGCACTGAGACTGCGGATGAGACTGAGATATCATAATGGTGGTATTGCACAGGATTGGTGAGTGTGGAGGTCATGGAGATGTAAATCTGTGAAGGGAAAACTGGATTATTGAGTTTGAGAAAAGTTTGGTTCCTTCTCGCATCTCTGTGAATAATTCATAAATAGTCGTTTGATAGTAATAATTCATAAGGAAACGAACTTTTGTTTGGGACTGAAGACATTGACTTGCATTTTCCTAAATCTATATATCATGAGCAGAAATTCAGTTCAACCCGGCTTAGTAGACAAATTTGGTGACTTACCAGGAACACCAACTATAGCGAGGATGGGATAGTAACCACCTTGAATAATCCAAAGGATATTCTGGATCCGTGATGCTAATGATATCCAAGGCCGAGAAAGCCAGTAAAGACCATCAGATAAACTCCTGTGCATTGCTGTAACATTCCAGTCTATTGTTTTCAGATTCTGATCCATTGTTGGAACATTCCAGTCTATTGTTCTCAGATTCTGATCCATTGTTGGAACATTCCAGTCTAATGTTCTCAGATTCTGATCTAATGTGGGAACATTCCAATCCAAGGTCCTCACATTCTGAACCATTATTGTAGCATTCAGTCTAATGTTCGCAGATTCTTATCTTTTCTCCCCCTCTCTCTCGTGCTGCAGATCCCTGTTAGTGCTGTCAGTGATGTTCCTACTCGAACTATGGGATAACTCATTGAGAGAGCCCATTTATCATTCAATGATGGAAACACTTCACTGGGATAATTAGGATCCACGGAGATTGACAATAATCACAGTCACTGAACAAATAGCTCCAGTTAACCCCTTTCAATTCAATACTGATTTTATTAAAATTCAAAAGAACGTTTAATATTTACACATTTGGCATGCATTATGTCGGGGTGACTAAGGGAAGGAATATTGGAATGGTTGTGTGTAATGGATATGGGAGTAATATCAAAGGATTGTCAGAACATAAACAAGTTTCTCCATTTATAAATGGAAACATAAAGTCTGTAACTACTGATCAGTGATTATAATGTCAGTAAAACATGGAGAGAACTTTTCTAGCCCATAATCTGACAGGGAAATGTGCCTACAGGCAACCTGATTTATAGCAGACAAATGGTCATTAATATGTTAACAGAGAATATGGAGTCATATACAATTCAGATGGTTATTCGAGGATCAGAGAGGGCAGGTGAGGGTCCTGATGTTAATGTTATCGACGATAGTCAACTGTGACTAAGTAACATTCACTGGATTTAAATTCCAGTGTGATTATGATATTGGGGTCATGTCTACTGAGACTGGAGGGAGAGAACATGATATTTCCCAGTCATCAGTATTGGAATGTTACTCTTTATAAATCATATTAAGATCAAATTCCAGGATGCATCTCCAATAAGGAATGAGGAGATCTAATATTAACCATACAACGAGAAGACATAGGAGCAGAAATTTGGCCATTCAGCCCATTGATCCTGCTCCCTCATTCAATGATGGCTGTGAAGCTTCTCAACTCCGTTCTCCCGCTTTCTACTTGTAACCATTGATCGTCATTACAATAAAGAACCTATCTGTCTCACTCTTAAATATGCTCAATGACCTTGCCTCGGCAGCCTTCTGTAGTAGTGAATTCCGTAGATTCACCACTCTCTGGCTGAAGAGGTTACTCCTTATCTCTGTTCTAAAGGCCTCCTCTTAACTCTGTACCCACGGGTCCTACTCTCTCCTTCCATTGGAAATATATTTCCAATATCCACTCTGTCGAAGTCATTCGGTATTCTGTAAGTTTCAATTATAACTCCTAATATCCTTCTGTACTCTATGAAATATAGTCCCTGAGCCCTCAGATGTTCTTCGTATGTTAAGCTTTTCATTACTGGGACCATTCTCATGAATCTCCTTGGAAAACGTTCCAGGGCCAGTATATTCTTCCTGAAATAGGGGATCCAAAACTGTGCACAATGAGCCAAATGTGATCTGACCAAAGCCTTATAGAGCTTCAGAAGTACATCCCAGCTTTTATAGTCAAGCCCTCTTGAAATAAATGCCATAAATGTATTTGTCTTCATAACTACTGACGACATGCACGTTTACCTTTCGAAACTCCAGGACTAGATCTCCGTCGTCTTATTGCACTTCAGACTTCTGGACTTGCTCGCTATTTAGAAAATAGGCCATGTCTGTATTCGTCCTGACAAGGTGAATGATGTTACACTTGCCCACGTTATACTCCATCTGACACTTCTTTGCTCACTCTCCTAACCTGTGCAAATCCTTTAGCATGAGAAAGTGAGGACCGCAGATGCTGGAGATCAAAGTCAAAACATGTGGTGCTCGAAATGCACAGCCAGTCATGCAGCATCCGAGGAGCAGGAGATTCAACGTTTCAGGCATAAAGTCTTCATCAGGAATGGGGGGGGGGGTGTAATGGGGCTGTGTGATAAATAGGAGGGGCTAGGCTGGGAGGAAGGCAGCTTAGAAGGCGATAGCTGGATGAAGTGGTGATAGTGATAGGTCAGAATGGAAGGTGGAGTGGATAGATGAGAAGGAAGATGGACAAATAGGAAAGTTCAAGAGGGAGGTTCTGAGTTGGAGGGTTAGATCTGGGATAAGGTGGTGGGAGGGGAGATGAGGAAACTGGTGAAATTGCCCTTCATACCGTGTGGTTGGAGGGTCCCAAGGCGGAAGATGATGCGTTCTTCCTCCAGACGACTGCTGGCTAGAATTTGGCAGTGGAGGAAGCGTAAAACTTGCATGTCCTTGGTATAATAGCGGGGAGGGGGGGGGGGGAGTTGAAGTGTTCAAGCACAGGGAAGTGGGTTGTTGAGCGTGTGTGTCCGAGAGTGTTCCCTGAACCGTTCTGCAAGTTGATGTGCTGTCACCCCAATATAGAGGAGACCAGGAGCAATGGACAGAGTAGATGAAGTGTTTGGATGGACAGGATGTTCTTTGCCTGATGCAGAAGGATCCTTTGGGGCTTTGGATGGAGTTGCGGAGGGTCGTGTTGACACAGGTTTCATACCTCTTGTAGTGGCAAAAAAGGTGTCAAGAGTGGAAGGTGGCTTGGTGGGGGTTGGGGAGGCGGGCGTAGCCCTAAGAGGGGTTATTACGGAAGAAGAAAGAACCTGTTCAGATGGGACGCAGTCCTGCGAAGGGAGTATCCAATGCCAGGCAATGGGGTGTGGACTACATCCCAATGCTGAAGAAAGAATAGAGGCGATCGTGGTGACCTTTCAGGAATCACTGGAGTAATGAACAATCTCAGAACACTGGAAAGCCACTAATGTGACACCCCTCTTCAACAAAGGAGTAAGGAAAAAAGACAAAATATCCAAAATGAATAGCTTGGGTCGTGGGTAAGATCCTGGAATCCATTGTGAAGGATGAGATTTCTGAATACTTGGAAGTGTTTGGTAAAATAGAACAAAGTCACTATGGTTTCATCAAGAGAAGGTTATGCTTGATAAATGTGTTGGAATTCTTTGAGGACGAGATGAGCAGGCTCGACCTAGCACAACCAATGGATGTTATCCACCTGGTCGTCAAGAAGCTTTTGACAATGTGTCACACAGGAGATGACTGAGTACGATAAGGACCCCTGGTGTTAGAGGCAAGGTAGACCCCTGGTGTTAGAGGCAAGGTAGTGGCATTGGTAGAAGTTTGGCTGTCTGGCAAAAAACAGAGAGTGGGGATGAAATGATCCTTATCAGGGTGGCAGACGGTGACAAGTGGTGACAGGGCTCAGTGTTGGAATGGTAGCTTTTTATTGGTTACGTTAACAATCTAGATAAGGGAATTGAGGGAAATCTGGATAAGTTTGCACATGATAAAACAATAAACAAATGGACAAGTCGTATTGATGAGGCGGAGAGGCTGAAGAAGGATTTGGACATGTAAAGAGATTGACAGATGCATTCCAATGTGGGAAAGTGTGAAGTCATGAACTTTGGCACGAAGAATAGAGGCATGATCTTTCTTTTAAATGGGGAGAAAATTCAGAAAGCTGAAGTGCAAAGGGACTTGGGAGGTCTAGTGCACGGTTCTCTCAAGGTAAGCTTGCAGGTTGAGGCAGTAATTAGGAGTGCAATTGCATTTATTATTGATGGCATTTATTATGAGAGGAATTGATGACAAAACAGGTTGTATACGTCTGTAGTCAGACCACATTTGGAGTATTGTGCGTAAGTTTGAGTCCCATATCTCAGGAAGGATGTACTGGTCCTGGAGTGTGTTCACAAGATCTTCACGAGAATGGTCATAGGAACGAAAAACTTATTGTATAAGGTACGTTTGAGGACTCTGGGTCGATATTCGATAAAGTTTAGATGAATGAGAGGGATTGAAATGGAAGCATGCAAAATACTGAATGACCTGGACAGAGTGGATGTTGGTAGGTTGTTTCGATTGGACGAGGACGCGAGCGCACAGCCTTAGATGAAAGGGAACACTCCTTAGAACAGTGATAAGGAGAAATGTCTTTAACCAGAGAATGGCGAATCTTTGAAAGTTATTGCCATAGAAGGCTGTGGGGCCAGGTCATTAAGTATATCTGAGACGGAGATAGATAAGTTTTTGATTATCCAGGGGATCAAGGGTTACAAGGAGTAGGTCAGAGAATGGGTAAGAGAAAATTGTCAGCGATGATTGAGTGTTGGTGCAGACTCGGTGGGCTAACTGGTCTAATTTCTGCTCCTATGTCTTATCATCTTATGGTCTAAACCTCAAGGAGCCACCTTGCATCTTGGAGAAGCTGGATTCATGTTCTTCATGAAGGTCAGAAGCTGATGGGAATAGTTAACTGTTTTAAGATGAAGGTGTTGTGGCTGCTGTCGAGGTGGTGGATAATATGATATTCAGTGCACAATCACACAGCAAGTGCACTGTATTAATGTGGGGAGAGTTTATTCAAAACCTGGACCTTTCTGTCTCTGTCAATGACTGTGGGGAATAGGGGTTGTGGTAGGAGGGCGTAACGTCCTCCCAGGCAGTTAAACTCTCCAGAATCATGCATCCTGTGTGAAACAGCAGACATCGAATTTATGACCTTCTCATTGGCTGTTTAGAATATAAGGAGTGATTGCCCATCCCACTCAGTGTTCAATGCAATCACCTCCTATTCCCTCACAGCGCTACCGATCAACCTTCACTCACTCCTCATGGTGCCATCATCCCAGAGATTAATCTGGTGGAACTCCTCTTCACACTCTCTGTGATAAAGAGCTCACACCTTCTAAAGGAGAGAAAATCTGTCCACAATGCCCCAAATGCTGACTCAACAACACTCTCAGGTTTGATCGCAATAATTCATTTCCCTCACTTAGCTGGCTCCGTTTCTTTTGTGTGAAATAGGAAACTATTCATTTACGATGCATTGTCACTGATTTGGAATTTAAAACATCCTTACATCTGTAGGTCAGCATCAATAAAGCCAGCACTGGAGGTGCCTCGTCAGATGGACATCACTCTAGGGGAGATAATCAATCACAAAGAATCCCTCTAAAACAGTGAATGGCCACCTACCTGAATCGGAATGAACTGCTGGAAAAGAGGATAGAGGCAAAGGAAGGGAGCTATCTTTCCTTTAGATCTGCCCTCGCGGGATGTGTGCAGACCTGATCAGGCCAGAACCTTAGGCCAATCTTGATCTGAGTGGCTAGTTCAGCTGTCCCACAGAACAGAAAAGAGTAAAACACAGTTTTGTGGGTTTGCAGTCACACAGAGACCTGACCAGGGAAGGATGACCCGCTGCTTTCTCTAATCAGAATGAGACAAGCCGATATCCACAGATTATTTTTCTGTGGTTCTGGATTTTAAACCAATGATATGACTACAATACACTGTCATCCCATCTTTCAGATTCTGTGCATAGAACAAGTTAAACAACTCAACTGCAATGGTTCGTAATGAACACGTGGTAAGAGGGGACTTGAAACAGCTGTATGCGGAATTAACAAAGGCACAAATGATGGTTTATTCAGAAGTTGCACTGAGGCTGAGGAGGACACTAGATGTCACAATGGTGGTACTGGAAAGGATTGGTGAGAGGGGAGGATATGGAGTTGTAAACTGTGCAGGAGAAAATGAATCAAGGAGGTTGTGAACAGTCTGTTTCATCATCGCATATTGGTGAGCAAATTGTATTGAGTAATTTGCTAGTTATAATTTATAAGGAATGGAATCTCTGAGCGGAAATGAAAATGTTGACTTGCCCCTTTCCAAAATTTAAATATTATGAGCATCAATTCAGTTCAGACCGTTTCACTAGACAGCTCGAGTGACTTACGAGGAACACCAACTAAAGCAAGGATAGGATAGTACCCAGCTTGAATAACAATCAGTACATCTTCAATCCGCGATACTAATGATATTCAAGGCTGGGAAAGCCAGTACAGACCCAAGGATAAACTCCTGTGCATTGTTGGAACATTCCAGACTAATGTTCCCGGATTATGATCCATTGTTGGAACATTCCATTCTAATGCTATCCGTTTCTGATCTCTCCTCACCCTCTCTCTGAAGTTGCGGATTCCTGTTACTGGTGTGGGTGATGGTCCCGCTCAGACAATGGGATAAAACACTGAAAGCATTCCCTTATTCATAGGAGAGAGAAACTCTCTAGGGACGCATAGGATCCATGGACACTGATATAATCACAATCGCTGAGTAAACAGCTCAGTTAATCCCTTTCAAATCAATACTATTTCATGAAAGATCAAAATACCTTTGAACATTCATGCATTCTGGGTGTGATATGTGAGTGTGACTGAAGGAAGGAATGTTGACGATGGAAGATCGATTGTGTTTAATCATTCAGTCTGCCTTGGATATGGAATTAATGCCAGAGGTTTAACAGACCATAAACATGCTTGTCCGCTCATACGTGGAGAAACCACTCCCTCACAAACATCTGCGAACAAAACTGTGCACAACCTCGAGATCCCTTTTAGCCCTGAACTGATTTATGTCTCGTGTTCACTCTGTCACCAAACCTGTCCACTCCCAGCTCCTCATATCCCCAATCTCCATCTCTGTGTCAGTATTGTTGCTGAACCAACCATTGGCTGCACGTTGGTAAAATTCAGACTTAATGTTTCAAGCTCTCTTCTGACCACTTTTCCGATTACAAATATTTCAATCACAAAATTGCTCTTGTCTCGGACGTTACTTCATGATTAAGACAATATATGAATGTAGGAATGTCGCTGGATGAAATTCAGAAGCAAATCTTATTAAACGAAAGATATTGTTTCAAATAATGTGTTTCAAGTCCACTCCAGCTGTTGACAGAACTTAAATAAAAATGATAAGAATTGGAATAAAAGTGAATTTCACGAAAAACAAACATAAAAGCAACATTTTGTCTGAAACCTTCATCTTTCACTGATCGCCTTCAGTAAAGAAATCTAATGTTTTTACCCGGTCTGGGTTAATTGTGACTTGAGACCCATGACAATGTGCTTAACTGTATATTGGCTTGTGGAATGGCCTCAGAATCAGGGCAATTAGTGATGGTAACTCACTACTGCCCTTGGAAGAGATGCCAACATCCCACGAATTAACAAAATGGAAAGTGAAATCAAATAAAGAAAGTAGCTGAAAATCTGAAATTATAGAAAGAAATGCAAAGAAACGAACAGAAAGTGCTAAGAAACTTGCCTGAAATGAAAGCAGCTGCAAAGGAGTGTGATTAACACCGTTGACAGGGAAGTCTGCTTTGAAGGGGAGGAGGATTCAATAGAGAAAGAGAGATAAAGAAGAAAAAGAGCAAACAAAGAGAATGATGATCAGCTGGTCTCGATATAAAATGTGAGATTCACCTCATTTATTTTTCGCCTTTCCCATCTTCCTGAATATCATGCCCTTGTAAATAAAGGTATCACCCGCTTTTCAAAAGTTCGCTTTTCGCCACTTCCCTCTCGGAATGACTTACATTCGGACATTGTTTCGCTAACCAAAAGAAATCCGAACAGGATTTTCACTTTTACGAAGAAAGCCGAAAATGTTCCCATATAAATCAGTGCTACTGCACTTTACACCATATCTGCTTGTGAACGGTTTTGTAGGAACACTCTACTTACAAATAGTGAGGGAAAACTGTGTATATCTAAGATCATGTTGAAAGCGATTTGCTTCCCTCTGTCTGTCCTTCCGAAGTGTGGTCATCTTCTTATATTCATTAATTAGATCTGGGTATCTCTGACTGGGGCAGCATTATTCACTTTCCCAGTTGCCCTTGAGAAGACCTTGAGCCTCTGCAGTCCACGTGTTTGATCTGATTTGGTTTCGTTTATTTTAGCTGGAAATGTGTTGCTGGAAAAGCGCAGCAGGTCAGGCAGCATCCAGGGAACAGGAGAATCGACGTTTCGGGCATAAGCCCTTCTTCAGGAATGAGGAAAGTTTGTCCAGCAGGCTAAGATAAAAGGTAGGGAGGAGGGACTTGGGGGAGGGGCGTCGGAAATGTGATAGGTGGAAAGAGGTCAAGGTGAGGGTGATAGGTCAGACTGGGGTGGGGGCAGAGAGGTCGGGAAGAAGATCTCAGGTTAGGAAGGCGGTGCTGAATTTGATGGATTTGACTGAGACAGGGTGGGAGGAGGGGAAATGAGGAAACTGGTGAAATCCGAGTTCATCCCTTGTGGTTGGAGGGTTCCGAGCCGGAAGATGAGGCGTTCTTCCTCCAACCGTCGTTTTGTTGTGGTCTGACGATGGAGGAGTCCAAAGACCTGCATATCCTTGGTGGAGTGGGAGGGGGAATTGAAATGTTGAGCTACAGGGTGGTTGGGTTGGTTGGTCCGGGTGTCCCAGAGGTGTTCTCTGAAACGCTCCGCAGTAGTTAAGAAGGCTAATATGAAGTTCTCATCCATCCTGGACATATTGGATTGCCCGCCCACCCTCTGACGACCCCTTCTCCCGCCTCCAACACACCCCATCCACCTGGACACCCCGTGCTGGCCTCCTACCTGCCCTCGACTTCTTCATAGCCAACTGCTGCCGCGATATTAACCGCCACCTGAACTCCCCCACCCCACTCACCCACTCCAACCTCTCACCCTCGGAACGCGCAGCCCTCCACTCACTCCGTTGCAACCCCAACCTCACTATCAAACCAGCAGACAAGGGAGGCGCGGTAGTCGTTTGGCGCACCAATCTCTTCACCGCTGAGGCCAAACGCCAGCTCGCAGATACCTCCTCCTACTGCCCCCTTGACCATGACCCCACCCCCCACCACCAAACCATCATCTCCCAGACCGTCCATAACCTCATCACCTCGGGGGATCTCCCATCCACCGCCTCCAACCTCATAGTCCCACAACCCCGCACCTCCCGCTTCTACCTCCTGCCCAAAATCCACAAACCTGACTGCCCCGGCCGACCCATTGTCTCCGCCTGCTCCTGCCCCACCGAACTCATCTCTGCGTTCCTTGACACCGTCCTATCACCCTTAGTCCAAGAACTCCCCACCTACGTTCGGGACACCACCCATGCCCTCCACCTGCTCCATGATTTTCGCTTCCCCGGTCCCCAACGCCTTATTTTCACCATGTACATCCAGTCACTGTACACCTCCATCCCCCATCACGAAGGACTCAAAGCCCTCCGCTTCTTTCTTTCCCGCCGTACCGACCAGTACCCTTCCACTGACACCCTCCTTCGACTGACTGAACTGGTCCTCACCCTGAACAACTTCTCTTTCCAATCCTCCCACTTCCTCCAAACGAAAGGAGTAGCCATGGGCACCTGCATGGGCCCCAGCTATGCCTGCCTCTTCGTAGGATATGTGGAACAATCCATCTTCCGCAACTACACTGGCCCCACCCCCCACCTTTTCCTCCGCTACATCGATGACTGTATCGGCGCCGCCTCGTGCTCCCACGAGGAAGCTGAACAGTTCATCCACTTCACCAACACCTTCCACCCCGACCTCAAATTCACCTGGACAGTCTCAGATTCCTCCCTCCCCTTCCTCGACCTTTCTATTTCTATCTCAGGCGACGGAATCAACACGGACATCTTATACAAACCGACCGACTCCCACAGCTACCTGGACTACACCTCCTCCCATCCTGCCCGCTGTTAAAACGCCATCCCATTCTCCCAATTCCTTCGACTCCGCCGCATCTGCTCCCAGGAGGACCAGTTCCAAAAACGCACAACCCAGATGGCCTCCTTCTTCAAGGACCGCAATATCCCCCCCGACGTGGTCGACGATGCCCTCCACCGCATCTCTTCCACTTCCCGCTCCTCCGCCCTTGAACCCCGCCCCTCCAACCGCCACCAGAACAGAACCCCACTAGTCCTCACCTACCACCCCACCAATCTCCATGTACAGCGCATCATCCGCCGTCATTTCCGCTACCTCCAAACGGACCCCACCACCAAGGATATATTTCCCTCCCCTCGCTATCAGCATTCCGTAAAGACCACTCCCTCCGTGACTCCCTCGTCAGATCCACACCCCCCACCAACCCAACCTCCACTCCCGGCACCTTCCACTGCAACCGCAGGAGGTGCAAGACTTGCGCCCACACCTCCGCCCTCACCTCCCTCCAAGGCCCGAAAGGAAACTTCCATATCCGCCACAGATTCACCTGCACCTCCACACATATCATCTATTGCATCCTCTGCACCCGATGTGGCCTCCTCTATATTGGGGAGACAGGCCGGCTACTTGCGGAGCGTTTCAGAGAACACCTCTGGGACACCCGGACCAACCAACCCAACCACCCTGTAGCTCAACATTTCAATTCCCCCTCCCACTCCACCAAGGATATGCAGGTCTTTGGACTCCTCCATCGTCAGACCACAACAAAACGACAGTTGATGGAAGAACGCCTCATCTTCCGGCTAGGAGCCCTCCAACCACAAGGGATGAACTCGGATTTCACCAGTTTCCTCATTTCCCCTCCCCCCCACCCTGTCTCAGTCAAATCCATCAAATTCAGCACCGCCTTCCTAACCTGAGATCTTCTTCCCGACCTCTCCGCCCCCACCCCAGTGACCTATCACCCTCACCTTGACCTCTTTCCACCTATCACATTTCTGACGCCCCTCCCCCAAGTCCCTCCTCCCTACCTTTTATCTTAGCCTGCTAGACAAACTTTCCTCATTCCTGAAGAAGGGCTAATGCCCGAAACGTCGATTCTCCTGTTCCCTGGATGCTGCCTGACCTGCTGCGCTTTTCCAGCAACACATTTCCAGCTCTGATCTCCAGCATCTGCAGACCTCACTTTCTCCTCAACGATTTCGTTTATTTTGGTCAAATGTACAATGGAAAGGTTTGTTTTTATTGTAGTGCAGGCACAAGACCCTAAACAAGAAAACGGAGATCACAGGGTCCTTGGACAGAGTGAGGCATACAAGGTTACAGCTTCACAGGAGGTTGGCGAAGTTAGATCGACATTAGTAAGGTTAATATTATTTAATAAGTGAGAGATGTCAATTTGTCAGTCTAATAATGGTAGGGAAGGAAGTGTCCCTGAGCATTCTGGTCCATGTTTTCAAGCCTCTGTGTCTCCTCCCTGTTGGAAGAGGTTGTAGAAGATTCGCACTGTTTTGGGAGAGTTCTTTGATGTTGCCAGCCTGTGACAAGTACAAATAGACGAAAGGTTATCTTCCGTGATGGTCTGGACTGTGCAGACAACCGTCTGTAGTTTTTTATGGACCTAGGCAGAGCAGTTACCATGTCAGGTCATTATGCACCCGAATAGAATGCTTTGAGTTGCCAGTATGCAGAGCACTGGGAGACGGGCGGTTTTAAAATAGTTAGATGCAACAATTGGCTTTTAAATGGATGCTCACGTTCTGGTTGCTGTTTTGACAACAACTGAAATTTAACTGATAATTTTAAATTATATCCTCTATACCAGAACCTTGTGGAGTGTATTGTATTGCCAACATCGAACCAATGAGCCATCACCTGCTTCAAACTAATCGAGAAGCCATCACCATCACAACAAAGGAGAAAGCGACAGAAACAAAGGGAAGGAGAGAGAGAACACAGCGAGGGAAACAGATGGACAGTCAGTCAAAGAGAGAAAGGAAACAAAACAAGGAAACAAACAGTCACATTTGCAGGGAGAAGGGAAGATAATAGGTTCAGGGAAAGAAACAGAAGACAGGAAAAAGGAAAACACAGGGAAATAGGCAGTGTGAGAGAAACAGTGAGAGGCAAAGTTCACAGGGAGCTGGGGATAGGTCAAGGGGAGCTTGGGGGAATGGGAGGAGCTGGGGGTGAGGACCGGAGAGATCTCGGCGTGAGCATTGGAGGGAGCTGGGAGTAGGGAGGTGAGGATTTATTTTGTCCTGTGCCAATATGTCCAGGAAGATCATGGTCAGAATGGATGTACTGAACGATGGCTGTAAAACATGTCTGAGAGGGTTATAGGTTACGCTGCACAGGGTGTGCGCTAAGCAAGATCAATATGAACAAAATCAGCATTATCTGAGATTAGAGAGTCCATTCATCAGTCTAATAACAGCTAGGAAGGAGCTGTTCCTGAACTTGCTGCTCTGTGTGTTCAAGTGTCTGTGTCTTTTAGCCTGATGGAAGAGGTTGTGAGATCTTTACAGGCATATGATGGGTCTTTGGTAATGTTAGAACAAAGAACATTCCGGTACAGGAATAGGCCATTCGGCGGTCCAAGCCTGCGCCGATTCAAATCCTGTATCTCAACCTGTCTCCTATCTTCTAAAGGTCTGTATCCCCTGCTCCCTTCCCATTCATGTATATTTCCCGGAACATCTTAAATGGAGCACCAGTGGTCGGAGTTCTCCATTTTGAGAAACTCCCTTCCTTTACTACGCTCTGTCCCCTGTTGCCAAGCCAGTTCTTTATCCATGTAGCTAGCACACCCTGGACACCATGTGACTTCACTTTCCCCATAACCTGACCATAGGAAATCTTTTCAAACGTCTTCCTGAAGTCCATGTACATGACATCTACAGCCCCTACCTCATCAATCAACTTTGGCCCTTCCTCAAATAATTCTATTAAGTTGGTAATTCATGACCTTCCCTATCATTGATAATACCATTTTCATCCAAATGAGAATAGATCCTATCCCTCAGTATCTTCTCTCGCAGCTTCCCTACCCCAAATGTCAGGCTCATCGGTCGATAATTAACTGGATTATTCATGCTACACTTCTTAAACAAGGGTCTTTAGAAACTTTCCAGTCCTCCGGGACCTCAGTTGTGTTCAAGGATGTTACAATGATATCTGTTAAAGCCCTAGCTATTTCCTCTCTCCTTTCCCTCAGTAATCTTGGATAGACGTTGGTAGCCTTTCTGCAGCAACGAGCCGTGTAAATAGAGTCAATGGTTTGGAGATTGGAGTCCGTCATAGTCTGGGCTGTGAACACAACCTTCTGTAGTTTCTGATGGTCCTGGGCAGAGCGTGGCCGTACCAGGCCATTACCAGGACAGTACGTTCACAATAGTGCATCTGTAGAAGTAGTGCATGCTAAATATCCTGAGCCAAGTGAAGAAGGAGAGACGTCTTTGAAGCATCTTGACTGTCACAACTATGTGACAGAGTAGGTTGCCAGTTATCATCAGTCTGAGGGACTTAACGCGCTGCACGGTGTCGACCGTTGATGTAGATAGTGGCTGGTTTCCCTCCTTTCGTTCTAAAGTCAATGATCAGTTCTTTACTTTTGCCGAATTTGAGAGGGAGGTTATTATCATCCCACCATGCCACCAAACCTACTATCTCCATTCTGTGTTCAGACTCATCGTTGTTTGATATCCCTCCTGCTTTGGTGATGTCATCAGCAAACTTACAGTTGGCATTGTTTGGAATTTGGCAACACAGCCACGTGTGTACAGGAAGTACAGTAGGGGGCTGAGGACACAGTCGCGTGTGTACAGGGAGTACAGTAGGGTGCTGAAGACATAGAAGTGGGTGTACCGGGAGTACAGTAGGGCGTTAAGGACGCAGTCGTGTGTATACAGGGAGTACAGTCGGGGGCTGAGGGTACAGCTGTGAGTGTACAGGGAGTACAGTTGGGGGCTGAGGGCACATCTCTTGGTGCACATGAAGTACAGTCGGGGGTGAGGACACAGCCGTGCGTGTACAGGGAGAACAGTAGGGGGCTGAGGGACACAACCGTGTGTGTACAGGGAGTACAGTAGGGGGCTGAGGACACATCCTCCAGGAGCTCCAGTATTGGGTGTTATTGTGGCGGAGGTGCAGATACCTATCTTCACTAATTGTGGTCTGTGGGTCAGCAACCGGTGGATCCAGTTGAAGAGGGTGGAGCCGCGACTAAGGTCACGGAATTTTGAGATCTGGAGGGGATAATGATGTTTAAGGTGGAGCTGTCGTCAATGAGCAGGAGTCTGGATAGGTGTCTTTGTTGTCCAGATGTCCTAGGGATATGTGCAGGGATCGGGATACGGCATTTGTTATGGACCCGTAACATCAGTCGGCATAGTATCGGGGATCAAGTCAGGCTGGGAGATTGGAGGTGATATGGGCCCTAACCAGCCTTTCAAATCACTCCATGTTTATTGAGGTTAGAGCCATTGGGCGGTAATCATTAAGTCATTAAAGCATGAGCTTTCTCACTTACAAGGTGGATGTTATGATTTGGAGATGCTGGTGTTGGACTGGGGTGTACAAAGTTAAAAATCATACAACACCGGGTTATAGTCCAACAGGTTTAATTGGAAGCACAATGATGAAGGTTGATGTTGGTCTTTTTGAAGCAGGTTGGGACTTCAGCTTTTGGGAGGGAGAGTCTGAAATTGAATGTGAATACCTCTGCGAGTTGGTCCTCACAGGATCTGAGAGCTTAGCTGGGAACACTATCCAGGCCCGTCGCTTTCCTTGATTTGACCTGCGGGAAGACTGATCATGCCTGCAGCGGTGACAGCAGGCACAAGTACATCCGAGGCTGGCGGGGCAGGTTTCAGCCTGGCAGTCACACTGTTATTAATCATAGACATCCCCCCGCCGACCTCCCTCCATCGTCATCAATACACAGTGACATTGGTTGGTGTGAGCACCACTCAGTTAGTGTTGAGAAGGAGTGACATCAATAGACTGGGATTCTGCGCCATAATGAAGTAAACTCACAACAAAAGGGGGTAGGGTGTGCTTCTACTGAGAGTCAGTGGTGCAGGGACTGAAGACTTTACAGGTGTAATTCAAGTCAAGCAACTGCTTAAACCTGAATGGAGTCAAGCACCTTGACTGTTGTGCCTTGTAGATGGTGGACGGTTCTTAGGGAGCCAGGAACTATATTATATACGAACAAACTGAACAAAGGACTTGAGGGCAGTTTTTCTAAGTTTGCAGATGATATTGAGGAAGTGGGGAAGCTGCAGAAAGGCTTGAACAGTTTCGGACTGTGGGAAAACACGTGGCTGATGGAACACAATATGGGAACGTGTGAGAATATGCACTTTGGTAGGCGGAATAGAGGAGACACAATGTTCTAATAAGATCCATTAAATCTGAAGCACAAAAGTAATTTGAAGCAATTCGTCCTCTCTTATGGTTAACGTGCATGTTCACTTGGCAGTTAGGAAAGCAAAAGCAATGTTCACATTCATTTCAAGAGAGCAAGAATGCAAGACGGGAGATATACTGCTGAGAATGTAATGGGCTATGGACAGACGGCATTTGGCCAGTTGTGAGTTGTTTTGGATACTATCTCTGGAAAAAGATCTGCTGGTGATGGAGGTGATCCATCCTGGGGATGACGGCTTGTTATAAGAGCGGCAGTGTGTTCTCAATGGAATTTAGAAGAATTGCGGGGCTTTGGGGGGGGTCTGATTGAAACTAATGGATTACTGCAAAGGTTGATACAGTCAGTATGTAGAAGATATTTCCACTTTTCATAGAGACAATGACAAAATGGCACAGTATCAGAGTGAAAGAATGGGCTGAATCGCCTAAATCTATTGCTATATCTCATGCCCTTTCGGTCATCGGGTCTATTATTCAGTATAGACTTGTAAGTCTCTGACCTGCTGTTGTAACCCTTGTATTTGTATGTTGATTTGACTTCACGTTCTGGGCAATGGTAACCCGTGTGATATGGACGGTGGGAGGATTCAGTGTCAAACAGTATTCCATCAATATTTTGAATATGAGCTGCTATCAGTGAGTCTAATCTGGCGGGAGTACATTCTCCCTACGATGAATGTCATTTTCTGTCTGGTACTTCGCGAAGGATTCGTCCTGTTACGCCAGTATTGTTCATTTAAACAAAACAGGTGCAATTTATCACAGCACTCAGCAACAATACGCCATCGAATACTGAACACACATCTAATAACAGAAAAGTCTAAAATGTTCAATATTAGAAGCACTGCTTTCCTGTTCGTGTTCAAATCAGATAACCTGTCCCATCGAGATACTCAACTTGGAACTATTTTTTTAAAAAAGTTTTTTATTGGATGTGGGCATCGCTGGATGTGCCCAGCATTTCTTACCCGTCCCCAATTGCCCTTGAGAAGTTGGTGCTGAGCTGCCTTCTCGAACTGCTGCAAACTACCTGCTGTGCGGAGACCCACTATTGATTAAAGAGGGAATTCCAGGGTTTTCACGCAGCAACAGTGAAGGAAAGGCGATATATTTCCAAATCAGGGTGTTGACTGGTTTGGAGGGGAATGTGAAGGTGGTGGGGTTCTCAAAAGTCTACTGCCCTTGCCATTCCAGATGGAAGTGTTTGTGAGATTGGAAGAGGTTGTCTGAGGATAATAGACAATAGACAATAGACAATAGGTGCAGGAGTAGGCCATTCAGCCCTTCGAGCCTGCACTGCCATTCAATATGATCATGGATGATCATTCCTAATCAGTATCCTGTTCCTGCCATCCACTATCTTTGAGAGCTCTATCCAACTCTTTCTTAAATGAATCCAGAGACTGGGCCTCCACTGCCTTCTGGGGCAGAGCATTCCACACAGCAACCACTCTCTGGGTGAAGAAGTTTATCCTGAGCTCTGTCCTAAATGGTCTACCTCGTATTTTTAAGCTGTGTCCTCTGGTTTGGCACTCACCCATCAGTGGAAACATGTTTCCTACTGACAGAGTGTCCAATCCTTTCATAATCTTATACGTCTCAATCAGATCGCCTCTCAGTCTTCGAAACTCAAGAGTATACAAGCCCAGTCGCTTCAGTCTTTCAGTGTAAGGTAATCCTGCCATTCCAGGAATTGACCTCGTGAATCTACGCTGCAATCCCTCAATAGCCAGAATGTCTTTTCTCAAATTTGGAGACCAGAACTGCACACAGTACTCCAGGTGTGGTCTCACTAGGGCCCTGTACAGCTGCAGAAACACCTCTTTGCTTCTATACTCAATTCCTCTTGGTATGAAGGCCAGCATGCTATTAGCCTTCTTCACTACCTGCTGTACCTGCATGCTTGCCTTCATTGACTGGAGTACAAGAACACCCAGATCTCTCTGTACTGCCCCTTTACGTAAATTAATTCCATTGAGGTAGTAGTCTGTCTTCCTGTACTTGCCACCAAAGTGGATAACCATACATTTATCCACATTAAACTGCATCTGCCATGCATCTGCCCACTCACTTAACTTGTCCAGGTCACTCTGTAATCTCCTAACATCCTCGTCACATTTCACCCTGCCACCCAGCTTTGTATCATCAGTAAATTTGCTAATGTTATTGCTGATACCATCTTCTATATCATTAATATATATTGTAAAAAGCTGCGGTCCCAGCACGGATCCCTGCGGTACCTCACTGGTCACTGCCTGCCATTCCGAAATGGAGCCATTTATCACTACCCTTTGTTTCCTATTAGCCAACCAATTTTCAATCCAATCTAGTACTTTGCCCCCAATACCATGCGCCCTAGTTTTACTCACTAACCTCCTGTGTGGGACTTTATCAAAAGCTTTCTGAAAGTCCAGGTACACTACATCTACTGGATCTCCCTCGTCGAACTTCAGAGTTACATCCTCAAACAATTCCAGAAGATTAGTCAAGCATGACTTCCCCTTCATAATTCCATGCTGACTCTGTCCTATCCTGTTACTACTATCCAGATGTGCAGTCATTTCATCCTTTATAATAGACTCCATCATCTTTCCCACAACTGAGGTCAGACTAACTGGTCTATAATTTCCTGCTTTCTCTCGCCCATCTTTCTTAAAAAGTGGTATAACATTAGCCACCCTCCAATCATCAGGAACCGACCCCGAATCTATTGAACTCTGGAAAATAATCACCAACGCATCCACGATTTCCCGAGCCACCTCCTTCAGTACTCTGGGATGCAGACCATCAGGCCCCGGAGACTTATCAAACTTCAGACCTAACAGTCTCTCCAACACCAAATCCTGGCAAATATAAATTCCCTTAAGTTCATGTCCTTCAGCCACTGTTACCTCAGGGTGTCTTCCCCAGTGAACACAGATCTGAAGTACCCATTTAATTCCTCTGCCATTTCTTTGTTCTCCGTAATATATTCACCTGTTTCTGTCTTCAAGGGCCCAATCTTTGCCCTAACCATTTTTTTTGCCTTGCACATACCTATAAAAGCTTTTACTATCCTCCTTAATATTCTTGGCCAGTTTACCTTCGTACCTCATTTTTCCTCTGCGTATTTCCTTCTTAGTAATCCTCTGTTGCTCTTTAAAAGCTTCCCAGTCCTCAGTTTTCCCACTTATCTTAGCTACGTTATACTTTTTCTCTTTTAACTTTATATGTTTCTTTACTTCTCTCGTCAGCCACGGCCGCCCATGCCTCCTCCTGGGATCTTTCTTCCTTTTAGGAATGAACTGATCAGGAAACTTCTGCATTATACACAGAAATATCCGCCATTGTTCCTCCACGGTCATCCCTGCTAAGGTATTGCACCATTGAACTTTGGCCAGCTCCTGCCTCATAGCTCCATAGTTCCCTTTATTCAACAGAAGTACTGTCACTTCCGACTGTACCCTCTCCCTCTCAAATTGCAGATTGAAGCTTATTGCATTATGGTCACTACTTCCCAATGGCTCCTTCACTTCGAGGTCTCTGACCAATTCTGGTTCGTTACACAATAGCCACCAGAATTGCGTTCTCCCTGGTCGGCTCCAGCACCGGCTGCTCTAAGAATCAATCTCTGAGGTACTCCACAAAGTCACTTTCTTGAGGCCCAATACCATCCTGATTCTCCCAGTCTGCCTGCGTGTTAAAAATCCCCATAACAACTGTAGTGACATCTTTGCGACAGGCCAATTTCAGCTCCTGATTTAACTTACATCCGACATCCAGACTACTGTTTGAGGGCCTGTAGATGACTCCCAAGAGGGTAATTTTACCCTTAGTATTTCGAAGCTCTATCCACACTGACTCTACATCTCCTGACTCTAGGTCCCCCCGCGCAAGGGACTGAATATCGTCCCTTACCAACAAGGCCACACCACCCCCTCTGCCCGTCAGTCTGTCCTTACGATAACACGTGAAGCCTTGAATATTCATTTCCCAGGCCCTGTCCACTTGAAGCCACGTCTCAGTTATCCCCACAATATCGTATCTGCCAATTTCCAAAAGACCCTCAAGCTCATCCATCTTATGTCTAATGCTTCGTGCATTCATGTACAGTATTTTTAATTTGTTACTGCTCTCACCCTTCCCATCAACCCTTATTTCATTCAACCTTACAGCATGATGCCTTTCCGAGTTTTCTGCCTCATTGATACAGTTATCTTTCTTGACTTCTCTTGTTCTAAATTTCCCTTCAATTTCCTTTTTAAACATCTAGCTTGTCCCCCCACCCTCCCCCCCCCCCCCCCGCTACTTAATTTAAATGTAGCGGTGTTGCAGTAGAAAACGTGCCTGCCAGAATGCTGGTCCCTCACCTATTAAGGTGCAAGCCGTCTCTTGTAGAATTTATGCTTACCACAAAATATACTCTAGTGATCCAAGAACTTAAATCCTTGCTTCCTGTACCAGTTCCCCAACAACATGTTCAAGTCCAATATCTCCCTGTTTCTGGCCACACTAGCCCTGGGAACTGGAAGCAAACTGGAGATAACCACCTTGGACGTCCTGCTTTTCAGCCTTCTTCCTAGTTCTCAGAAGTCTCGCTGTAGTATGTTCTCGATGTAGGATCTTTGGGGAATTTCTCCATTGTGTCTTATAGATAGTACACACCGCTGCTCCTGAGTGACCATGGTGAAGGGAGTGAATGCTTGTGGATGTGGTGCAAATCAAATGGACTGTTTTGTCCTGGATGGTGTAAAGCTTCTTTAGTGTTGTTGGGGCTGCACTCATTCAGGCAAGTGACGATATTCCATCTCATTCCTGACTTGTGCCTTGTAGATGATGGACAGGCTTTGGTTAGTCAGGAGGTGAGTTTCTCGTGCAGTATTCCTAGTCTCTGATCTGCTATTATATTCATTTGCCGAGTCCAGTTGATTTTCTGGTCAATGATACGCCCAGGATATTGATAGTGGGGGTGTTTAGTGATGATGATGCTGCTGAATACAAAGTGGTTATATTGTTTCTGATAGATGACAGTCATTGTCTGAATTTATATGGCGCAAATGTTATTTGCCACTTGCCAGCGCAAGCCTGGATATTGCCCAGATATTGTTTCTTTGGGCATGGACTGCTTCCGTATCTGAGCATTTGCGAATGGTGCTGAACATTGTGCAGTCATCATCGAATATCCCCACTTCTGACCTAATGATGGAAGGAAGGTCATTGATAAAGCAGCTGAAGATGTTTGGACCTCGGGCATTATCCTAATGGACTACTGCAGAGATGTCCTGGAGCTGAGATGACTGACCTCCAACAACAATGACCATCTTCCTATCTGTCAGGTATGACTCCAATAATGGAGTGTTGGCCCGCGAAACCGTTTGTGCTTGGTGTCATTGGTGTCACATTTGGCAGAATGCAGCCTTGATGTCAAGGGCTGGAATTCAGTCCTTTTTTCTATGTTTGAACCAAGGGTGTGACGAGTTCAGGAGCTGAGTGACCCTGGCAAAACCCAAACTGGGCGTCACTGAGCAGGTTATTTTTTGAGCAGCTGCTGCTTGATAGCACTGTTGACACCTTCCATCATTTTACTGATGATGGAGAGTAGACTGATTAGGCAGTATTTGGACGGGTCGAATTTGTCCTGCGTTTTATGTACAGAACATAGTTGAGCAGTTTTCCCCATTGTCGGTTTGTAAACATTCTGGTACAGCTTGGCTAGGAGAGCGGGATGTTCTGGAGTACAAGTCTTCAGGGCTATTGCCCGCATGTTATGAGGGCCCATAGCCTTTGCAGTATCCAGTGCCTTCAACCGTTTCACGATATCAGTTAATCGAATTTGCTGAAGATTGCACGGGAGGAAGCCGAAATGGATCATCCACTCAAAACTTCTGACTGAAGATTGCAACGTCAGCCTTAAATTTTGCACTGATATGCTGGGCTCTTCCATCATTGAGGTTCGGGATATTTGTGGAGTCTCCTCCTCAGGTGAGTTGTTTAATCGTCCGCCACCATTCACGAACGGATTAATTCTGATGCATTGGTTCTGTGATCGCTAAACTCTGTCTGTCCCTTGCTGTTTATGCTATCTGGCACACACGTATTTCGGTTTGGAAGCTTCAGCAGATGAACATTTTCTCTTTATATATTCCTGGTTCTGCTCCTAGCATGCCCTCCTGCATTCTGCATTGAACCAGGGTTAACCCTCTGGATTGATGGTAATGGTTGAGTGGGGGACATGCTGGGCCGTGACATTACAGATTGTGCTGGAGTATAGTTCTGCTGCTATTGATGGTCCACAGTATCTTATGGACGCTCAGTCTTGAGTAGCTAGATCTGCTAAAAGTCTGTGCCATTTAGCATGGAGATCGTGCCACACAACACAATAGAGTTTATGGAGACAATAGACTTTGTATCCACAAGGAGAGAGTGGTGGTCACTTTTACCGATACTGTCATGGACAGATACATCTGCAGTTGGTAGATTGGTAAGGATGAGGTCAGGTTTTTTTTTTTACCCTCTCGTTCATTCCCTCATCACCTTCTGCAGACCCAATCTAGTAGCTATGTCCTGAGGAACCGACCAGCATGATCAGTAGTACTGCTGCCAAACCACTCTTGACAGTCGGCTTTGAAATCCCCCAGCCAGAATACACTTTGTGCCCTTGCCACAGTTAATGCTTTCTCCAAGTGTTGTTTAACATGGAGGAGGACTGATTCAGCTGAGGAACGACGTTATGTGGTAATCAGTAAGAGACTCCTTTGTCCATGTTTAATTTCTGTTATTTCCGTAAGGTATGATTCCTTAAGTAAGGCAGTTGTTCCAATGTTGGCACCAGACCTCAGATGTTAGTAAGGAAGACTTTGCAGGTTCTACAGTGATGTTTCTTATGTTGACTTTTCCGATGCCCATTTCGATGCCAGGTGGTCCATCCGGTTTCATTTGTTAAAAACGTTGTAGCGATTGGTACAACTAAATGACTCATTAGACCGTTTCAGACGGCGATTGGGAGTCAATGACATTGCTTTAGATTCTAGAGTTGCATGTCAGCCAGACCAGGTGAGGATGGAAGATTCCTTAATTGCAGGATATTGGTGAACCAGATGGATTTGTCTGATAATCGGCAATGATTTCAATCAGTAGATTCTTAATTCCAGGGATATTTTTACATTATTGAATTGAATTTCCACCGTCTGCAGTGGCGGGATTCAACCTGGATCCACAGAAATGGAGCTGATTTTTCTAGATTGATAATCTATTGGTAATACAATTAGGAGAAAGTGAGGACTGCAAATGCTGGAGATCAGAGCTGAAAATGTGTTGCTGGAAAAGCGCAGCAGGTCAGGCAGCATCCAAGGAACAGGAGAATCGACGATTCCTGAAGAAGGGCTTATGCCCGAAACGTCGATTCTCCTGTTCCTTGGATGCCTGTCTGACCTGCTGCGCTTTTCTGGTAATACAATGAGACCTACTTGGAACCACATGTTGTACTCAACTGCCATTTCTTGTGTTACCCTGTTTTTCATTCATTGTTTATGTTATTCTGGAATCTCATCCTTCATTAAATCCTGATTGAAGTTCACACTCATGAACGCCTTCTCAACTGCTCGGATTTCATTCAGTCTGTTTTATTTGAACAGACATTTCAAGGCAGCTGTACACCAGAGAAGAGCAGGAAAAGATAACGGGTAGTTGTGCACTGTACCTGTCACCGGACCAGCAGGTCTGTCCAGGAAGTATTTATTGTGGGTCAGAGAACCTCAATTATTATGGCATGGAAGGAGGCCAGACAGCCCATCGTGGAGTCACAAGCTCTCCAACTGCACAATCGGAGAGAGAGAGAGTGTTTGAAGAGAGATTGTGTGAAAGAGAAACAAACAGAGAGAAAGCAAGTGAAGGGCGATAAACTGAGAGAGGATAGAAGGGGGAGCGACTGACTGAGTGCAAGAAGAAGAGGTGGTAGATGAGAGTGAAGTTAGATAGATCAGAAGACTGCATTACGGTGGATAACAATGGAGAGACAGAAGTTAGAAGCTTTATTTAGAAATTCCTCTGGACGGCAAGCCCTTTGTCTGGGCACCATACACTGTGAGCACTGTGCTGATGCTGGCTGTCATCCCAAATTATTTATTTCCAACAATATCACAGAGCTGGGTTACTGACAGCTAAACAGAACCCATTAGGCCAATAGATTGGTTCCATGGAAAAGGCACAGTTTTTTTAAAAATAGACTGTGCTAAGAGCAGCAGAAAACGATAACCACCACCCCGCCTCCACGACACCCCCACCCCCCCTCTCTGCCCACTGAGAGACGAGGCCATGGAATCTCAGTGAGAGGATTCACTGACAGAGGTGAAATTACGATCTTAGCTGTGGGTCAAATAATGATTGATAAAGTTTGCATACCACTTTCCAAGTTATGTAATTCACATTTCAATTTATATAGCTCAATATCAGGAGTGTATTTTAACAACCTTATCTCTTTGTACTTTGCATATATTGGTGGGTGCAGAAAATCATTTTGTTTCTGTATTTTATATTGCATAAACGCATTTCATTAATATTGTGTCTGCTAATTCCTCATTGTAGATGTATTCTTGAATCTGTTCTTCATCTGAGTTACAAAGAGAAACATTCCAATTCTGATAACTGGGGAACATCACTGTCCCTCCAACCAGTCTAATCAGCCATGCCACCCAGTCTTCTCCGTCTTCTGTCTTTTCCCCAATATCAAAATCCCAATGTAATTGAAGGCCATTCAATGACACTTCATGACAGTTCCTTAACATCGAGAACATCGTTAAAAATCACAAAACACCCGGTTATAGTCCAACAGGTTTAATTGGAAGCACACTAGCTTTCGGAGCAACGCTCCTTCATCCTCCTGATGAAGGAGCGTCGCTCCGAAAGCTAGTGTGCTTCCAATTAAACCTGTTGGACTATAACCGGGTGTTGTGTGATTTTTAACTTTGTACACCCCAGTCCAACACCGGAATCTCCAAATCATGACTACTATTGATAACATCAACAGCATGACCCACAGCTGCCCTCTCTGATCGTGCAATAACAACTGAACTGTGTTTGCCATGTGCAATTCTCTGTTAACGTATCCATGCCGTTCGTTTGTTGTAACCCAAGTTTTTTTGGCATATTCTGCTGTCAGAGCATGGATGATAGATGTTTTCTGAATGTTTTACAAATACTGCAATGACTGGTCAGTAGTTACGGGATTCATTTCCGCATTTATGAACAGAGAAGCATGTTTATGTTCCGTTAAACTACTGGCATTACTTCCATATCCAAGGCTGACTGAATGATTACACACAATCAATCTGCCATCTTCAACATCCCTTTCTTCAGTCACACTCGCATATTACACCCAGAATGCATAAATGTTCAACGTTATTTTGAATTTTAATAAAGTAGCTTTGAATTCAAAGGGGTTAACTGGAGCTATTTGTTCAGCGTTTGTAATTATGTCAGTCCCCATGGATGGTATGCGTCTCTAGAGAGTTTCTGTCTGCTATCAATAAGGGAATGCTTTCAGTGTTTTATCCCATAGCGAGCGGGAGCATGTCCAACAGCAATAAGAGGGATTAGCAGCTTCAGAGAGAAGGGCACGAGAAATGGAAATCTGGGAACATTAGACTGGAATATTCCAACAATGGATCAGAATCTGGGAACATTAGGCTGGAATATTCCAACACTGGATCAGAATCTGGGAACATTAGACTGCAATGTTCCAACAATGGATAGGAGTTTATCCTATGGTCTTTACTGGCTTTCCCAGCCTTGGATTTCATTGGCATCGCGGATTGAAGATGTACTGATGGTTATTCAAGCTGGTTACTATCCTATCCTTGCTATAGTTGGTGTTCCTGGTAAGTCACTCTGTCTGTTTAGTGAAATGGTCTGAACTGATTCGATGCTCATGATATGCAGATTTTGTAAAGGTGCAAGCCGACGTTTTCAGCTCCAATCAAATTTTCATTCGTTAGAAATTATAACTAGCAAACTATTATTTACAAATTACTCACCAACACGCGAGGGTAAAACACACTGTTCTCAGCCTCTTTGATTCGTTTTCTCCATCTCCATATCCTCCCCACATACTAATCCTGTCCAGTACCACCATTAAGACATCCCAGTCTCCTCCTCATCCTCAGTCCAATTCCTGAATAAACCATCGTTTGTTCCTTTGTTAATTACAGATACATCTGTTTCAAGTCCCTTCTAACCACGTGACCATTACAAAATAATTGCACTTGAGATGTTTAACTTGTTCTCTGCACAAAATCTGAACGATGGGCAGACAGTGTATGGTGGTCACGCCATTGGCTCGTATTCTAGAACCACAGAATGAAAATCTGTTGATATCGGCTTGCCTTAAGCCCATTAGAGAAGGCAGTGGGTCATCCTTCTCTGGTCAAGTCTCTGTTTAACTGCAAACCACGGCAATTTGTTTAACTATTTATTGTCCTGTGGAACAGCTGAAATAGCCACTCAGTTCAAGATCGGCATAACATGCTGGCCTGACCATGGCTGCACACATCCCGTGAAGGCAGAACAAAAGGAAAGGTAGCTCCCTTCCACTGCCTGAATCTCATATTCTTCCGGTCCATTTCCATTCAGGTAGGTAGCCATTCACTGTTTTAGATGTATTCTTTCTGATTGAGTCTCTTCCAAGACTGAGTGATGTCCATCTCTGGTGCTGGCTTTATTGATGCTGACCTACAGATATAAGGATGTTTTTAAATTCTACATCAGTGGCAGTGCATTGTAAATTAATTGTTTTCTGTGTCACACGAAAGAAATGGAGCCAGCTAAGTGATGGAAAGGAATTATTGTGATCAAACCTGAGAGTGTTGTTGAGGCAGTATTTGGGGTATTGTGGACAGATTTTCTTTCCTTTATATGGAGTGATCTCCTTACCACAGGCAGAGTGAAGAGGAGTTCCACCAGATTAATCCCTGGGATGATGGCACCACGAGGAGTGAATGAAGGTTGATCTGTAGCGCTGTGAGAGAATAAGATGTGATTGCATTGAACCCTGAGAGGGATGGACAATCACTCCTTATATTCGAAACAGACAATGGGAAGGTGATAAACTCCATGACTGCTATTTCACTCAGGATGCATGATTCGGGATAGTTTAAGTGCCTGGGCGAACGTTACGCCCACACACCCCAACCCCTACTCCCCATTGAGAGAGACGGAGAGTTCCAAGTTTTGAATAAACTCTCCCCACATTAATACAGTGCAGTTGGTGTGTGATCCTGCACTGAATGTCATATTATCCACCACCCTGATAGCAGCCACAACACCTTCATTCTAAAACAGTTAACCATTCCCAACAGCTTCTGACCTTCATGAAGAACATGAATCTATCTTCTCGGAGATGCAAGGTACTTCCTTAAGGTTTAGACCAAAAGACTATAAGACTTTGGAGCATAAATTAGGACAGTTAGTCCATCGGGTTTGCTTCGTAATTCAACCATCTCTGATAGGTTTCTCAAACCCATTCTCCGACCTTCTCCCCATAACCCTTCATCCCCTGGTTAATCAAAAACTATCTATCTCCTTCTCAAATATACTCAATGACTTTCTCCGACAGCCTTCTGTGGCAATAAATTTCAAAGATTCACCATTCTATGGTTAAATAACTTTCTCCTTATCACTGTTCTAAAAAGTGTTCCCTTTCATCTAAGGCTGTGACCTCAGATTATAATCCAACAGAAATATATTATCAACATCCACTCTCTCTAGGTCGTTCAGTATTCTGTCTATTACAAATACATTCCCTCTCATCCTTTCAAACTTTATCAAGTATAGACCCAGAGTACTCAAACATTCCTCATGCAATAAGCTTTTCATTCCTATGACCATGCTCGTGAAAATCTCTGAACACGCTCCAAGACCAGTACATCCTTCCTGAGGTATGGAGCTCAAAAATGAGCACAATGCTCCAAATGTGGTCTGGCCAGAGCCGTATACATTTAGTTCTGATGTTCAATTCTTCTCGCAGTAAATGCTCCCAATCATAATTGCAATTGCCCTCCTAACTACTGCCTCAACCTGCAAGCTGACCTTGAGCGTATCCTGCACCAGAACTCCCAAGTCCCTTTGCACTTCAGATTTCTGAATTTTCTCGCCATTTAGAAAATAGACCATGCCTCTATTCTTCGTGTCAAAGTTCATGACCTCACACTTTCGAACGATGGAATGCATCTGACTATCTCTTTACCTGTCCAAATCCTTGTTCAGCCTCTCCACTTCGTCAATACGACCCGTCAATCTGCCTGTCTTTGTATTGTCTGCAAACCTAGCCAGAGTGTCCTCAATTCCCTCCTCTAGATTGTTAATGTAACAAGTAAAAAGTTATGATTCAATCACTGAGCATTCTGGATCACCACTTGTCACTGGCTGCCATCCTGAGAAGTAATCTTTTATCCCCACTCTCTGCTTTTTGCCAGACGGACAAGCTTCTATCCATGCCACCACCTTGCCTCTAACACCACGGACCCTTATCATACTCAGTCATCTCCTGTGTGACACCTTGTCAAAGACCTTCCTGAATTCCAGGTGGATAACATCCATTGTCTGTGCTTGTTCGAGCCTGCTCATTTCCTCTTCAAAGAATTCCAATAGATTTGTCAGGCATTAACTTCCCTTGATGAAATCATGCCGATTTTGCCCTATTTTACCAAACACCTTCACGTATTCAGAAATCTCATCTTTCACAATGGATTCAGGATCTTACCCACGACAGAGGTTAAACTATTCATGATGTTTTTTTTTTTGTCTTTTTCCTTATTCCCTTGTTAAAAAGGGGTGTCACTTCCAGTGCTCTAGGATCGTTCCCTACTCTAGTGATTGCTGAAAGATCTCCACGATTGCCTCCACTCCCTCTTCAGCTATCTCCCGTATAATACTGGGATGTAGTCCATCTGGTCAAGGTTATTTAACATCTTCGGGCCATTACATTTTTTTCTAGCATGTTCTCCATGGTGGGGGCCATCATACTCAGCTCTGGCCCCTCAGTCTCTTGAATTATTAAGGTATTACTTGTGCCTTCCACCATGAAAGTTGATGCAAAGTAATTATTCAGTTCCTTGGCCATTTTCTCGTTCCCCACTGCTATCTCTCCAGCATCCTTTCCCAGCAGTCCAATGTTCACTTTTGCCGCTCTTTTGCACTTTTCACATCGAAAGAAACTGTTATAGTCTTCCTTTACATTACTGGATAGCTTACCCCCATATTTAATAATCTCCCTCCTTATTTTATTTTGTTTGCCCTCTGTTTTGTCTTTGTAAGCTTTCCAATCCTCAGGTTTCCCACTGCGCTTGGCCACATTATATCATTTCTCTTTTGCTTTTATGCTATACCTGACTTCCCTCGTCAGCTATGGTTGTCCCGTACTCCCTATACAAGCCACTTTTCCCTTAGGATAAATCTCTGCTGTATCCTGAATTACTCCAAAAATCTCTTGCCATTGCCGTTGTACTGTCTTTCCTGCTGGGCCCGTCTCCCACTCAATTCTACACAGCTCCTCACTCTTGTCTGTGTATTTGCCTTTATTCAGCTGTCATACCGTTACTTCTGATTCTAACTTCTCCATCTGAAATTGCAGAGTAAATTCAATCATATTATGATCACAGTCAGGTTAAGCTCCCCTCATCTAGTCTGCCTGCACAAGCTGCTCCAAAAAGCCATCTCGTAAACATTCCACAAATTCCCTTTCTTGCCAACCACTATCAATCTGAATTCCCAGTCCATCTGTAAAGTAAAATCCCACATGACCACTGTAACTTTACCTTTCCTACAGATCTTTCTAGATCCTGGTGTATCTTACACCCTAGCTCCCTGTATATAACTCCAACTGCATTTTTTCACCTTTTTGATTCCTCAATTCTACCGGCACAGCTTCTACCTTATTTCATTTCTCATTGTTGATTATTGATTCAATTCCAGTCTTAATACTGAGACAACTCTATCTCTCTGCCCAACTGCCTATCTTTTCGACAGGATGAATATCCTTGAATATTCAGCTCCCAATCCTGATCCTCTTGCAGCGATGTCAAATAATGCCCACTATGGATGAGTTACAAGCTCATTTACGTTATTCAATATAGTGAACGCATTCCAATATAATAGTTCAGTCCTGTATTACCCGTCGCTCTTCTCATTGTCATTTGGACCCTGACCACTGGATCATTCCCCTCCCGCTCCAAGTTCTGCAACCCAAATGATATATCACAAACCCAAGCACCATGTAGGCAACACAACCTTCAGGACTCTTAATCCCGATCACGGAGAGCAGTATCTATGTTTTTTTAACTATACTATCCCAAATTATCCATCATTGGGCAGCATGGTGACACAGCAATGCTGCCTCACAGTGCTCGGGACTTGGGTTCATTTCCAATCTCTGGGCCCTGCCTGTGTGGACTTTGTACATTCTTCCTATGTCTGGATTGGGAACATTAACTCTTTTCTCTCTCCACAGTAAGTCCCTGTGTTTGCTTCAGATTTCTACCATCTACATTATTTTTGCTTTTGTTCGATGGAGAAATGCAGCAAATGTGACAGGTTTTTTTGTAAAAGCAGCTGTGGTTCGCGGGTTCCTCTGGTGTTTAGGAATCTTGCCCGACCACTTGTCTGAGTGCAGTGTTCCTGGATGCCCATTCCATCTCTCTCAGTTCCCTCAGTCCATCATCACTACATGCAGCTTTTCCTTGTGCCACCCCTGGGACTTCGCCTACGCCATTGCCTGGCACTGGATACTCCCTTCGCAAGACTGTGCACGCAACGATACTGGGAACTTTCTGACCCGCTGGGGATGCTGTGTAACGACTCTGCCATTGAAAGGAATAGAATAACTAGAATCCAGTTGAATAGCAAAGCTGAGTAAACAGGCTGAATTACATCCATCTGCTCTGACATTTTCTAATCTTCTGTTTATCCTCGTCCATCTGCAACTAGATGGTCCATATGTATGCCTTGTCAAACAGGTTTGGTGGCGGGGATAGATATCAGGTCGGGTAGTCATTGGACTGATTCAGTGGTCTCACTTTCCTGACGTCACACTTAAGTTTTTATTATCAAGTCTATCCAGTTTAAAGAAAAGGCCTTGATGGGGTTGTGCTGAAAGGATATTTGAATTTTGGAGACATTAGAATATGTCACGTGCGAGTGAGGTTAGGAATAGAAAGGTGGCACAGTTAAATACACGATCAAAATGCTGGTCTGGGAGGAAGCACTTCCGATATGTGGATCATTGGGATTCCCGAGTCGGTAGGAAATACACAAAAAGAACGGAATTAACCTGAACTGGCAGCAATTTACGATATGTGGATTATTGGGATTCATGGGTCAGTAGGATACACACATGAAGGACAGGATGCACATGAACTGATAACAATCTCCGATATGTGGATCATTGGGATTCCCGGGTTGGTAGGATATAGACAAGATGGGCGGGATGGACTTGAACTGGCAGCAATCTCCTGGCAGACAGGTTTGCTTCTGTACTTTACGAGGGTTTAAACTAGTGTGTGGCGGCGGTGGGGGAGGGGTGTGTGGAACCACAGCAGTAGGTCCACAGGTACAGTGACTGAGGGGGAATGGGAGACTAATCCCAGTACAGCTAAGAACAACCAAAACCAGAGGGTACTGAACACAGTGGCCTGCCAATCTGAAGTGTGCTGATATTAATATGAGGAATCTGTTTGTTTGAACAGATATTTCGATGTCGCTGCATGTCAGAAAATAGGAAGAGATCATGGTTAATTGTCCACTGTGCCCTTCACTGGACCAGCTTATCTCTCCAGGCACCAAAACTTGTTACTGTGGGTCAGAGAACTTCAGAATTAATATAACACGGGGATCCAAGATGGCGGCGACCCAGCAAGTCTGAGTCTATAGTGCTCCTCCCAAGACTTGTGTAAAGTGGGTCACCCACCCCCACCACACTCACCAAATCATTTAAATTAGCTGTTTAATTTAATTAGTTGCTTAGTATTAAATTTAAACAATCTAATCTTTAGTAAAAATAACCAAAGGGAAGGGAGCCCGCAGCTCTCAGCAAGCAGGACCCCCTCCCCCACCCTCTCCAGCTGCAGCAGAGGCGTCCACAGCCGTCCCGGGGGACTTACCTACGGTGACAAGCCTTGTGGAAATCATCTCTAAACAAGACGCTTTCATTGAAGAAGCCAGAAGTCGCTGGGACTCACTCTCGGCCAAACAAAAGCACGACCGAGACATTAAAGAAATCGCCGAGTCGGAGGGACGGAGCTAAAGGCCGCGACCTCCGAAACTACAGCGCAATCGGCCGTGGAACAGCGAGTCCGGACCTGAGAGAATCACATTGAAGAAATATTCGTTTGCTGGGTCTTCCCGAACGGGAAGAGGAAGGCCAGCTTACAGCGTTTCTCGAGCAGTGGCTGCCACAGCTTTTAAATCTGGAAACTGGATCAGGCCAGGTAAGGTTAGAATGCGCCTACCGGGTCGCAATATGTGAGCCCAGCTCGAACCAGCGCCCACGCCCGATCCTGTTCCGGCTGCAGAGCTATAGGGAGAGACAGATACTCCTAGAAGCTTCTAGAAATCTTGGTAAACATTCCCAAGCCATGATCTATAAAGGATCCAAGATCATGTTATTCCAGGACATTTCCCCAGCTCTGGTCCGAAAGGGGAAATCACTCGACGAGGCGAAGAACTGTTTAAGGGACTTAAATATTCAGTACTCCTTACACAACCCAGCGACGCTACGCTTTAACCATGAAGGATCCGTGTATAACTTCATATCGCCAGAAAAGTCTAAGGAATTCTTGGACTCTCTTAGATAAATTGTAAGAGATAATGGATGTTGGTTTGCCTTTCCTCCACTCCGGTTAATATCCCCCCATTTTTTTTCTTTTTTCTTACATTATTGTTTCATATTATCTTGGGGTGGGGTGAGGGATTTATTTACTTGTTCTCTATTTAACGACTTTTTTCTCCCCCCCCCCCCCCCCCCCGCCCCCGGGTGGGTTTTTTTCCATTATTCTATGCATGTATGTATGTGGGTATGTATGTGTGTGTATGTATGTTTAGTTAATGTTGGTGGGAGGAGATAGTTACCTTATTCTATTTTACCTCTGTCTCTAGGAGCGGGGTTGTTTTCCCTTGTTATTCTGTATTATTCTATTTAATTATTATTTGTTGAGGTTGTAATTTTATAGTTATTTATGTTTATACATGGTATTAACATTACCAAATATATCCAGGTGTTGGTCTGTGTGTGTGTGTGTGAGGTGCGGCGTGGTAGGGTACTCACTGTTAACTCTAGCTTTGTGTTATATCTGAATTCTCCTCATCCTATTGAGGAGCGCCTGGGTCAAGGGTGGGGCTTGGTTGGGAGAGGATACGATGGACCTTTGGAGAGGAAGTGACATCCCCTGGGAACAAGGGGGAAACTCTTCATTTAAATACGTTTTATTTTTTTTTATTATTTAGAAATAGATTTTATTATATTGTTGTGAGTGTATCAGAGAACCATTTATTTCTGTGAATTTTGTATGCTCTATGTTCGGGATATTCTGGATAGGGTTTCCCCTCCCGAGGGGTCTCGGATTTGCCCGGATGATTATGGTTGATCAGTTGGTTAAGTGGTGCACCTGGAATGACAAGCGGAGTAATTCCCCAGTCAAAAGAAAGAAAATATTATCAAAACTTAAGAAAGAAAGAGTTGATATAGCTCTCCTACAGGAGACACACCTGTTGGATAAAGAACAGGGTGGATTTGATCAGGCCTTTTTTTTCTTCTTTTAGCTCAAAAAGCAGGGGAGCTGTTATTCTTGTTCGGAAGAATTTCCCTTTCAAATTCGAAACTTTATTGCTGGAACAGCACAGCAGGTCAGGCAGCATCCAGGGAACAGGAGATTCGACGTTTCGGGCACAGGCCCTTCTTCAGGAATGAGCAGAGAGTGTTCAGCAGGAGAAGATAAAAGGTAGGGAGGAGGGACTTGGAGGAGGGGAGTTGGAAATGTGATAGGTGGGAAGAGGTCAAGGTGAGGGTGATAGGTCGGAGTAGGATGGAGGCGGAGAGGTCAAGAAGAAGACTGCAGGTCAGGAAGGCGGTGCCGGGCTGGAGGGATCCGGCTGAGACAAGGTGGGGGTAGGGGGGATGAAGAAACTGGTGAAGTCCAAGTTCATCCCCTGCGGTTGGAGGGTTCCCAGTCGGAAGATAAGACGCTCCTCCTCCGACCGTCGGGTTGTTGTGGTTTGGCGGTGGATGAGTCCAATGACCTGCATATCCTCGGTGGAGTGGGAGGGGGAGTTGAAATGCTGTGCCACAGGTTGGTTGGGTTGGTTCGTCCGGGTGGCCCAGAGGTGCTCTCTGAATCGCTCCGCAAGTAGGCGGCCTGTCTCCCCAATATAGAGGAGGCCACACCGGCTGCAGCGGATGCAGTAGATGATGTGGGTGGAGGTGCAGGTGAATCTGTGGCGGATATGGAAGTTTCCCTTGGGGCCTTGGAGAGAAGTGAGGGGGGAGGTGTGGGCGCAAGTGTTGCACCTCCTGCGGTTGCAAGGGAAGGTGCCGGGAGTGGAGGTTGGGTCGGTGGGGGGTGTGGATCTGACAAGGGAGTCGCGGAGGGAGTGGTCTCTACGGAAAGCTGATAGGGGAGGGGAGGGAAATATATCCTTGGTGCTGGGGTCTGTTTGGAGGTGGCGGAAGTGACGGCGGATGATGCGCTGTACATGGAGATTGGTGGGGTGGTAGGTGAGGACCAGTGGGGTTCTGTCCTGGTGGCGGTTGGAGGGGCGGGGCTCAAGGGCGGAGGAGCGGGAAGTGGAGGAGATGCGGTGGAGGGCACCGTCGACCACGTCGGGGGGGAAATTGCGGTCCTTGAAGAAGGAGGCCATCTGTGTTGTACGTATTTTGAACTGGTCCTCCTGGGAGCAGATGCGGCGGAGACGAAGGAATTGGGAGAATGGGATGGCGTTTTTACAGGGGGCAGGATGGGAGGAGGTGTAGTCCAGGTAGCTGTGGGAGTCGGTTGGTTTGTAGTAGATGTCCGTGTTGATTCGGTCGCCTGAGATAGAAACAGAAAGGTCTAGGAAGGGGAGGGAGGAGTCCGAGACTGTCCAGGTGAATTTGAGGTCGGTGTGGAAGGTGTTCGTGTAGTGGATGAACTGTTCAACCTCCTCGTGGGAGCACGAGGTAGCGCCGATACAGTCATCAATGTAGCGAAGAAAAAGATGGGGGGTGGGGCCAGTGTAGTTGCGGAAGATGGATTGTTCCACATACCCTACGAAGAGGCAGGCATAGCTGGGGCCCATGCGGGTGCCCATGGCTACTCCTTTTGTTTGGAGAAAGTGGGAGGATTGGAAAGAAAAGTTGTTCAGGGTGAGGACCAGTTCGGTCAGTCGAAGGAGGGTGTCGGTGGAAGGGTACTGGGTGGTACGGCGGGAAAGGAAGAAGCGGAGTGCTTTGAGTCCTTCGTGATGGGGGATGGAGGTGTACAGGGACTGGATGTCCATGGTGAAGATGAGGCGTTGGGGACCGGGGAAGCGGAAATCCTGGAGGAGGTGGAGGGCGTGGTTGGTGTCACGAACGTAGGTGGGGAGTTCTTGGACTAATGGGGACAGGACCGTGTCGAGGTATGCCGAGATGAGTTCGGTTGGGCAGGAGCAGGCTGAGACGATGGGTCGTCCGGGGCAGTCAGGAAACCTGCGATATCTGCAATGCATTTCTTCTGTCTACCCCCAGTTCACACCGAGACCCATTCACCCATCATCCCTTCACCTACTCTGGTTTCTGATGTAGTAACACTTCCATTTTAATATTCTCATTCCTCTGAGTGTCTGTCCATGGTGTCACACCTCTTGTAATTTTTTTTCAAAACTCCTAAATATATTCCGTGAAGCAGTACCATGGCTCAGTGGTTAGTGCTGCTGCCTCACAGTGCGAGGGACCCAGGTTCGATTCCATCCTCTGGCGACTGTCTATGTGGAACTTGCACATTCTCCCTGTGGGTTTCTTCTGGGTGCTTTGGTTCCCTCCCACAAACCGAAAATGTGCAGATTAGGTGAATTGTAATGTTCAGGGATATGTAGGTTGGGTGCATTAGCCAGGGGTAAATATAAAATAGGAGAATGGGTCTGGTTGGTTTACTCTTCAGAGGATCGGTATGGACTTGTTGGACTGAAGGGCCTGTTTCCACACTGCAACGACTCTAATTCTAACATTCATCTGAATGATTTCCCTTCCAGTCGTACCAATTTCGGTATTTAAATTGAATGTGTTTCCCTCTGTTTCTTTCCAAGGCTTTCATTAAGAACTCTGAAGCGTCAATGATTCCAGTCTTATGTAGTTTCAGAACCAAGTTATTTCTGCACCTTGTGTTATTTTTCACTTCCAAGTGCATTGCACTCCATGTGGGTCAGGACATTTGAGCAGCTTTGACACACATCTTTGAACATGTTCAAAACCAGAAATTTCTGGAGAAACTCAGCATGTATGGCAGCATCTGTGGAGACAGAGAAACAGAGATAGCGTTTCAAGTCCAGCGTGGCCCTTGTTCAGAACTGAAAAGGGCTTCTTATTGCCTTGGCAAAAGTGGACGAGGGATGATGGGAAACAGAGCATGTGGAAGTGCAATGGCACAGAGGAATGAGATTTTAATTGTGGTGAAAGAGGAACAGATGTAAAATGGGTGTAAATTAAAGCGTACATGGGAGAAATGGGTTGCCTCTATTGAGTGCAGAATAAACAAGATACAGACGAGATCATTGGGAGGCCAAGATCATTGTTAGGCCAGGAAGCAGAATGCATGAAAAATGGAGAACAGCCATAATGGGGTCAGACTGCGAATTTGGAATTGTATATTAACAACTACAGGCTGTAACACATTAAAGTGTAAAGTGAGATGTTGCTCGAGCTTGAATAGTGCTTCATTGGAACATTGCAGCAGCTCAGGACCAAAATGCTAGGATGGGAACAAGGCAGATTATTGAAATGGGAAGAAATGAGAGGGTCAGGGTTATTCCTACAGACAGAGTGAAAGTGTTCCTCAAAGCAGTCTCTGTTTGGTCTCCCCAATAAAGGAGACTGCATTGTGACAGGAGACCGGATTGAAAGAGTAAAATAAAATACTACTTTACCTGGGAGATGTGATTGGGACCTTGGACAGTGAGGAGGGAAGAGGTGAATGGGCTCGTGTTGTAGCTTCTGTAATTGCATGGGAAGGTGTCATGGGGGTGTGGGGAAGTGTTCGGGTTGATGGAGGGTATCACAGAGGGAATGGTCTCTGTGAAATGCTGACAGTGGACGCGAGTGGAAGATGTGTTTGATGTTGCTGTCCTGCTGGAGATGGTGGAAGTGGCGGATGTTGTCAGTGAATGTTGGTTCTAATGCAGTAGGAAGCGACGACAAGGGGAGGTCTTTCATTGTTCTGGGAAGGAGGGAATGGAGTGAGGGCAGAAGCGTGGGAGATAGGGCAGTCACATGAAGGCCCTGTCCACCGTAGTTAGGGGATTTCTGGTTTGAAGGAAAAGGAGGTCACGTCAGAGGAAGCTCACTGGAATGTGGCATCATCAAACAGAAACAACAGAGATGGAGAAACTGGGAGGATGCAATAAGCCTACGCTGATCATGTGTTTAGCTACATGCAGAAGATCCCCCTGAATTATTTAAAAGAACCATGTATTTAAATTGAGGATTTCTGTCTCACATCTGGTTTGAAGCGAGATGTGGATATAGACTGAGGGGAAGGTCCGTGCTAATATATCGGCAGACATTCAAGCAGTTATCCCATAATGCTCAGCAATTATTGTTTGTTTCAAAAATAAGGACTCCGTAAGAAGATGAAGTACCCATGTTTGACAAAGGTTGGCAAGGATACTATTGACGAGCATTAGTGTAGGGCCAGAATTAGGATGTTTATTCTCGTGACCATAAGCAGATGCTGGGCATGACTTTAAGTTGTGCTTCCTGAATTATCCCCAGAAATCCCTGCCATTGCTGCTCCATCCTCTTCGCTGCTCCTCTCCCCTTCCTGATTCCAGGTTCTCTCTCTCAAATTACTGAGTACATTCTCTAACATTATGATGCCTCCCCACTTCACTTGAAGCTCTTTGATTGAGTCTACTTTCCCTGCACTAGCATCAAGCTGTGTTTTGTGCTGCCATTTTGCCTCTAGTCTCAGTGTGGCTCGGCCTCACCATTCATGCTGCTTTACACCTCCCACTCACATCTCATTCTGGAAAGTTTCCTTCTTGGAGTAAACCTTATTGAAAACACCTCTCCCCCTTTGCACTGAATTCACACTGTGATCCAAATTTCAAAAGGTATACTCAGACTTCATCTCACCCTGCTAAAGGCAAACGCACGCTGTCCGTGTGGTCTAAGAATTCCCTTTCTTACATAGATCTGATCAGAAATACGTTTTTACTGGAGAGATCATCACCCCCTTTAGACAAAGAAATTCAGGTGTTTGACTTCCTTTTGATACTAGGAAGAGTTTCATGCTTCCTTCGTATTGTAACATGGAGAAAAACAAATCACACTATGAAGTTTTGCTCTGAGTGTTGTTTACCTGTCATTTTGAATATTGTTTCAATTTTGCAGTGCTTACCTTTAAATGCTTGTTCTTGAAGTTATTATCAGATGGAGTGTAGGAGGTTGAGGGGTGGCATTATAGAAGTTTATAAAATCATGAGAGGCATGGATAGGGTGAATAGCCAAGGTGTTTTCCACAGGATAGGGGAGTCCAACCATAGAGGATATTGCTTTAAGGTGAAACGCGGAAGATTAAAATGGGACAAAGCAGCTACGTTTTCACACAGAGGGGGATGTGTGTATGGAAAGAGCTGTCAGAGGAAGAATGGTAAATCCAAGTACAGCTATAACAATTAAAAGGCGTTTGTACAAACATCGGAATAGTAAACGTTTAGAGACACATGGACAAAATGCAATCAGATGGGACTAGTTTACTTTGGAAAACCTGGCAAGCATGGTCAGGTTGGACCAAAGGGTCTGGTTGTGCGTGATATGACCGTATGAATCGTGAAAGCGAAGTATGGGAGGAAAAGATTTAATGTAAGCAAATTAGCAAGAAATATAAAAACAAGCATCACAAGCTTTTCTGTGTACATAAACAATGTTCAAGATGACTGTGTGACCTTAGGTAGAAATGATGTCAGGAACGCATACTGAGTCCATTTGGAGAGTGTGAATGAGGAACTGGCTATAGGAAATAGGCAGATAATTTACACCAGTATTTTACATCATGCCTCACAGGGAAAGGCACTGTAAGTATATCAATGATACAAACAAAACTGTAATAGGAGGGAAGTCCTTGAACCGTCTCGAACAGAAGGAACAAGGTTTCTAACAATCAGATAAGAACAAAGGTAGACAGATCAGCAACAATTCTTAGTTGGTTTGAAAAGAAGTGGTCATAGTCTTGGGATCATTGCACCCTCTCTATCAGACATTATTTCTGTTGTTTGTTAATGTAAGCAGTAAATGCAGTAGTTTTAATGCATTGTCATTAGATTCAGGTACATAGGTTTCTGACCCTGGCATGTTCTCCCACACGCATCACTGTACCATAGATCAGCTTCATGGTAATGTTAGACTGAGGGATTATCCCGGGGAAAATGTTACAGATTGTGGTTGAATATAATTCTGGTTCTGTTGTTGTTGCTGCTGCTACTGCTGCTGCTATGATTTGCAGCATCACATGAATTCCCAGCCTGAGCTGCAATATCTGCAATACAATTCTGCTGCCAGTCCTCAGTTCACACCGGGACCCATTCACCCATCACCCCTGTACTCCATGACCTATCCTGATTCCTGATGTGGGAACGCTTTTTAAAAAATTCTCGTCCTGTTCGGGTCCCTTCATGATGTCATGCCTCCAATTTTGCGTTCCTCAAACGCTTTTAACATTTTCTTCTGAATCTGAATCATTTCCCTTCCAGTAGTTCCATCATCTGTTGAAAGTGAATGTGTTTCTCTCCCTCACCATGATTCAGAACTCAGCTTTATGTAGTTATAAAACAAATGAATTTGTGCACTTTGAGTTATTGTTCACTTCCCGGTGCATGGAACTGCATGTTGGACCGGGCATTTGAGCACTTTTGACACACGTGTTTGAAACTTGTTTAAGAACACTAAACAGGTCTGGCAGCATCTGTGAAGTGAAAGCAGAGATAATCTTTCGGGTCCTGTGACTGTTCTTCAAAGCTATTGGTGTCTGCAACAATTTTTGTTTTTGTTTCCTATTTCCAGTATCCACTGGTCTTTGCTATATTGAAAAAAAGTTCTGTGACCTTTCGCTTTTGAACGAACTCAGTTGGTCTGGCAACGTCTGCAGAGACAACGAAACAATGTTAAACTTTCAAGTCCAGTGTAAAACTGCTTCAGAAAGGGTTTGAAAGTGAGCGTTTTACCACCTTGGTAGAGGTGGGAAAGAGTGTTTGGAGGCCCAGTGCAAAAGACAAATGGGCTTTAAATTGTGGTGAAAGAGACACAGATGTAAAATGGGTGAAAATTAATGTGCAAGTATTAGAAATGGATTTTCTTTCTGTTGAGTGCAAGATAAACAAGACACAATCATAGAGAGCCCAGGAGGGAAGGTTTATGATAAATGAAGAACTGCCATAATGGGATCAAGTTGCGAATTTATGGAACTGAATATTAACCCCTACAAGTGGAACGCACCAAAGTGTAAAGTGAAGTGTTACTCGAGCTTGGGTTGAACTTCATTGGAAAATTGCAGCTGTGTGCACTTTCTTAACATCCCTACAGTGTGGAAACAGGCCCTTTGACCCAATGTGTCCATGCTGACCATCTAAATTGTATCCGAACTAAACCCATTCTCTACCCTATTACTATACTTTGGCCCATGACTATTGCACCTAACCTCACATTCATGAACAGTATGTGCAATTTAGCATGGGCAATTCGCCTAACCTGCACATCTTTGAACTGTGGGAGGAAACCGGTGCACCCAGAGGAAATCCACGCAGACAATGTGCAATCCCCACACAGGCAGTCACCCGAGGATGTAATGGAACTCACGTCCTTGTTGCTGTGAAGCAGCACTGCAAACCACTGAGCCAGCGCACCTTCCAGGACTGAAATTGTATATGGCCACAAGGCTATAGGAGCTGAAAAGAAGACATTCAGTCCATCGAGTCTGCTCCACCATTCAATTATGACTGACAGATTTTCAACCCCATTTCCCTGCTATATCTTCGTAACCTTTGATCCCGTTGTCAATCAAAAACGTATCCGTCTCTGTTTTAAATATACTCAACGATCTGGTTTCCACAGCCTTCGGTGGTAAGGATTTCCAGTTTCACCACTCTCTGCTTAAAGAAGTTTCATCTTGTCTCCGTTTGAAAGGGTCTTCCGTTTGCTCTTAGCTTGTGCTAACTCTGTGAGTTTCAATCAGATCCCTCCCCCAGCCTTCTAATCTCCATCGAATATAAACTAGAGCCCGCAAATGTTCCTCATGTGTTAAGCTTTTCATTTCTGGTGAACCTTCTCTCGAAATGCACCAAGTTGAATACGTCCTTCCTAAGGTATGAGGTACAAAATGCTGGCGATGTTGTCTGACCAGAGACGTAGAAAGCGTCATAATCCTTACCTTTATACTATAGTACTCTTGAGATGGATGAGAACTTCATATATAGCCTTCTTAACTACTTGCGGAGCGTTTCAGAGAACACCTCTGGGACACCCGGACCAACCAACCCAACCACCCTGTAGCTCAACATTTCAATTCCCCCTCCCACTCCACCAAGGATATGCAGGTCTTTGGACTCCTCCATCGTCAGACCACAACAAAACGACGGTTGGAGGAAGAACGCCTCATCTTCCGGCTCGGAACCCTCCAACCACAAGGGATGAACTCGGATTTCACCAGTTTCCTCATTTCCCCTCCCCCCCACCCTGTCTCAGTCAAATCCATCGAATTCAGCACCGCCTTCCTAACCTGCAATCTTCTTCCCGACCTCTCCGCCCCCACCCCAGTCTGACCTATCACCCTCACCTTGACCTCTTTCCACCTATCACATTTCCGACGCCCCTCCCCCAAGTCCCTCCTCCCTACCTTTTATCTTAGCCTGCTGGACAAACTTTCCTCATTCCTGAAGAAGGGTTTATGCCCGAAACGTCGAATCTCCAGTTCCAGTTCCCTGGATGCTGCCTGACCTGCTGCGCTTTTCCAGCAACACATTTCCAGCTCTACTCTCCAGCATCTGCAGACCTCACTTTCTCCTTCTTAACTATTGACTCAACCTGAAAGTTTCTCTTAAGCGAAGGGACTTGGAATCTCAAGTCCCTTTACACTTCAGATTTCGGAATTTTCTTCCCATTTAGCAAATATTCCATGCCTGCATTCTTCATAACAAAATGCATGACCTCGCACTCTCCCACATTGTATTTCATCTGCCACTCCTTTTCACACTCACCTGAACTTTCGAAATATTTCTGCAGTCTCCCTGCCTCCTGAATAATACACGGTCCTCCACTATCTTTGCATCATCTGCAAATGTAGCCAGAATGCCCTCAGTTCTGCCATCCAGATCATTAACCTCTAAAGTGAAATGTTGTGGACCTAACACTGACCCTTGTGGAACACTACTAGTCACCGGCTACTACGTTGAGAAGGACCAGTTTATCTCCACTGTGCCTCCTGCCAGACAGCCAACCTTTTATCCATGTTAGTACCTGGCCAATTACACCACTGGCCCTTGTCTAACTCTGCAGCCTCCTGTGTGGTACATTATCAGATGCCTACTGCAAGTCCACATAGTTAACTCCCATTGGCTCTCCTTTATCTAACCTGCTTGTTACCTCTTCAAAGAATTCTCATTAGCTTCAGAGCAAGGTAGATTATTGTAATGGCGAATAATCAGAAGGTTGGGGTCATTCATACAGAGTGGAGATGTTCCTCAAAGCAGTTTCTGATTGGCCTGCTAATGTGAAGGAGACTGCATTGTGAGCAGCAAAGACTGGATTGAAAGAGTACAAGTGAAATGCTGCTTCACTTGGAAGTTGGGTTGCGGCCTTGGACTGTGAGGAAGGATGAAGTCAATGAGCAAGTGTTGCAGCTTCTGTAATTGCATGGGAATGGGCCATGGGGGGCAGTGTGGAAGTGTTCGGGTGGTGGAGGGTGTCACAGAGGGAATGGTCCCTGTGAAATACTGACAGTGAACGGGAGGGGAAGATGTGTTTGATGGTGCTGTCCTGCTGGAGGTGGTGGAAGTGGCGGACGACGATTCTGTAAATGCAGATTCTAGTGCAGTAGGAAGTGAGGACAAGGGGAGATATGTCATTGTTCTGGGAAGGAGGGGACGGATTGAGGGCATAAATGAGGGAGACGGGACAGTAACAGCTGAAGGCTCAGTCCATCAGAGTTAGAGGATTTCTTGTTTGAGAGAAAAGGTGGTCACGTAGGAAGCTTCCCACTGGAATGTGGCATCATCAAACAGAAATCACAGAGCCAGAGAAACTGGGAGAATGGAGTCACTCTCAGCTGATCATGTGCGCATCCACATAAGGAGGTTCCCCCAAATGGTTGAAAAGAGCCAGGTATTTCAATTGCCGATTTATGTCTTATATTTGGTGTAAAACAGAATGTGAAACTAGACTCAGGTGAAGGTCAGTAGATGTGTGGGGGAGATATTTAAGCATATACTGCTTAATAACGCTCAGCAATGATGGTCTCTGGTCAACAAGAAGATGATGTGAAGATGTGAAGACGAACCACCCATGATGCACAAAGGCTGTGAAGGATACTAATCACTCACAAACTGAAGAATTCAGATTGGCGAGCACTTGCGTCGGCCACATTTGGGAAGTTTATTTTTGGAACCAGAAGCAGATTGTTTAAAACAAAATACAAAGAAAAATATTCCAAAACTGGCAAGAAATATAAAAAATAACTAACCGCAAGAGTTTTCCCCTATCGAATAAAACACGTTTATGATGTGTGTGTGACCCTTGGAAGAAAGGCAGGAGTGTATATGTGGGACACCTGGAGGATGTGACTGGGGATTTGGTTTCAGGGAACAGGCAAAGAATTTAACACAGTAATTTACATCGTTCCTCACAGAGGAAGGCGCAAAATCGTTCAATAATATAAACAAAATTGTAGTCGGATGAAAGTTCTTGCATTGTCTCTAACAAAACGAACAAAGATTTCCTAAAACAGAAAAGATCAAGGGTAAACAGGTCATTAGCAATAGTAAACTGGTCTTAATAGAAGTGGTTACAGAGTGTTTTGGTGGCACTGTGTGAAATATTCTATAACTCTCTGGATTACAGGAGTGTTCCAGCGAAACTGGAGACCCACATATATGGCACCTGTCTTCAAGAACAGAATTACTCTTCAAGTGTTTCGGTGCTCCCTTTGTCTGAACAGTGGAGCATATTTTTGAAGATTAATGGCCTCTTGATGCACTTTCATCCTGAGTGATTTAAAAAAAGTAAAACTCTGCTCCTTCCTCTGATGCCGAACATACTGGGATTTGCTAAAGTTGGGAATTATTTTGAAAATTATCTGGAACATTGTACAAATGACATCATCCAGAGATTTCTAGAAATAGCACTCATGAGAACATTTCATCACCATGTGGGGGTATTGCATAGGTGACAGTGAGAGAAGGTGCTGCATGCAGCAGTGAGAGTGATGGAGCCTTATTTGGTGGATAGGTGCTATTACAGATATACGGTGAGCATGAGGGAGCAGAGAGAATACAGCCTCCCTTATCCTGATAGATAGTTATTGATGCTAGTCCTATATTGCTGGAAATTTCTTCAGACCGCAGATACTGCACTAAGCTGGATGGTGAGCTCAGACCATGCTCGGTGGGACTGGTGGTGCGGCCCCTCTGGGAAGAGAATGGTTCCGCTCTGTACTAGCTCATTCACCAGGATCTCCATGCCCCTGTCGGCAAGCTGTGGTGAAATTTCCCCTTATCTGCCATGCTCGGGTAAACTGTGCAGGGCAGCTCCAAACTGAGAAAGCTCAACCGTATATCCATTGGCCTTTTCAAGATGGCAGCAGTGCCAGGGATCACGGAATATCCATGGGCATACGGACGATGGCGAGTACCTCCAGCCATGATGGGTGAGAGAATTGGATTGGCATTGAATGAGAGCGACACCATGGAGTGGAGTGGGTAGTTAATGAGGTGAGTTCAATAAGATAGCACCAGGAAACTAGCTCTGCCTCGTGCAGACATTCCCTCTGTCACAGTCAATGAAAATGGCACTGAGACAAATTATTGTTAGCTTCAGCCCAATGAGGCGAAGACTCTGCTGACTGTACTCCCATTTACAAATCTGCAGGACAAATGCTTATTCAAACCTCTCCATCATCTTAACTTACACCAATATCCTGTTCATCTATCATTCCTTGAAACAGTGCACTGTTGGACAGATAAGTAGTGAACTGGTGAGCTTTAACCAGTGTTCGATCATGGACGGATTGCTGAGCAGTACACTAGTCTTGTCTACGCAATGCTTCATGCTGAGCAGGTATCTCGTCTGGGCGTATACGTTTCTGGGCTAGATCTGTGAGGTGGATTGAGTATCCGATATCATTCCTCCAGCTCAGCCCGTTCCGCTGATAAATAGGGGGAGTTGTGTTTCAGACAGAATTTACTTGGTCAAAATATTCGACATTAAGCAAAACACAATTTATTCAAACACAAAAGACAACAAAAGGAAGGCGAACTTGCAATAACGTAATTCTGTTGGAAAACCTAGCAGAATAATAGTTTATTTAACTACTATACAATAACTTTTCCAATATGGTATCATACAATAAGCACACAAATGTCAAAAAACAAATTCAGGAAACAGATTGTCTGACATGCAATTCTCCAATCCAGGAGGAAAGAACATCAAAAGAAAGTTCCGAGAGAAATCACAGAGAGAGTGTGTAGCACCTGCGATAGTTTTCCTGCCTTCCAACCCTGCTGAAACCCGAGCAATAACTGGCAAAAGGTAAAACTAAGAATCCTGGTTCTGTGAGAGTTTGACCATCACTCCACAGGAACAGGCCGCAAGGAAATGACTGTATCTGCACCGTCTATGGCACTGTAAGTGTCTCTGAAAAATGCCTCAACCCACCTCAGCCGTTTAATGCTCGACAGATAAATGTCAAAGTTAAACATAAATAAATAAAACGAAAAGATGCAGCAGGCCTGGTGATCAGACAACAAATGGCCTCGGGAGCTCAGCAATTCCTACCCTGCCAAAACACAGTAGAATCTTCGAACTTCTGAAGAAAAGCATTATCTCTCTGCTTCACCTCTACATTTACAGCTGGAGATATGCCATTAGCCCAATAATCAGTGATATCAAAATCCCACCCACACCAAGTATTATTGTGATATGTCAGAGTTCCCGTGAAAGGGGTTAATTGAAACTGTTTGTTCAGTGACTGTGATTAATACCAGTCTCCCTGGGCCTAACTGGGTCACTGGAGGGTTTCCCTCTTCCATTATTAGGGGCTTTTTTCAACCTGTTTCGCCATGTATCAGGGGCAGCGTCATCCTCAACAGAACTTGGATCAGCAGCTACAGAGAAAGAGAGAGAGACCTGAATGTGAGAACATTAGAATGTTCCAACAATGGATCAGAATCTGAGAAAATTAGACTGGAATATTCCAGCAATGGATCAGAATCTGAGATAATTAGACTGGAATGTTACAACAATGGACAGGAGTTTATCTTGGGGTCTTTATTATCTTTCACGGGATTGGGCATGGTTAGAATGGCGGATACGAGCCGGACTGATGATTATTCAAGCTGGGGACTATCCCATTCTCGCTATTTTTGGTGTTCCTGGTAAGCTTATCTCTGTCAATTCTATAAATGATGCTGACTGTTATTGTTATTCTGGTTAATTATATTTAACAAATACATAAACTTTCAGTCACAAACGTCACAACCTTTTCATGTATTTCCAACCTACTTACTCGTAAACATCTGAGAAGGAAAAAGACTGTTTGGAACCTTGAGTCTCCTTTTTACTGTGAGCTGTTTTATGTCTCCATATTCCCTCTGTCATCAAACCTACTGACACCCACCAACATAATATCCCCAATCTCCAGCTCTGCCTGAGTTCTGTTGCTGACTTCGCCATCATCTATCCTTTAATTAACGACAGATTATGTGGCTCCAGTTCTCATCTGACTTCTCTTCCAGTTACAAAGAGTTTGATTACAAACTTGCTCTGTAGTTACTTCACAATAGGGACTCTGTATCAGAGTAATAACGTCACTGACCGTGTAACTCAGAGGCACAGGTTATGACTCGAGAAGCATTGTTTGAAATCTTACCTATGTTGATGACTAAATTTTAATTCCAGTGACAAAAATTGGAATGAAACCGAATTTCACTCATAGCAACCATAATCCATCAGAATTTCTTTTATTATTTTATAGGTAACTTTTGGTAAAGAAACCTAACATTTTTGCCCTATTTGGACTAAGAGTCCTGTCAGACCCACAGCAATGTGGTTGGCTCCATATTTCCTTGAAAAAAGGTCGCATGGTCAAGGGCAGTTAGGATGGACAACAAATGCTGCCCTTGCCAGTGATGCTGGCGTCCCGGGAAACAACAACATTAAAGGTGAAATAACCAAGGAAATGTCGATGATGGAGATCTGAAATACAATTCTCCACCGTCTGAAAGAATGTTGGAGAATCTCAGCAGGTATGGCAGTCTGTTGGGACTGAACGTTTCGAGTTCAGTGACCCTATCAAAACTGAATGCAACTGGGAAATAATATTATTATATCAGGGATGGTTGGAAGGGAGAGCGGGAGATTTGTGGTGAGTGGATCATGTGCAGCAAGAGAGAGACAAAGAGAGAGAGGGAGAGAAAAGAAAAGCAAGCAAAAGGATTGCTGATGATGGACTGGAAGGAAAATAGAATGGGAAGTTATTCTAACATTTCCCTTTTTCACATATTCCTGAATATTATAGCTATTACCGGATGTTCGTGCTTCAGGTGAGTGACGTTCCCTCTATCTGTCGTCTCTGAGTGTGGTGATCAATTCCTTCAGCAATACTTATAGTTGCTGAGATATAGAGAAACATAATGTTACATTGTCAACTGCTTCTTTGGAGAGAGAACTGTTACTGTGTGACTGTGTGGAGATGTAACAGCTTTCTCAGCCAGGAAGAGAAACTGAGGAGACCGAGGCATTTTCAACACTGAATGGACGCACTATGGGTGTGGAGAATTGACTTGCTGCTGTCATCTAGAAAGACAGTGGAGGCTCTGTGGATGGTGTTCTCAGGATTCTGATGTCAGCTACTTGGTTCATTCAGGGAGCCCTGAGGGTCTGTGGACCCCACTCTGAATACTGCATTTACTGTGTGTCTGGGTCCATGGGAAACAAATGGAGCTGAGACTCCAAAGAAGGGAAGCTGTGTGAACAGGGAGGAGCAGGGCACTGTACTATACTCTCTGGGATTTCCAGGAACATTTGTCTAAGCAGCACCCATTCTGGTGTAAAGTGTAAAACCAGCTTGTCTCAAAATTGAGGTGGTCACTGAGCTGTATCCCCTCCTTCATTATAACCTGCAGTCTCACACCAGGGACAGGATTGTGCTGACACTCACGATGAAATAAACTGGATTGATTCTGGAACTTTGCAGGCAGTATTGGGTAATATATCTACCATCTCCGAAGTGCAATTCTCCAATGTATTCACGAGCTGACTGAAATCATCTGCCAGCTGAGATTAATGCATTGGTTCCATCTCCACAGAGGAAGGTACAGAAACTAATTTCCAGAAATATTAGGGAACAGAGTGACTGGTAAAAATGGGAAACTGCTGGAAATCAGAATTACTGAAGAGTATGTTATTGAAAATCTAATTGAGTTGAAGTTTCATAAATTGCATCTGATGAGTTATATCCCAGAGTGATGGAGATGAGAACAGAGCTAATGAAAGTATTACTAATTATTCTTCAAAGCTAGTTAGATTCTGGAAAGGACGCTGCAGACTGCGAAACAACTATTGTAAACTTAAATATTTAAAACAGGATGGAGAGGGAAAACAGAATACTAAATAGCTTGATGTCAGCTGTGAGAACAAAATATTGGAACGTTTTATAAGCAACGTGACAAATAGTTACTTGGAGAATAATGATATGATTTGGTACGTTCGGCCTAGATTCAGGAAAGGGAAATGATCTTTGATAAACCTGTTTGTGGAGATTACCCGTTGTGACATCGACAGTTGAGGACCAATGGGAGTGGAGTATTTGTATTTTTAGAAGACGCTTGACATGTTTGAGTACAGGAGAATGGGGAATGATAGAGTCCATGGGTAGGTAGGGGTGGAATGTATACCACATGGATTAAAAAATGGGTAATGGAGGTAGGCGAAGAGTAGTGTTTTTCTCTGGACTGAAGGATTGATGGGTGGCAGCAGGATCAGTGTTTGGACAATAGCTGTTCACAAGGTATAAAAATGATTCAGATGTGAACAACAAATACCATCATGTACATTTATATTTATTAAATGGTAGAGAGGTTGGCGAGTGCTTTTGTTGAAAAGGACCTGGATGTCTTTGGTCATACGTCACTGACAGAATTCATACGGGGCAGTAAGTAAATGATATGTTGCCCTTCGTGCAAAATTATTGAAGTACAAAAGTTAGACTATCTTTCCCACTGATCGCGATTTGTTGAGAGAGCATTTGGTGCATTGTGTAAAGGTTTGGTCTGCTTTATAAATAACGATCCTTTTGTCACTGAGAGAGTGCAAAGTAGTTTGACCAGACTAAACACTGGCATGATGTTACCATGAGGAGAGCGTGCAGTAACTATGTGCTTAATCTGGAGCGCTGTGAGAGAATAAGAAGTTGAAGCTTGATGGGTCTGGCCAGAAACTCATTAGGACCCAAACAGCTGAATGGGGTGAAAATGTCATATTTTTCATTGGATGTTTGATTCATGACATTTACATGCATCTGCAGAGCCGCCATGTCGATTGACAGCGAGGTACAGGCTCTGATTGAACTCTAAACACTTGAATGCACAGTTACTGTGTGACACTGCATTGAATGTCACCTTGTACACAATCCTGACAGCAGCCATATTACCTTCATTCTGAAACAGTTAGTTATTTCCCAACGGCTTCTGACCTCCACGGAGACTATGGGTCTGCCTTCTTGGAGATGGAAGAAAACTTGGAGAATGGCTAAAAAATGTTGGCTGCATTCCGACTGCCAGAAAACCATGTTAAAGTAACACAGATGTACCATGAGTAATTAAGCCATGTGGATCAATTTGGAGCAGTTTGTCTGTGCAGCCCCTGCTCCATTTGTTTGTGATGTTGGAGCATCTCTGACACTTTCCTGTTCCTGCGTTAGTGGCTTGACAAGCTGAATAACCTCTTCCTGTTCCTTTGTAAGTGACTCCGGGTGTGAAATGGTTCTTTCTGTTTTGTATGTGACATGTGGAAGGAGCAGACTCCCACCTTCCTGTGCAACAGGCAACAGGGACTGAATGGGCTATCCCTCTTCTTGCCCAGTAGTTTTGATGGGATGAATGGCTTCCCACATTCTTGTGAAACCAGATTAAGGTGCTGAATGAACTCCTCCTTTTACTGTGGAAATGTGCTGTGCTGTTATATAAATGTTACCCAGACATTAACAGCACGATCTTGAATGTTGTCCAGGTCTTACTGCACATGGTCACAGACTGTTTCAAGAGCTGAAGAGGGACAACGTATTCTGAAAATTTTGTAAACTTCAGTGAATGCCCCCTCTTCTACTGGCAGGGTAGCTCAGTAGCTAACACTGTTGCCTCACAGCACCAAGGTCCCAAGATCGATTCCGGCCGTAGGCAACTGTCTGTGTGGAGTTTGCACATTCCCCACTAGTCTGCAGAGTTTCCCCCGAGTGCTCCGGTTTCCTCCTACAGTCCGAAGATATGCAGGCCAGGTGAATTGGCAATCCTAAATTGTCCATTATGTTAGTCAGAGGGAATTGTGTCTGGGTGGGTTACACTTTGGAGGGTCGGTGTGGGCTGGCTATGCCGAAGGGCCTGTTGCCACACTGTAGGGAATCCAATCTGCTCAGTTTAGACTCAATGGGCTGAATAGCCTCCTTCCACACTGGTGGGATTCTATGATGACAAACTGGAGATGCCTGGGCTGAAGAAGCGACGCTGAGGATCTCCTGCAGATGTTTCCCACGGCTGAGATGATTGATTCCCACCAATGATAACCATCTTCCCTTGTGCCATGAATGACTCCAAGCAGTGTAGACGTCATAATTAATTCTCATTAAGTGCGATCTTGTTCAGGCTCCTTGATGTAATCCTCAGGCAAATACTGCCTTGAGTTCAGGGCCAGTCTCTCTTACCTGAGCCCCTGCGTTGCCTCTTTTGTTCATATCAATAGGTCATGGTGAAGAAGCAGAGAACAATATCTTCAAACAGAGGGTCGTGAATGTCAGGATTTCTCTTACGCAGAGAGTTGGGGGAGTTAAATCACTGAAAGAGACCAGTGGTGACCCGCAGAGATCAGTCCTGGGACCTCTGCTCTTTGTTACTTTTATAGATGACTTGGATATGGGTGTTGAAGAGTGGGCTAGTAAGTCTGCCGATGACACAAAGGTGATTGGAGTGGTACAGAATGTGGAGGGCTATTGTAGGTTGCAACGGAACATGGACAGGATGCAGAGCTGGGCTGAGAAGCGGCAGATGGAGTTCCAACTGAAGTAATTCAACTTGCAAGCTCGAAAGTCAATGTAGAATACATGGTTAAAGGGAGGATTCTTGGCAGTGAGGAGGAACAGGGTGATCTTGGGGTCCGTGTCCACAGATCCCTCAAAGTTGCTACCCAAGTTGATCAGGTTGTTAAGAAGGCGTATGGTGTGTTGGCTATCAGTTGCAAGGGGATTGAGTTTAAGAGCCACGAGGTTATGCTGCAGCTCGATAGAGCCCTGCTCTGACCGCACAGGGAATATTGTGTTCAGTTCTGGTCTCCTAATTTTCGGAAGGATAAGAAGCTTTCGATAGGGTAAAGAGGATATTTACCAGGATGCTGCCTGTACCGAAGGACATGTCTTATGAAGAAACCGTGAGGGAGCGAGGGCTTTTCTCACTGGAGGAAAAATAGATGAGAGGTAACTTGATAGGGGTGTACAAGATAATGAGAGGCATAGAGAGAGTGAATAGCCAGAAACATTTTCCCAGAAATGTCTGTCACGAGGTGGCATAATTTTAAGGTAATTGGAAGAAGGTTTAGGGGAGATATCAGAGGTAGATTCTTTACACAGAGAGTGGTGGTTGTGTCGAATGCACTGCCAGTGGTGGTAGTAGAGTCAAATGCGTGAGGGAAACTTAAGAGACTCTTGGAAAGGCACATGAAACAAAGTTAATGGAAGCATGAAGGTGAGTCTGATCTTAAAGTTGGACAAACGGTGCAACATCGAAGGCTGAAGGTCCTAACTGCATGCATTCATGGAAAACTCTGAGCTCAAAAACTGCATGAATTCATGTAAAACGCCGATATCTCACTTTTTAGATTAGAATCAATCTAAAAATCATGGCGTAGGCAGAGAACACAGGGGGGCAACACTTTCAACATATTGTCGAGCTATCATCATTGTTAACAGTTAACCTGAGATTACAACTTTTTAAAGAAAAGTTTTCTGTTTTACATATGAAAGAAATGAAACTATCATGGTATTCTAACAGATGAAAGGCTTAACAGACAATCAATTTTTCAATGTATAAGTTTCAATGTATAAATCACACTGTAAATTTCTGCTATAAATTCTGTGTTAGGATTCAGCCCTCTACTATCGCCTGATGAAGGAGCGTCGCTCCGAAAGCTAGTGTGCTTCCAATTAAACCTGTTGGACTATAACCTGGTGTTGTGTGTTTTTTAACTTTGTAAACCCCAGTCCCAACACCGGCATCTCCAAATCAGTCCTGTTCTTTGTTCTGTGTTTTATGGGAGTGCTCAAGAAGATTTGAGACTTGGAGCAGGTCAGCCTTGATCTTAGTGAAGGCCAAGACAGGCTTGGGATGGGAATGACCTGCCCCTGCTCCTGATGTTCTCCCATTCTGTTATTGGAAAGTTAGTTGGTGTTATTTTACTGGAAGGTCTTTTATGTAATGTTGCAATCAGGGAGAACAGCTGATTTTATGAGCCATTGCTGTATGAGATTTGATATTCACAGTGAATCTGGGTCTCAAACATGATCAACAAATGAAGCACAAGTTACAGAGAGGGGGAGCTCTGTAAAAAGAGATGAGCGACCTCTTTCATACCTAAACTGGGCCTTCCAATTACATTTTCCAAATGTCCCAAACCGTGTGGGACAGTTTTGAGGGACGAAATGGTCTCCTCTGTTTCTGTGCACCATGCTATAACAGTAAGTGGCCTCCAACTGCTCCTGTCTAGCAGGATAGAGGGGTTGAATGGAACACAGAAACATGGGACTGAGGAGCAGGAGTGGGTCATTACAGAAGTTGAGCCTTCTCCACCAAGCATTAAGATTGTGGCTGATCAGATTGCGGTCTCAGCCTCATCTTCCTGTCTGTCTCCCTTTGTCCGTGATTGACTTCTCTGTCAAATCTTTAACTAACTCAGCTGTGAATACTTGTAATCAGAGAGGCACCACAAACTTCTGGCGAAGAGAATTCCCATTCGAATGGCCCTTTTAGAATTTTTCCTCATATCGCTGTGAGAATAAGAGAGCCAGACAGAGTGGAAACAGATCGTTTTGTCCAAATTGTCCAGGCCAATCAAGCATCTTAATCAGATCTCGTCCCACTTGCCACATCCCCCTGAACCATTCCTACTTATGTACCTTTTACAGATACCAGATATACCAGTTACAGTTTAAACGTGTAATTGTACCCACTTTCACCACTTCCTCTGACAGTACACCCACCAGCCTCTGTATAAAAAAGTTTCACCTTAGGTCCCTTCTAAATCTTTGCCCTGTCACCTTTACCCTATGCCATCTAGTTCTGGGAAAAAGATCTTGCCCATTCAGACTATCCATGCCTCTCAGGACTTTTCTAAACCTCTATTATGTCACCATTCAGCCTCTGACAGGCCAGGGGGAAAAGCCCCATCCTGTTCATCATCTCCCTGTAGCTCAAACCCTCAGGTTCCAGAAAATCTCGTAAACCTTTTATGAAGCCTTTCAAGCTTAACAACATCCATCCTTTAGCAGAGTGAACTGACATGTATGCAGTATTCTTAAAGTGGCCTCACATACGTCCTGTACAAGCGCAACACGCTATCCCAACTCCTGTACTCAATGTTCTGACCGATTAAGGCAAGCATGCCAACCACGTTCCTCAGCACTCTACCGACCTAAACTCCACTTTCAACGAACTATGAATCTTCACCCGTAGGTCTCTTTGTTCAGCAACATTCCCCAGGGCACTATCCCGCTTTAACTTACCAAAATGCAAAACCTCACAAATATATAATTAAACTCCATCTGCCAGTTCTTGGTTTATTGATGGTCAAGGATCCCTTTATATTTTGAGATAATCTTCTTCACTGTCCACTGCACCAATTTGGTGATGTTATCTGTAAACTTACTAACCATGCCTCCGATAATCGCATCAAAGTTGTTTATAGCCATGATGAAAAGTAGTGAGCTCAGCACTGATTCTTCAGCACACCGCTGGCCACAGGTCTTCAGTCTGGAAAACATTCTATAACCTTCAATACAATTTTGTATCCAATTGGTTAGCTTTTCCTAGATTACATATAACCTAATTTTAGTAATCTGTCTACGATGGGGAACCTTATTAAATGCCTTGCTCAAGTCTGTGTAAACAATGTACACCACAGTGTCTTCTTCAATCTTCTTTGCCACCTCTTCATAATACTCAATCGCATTAATTAGACATGATTTCCATCACACAAACCCATATTGACTACCCCTAATCACTCCTTGTCTTTCTAGATACATGTAAATCCTATCCCTCAGAATCCCATCCAACGAACCCCTCGACACTGACGTTGGCTGATTGAGTCGATAATTCCATGTGTTTTTTTTGGCTTATTGCTCCCTTTTCTAGCCCCAAGCTTCCAGTGGCCACAAAAAAAATACAACTAGGTTGGTGATGTGGCCAAATGATATAGTTCTCAGAGTGTGTCAGGGTCAGTGTTAGGAACAAGTCAGGCACATTTCTTTAATCTACTAAACCAACACGTTTATGACAAAACAAAGTTGCTCAAACTATGATGGAAAGAGGAATGACGAGAAGATATTGCAAATACGTACATTGATATTTCCCTTTGAAAAATACTGAGAAACACACACACACACACACACATATATACACAGGCACACACACACACACACATGCACACACACGCACACACAGACACACACACGTAGTGTCGATAACAAACTGAAAAGCAAAATATCTGCAAAGTTAACTTGAAAGAACATTGTCCAAAAATGATTCGAACTCATGACCAAAGGAAACATGAGAGTTTGATCCAAATGCTGTTCTATTTGTAGAGTCATCAAGTCCTACAGCATGGAGAGAGGCAGAGAGGCCCTTTGGCCCAAACTCGTCCATGCTGACCCAAATATCCAACCACACTAACCTCATTTCCCAGCACTTGGCCCATAGCATTCTCGTCCTTTCCTGTCCATGTACTTGCCCAAATGCCCATTAAATATCGTTAATACAAATGCTTCAACCACTTCCCTTGGCAGCTCATTCCCTTTGTGTACTACTCTCTGTGTCCAGCAGTTTCCACCAGTTTCCTTTCATTCCTTCCCCTCTCACCTTAAACTAATGCCCTCTCCTCCTCGATTCCCCAACTCTAGGAAAAAAAAAACTGGATCCATTTTCCCTATCCATGTAAACTTCTATAAGATCCCTCTCAGTCTTCTATTCTCTAAAGAAAAAAGTCCTCCCTTGTCCAACTTCTCCCTATAATTCATACTGTTGAGTTCTGGCAACATTTTTGTAAATTCTCTCTGCACACATTCCAAATTAAAAATATCCTTCCGATCGCAATGTTGCTAAAACTGAACACAAGTGCAGCCTCACTAACTTCCTGAATAACTTCAACATAACTTCCCTTCTGCTTGCCTCCATGCCCTGACCGATGCTTGCTAGTGTGGCAAAAATCTTCTTCACTACCATGTCTAAATATGACCCCAATTTCAGAGAACGGTGGACATAAACTCTGCTCAAGTACACTCCTTAAAGTCCTACCAAGCATCATGAATCTCCGACCTTGATCTAACGTTGCCAATATATTCCTCGGCCCACTTCTACAGTTTGATTGAGGCCCTGCTGCAATTTCTGATATACTTCCTCACTGTCCGTGATACCACCTATTTTTGTGTCCCAAGTTTCCTAATCATGCCTTGTAGATTCGATTAGATTAGATTTTTAGATTACATTACAGTGTGGAAACAGGCCCTTCGGCCCAACAAGTCCACACCGACCCGCCAAAGTGTAACCCACCAATACCCCTACATTTACCCCTTACCTAACACTACGGGTAATTTAGCATGGCCAATTCACCTGGCCTGCACATCTTTGGACTGTGGGAGGAAACCCACGCAGACACGGGGAGAATGTGCAAACTCCACACAGTCAGTCGCCTGAGGTGGGAATTGAACCCGGGTCTCTGGCGCTGCGAGGCAGCAGTGCTAACTGCTGTGCCACCTTGCCGCCCATGAATACTCGCCAGAATATCATTCTTACAGATAACAAACAGCAATGGGCCCAGCAGCGACCCCTGAGGCACTTCAGTGTCACAGGCCTCCAGTCCGAGAGCATCCTTCCACTAGTACCCATTGCTTACTACCATGAAGGCAATTGTGTGTCCAATTTTCCAGCTCCCTCTGGATTCTATGCGATTCTAACCTTCCAGACCAGCCTATCAATGGTAACCTTGCCAAAGACCGTTCTGAAAACTATACAGACGACATCTACCGCCCTCCCCTGATCAACATTCCTGGTCATTTCATCAATGAATTCAAACAAATTTGAGAGGCATGATCTCCCACTCACAAAGCCATGCAATCTTTCCAGTCTAAAAACAACTATTAATAATAATTATTAAAATGAATAATAACAAACTAATAAATAATAATAAGATGACATTTTTAATGGATAATAAATCATCCATGGTATGTGATATTGGAATGTGCATCATGGGTGAAGGGCAGAATAGATTTTGTCCCTGTGTCATTGAACTGTGTTGAAAAAAGCAAGGGTGGCATGGTGGTTCCGTGTTTTGTACTGCTGCCTCATAGTGTCATGGATCCGGATTTGTTTCCAGCTTCGGGTGACTCTCTGTGTGGAGTTTGCACATTCTCACTGTGATTGTGTGGGTTTCCTCTGGGTGCACCATTTTCCTTCCACAATTCAAACATGTATAGGTCAGGTGAATTGGCCATGCTAAGTTACCCATCGTGTTATGTGTAAATACTGGTGTGATCTTGTTGGGCCAAATAGCCTGTTTCCATACTGAATCTTGTCAAAAAAAAACTATTTCTATACAAACCTTATCTTTCCAAATGCATGTGTATCACATCCCTCAGAGACTTCTCAAGTAACCTACCGACCACAGATGTTAGGTTTCCTAATCTATAGATGCCAGATTTTTCTTTGATTCCCTTCTTGAATAATGGCACAACATTTGCTAATCTCCAATATTCTGGAACTTAAACAGTAGCTGACGATGATGCAAAAATACCAGCCAGGGTCCCCGTAGTTTCTTCTGTAGTCTCTTGCAGTGTTCTTGGATGCACCTGTTTAGGACCAGGAGATTTATTCACCTTTATACATTCTAATGCATTCAACACGTCTTCTCCTGTGATATTGACTCACCCCAAGATAACGCTACTACCTTTGTTAACCTCCCTACTCTTCATGTTTTTCTCCACGGTAAAGGCAGACGAGAAATATTCATTAAGAATCTCGCAAATCTCCTACGGTTCTCGGCATGCATGTCCACTTTGGACTTTGAGGGGTCATATTCTCATTTAGTTATTCTTTTTACTTTAATATACTTAAAGAAACTCTTTGAATTCACCCTAATCTTCTCAGCCAAAACAATCGTGTGACCCCCTTTTGCACTCCTGATTTCCTCCTTTAGTAAAGTACTGTATCCCCTGTACACCTCCAGGTATTCCCTCGATTCCAGCTGCCTGGACCAGAGCCACGCCTCCTTTTTGCTGGTCAAAGCTTCAATATTTCCTGACATCGGAGGTTCCCTCTTCCTACCAACCTTGCCTTTTACCCTCACAGGAACATATAGACCTTGAACTGCAGACATGTCACTTTTAAAGGCCTCCCACTTGCTGGAGGTCCCTTCGCCTCCAACAAACGCCTCCAACCAACTCCTCCAAGCTCCTGTCTAATTCCACCAAAATTCAACTTGCCCCAAGTTTGAACTTGAACATGTGGAACAGGTTTGTCCTTCTCCATAACTATTTAAAAATTAATAGAGCTATGGTCACTGGTCCCAGAGTGCTCCCCCACCGTCACCTCAGTCGCCTGTCCTGCCCTAGAACTTAGAGTAGGTCAAGTTTCGTCCCGTCCTTAATTCTATGTCATATTAGGAAAATTAAAATCTCCTACTAATGCAATCCTATTGGCCCTGCAAGTCTCCCTAGTCTGTCTCCATATTTTTGTTCCCCTAATTCCTCATTTATTATTTGGGGGCCTATAGTACAATCCAAATACTATCAGCATTCCCTTCTTATTTCTTAGCTCCCCAGACAATCCTCACAGGATGATCCATCAGTTATTTTATCTCTGATTACTGCTGTGATATTCGCCTTAATCAAAAATGAAACTCCTGGTCCCCTCTTTCCACCATCTCTGTCCCGCATAAAGCACCTGTACCCTGGTACATTAAGCTGCCAGTGCTGTCCCTCTCTTAGCCATGTTTCAGTAATGGCTATAATATCCCAGTCCCACCGACCGATCAATGCCCTGAGTTCATCGGCCTTACCTGTCAGCCATTTTGCATTGAAACAGTTGCAATTTAATCGAACAGGCATTCTTTGCTCCCTGTCGTTGTCTAGCCTGACTTGTCTCTTCATTTTACAGTTTCTGATTACTGTATCTCCTTCCAGCCTCGCACCTGCCTCCATGCTGTTGAGCATCCCACCCCTCCCCAACCCCAGCCAATCTAGTTGAAACCCTCTTGCAGCAGTTGCAAATCCGCCTGCTAGGATATTGGTCCCATTCCAGTTCAGGTACAACCCGTCCTTCCTGAACACGTCACCTTGCCCCACAAAAGATCCCAGTGATCCAAAAATCTCTGCCCCCTGCACCAATTCTTTAGCCACCCCTTCATCTGCCATATTCTCCTCTTCTTACACTCACTAGCACGGAGCAGAGGAAGTAAACTGAATATTACCACTGTCATGGTCCTTTATTTTATCCTTTTCCCTAACTCTCTACAATCACTATGTCGGATGTCATCACGATTTCTACCTGTGTCACTGTTCTTTGTACCAATGTGCAAAATGACTTCTGGCTGCTTCCTGCCGCGCCCCCCACCCCCACCCGCACCACTGGTGAGAACTTTCTGCCGCCGCTCTCAGACAACCAGGACCCTGGCATGTGGGAGGCTACACACCATTCCGGATTCCCATTTGCAACCACAGAATCTCCTATCTGTTCCCCTCACTATCGAGTCGGATAATTCTGTTTTTATTCTGCTTGCACAACCTCTGGCAATGGGATTTCTTCATGAAACAGTTGAATTTGGCTGAATTGTTTTGCTTCAGGCAATGGGGAGATTCCAATGAATCCTCATCAGGAATTCCCCATTAGTGGGAAAGACGACTGGGCTTTTTTTTCACTCCCACTCATTGCTGCGATGAGCGACAGGGAAACAGAAATGGAGCAATAGAATGTTCCTCTACAGATAGGCTACATTTTCCATCTGTAAGTTAAATCAGTAACGTTATCAGTCCCACACTGGACTCTGTGAGCTCTTCTTGAACATTGTCTGAACTGTATGACTCCATCGCATTCTCGACTCCAGGTCAGTGCGTTATTGTAGAATCAATTTATTAATAATAAATGGTCATACTTGTTTTGAAGATGTGTTAATATGTGCTTGCATAATGTAACAATAAGCGTTTCATGTCTTCACAATATCTGTGTTAAAATGAATATTCTTAAATATATACAGTAATTGCTGGAAAAGCTCCGCCTGTCTGTCAGCATGTAGGAAGAGAATTCACAGTTCAATGTTTCTGTCCAATGACCTTTCCTTTAAACCTGATTTATTCTTAAAGTATTTCCCCAGTTTTATACTCCCACACAAGAAGAAATATCCATCCGGTATTCACCAACTACACTCTTCTCAAGATCCTATATGGTCAATAAAACAACCCTCATTTTCAGGCCGAACTGTTAATTCTTCATAACGTAATGCCTACATCCCAAGAATGAGTAAAGAGAAACATCTTTGAGACGTTTCGAAACCAATTTTGTTTTTTTTTTATTTTCAGTTTAGACAGTTATAACTACACAGAATACAACAGATGTAATCTCAGCAATGCCCTGTACTGATGCAGACAACATCGCTAAGATCATACCCAACATCCCTTGCACGAAACAGAATCACATTTACCTTCCAAATCACTTTCTTCATCTTCAGGTTAATTTGATGTGATTCATGTACTAAGACACACAAATCCCTCTGGAACACTGAGTTCTGCATTCTCCTTGCATTTAAATAAATTTCTGCTGTTTCGTCTTTTCCCCAAAACAGAAAATTTCCATCACATATATATTGTACAGCTTTTTTATCTGCTGAAGCTTTGCTCACAGCCATCCTCTGTCTGTATGCCATTGCTTAATGCTGTGCCCTCCCCAGTCTGTGTCCCATTGCAGACGTTCTGCACTCCCACTGTCTGTATCCCATTGCAGACGCTCTGCCCTCCCCAATCTGTATTACATTGCAGACGCTCTGCCCTCCCCTGTCTGTATCCCATTGTAGATGCGCTGCCCTCGCTCTGCCCTCCGCTGTTTGTATCACATTGCAGACGCTCTGCCCTCCCCTTGTCTGTATCCCATTGCAGACGCTCTGCCCTCCCCCTGTCTGTATCACATTGCAGACGCGCTGCCCTCCCCCTGTCTGTATCCCATTGCAGACGCTCTGCCCTCCTCCTGTCCGTATCCCATTGCAGACGCTCTGCCCTCCCCCCGTCTGTATTCCATTACAGACGCACTGCCTTCAGCCGTCTGTATCACATTGTAGATGCTCTCCCCTCCCTTGTCTGTATCCCATTGCAGACGCTCTGCCCTGCCCGTCTATATCCCACTGCAGACGCTCTGCCCCCACCCCCTCCGTTTGTATCCAATTGCAGATGCTTTGCCTTCCCCGTCTGTACCTCACTGCAGACGCTATGCCTCCCCTGCCTGTATTCAATTGCAGATGCACGTGCCTCAGCCGTTTATATCCCATTGTAGATGCTCTCCCCTCCCTTGTCTGTATCCCATTGCAGACGCTCTGCCCTTCCCCTGTCTGTATCCCATTGTAGACGCATTGCCCTCCCCTGTATGTATCCCATTGAAGACGCTCTGCCCGCCTCCTGTCCCTATCCCATTGCATACCCTATGCCCTCTCCCTGTCTGTATCTCATTGCAGGTGCTCTGCCCTCCCCTGTCAGTATCCCATTGCAGACGCTCTGCCCTCCTCCTGTCCCTATCCCATTGCAGATGCTATGTCCTCCCTTGTCTGTATCCCATTGTAGACGCCCTGCCATCCCCGTCAGTACCATTGCAGACGCTCTGCTCTCCCCCTGTCTGCATCCCACTGCAGACAGTACTCCCTCCACTGTCTGTATCCCATTGCAGATGCTCTGCGCCCCCCTCTGTATTATTCCATTGCAGACGCTGTGCCGTCCCCTGTCTGTATCCATTGCAGACGCTATGTCGCCATTTGACATCTTATTGAATGACTATCCTGGTGCATGATGAAACTGAGCTCCGTCTCCTTCATCCGGTTCATTAGAATAGATTGCAACTTGTTGATGACCTCATACAGATCCCTGAAGAATTCCACTCGTTGCAGCTTTCCAAACACAAAATGAGAAATGATCTCTACTCTGCATTTCCTGTCAGCTACCCAGAACATCCCTGCTTCTGCATAACAGCCTGGGATGGTTATATGGCGTCCCCCTGTGCTTTGTAATTTACCGAGTACTTCATTCTGTTTGGTGCGGCCTGTTTGGTGCAGCTCATTTTGCCGCAGAACTATTTCAGCACAGCTCATATTTATTCCTTTTCAGGCTTAGATAAAAGCATTAATCAAAGCAATAAAAATAAAAATAATGTTTATTCGCTTTAGTAAAAATATTGAAAAGACACTTTTGAGTAAGTACAACATTGACTCAGAGTTTTATTTCAGAGCTAAAATGATAATTGGCCTTGCATTTATTCCGATTGAAAAAAATCATGCAGCTATTCAACATTTGTCTGATGCGCTTCCAGATCAATTGCAACCGCTGCTGGACTGGTTCGAGGATAACAATGCAGGTAGAAGATTACACAGAGGAAATGGTCGGCGTTCACTGCTTTTACCATTTGGAATGAGGAATTTATATGAAAGAACTTTAAACAATGAGGACAAAATAAACAATAATGCAGAAGCTGCCACAGGAGATGACAATGCGAACTTGATGTGGAACATCCAGTTATTTGGAAATATATTGACAGTTTACGAAAAGTTCAGACAGGAGGGGACATTTGCTATGAGCATTTGATAGCAGGGCACGATATTCCGTTGAAATTAAAGAAGCAGATGCTGGAATACAAACACTCGTAAGAAGATTTAGTGAGAGAAATGATGTCGAGTATTTACTAGGGATTGCCCATAATTTGGAATGAACGTCATGTTTTAGATATTTCGTAATGAACTTATATCGTTTATTTTTTTTCTTTTTAACATTTTTACTGAAGAGAATAAACATTATTTGTATTTTTAGTCTTTCATTAATGCTTTTAACTAAGCCTGAAAAGTGAGAGAGATGAGATTGGGAATACCAGCGAGTTTAAATTGAGAATTGCTCTTTACTGAACATTGCTGCTTACTTGGTTGGTGGGACGTCGATGTTTCAGAATCTCCACACAAGGTGTCCTGGTCCTCTCTGGCTCTTTCCAGGATCTTCCCCACATCTCGAGGTAGAGGGTGAGGGAACGGATATCGGGCACTCTAAAACCCGGCTTGGCCCTTTATGTCATATTCCAGGATGTTTCTCCTGGAATGGGAGAAGAGAACGGACGTAGTGAGGGTGGGAGTGGGTGTCCCTGCTGTCAATGCTGGTATAGGGGAAGGGGAGAAGTGTGAGATGTCCAGAGGGAGTCTGACCACAGTGTTGTATCCATGCAGTGGTATTAGTGTGCGGCGCTATTGCGTCAGTGACAGAAAAAGTGGGGGAAGAAAGTTGCTGAAGTCAACAGTGAGTGTGGTCGTGCTTGAGCCTTATTTGAAGATAAAGTGTGAGCCTTGTTCGGAGGTATGTGTTACAAAAGATATACAGCGAGTGCGAGGGAGCAGAAGAATATGGTGACACTTATCCTGGCAAAGTGGGAGGGAAGAATATTGATGCTTGTCCTGTATTGCTGACCAATTCTTCAGATCATCTCAGCGTTGAGGTGAGTCTCCCGGAAAGTCTTGTCCAAGTCTATCGCTAATAACGCCACAGACCCTTTCCCTCACTTCCCACAGAATCAGTTTGGGTGGATCTTACAAATAGCAAGATGAAGCAAACATTAGTGTGTTACATATCAAAACTAAATCTGTCACGTAAATACTTTACAACATATGCTATGGAAATTAAGTATGCAAGTATATGCAAGGGGGATCAATGACACAGTGATATTATCGCTGGGCTCTTAATCCAGAGACCCAGGTAATATTCTGGGGACATGAATTCAAATCCTGCCATGGCGGATGGTGAAATTTGAATTCAATATGTATCTGGAATCAAGCGTTTATGATGACCAGGAATCCATTGTCGATTGTTGGAAAAACTCATCTGGTTCACTGATGTCCATGAGTGAAGGATACTGCTGTCCTTACCTGGTGTGACCTGCATGTGACTCCAGACTCAAGACAACGCTGCTGACTCTTAACTGCCCTCTGGCATGGGCAATAAATGCTGGTAATCCAGCGACGCCCTCATCCTGTGAATGAGTAATAAATAATCGTGGTGCTGCAGTAACAATAGATGGTCTCAAATTGCACTGAAACTGCAGTGACTACTAATACTGTGAAGAAAAAACTTCCGTAAGTGTGTATTGGGTAGGTTGAACAGTACGTTGTGAACCAAACTGGAGAGCAGGTTATTTCAGATTTGGTGTTGCTTTGTCAGGAGGATTAACTAATAGCCTTGCTCTGAAGCAGCTTTTGAGGAATAGTGACATCAATATGTTGCATTTTTACACGGGCGTCTGAATACAGTATCGAATGTATGAACATTCTGGTCAAACACCATGGAAGCCCGGAGGCTAGAGGGTCAAGTACACTCCACTGAATTAGGGAAGTATAATATAACATTCAATGGGAGAAGCAATGATTGTGAGAGTCAAAGAGTCCGACAGTCCGGAGAAAGGCCCTTCAGCCCAAACTGTTCCATTCCAAACATAATGTCCATTCACATTAATCCAATTTCCCTGCCCTTGCCCCATGTCCTTCTTTTTCTTTCCTATCCGTGTATTTGTCCAAATGCATTTTAAATTTTGTGAATTTAACCACTTCTGCTGGCATCTCATTCCATGTGCATACCACTCTGTGTGTAAAAGAAGTTGCCCCTCAGGTCCCCTATAACTCTTTCCCCTCGGATCTTAACTTGATGCCCTCTCGTCGGTGGGTTGCTCAATCCTGTGGGAAAAAAAAAACTGAGTGCATTCACTCTATCCATGCTTCCCATGATCTTATAAACTGCTATCAGATCCCCCTTAGTCTCATACACTCTAAAGTAAAAACTCCTATCTTGCCCAACCCCTCACTGTATCCCAGACCATTGAGTCCGGGCAACATCCTTCTATATTTGTTCTGCACTATTTCCAGTTTAATAATATCCTTCCTATCGCAAAGTGAACAACACTGAACATAACACTACCAGTATTGCCTCACCAGCATCCTGTATAACTGCAACATAACTCCCGAATTTCGATACTCATTACTCTGACTGATGAAGGTCAGCGTGCCAAATGCCATTTTTCACTGCCCTATCTCCCTGCGACTCCACTTTCAGAGAACCTTGAACCAGAATTCCAAAGTCACTTTGTCTCAATACACTCCTTAAGACCCTGCCATTCACCATGAAACTCCCATCTTGATTTGACTTTCTAAAATGCAAGAACTGACACCTATCTGTATTAAACTCCACTTGCTATTTCTCGGCAAACTTCCTCACCTAATTAAGGCACTGCTGTAATTTCTGAAATTTCTGATAATCTTCCTCACTGTCCACGATACTGACTATTTTAGTGCCACCTTGAAACTTATAATTCATGCCTGTACATTCACATCTAAATCATAGGTGTGTGTAATATGTAAATATATATACAATATACATGTATAAATCAAACAGTAATCGTCCCAGAACCGATCCCTGAGGTATTCCACTCATCCCAGGCCTTCAGTCCAACAAGCATCCTTCCACTATAACTCTATGTTTCCTACCATCAAGCAAATTTTGGATCTGATTTGCAAGCTCCCCCTCAATTCCATATGATCTAAGCTTCCAGAGCAGCCTACCATGTGGAACCTTACCGAAGGCCTTACTGAAATCCATATACTCTACGTATACCACCATGCCCTTGTCAAAGTTACTGGTCATTTCGCCATAGCACTCTCACAAATCTTTGAACCATGATCCACCATGCACAAGGACGTGCTGACTGCACATAATCACACCCAGCCTTTCCAAATGCATGTATATCGTCTTCTCAAGAAACCTGTCTACTAGAGATGTCAGGTTTACTGGTCTATAGGTCCCAGGTTTTTTGTTGTAGCTCTTCTTGAATAAGGTCACAGCATTCACTACCTTCCAGTCCTCCGGGACCTCATCCTTTGGCCACTGATGATACAAAAGTACCAACCAGGGCCCCCACTATTACTTCTCTGTCCTCCTGCAGTGTTTCTGAATATATCTGGTCAGGACCAGGAGATTTATAGAATTACTGCATAGTCTGAAAGATATGTCTACTTATTCAGGTGAAAACACGAAAGCGTGGGAAAGTGACCTAATGATGATTAACATAACAAATTAAAGAATATATTAATCACAGGATGTGACTTCAGAAGAATTCCAGACATTGTGCAATCCTAAGAATTCTCAAAAAATTGCAATCCAGAAAAGGGAAGTCCATGAAACTGATCGGGAAATCAAAAAGCGAACATTCATGCAAGCAAAAAGACTGCAAAAATATATGATCTATATTTCAAAAGAAAAAAAAAACATAGTCAAATGTGGAAATTTGCAATCGGGAGAGACGAGTTTATGGTGCATAACAGGGAAATGGCAAAGCAAATGACCAGTTACTTTACGTTGGTCTTAATGGAGTAAGATCCAGAAAATCACCCAGAAATACGAAGTGATCGTTTAGGACTTGTGGAAGTAAAGACATAAAGTCAATTCATATCAGTAACAAGGCAATATTGAACATGCAGCTGGATTGAGCATTGCGAAGCTTGACAAACCAGATGTACTTCGTACCAAACTCTTCAGAAATAAATCACAAACAGAAGTATTGATTGCATTGTCGATGACCACGTTCTATTTTCCCGTACATTCTGCAGAGTCTGGAAGCTGGTGTAGATAAATGTACATTAGTAAACGTAATCCAAGCACTATAGACGCATAGTAGGGATCCAAGCATCTACAAAGGGAAAAAGAGATAGTGTGGAGAATTGCTGACAAATTAATTTGACATTTGTCGGGAAACTGTTGGAATCTATTATATAGGATGTGATATTGGATATTTAGACATTAACAGCAAACTTTGAGAGACTCAGTATGCATTTCTGAAAGGGAAATCATACTTGACAAACTTTGGAATTGTTTGATTTTGATTCTTACAGCATAGATAATGGGGATCCATAAGAATTGAAATATCTTAAATTATCAGAAGGCTTTCTATAAGAACTCACACAGTGAGTTCGAAAATGCAATGATGTGAAGGGTATTTGAAGGAATATATGTAAGTGGAAACTTAAAGTTTGGTTTGCCTTCCTTTAAGGGAGTCAGAATATAGATGTAAAGGCATGTTGAAGCAGTTTCACAGAGTGTTGGTGACACTGTACCTGGAGTATTGAGAACAGTTTTGGTGACCAAATCTGAGAAAGAATATACTGACCACAGAGGAAGTGTAATGGACAATATCCAGATAAATCCCTCAGATGGCGAGATTGCGTGATGAGGAAACTCGGCCGGTGTTCTGTAAAGTTTCAACGAATCAGCGGTGGGTCACTGTGAACTTTATAAAACTCACAAAACATACGACAAGTTGGAAATTAACAGGAAATTTATCAGGCTGTCTGATCCACCTTCAAAGCAAATAAAGGCAGGATAAGGGACAGACCATTTAAGACTGCAATAAAGAGGAAATTCTGCGCGTGGAGGGGACTGCCTAACACAGGGGCAAGGCAGGGCAAGATTACAGAGAATCCCCAGATAACCTACAAGTGTGTCAAGCGGAACAGAATAACCACTGAACACGTAAGACTCAGCGACTTGCCAAGTTGCATCTAAATCAACTTTAGTAGCAGGAGAAAGAGGGGAGTGATAGAAGGCTGTTTTTGTGATTGGAGGCTAGTGTACCGCGGGCATCAGTGCTGGGTCCCTTATTATTTGTGATTCGGAGGTGCTAGTGTTGGGCTGGGGTGGACAAATCTAAAAATAGCATAACACCAGACAATAGTCTAACAGGTTTATTCAGTAGCACTAGCTTTCGAAACGCTGCTTCTTCATCAAAGTGCACAAACACGTGATGTAACTGATGTTGAGAGATCTTTAACTTTATTATTTGTGATATTCATAAATGATGCAGCTGTGAATATGGACGAGGGGTGGGTGTGTAATAAATAAGTTTGTATTTGATACAAAGATTGGTCGGGTGGTTGGTAGTGAGGAGGAAGGCTTTATGTTACAGGTACATACTGATAGAATGGTCAAATGGGTGGATCAATGGCAGATGGAATGTAACCCTGATAACTATGAGGTAATGCACTTTGGAAGAAGGAACCAGTCAGGGGAGTACTCAATGAATGGCAGCACACTAGAAAGCTCAGAGGGTCTTCTCCACACATCGCTGAATGTGACTGCACAGATTAATACACAATCTTGGAAAGGCTGGGGGAATGTAAACATAGCCTTTATTAATCGAGCCATAGATTATAAGAACTATGCAGAACATTGGTGAGGGCAAGATGGAATACTGTGCGTAGTTCTGGGAACATCATTACAGGAAGGATGTGATTGTAGTGGAGGGGGTGCAGAGATGTTCCCAGCGATGGAGCATATCAGCTATGGAGAGAGGCTAGCTAACCTCAAGTTGTTTAGTTTGGAGGAGAGAAGGCTGCGAGGTCTGTGATTCAGAAAGACAGGATTACGAGGTACATGGACAGGGAGGATAAACAGCAGTTGTTGCTGTTACTCAAAGGGCCACACTTTAAAAGTGAAGGATTTGCGGTTTAGTGAAGATTTGAGAATTGTTTTTCAACCAGAGCGTGTTGGGGTCTGGAATGCACTTCTTGAGAGTGGAGTTGTCATGGTAACCTCAAACCATTAGAAACGACATGGTTGTGCACTTCAAATGCTTTAAGATTCACGGCTAAGGTCTTGTGTCGGAAAGTGGGCCGAATGTAGACTGTGCTGTATTTCTGGTAGTACAGAGTCTGTGCTTCTGTGATTGTATGGCTGTGGAAGGTCAATCATTGAGTAGCTTAAGGTAGGAATTGATGGGTTTCTGAAGATTATCTTAACAAAGTTGATAAGAGAGAACTTGTAATATTTTCTGGAAATATGTCAATGGCAAAATTAAGAGAAAAAAGTTGCAGATTTCTTACAGTCTGATACCAAATAATTGAGGACCGGAAAATAGCTGAACTATGGAGCAAATAGTTTAATTATGCCTTCACAGAAGAAAACAAAACAAAAAAGAAAGCTTCCTAGCAATACCAGGGAACTTTAGTCTTGTGAGGAAAAAGGAATAGAATGAAAATAGCAACTAAACAGTTTAGAAAAAGTATTGGATTGAAATTAATGGGTATAGACAAAGTCAACAGAGAATTATGAAATGGGAATCATATTTGAGAAAGTGGCTTTTAGTAAAATTATGTAGGAGGTATCAATGCCATGCGAGTGGACTATCTGAAAGATTTTTGATAAAGCCCCAAGCCTATTGTGCAAATTCGAATCCTATGGGACTCGGGCTAACATATGGTCATAGATTTAGAATGGGAGAGCTGGCAGGAAACAGTGAGTAGGAATAAAAGAATGTTTTATTTTTAAATGGAAGGCTTGGAGGATATTGAAAGGATCATGTCTTGGGCTCCAGCTATTCCCAATACACATCATATCTTTGGGTGAGGGGCGCAAATGCAATATTCCCAAGTCTGCTGACAGCACAAACGATGTCAGCCTGTGAGTGGATGAGGAGGATATAAAAATGTTCCAAGGTGATTGAGACAGGTGGAGTGACTGGGCAAATATGTGGGAGGTGGAGAGTAATGGGGAGATGAGATGTTATGTACTTTGATGTGAACAATGCACTGGCAGCCTCTCATTTGAAAAAGGAGTGGTTGAAAAATGTTGCACTATAAATGAACTTAAGCTGCATTTTTGTTAATTTCTGCGTAGCCCTCCTGTGTGGCATTGGGTTCTGAAGCCAGAAGTCAATACTGGGAATGGTATTGGCACGCTGACCATTGTATGTAGGCCCAGCACGTGGGGAACTGTAACTTTGAAAGGAATCTGGATCGCCATGTACACCAATCACTTAAAGCAATATTGCAGGAGCAGAAAGCAGGAAGGAAGATAAATGCTGTATTCACCTTCATTTCAGGGTCATTTGAGTACAGGAGTAAATGTATCTTACTGCAGCTGTACAGGGCCTTGGTGAGACCCCATCTCGAACATTGTGCAGTATTGTGTGCAGCTTTGGTCTCTTTTCCTAACAGACGACCAACCTGACATTGTGGGAGAGCAGCAAAGGATGATTAGACTGATTTCTGGGATGACAGACTTGTTGTGGGATCAGAGTTTGGGGCAACTGGACCAGTATTCAATGGCGTTTAGGAAAATGAATGGAAATCTCAGTGAAATATATAACACTCTGACAGGGCGAGACAGATTAGAAGCAGGGATGGTAATTCCCCTGGCTGGGATGTCTAAAACAAAGGGCCACAATATTAGATACAGACAGGCCACTTTGCATTGAGATGAGAATAAATGTCTGCACTCGGAGACTGGCGAACGAGTGGTACTCTCTCCCAGATCAGGCTGTGGAAGTCAAGGGGCTGATTATAAATAAGGATTTCTGGAAACTACAGGGATAGGGAGAGAGCAGGAGTATGGTGTGAAGATAGAAAATCAGCTATCATTCCAGGTTGTTCTCCAATAACGCAATAACTGTGTTCCTGTGCAACACTGTGTTGTACAAAATCGTGCAATATTAATAATGGGGTCTATGGAAAAAAGAGAGTAAGTGGCGAACCCCCCAAAATATCAGTAAAAACCAAAAATTAAATTTGATCTAACACACAATAGGAAAGTCGAAATAAATCTTTAAATTACATGTTGTAATGGAACAGTGCTGTAAATGTAACGCTTTCACAATACAGTCCCTCACTGGAGCACTGTATCTTTCACCACAATCTTCACCAGAAAGCGCGCGGGGGCTGACTGACCATCTGATGCCGATGCCGAATTCCAGTTCTCCCCAAGATTCTCCCCACAGTTTGAAATAAAGTGCTTTCTAAATATAGACTACAATTCCCAGTTTCAGGCTCAGTTTCAAGGCCTGCAGAGCCGATTGCATTCCTGTTTTTGCTGAACACATTGATTGTACCTTTTGTAGAGAGAGGGTTTCTGAGGCAGGATTTGCTGTTCAGCTGGTGCCAGGCAAGGAATCGCGTCACAGTGAACGCCAGTTCACTTTATAGAAAAAGGTTCATGAATTGCATTGCAGCCAAATTGTATTTAATCAATACGCGTTATCAGTGAACTGTCTGTACATTGAATGGAGGCGCAAACCTGATGGGCTGAATGCACTACAGCAGTTCTCATTTTATGTTTCACAACGTTTAAACATATTAAGGGATATGAATATTGTATGGGGAAAACTGCGTTGAGGAGATGTTCGGCCATTAACTAGAATAAGGAAAGCTCAATGAGTTGTATGACGTATTCCTTTCCCGATGCTTCTGTGCACTGTGTGGGAAAGCTCTGTAGATGTTGTCACAAGCTCTCAGCTGTTAGGAAGGAAGTCTCTGCAGGGTCGTCAGGATTGTGTTTCCTATTCCCTTTTCTGATAACGAGGCTGGTGACGGGTGTTCTCTCCGGCTTTATCGTTTAAGACCTCGGAGCAGTTTGATACAATTGAGGAGAAAGTGAGGTCTGCAGATGCTGGAGATCAGAGCTGGAAATGTGTTGCTGGAAAAGTGCAGCAGGTCAGGCAGCATCCAGGGAACAGGAGAATCGACGCTTCGGGCATAAGCCCTTCTTCAGGAATTGAGTGCTTTGCTTGCTCATTTCAGAGACCATTGAAGAGTGTATCACACGTCTGCGTGTCTGGAGTCACTTTTAGGCCAGACCAGGAAAGCACGGGAGATTCACTTCCTGAAAGTACACTGGGGAAGGAGATCGACGTCTATAATCGATTTTGAACACACGATCAGTATTACTGACACCAGGTATTAGATCTCGATATTTGAAAAAATTGTTTTTAAATTGCACCAGTTGCCAGAGAATTATCCTGGTCTGGATTAGCAATCCAATGTCAATTCCACAACAGCACCATCTCCACATGCGGGCCTATCGGAAACCACACTGAACCAATTATTTCTGTGCTGTTTGACAGCTCTACCAAAAATAACCCCATCCAATATGACTATCGTGATGGGACTGAGGGGTGGTAATTGTTCCGATTGTAATTATTCCCTTCTTAGGGGATGGGACATAGTTGAGTAATTACCCACATTAGGAGAAAGTGAGAACTGCAGTTGCTAATTACCCACATTGCCAGGGAGTTGTCAGAGTTGGAGCTGGAAAGAAACAGCTTCCTCAGGTACACGGCTTGTTTTGTAGCAAAAGTCCTCAGTCCTATTGCAGGAATGGTGTCAGGGCCAAATGCCTTTGTCGTATCTACTTTGTCCAGCTGTTGCAGTGAATTGAATTGGTTGAAGACGGGCATCTGTAATTCTGAAGGTATCACAGTGAGGGTGAGGTGGGTAATCGACTCAACACGTCTGGCTGAGGATGGTGCAGATACTGTATATTTTACATGGATGCACAGGGCGGTACCATTATTTAGGATGGGGATATTTGTGGAGTCCTCTCCTCCAGTAAGTTGTTTAATGGTCCATCGACTTTTACGCATGGATTTAACAGGACGAGAGAGCTTATATCTGATTTGTTAGTCTTAGGATCATCTCTCTCTGTATCAGATGTTGGTCCTGCTGTTCTCGTGCAACCAGTCAAGTGCGGTAGCTTTAATGGATTGTCATCAGGTTTAGGTACACGTGATTCCGACCCGACCATGTTCACCCACACTCGTCACTGATCCATGGATCGGCTTGATGGAAATAGTAGATGGATGGACTATCCTGGGGGAAAAGTTACAGATTGTCATTGAAATCTACAGCATCAGATGATAACCCAGTTTTAGCTGCAGTATCTACAATTCAATTCTACTGACTGACACCCCCCCCCCCCCCCCCCCAAGTTCACACCGAGACCCATTCACCCATCAGCCCTGTATTCAGTGACCTACTCTGGTTTCTGACGCGGAAATACTTCCATTTTTATATTCTCATTCTGTTGGAAGTCTTTCCTTTGTGTCACGCTTCCAATTTGTTACATAAACAATATCCATTTAAGGTACTAATCTGAATCTTTTCCTTTCAGTAATGTCATCTTCTGTATTTGAAGTGAATGTGTTTCCTTCTGTTTTTCTCCCTGACCATGATTCAGAGTTTTGCAGCATCAGTGGTGCCAGCCTTATGCAGTTTCAGAGTCAAGGAACTTGTCACCATGCGTTACTGTTCAGCTCCCAGTGTATGACGCTCCATGTTGGACAGGGTTTTTGGGCATCTTTAACAATATGTCGTTGTTCATAAACAGAAATTGCTGAAGAAATTGCTAAAGATGTTGCAGAATTTTCTGGACTGAATGCAAAGTTAAACTTTCAGGTCCAATGAACCTTCTATAAAGGTTTTTTATTTTTATTTCCAGTATCCATTATTATTGATTTAATTGAAAACTTGTTTTGCGCCTATTCATTTCTGGAGAAACTCAGCAGGTCTTTCAACATCTGCAGAAAAAGAGAAATAGAGTTAGCGTTTCCACTCCAGTGTGACAATTCTTCAAAACTGAATACAATTGCAAAATGGCCTTTTAATCACTTGGCAGATGTGGAGGATGGGTGGCAGGGAAAAGAGGGTGTGGCAAAAGAAAAACGGACTTTTAGTAATGGTGAACGAAAATATTCTGTATAACGGCTCGAATTTAAGGTGTGAATGGGTGAAAGGGGTTCTCTCTATTGAATGCAAGATAAAAAAGACACAACCACAAAAAGTTATACGGAGGCCAGGAGGGAGAATGTTGATCATCTGGTATTATATAGATCTGGCCACAGATACGTTTTCACTGTCGTGATCATTACCCCCTTCAGATAAAGGAATTCAGATGCTTGACTTCTTATTGGCACTAGTAAGCGTTTCATGCTGCCTTAGTATTGTAATAGAGAGAAAAAGGAAATCACAGTATGAAGTTTGGGCTGAGTATTGTTTACCTGTCATGTTTACTATAGTTTCAAATTTGCAGTGCTTATCTTTAAACCCTTGTTCTTGAAGTTAGCATCAAATAGAGTGTAGGATGTTGAGGAGTGACATTATCGAAACTTATAAAATCATGAGAGGTATGGATAGGGTGAATAGCCAAGGTCTTTTCCACGGGATAGGGGAATCCAAACATAGAGGGAATAGGTTTAAGGTGAAAGAGGTAGATTTAAAAGGGACTAAGGGGCAGCGTTTTTACACAGAGGGCGGTGTGGGTATGGAATGAGCTTCCAGAGAAAAAGTGGGAGGTGCAAGGACAGCTGCAACATTTAAAACTTATTTGACAAACATATGAATGGGTAACATTTAGAAGCACATGGACTTAATGAAAACAGATAGGACAAGTATAGTTTGGAAAACCTGGCAAGCATGGACATTTAGAAAAGCTGCACGCAGAGTCAAGGTAGTTTTGTGAAAGGGAAATTATATTTTGCCCTGTAAAATCATGCAACGTATTTCAGGAGATGCCTGAAAATGTAACAACGGACTTGATAAAGGGGATCTGGTGGACACGAGGCTTTCCAGAGATTTTCCAAAAGGTATTACAAAACAAAAGTTCTTACACAAAACAGAAGCTCCAGGACGTCGGATACTGTATTAACATGGGATGATGATTAGTTAACACAGAAATCGGAGAGTCGGGATTAATGGATCTTTATGGTAAAGGTTTATCTGCTGGAGTACCACAAATATCAGCCTGACGGCATCAGTTATTTGCAAACTATGCTGACGGCCTGAAGGACGGAGTTGAATGCAATATACATCCGAGTTTGAGGATGACACTGAGAATCAAAAGGTAGGCTGTTACTGAATGGAGAGGACTTCCAGAAAAGGAACAGTAAAGGCATTGGAGTTTTCCTGTGCATGAAACATAAGGTCAGCATGCTGATGCAGCAAGTAACTTGGTTGGTACATTAGGCGGTTTCCTGGGAAGAAAGGGTTGTGTTACTGAGAATCTCTAAGATGGTGAGGCAATAATTCATTGGGATTTAAATGAATGAGGAATGATACTGCTGAAACCGACAAGACACGGAAGGGGTTGGAGAAGGTAGATGTTGAGAAGTTTTTTTCCATTCTTGTGCAAAGTATCGAACTCGATGATATAGATACCGAATAAGGAACATCGATTTCAATCTGAGATGCAGAGTAATGTATTCTCTCCGAAAGTAGTGAATGTCTGGAATTCCCTAACTCAGAGAGGTGTGGAGGGATGCAAGGAGTCGGCAAGAGAGTGGAGTTGAGCCCTGTAGTAGATCAGCCATGTTCTTATTAAATGACAGCGTTCGCTTGAGGGGCCGATGTATTAATTTCACGTGTTATGCTTTTGGAAAGTAACGGGTTATTTTGCTGGAAATCGTGTTGTGCAATGTTGCATTCAGGGAGAGCAGAGGATTTGTTGTTTTAACCCTGGGTGGGGTATGTGGCTGAAGTTATGGGGCAGAAGTTACAGAGAGGGTAAGCCTGGAAACAGGGACTGGGGGTGGGGGTGGTGGACACTTCCTGATCCAGCCTGGATTTTCCAAGTACATTTCAAAAACTACACCGAATCATCGGAGTGGCCTCGATCTGCCCCTGTTTAGCATGTCCGAGGGCTGAATGGAACATCAGAACAAGGGCTGAGGGACACAAGTGAGCCATTCAGCCATTTCACATTACTCCACCAGTAAATAAGGTCATGGCTCATCTCATTGTGGTCCCAGCTGCACTTTTCTTTCCATACACCATTATCCCTGATTCACCTGTCCATGGAAAATCAGACAAAGCCAGCTTCGATGTAATATAAAGGTCCAGCCACCCCAAACGTCTGCGAAAGTGAATTCCCACTTGACTGAAATCCCACTTTGTGGATTTATCCTAATTCCTGCTCTGACGGATGTTGGAGGTATCACTGTTTCCTTTTCTCATCCCATTCCTCCACTGCTGACACCAAATTTTAAATGTAACCAGGTTGGTGATATGGCCGATGATAAAGTTCTCAAACTGAGTCAGGTTCAGTGACTGGAACAAGTCAGGAAGATTTCTTTAGTTAGCCACAAGTAACTAACAAAACTAACGGATGTACATGGTGGATCTGTGGTTAGCACTGATACCTCCCGTCACCAAGTAGCTGCGTTCAGTTCCAACCTCGGGCAACCCTCTATGTGGACTTTGAACATTCTTCCCATGTCTATGTGGATTTTCTCCCAGTGTTCTAGTTTCCTCCCATCGTCCATAGATATGCAGCTTAGAGCGGATTGGCCATGCTAAATTGTCCATAGTGCCCAGGGATGTGTAGGTTAGATAGGTTAGTCATGGGAAATGCAGGGTTACATGGATAGAGTAGGGGGCAGGTCCGGGGGGAATACTGTTACGAGGGTTAATGTGGACTTGATAGACGGAATGTCTTCCTTCCACACTGTAGAGATTCTATAAAAACAACAAGAAGTTTGGACGATACAAACACCCAGTGGTGTATCTATCTGATCACTCTCCTCTAGGTTTTGTATGTTTCAATAAGATCCCCTCTCATTCCAAGAGTAACCCGTTAAAGCCTCCATAATATAAGACCATCATTCCTGGAATACATGAAGTGAAACATCTCCGAACTGCTTCCAATTTAATTATATCCTTTCTCAGGTAAGGAGACAAAAATAATCTCTCACACAGATGAAGTTATTTTTTGTTTTCTCAATGGTGAGAGTATTTGGAACTCTCTTCCCTGCAGAGCATTGGAGGTAGAGATATTGAATATGTTTGAGGCACAGACAGAAGGTTCATAAAGAATAACGGAGTCAAGGATTATCGGGGAATTGCAGGAATGAGCAGTGTTGGGGAAATGCTGACAGTGGAAAAAAAAATCACACTGCTCCAGCACATCCAAGAATATAATGCAAAATGAAATGATAATATCAATAAAATTTTAAGGGGAAATCCAAGATGGTGGCGATCTGGAAGGTCTGCTTTGTTGGACACTGCATCACAGAACGGGCAAAGTGGTTCCCTAACTCACTCCATCCCAGCCATTTATTTAAAATGCTTAGTTTTTGAATGTTTTGAGAGTTGGTAGTTGTAGTAGCCTTAATTGTGTAATTTTTAAGCTCTATGAGACATTGTTTATTAATGATCAGTAATTCGAGTTCTTCCTCTCTCGAGTTCAAATGTTGCTACAGTGTGTTCTGGGTAATGATGTGCTTAAATGGTCTACCTGGTGCATTAAGGTGAGCCATTTGCCAGAAGAGAGGAAAAAATTACTTTCTAGTATTAAAAAGAGAAGGTGGATGTTGTCCTATTGCAGGAGATGCACCTTGAGGACAAGGAACATTTGACATTACAGCAGGTCGAGCTTGGTCGGATTTATTTCTCGTCTTTTAATATTATGCGGAGGGGAGAAGCCATAATGGATAAAAAGAATCTTCCATTTAACCCATTAGATTGTATTTGACACTCACGGGAGGCTCATAATACCCACAGCCTTGAACTACAGTAAAAAATATAGTATTTTGAATGTTTATTGCTGCCCCCCACCCCCAACTCCCAGCGTACCCTCTTACATTCCTGGCAGATGCATTTTCCAAATTCAGTTATCGTGCATCGTGGCACATTATTGTATAAGTTTTCATGTCTTATGGACTCCACGGTGGACAGAATGTCCAAAGGTGCCCCAATACCCTCGTTATAATGTAAGCAATTTGTGGATATCTGTGCAGAACGAGAGCTGGTGGATGTCTGGTGGCAGATCCACATCACAAGTAGGGATTTTATTTTCTTCTTTAACCGGCATAATTGCCACACGAGGGTTGATATCTTCCCCATTCCTGCAACAATCTTAGATTCGGTGGCATCCTGCACAATTGGAAATATTACCATTTCTGACCATGAAGCGCAATATAATAGATTCGAGACACTAGCGAATGCATCCCTTTATTCTTAAGAATAGTTGGTTAATTGAGTAGTTATATTAGATTACTTACAGTGTAGAAACAGGCCCTTTGGCCCAAAACGTCCACACCAACCCACCCGCTGACATTGACCCCTTCACCTAACACTACAGGCAATTTAGCATAGCCAATTTACCTAACCTGCACATTTTTGGACTGTGGGAGAAAATCCATGCAGACACAGGAGAATGTGTAAACTCCACACAGACAGTCACCTGAGGCAGGAATTGAACCCGGGTCTCTGGCGCTGTGAGGCAGCAGTGCTAACAATTGTGCCAATGTGCTGACCACTGCCATGAATACTGATCTTTCTTTGCCATTAATTCAGATTCAACCAATAACTCATCCATTCTATGGGAAATTGCTAAGGCTTATGCCAAGGGAATAATTATTCCTTATGATGTAGCAGAAGGGGGTGCAGGAATGCTGGTTTGAGGCAAAGCTGAGGGCAGCCGACAGTGGATACTGTGATTGTCCCTCAGTGGCTAAGCTGCAGAGGATTACAACGCTTCGGTCGACAGTGAATTCCACGCTCACACAGACAGCCAAGAAGGAACTTAGTTTTGCAAAACAAAGGCTGTTTGAACATGGTGATAAGCCAGGCAGGTATTTATTCTATCTTGCCAGGAAAACGATCGCCCCTCTTAAGCCATTACCTCAATTAGGGAAGGTACTGGCATCCTTACCTTCAATTCCAAAAAGATTAATGTCTCCTGTCCCAGATTTTTCACCGAATTATTTCAGACTGAACATTGTGAGGATAGATGGATTTTAATGGAGTCATGTTTCAAGAACCTGGGTCTTCCAGGAGTAATCCCTGAATAAGTGTTGTGCCTTAAAGGACCATTGTCAGCGCAGGAGAGTGTGAAGCAGCTTCAGAATGTAAAGGCGCATGTTCCTGATGGATTTCCTCGTGAATTTTATACATAATGTATAAACCTATTGTCAGGGCTGATGTTTAGCACGTTCTGTCACTCATACAGTCACGAACCCCTCCCTCCATATCTCTCTGATGCCGAAGGAGGAAGACCCTGAAGGATTGTGCTTCTTACACGACAATCTCACATTTAAATGTTGGTTTCAAAATCCTGTCTGGGACCCGTGCATGAAAGCTGGAAACTTTGCTGCCTTCCGTTGCCAAAGAGGACCAAACAGGCTTTATAAAGGGACGCAGATGTTCCTACAATGTAAAGAGGTTACTCAATATGATCCAAGAGTGTCAATAACAATCTGTCCAGGGATTACTGATCTCTTTAGATGAGAGAAGGTATTTGATTGGGTTGAGTGGCCGGATCTCTTCTGTACATTAGAACGGTTTGGTCTACGCAAAGTTTTTATCAAGTGGTTGAGGGTCCTTTACCGTGATCCTCTAGTTGCGGTTCTCACTAATGGTGTGCCAACCAGTAATATTAATATTTCTCCAGGCAGCCGACCAGGTTGACACCTTTCACCATTGTTGTTTACGTTGGTGATTGAGCCACTGGCGGAGGCCATCTGTAGGGATACCAACATATCTGCCCCAGAAGTGGGATAGAAGTCACGTAAGATTATATTGGGTGCAGATGAGGGTCTTAAATTCTTTTGTCAAATTCCGCAATTTCGGTAGATCATGTGATGCAATGCATTAATTCGCTTGTTGCCTTTCTGGACGATAAGATTAATTTTACAAAGTTGGAGGACATGCCTATGGGAGGTCTTAGGGAAATACCTGATACTGAGGGCAAATCCTGGTTTCCTTTTAAATGGCCACGGGGTGGTTTCCCTATTTCAGTATATTCATTGCATTTGTCTTTGATCATTTATTTAACGTGAATTATATCCATTTGTTTGACAAAATTACATAATTCAGATAGCTGTTATTAAAATGAATGTCCTTCCTCATTTCCTACACCTTGTGTGAATGCTTTCTTTGATGTTTCCCAGAGAACAGAGTCATGTGGGCGGCACAGTGGTTAGCACTGCTGCCTCACAATGCCAGTGACCCGGGTTCACTTCCCACCTCAGGCGACTGACTGCGTGGACTTTGCACATTCTCCGGGTGCTACGCTTTCCTTCCACAGTCCAAAAGTGTGCAGGTTAAGTGAATGGGCCATGCTAAATTGCCTGTAATGTTAGGTGTAGTGGTAAATATAGGGGAGTGGGTGGTGGGTCGGTGTGGACTCGTTGAGCTGAAGGACCTGTTTCCACACTGTAAGGAAGCTAATCTAAGATGTTTCTAAGAAACATAATGGCTGCTTTAGCTCTTTTATTTGGCACCATAAGCGATTCTTTATCAAGCTAACAAAATTGCAACTGCCCCACGGAATGTGAGGAGTTGATTTCCCCGATTAAAAGCAATCAATTCAGTTTTTTTTCATCGTATGTGAGTGCCTGGGCCGCTGATGTCTCGGCATCAATATGGCATTGAGCCCTCTCAGACAAAGTGAACCCGTCTTAGTCTGTTATTCTTACATAAAATGACAACATTTATGGAGTATTGTCATAATCTAATGATGATCAATACGGTCAAAAGTTGAAGGACAATGCGTCAGATCGAGGGCAACACAGCCATAACCATATTTCTTACCCCTATAATTGGTATACCGTGTTGTCAACCGGGGATGATGGATTCCAGATTTAAACTGTGGGCAGCGAGGGGGGTACCTTGCTTGGGTGATTTAGAATTAGTAGAATCCCAACCGTGTGGAAACAGGTCCTTGGGCCCAGCAAGTCCACTTTGACCCTCTGAAGAGTAACCCACCCAAACCCATTCCCCTACCATCCTATATTTACCCTGACTAATGGCCCAACTTACAGATTCTTGAACACTATGAGCGATTTAGCAATGGCCAATTCATCTAACCTGTACATCTTTGTGACTGGGGAAGGAAACCAACGCAGACACAGTTGAGAATATACTAACTCCACACAGCCAGTCACCCAAGGCTGGAACCAAACCCGTGACCCTGGTGCTGTGAGTTAGCAGTACACACCACTGAGCCACCATGTCTTACTTGAGGGAGAAACAATGATATCATTTGGTCAAATAACTCGTAAGTATGGACTACTTAGCAGAGACTTCTGTTTTTTTTTCCAGATTAGAGATTTGATTAAAAAAGACTTTTAACAGACACTTATAGATCCGATACAGATAAGTGGGTTCTTTTTGCTACGAATACCCTCTCTGTCAGCATCCTTTATCATGAGTTGGATAGTGTCCCCTCACACAAGACTGTGCAGCGTCGTGACGTCTGTGCGAGAGAGTTGGGGGTTTAGATCTCTTCGGAGAAATGGGAGGATATTTGTGAAAATGCTCGAAGGATTTTGATATGTAATAGCACATATTCCATGCAGTTGAAAAATCTTCATAGGGTCTGTCTGACACCAGAGTTTCTCTCAAAATTCAATGTGGGATTATCTTCAGCATGTACTAAATGCAGAATGACTACAGGCACTCTTGCTCATTGCATGTGGTCCTGCTGCAAGCTTCGTATATATTGGAGCACTGTGTTAGGTGTAGTAGAGTGGGTCTTGGGGACAGAATTGGAGATGGACCCGGTTTCTCTTTTCCTTGGCCTGCACAGAGTATCTTACACAGATGCACATGGGGAAAAAATCCTTACTTTCTGTGCTAGGAAAAATGTTGTGTTGGATGTCTGAAAACTCCTCGGGTCTTTTGGGTCTTTGTAAGCTCCTCATGGAAAATATCCCTTTGGACTTTCTCACCAGTATGGTGCACCAGAAAACAGAGATTAGTATAAGTCATAGAGTCATGGAGATATAAAGCATGGAAACTGACCCTTCGCTCCAATCCATCCTTGCCGACCACATGTCCCAAACCAATCTAGTCCTACCTGCCAGCACCTGACCCATAACCTTCCAAACCCTACCTATTCATTTACCCATCCAAATGCCTCTTAAATGTTGCACTTGTATCAGCCTCTCCCACTTCAACTGGCAGCTCATTCACCTGGTACCACCCTCTGTGTGAAATAGTTATCCCGTAGGTCTCTTTTATATCTTTCCCCTCTCACCCTAAACCTATGCTCTCTCGTTCTGGACTCCCCGACCCCAGGGAGTCCAGGCCAGTGTGCCAACAGCCTTCTTCACTGTCCTGTGTATCTGTGAATCAAATTTCAGACAACCGTGCACCTGATCGCCAACGTCCTTTTGTTCCACTACACTCCTTAAGGCCCTCTCATTCTTGATTAAACTCCTACCTAGATTTGACTTTCCAAAATGCAAGATGTCGCACTTATCTATATTAAATTCCATTTGCTATTTCTCAGCCCACATTCCCAGCTGATCAAGGTCCTGCTGCAATTTCTGATAACGTTCCTCACTGTAAACGATGCCTCCTATTTTAGTGTCACCTGCAAACTTACGAACTTTGCATTGTTCACCCTGGTCCAAATCATTGATATAGATGGCAAACAGCAATGGGCACAACACCGACCCCTGAGACACTCCACAAGTCACAGGCCTCCAGTCCAACAAGCATACCTACACCATAGCCATTTGCTTCATAACGTCAAGCCAATTGTGTCGCCAATTTGCCAGTTTACCTTGGAGTCCATGCAATCTAAGCTTCTAGAGCGGCCCACCATGTGGAATCTTATCAAACGCCTTACTGAAATCCATATAGATTATGTCCACCACCCTGCCGTCGTCAAACCTCCTGTTCACTTCCTCAAAACACTCTATCAAAATTTGGAAGGCATGATCTCCACGCACAAAGCTATGCTGACTGTTCCAAATCAACCTCTGTCTTTCCAAATGCATGCATATCTTATATCTCCAAACCTTCCCAAGTGGTTTCCGGAAACAGATGTGAAGCTTATATTTCCCAGGCTTTTCTTTGCAGCCCTTCTGAATAAGTGCACAACATTTGCTACTGCCCAGTCTTCCGGGTCCTTGGCCCCTGAACTGTCTTATCTCGCCTCGTGCAGTGCTCTTAGATATATCTGATCAGGACCAAGAGATTTATCTGACTTTGTGCATTCTAATGTGTCCAACAGCACCTCTACTGTGATATGGACTGTGCCAAGATATGACAATTCACCTCCCAAAGGTCATAGGTCTTCGTATATTTCTTCATGGTAAATACAGAAGAGAAATTGAGGACCTCAACGATCTCTTGAGGTTTTACACATGCGTGTCTATTTTGGATTTTAAGACGTCCTATTTTCTCTCTCTAGTAATGTTATAGTGGTTGCATTCTTTACTATACTGAATTTGGATTCACCCTAATCTGCTCAGCCAAGGCTATCTCATATCCCATTTTCGCCCTGCTGATTTCCTTCTTCAGTAAACTCCTGTATCCCTGTGTTACTCCAGGGATTCCCTTGATCCCAGCTGCCTGTACCTGAGTGATGTCTCCTTTTTTTGTTGATCAGAACCTCAATATCTCTTGTCATCCAGGGTTCTCTCTTCCAGCCTCACTTTCCCTTCACCCTTACATGAACATATAGACCTTGAACTCGAGCTATCTCACTTTTGAAGCCCTCCCACTTGCCCGGGATCCTTTTACCTGGAAATAAACTACTCCATCAACTCCTGCAATCCTCTGACTAAGTCCAACAAAATACGCCTTGCCCCAATTTAGAACTTGAATCTGTGGACCACTTTTGTCCCTACCATAACTATTATAAAATTAATACAGTTCTAGTCACTATTCCCAGAATGCTCCCCCACTTTACCTCCATCACCTATCCTACCCTATTTCCCAACAGTAGGTCGAGTTTTTCCCATCCCGAGTAGGATCATCTACATGCTGCACGTGGAAGCTTTCCTGAACACGCTTAACAAATTACGTTCTATCTAAGTTCTTAACACTCTGGAAGTTCCAGTCTATGTTAGGATAATTAAAATCACCTATTATGACAACCCTATTGCTCCTGCAAGTCTCGCCAGTCTCCCTGAATATTTGTTTCTCTAATTCCTATTGATTATTTGAAGACTTATAGTGCAACCACTATAACATTACCACCCCCCCTTACTTCTTTGCACCATTCACAAAACCTTATTGGATATTACCTCAGTTATACGTGCCTTAATCAGAACTATTGGCATTTAAATTGTTCCTATTTACATCTCTTCCTCGCAGTGACTTGCACATTCGCAGCATCCCTTTTCAAGGCACAGTGGAGATATAGAGCAGTAAATGGATGGGAGCTGTACATCCTGTCACTTCCAGCATTGGTTACATGTTTCTCCACACTGGGCAGTGATCTAACACAGTGTTACCGAACAAAGCAACAGCCTGGGTTTATATATGGATAAACCAGTGCGGACTGCACAGCTCTACATGCTGGACATTTAGCCCAGGATTATAGACCCAGCATTGGTGTGGGCTGCACAGTGTTTCACTCTGTACATTGTTGGCTTGCATACAGCTGTACACGAGCCGGATCTACAAAGTGCTCCATCCTGAATATGTAATGGATGGGTTGGTTATGTGAGTTGGGTTGCGAATGTGAGAGTACTAGACATCTGGCAATGCCTTTATTTTGTGTTTTACTTCTTGTGATTGGACTCTTCAAATCTTGACTCATCCGGTTAGACCCATCCCTCTGGATGAGTCATGGCGACTGTTGTTACAGTATCTGGGTCTGCAACATGACCAACAAACGGTGTACAGGCTGCAGAGAGGACAGTCTCCGTAAAATAGAATGATGGAACCACCGTCAGATCAGCCGTAGTCTTAATGAATGTTGTGGAAGAATTGAATGGACCACTAATGCAATTTATTCATTAACAAATTCCTGTTTGTTCCAAGCAAACGTCCCTTCTCTCCTAATGCCCCATACTGGTGGGGAGTGAGTCACCTCCTGCTGTCCTTGTGTAACAGGATCCTGGGGCCTCACTAACCTCCAGATTTCCCTGTGCCCCAGTTTCGAGCACTGAGTGACTCCCTCCTGTCCCTGTGTCACAGTCTCAAGCAGTTGAATAACACCCTCCTGTTTCTGTGTCCCAATCTTGAGCAACTGAATGACTGCCTCCTGATCCAAGGTTTGCGAAAGTAGATGACCTGCTCCTGCTACTGACTAACAGGCTCCAATAGCTCTGTGCTCACCTGCTGCTCCTGTGGAATGGAATTGAGGGGCTGAATGGCCTCTTCACATTCCTTACAGCTTCTCTAGACTAAAAGCCTTTCTCCTGTTTCTGTAAAACACTATCAAAATCTGAATGATGTACTTTTGTATTTTACTCTCAGCAATTGAGCAAACAAGCTGACTGACAGAATTCAGAAGCTGAATAGCCTCCTCCTGTTCCTGTGTTATACACTCAAAAGGCAATAGAGTTTCAGAGAAGTACAGCACGGAAAAAGACCTTTCAGTCTGATCGTCCATACCGACCAAATATCCTAAATAAATCTCGTCCCCCTTGCCAGCACTTGGCCCATTTCCCTATAAACACTTCCCATGCATGTATCCGTCCAAATTCCTTTTAAATGGTGTAAGTTTACCTGCCTCCAATACCTCTTTTGGCTGTTCAATCCATACACGCAGCAGTCTCTGTGTGAAAATGTCTCTATTTAAATCTTTCCCCTCTCATCTTAAATCTTTGTCTTCTAATTTTGGACTTGCCAATCCTGGGGAAAAGACATTGACTATGCCCCTCATGATTTTATAATACTCTTTAAGATCCCCCCTCAGCCTCAACAATTGAAAATAGTCCCAGCCTATTCAAATTCTCCCTGTAACTCTAACCCTCCAACACCTGCAACATTATTTTAAGTCTCTTCTGCACCCTTTCAAGTTTGACAACACCTTTCCGACAGCAGGGAGACCAGAATTAAAGGCAATATTACAAAAGTAGCCAAACAAATGTCCTGTACAGATGCAACATGTCATGCAAATGTTTAGACTCAAAGCACTCACCAAAAAAGGAAAGATCACCAAGTGCCTTCTTCACTGCGCTGTCTACCTGTGATGGCACTTTCAACGAACGGAGAACCTGCACCACATGGTGACACTGTAGCTCAGTGACTAGTACTGCTGCTTCAAAGCGCAGCGATCTGGGTTTAATTCCATCCTTGAATGACTGCCTGTGTGGTGTTTGCACATTCTCCCCGTGTCTGTGTGATTTTCCTCCGGATGTTATGTTTTCCTCTGACAGTATAAAGATATACAGATAAGGATAGATTGGCCATGCTCAATTGTGTATAGTACCCAGGGATGTGTAGGCGAGGTGGATTAGCCATGGGAAACGCAGGCTCAGAGGGATAGGGTAGGAGTTTGTCCAATGGAATACTGTTTAGAGGGACGGTGTGGCCTCGATGGGCCGAATAACCTGTTTCCTCACTGTAGGGATTCGATAATTTCGATGGAGTTCTCCTTGATTGGCAGCTTCCGACAGGACCCTACCTACATGTCTTGCCTTGATTTGTCTTGCCAAAATGCTACACCTCACATTTAACTAAAATAAATCCCAAGTGCCACTCCTTGGTTCACCTAAGCAAGGTCCCATTATAGTCTGAGAGATCATTCTTCACTGTCGACTACACCAACAAATTAAGTATTATCTGCAAACTTACTGACTGTACTTCATATACTCAAATGCAAATAATTTGTATAAGTGACTAAAAGCAGTGGACCCACTATTGGTCTATTTGGCACGCCACTTGTCACATGTCTCCACGTTTAATGAACAAATGTCCACTGTCACGCCCTCTCTCCAATATCCAAGAAAATTTGGGATCTAAATGGCGAACTCTCCCTGGATTCCAGGCAGTCTGACGTTGCTAACCAGTCTACCATGTAGAACATTTTGGTTTTCTTACTGAATTCCATAAAGACAACATCCACTGTCCTGCCTTCATCAATCATCTTCATCACTTATTCAAAAAATTCCACCGAGTCAGTAGGATGTGATCTCCAATGTACAAAGCCCTCTTCAGTCCTTGACCTTCCAAATGCATATACTTCCTTTCCCTCAAATTCCCCTCCAACAATTGAGTCACCAATGACGTCAGGCTCACCAATCTATCGTTACCTGGTTTTTCCTTACTTTCTTAAATAATGACCCTATGTTAGCAGTCCTCTAGTCTTTTGACACCTCACCTGTTAAAATCAATGATACAAATATATAAGCAAAATGCAGAGCAATTTCTTTCATAACTTCCCACAAACATCTGGGATACAACTGATCAGGTCCTAGGGATTTGTTCACCTTTATATGTTTTAAAATGTCCAACACCTCCTTGTAATATAGGCATTTTTCAAGATATCACTATGTATGTCTTCATTCTCTCGCTCTTGTAATCTCCTCCACATTAAATACTGAGGAGAAAAACTTGTTTCGCATCCCTCCAATCTCCTGTGGTTCTACACATAAAGTAGCCTTACTGATCTTTAAGCAGCCCTATTCTCTCCCTAGTTAATCTTTTGCCATTAAAGGATTTGTAGAGTTTCTTCAATGCCTTGTTAATCCTATTTCCAAAGCCATCTCATGTCCACATTTTTCTGGCCCGATTTCCCCGTTAACTATACACTTATTGCCCTTATACACCTCTCGGGATTCACTTGATAACAACTCTGTTTACCTTACATATGCCTCCTTCCTTACCTTGACCAGAGGATCAATATATCTAGCCATCCAGCACTCCATGCACCCACCAGACTTGCCCCTCTCACTAATAGGAACACGTTGGCTCTGGACTCTCTGAAACCAAGTTTTCATGGCCTTGTATTTTCCAACCATCTCTTTACCTGCGAATAGGGTATCCCAATCAGCCTTTCACAGGGCTCGCCTAACACTTTCAAAATTTGCCTTATTCAAGGTTAGAACTTTAATGTTAACATCAGGTCTTTCCTATTCCAAAACTAATTTAAAATTAATGTATATGTGTTACAGACTTGAAAGTTAAATAAACACTTCCTGCCCCGCTGTAACAGGCTCGAGAGGCTGAATGGGCTCCTCGTGGCCCTCTGTAATAGACTGGAAAGGCAGAATGGCCTCCTCCTGTCCTTATATAACAGATCCGAGACATTAAATGACACAGCAACCCGTGGATTGCGAGCAGCCGTTAAAGTGTATCTGATGGAGGTCCATCCCTTCTCAGTTACAGAAACACAAACAACACAATGTACTCCAGGTGCCTTCTCAGTAACACTTCATACAGCTGCAGCGACGCGTCTCTTTGTTTTGAATGATTCTGTTGGCAAAATGTACCAATATTCTAAATTTCGACCTTTTCAAGTAGCAACAGGCTAATATGGGCTGAATGGTCTTCTCTTATCCCTCTGTAAGAGGCCCATAGGGACAGAATTGCTTCGGCCTGTTGCTGAGCAGCAATCTCAATGGTCCGTCTCAAGGTTATGAAAGGATTTGGTAGCAGGGCACTTAAAATCAGGAGTAGCCTCACACTGGTAAATAATATCATACTTTGTGTTAAGGTATCTAGAAACTTGCCCACTCGACATTTTTTTATGCAGCCGATCTATTGTTTTATAACTGCCTCCTTTCATAAACAGAGTGGAATATATATAGACCCCTGCAGTGTTCTGTTAATACTCTCATATACAAGTTACAAAAAGATTATAAAGATTTATGGTCTATCCCTCAGCAATCCTCACCCATTCCATCCAAACCCAGTAAATGTTCCCTTTTATACTGATATGAAAAGTGATGTGTGGAACTGGTTAACTGAGCTGTTTGTTTAGTCATGATTTGGAGATGCCAGTGTTGGACTGGGGGTGTATAAAGTTAAAAATCACACAACACCAGGTTATAGTCCAACAGGTTTAATTGGAAGCACACGTGCTTTCGGAGCGACGCTCCTTCATCAGGTGATAGTGGAGGACACAATTCTAAGGCACAGAATTTATAGCAAAAATTTACAGTGTGATGTAACTGAAATTATCCATTGAAAAATACCTTGATTGTCTGTTCAGTCTTTCATCTGCTCGAATACCATGATCGTTTCACTTATTTCTTGTGTAAATCACAAAACCTTTTTTTTTAAAAAAGTTGCATTTTCAGGTTAACTGTAACATTGACTGTTACCGAGATAAAATGTTGAAAGTGTTAGCCCCCTGTGTTCTCTTGTCTATGCCATGATGTTTAGATTGATTCTAATCTGAAAAGTGAGAATATAGTTTTACATGAATTCCTGCAGTTTTTGAGCTCAGAGTTTTACATGAATTCATGCAATTTTTGAGCAAAGTACAATGTAACTCTGCAAGTACACATACACCCCACAAAACGTATGTGTGCATGAAGGTTCGTCTGTTTGTGTATGTGTGTTTTTCTGGGTTGAGGGTCGTGAGTGTGAGAGGGAGTGTATATGTATGTGTTGTGATGTAGTGTCTTAAGTCTGTGAGGGGGTGCATATGTGAGTGTGGCAGTCTGTGTGCGTGTCTGGGTGGGTGCTGTGAGTGTCTGTAAGAGAGAGTGTAAATGTGTGTGCATGAGTGTAGCGTGGTCTAAGTCTCTGAGCGGATGCCTGTGTGAGTTTGGGTGTCTGTAAGGGTGTGTGGGACTGTCTGTGTGCGTGTCTGTGTACATGTGTGCCCGTGTGTATGTGTGTGTATAGGAGTGCCTGTGTATGCATGCGTGTAGTGGTGTCTGTGTCTGTGTCTGTGTGTGTATTGTGCAATGGTGGTCACCTGTAATGTGACATGACCCCAAGATCCCGGTTGAGGCCCTCCCTATGGGTACCGAAATTAGCTGTCAGCCTCTGCTCGGCCACTTTTCGCTGCTGCCTGTCCTGAAGTCCGCCTTGGACGATGGTCACCAGGAAGCCCGAGGTCTTCAACTGGGAGGGAACACTCCTGTCTGTTGATTGTTGTGTGGTGCCCATTCATCCGTTGTCGTAGCCTTTGCTCGGTTTCCCAGTGTTTGTTCAGTGACTGTGATTAATGCCAATCTGCATTGATTCTAATTATCCCAGTGGAGGGTTTTAAGGATAAATGGGCGTCGTTCAATGTGTTATCCCATAACATGAGCGGGAGCATCACCGACAGCACTGATAGGGATCAGCAGATCCAGAGAGAGGGGGAGGAGAGATCAGAATCTGAAAACATTAGACTGGAATGTTCAAAAATGGATCAGATGAATGAATCAATGGATGAATCATTGGACTGGCATGTTCCAACAATAGATATGAGTTTATCCAATTATATTTGGTATCTTTCTGCATTTTATTGGTGGTCATTATCATTGCGGATCAATTACGCTCTTCTGATTGTTCAATATTTTTATTATCCTTTCCTAGGTATGTTTGGCGTTCCTGGTAAGTGTCACTGTCAAGTTTTATTTTTCTCTACAAACTAGTTATGACTGTATTACTGGTCTTTCATATAGTCTACACTTCTTGTCGCTATTATTGTTCCTGCTGAAACTCTCAATCCAGATATTCAATCGACAGAATGCTACTAACTACATCAATGAACGTGTTAAATTACTGTCTCCCTCTCTGCTCTGGCAGTGTTACTCATGGGTCTCTATGTTGACCTACTAAGCTCCAGCGTAGAACTATAACTTATTGTATCATGGCCTTTGTTATTTAAATATTAACAGCATGGAGGTCACTCTGTACTGTTCTGGTTACAAACTTCACTTCCTTCCACTGTTTCCATCCCATCCCTGGCCAATATCTGCAGCTGAAGCAGACAAGTCACAACTGTGTGTGATCCCTTTGACTATGAGCTCATTCTTCACGCCATTCCCTGGCCTTTTCTAACTGGAAATACTCACCACTCCAGAATATATCGCACTGGTTTATTCCATCTGCTGTTTGAATCTTGAGCTATGAAATACAGTCTTAATGAAGCCAATAATCTGCTGCTGCCGCTCCCAGCTTGAAACCTGCCAAAGCAAATCTGCTTCGAACTCACGCCAAACTCCCATCCATCTGTCATTCATGTGCATGCCGATGTATATTGCTATTGTGACTGGCAATGCCTTTATTTTAACATTCTCAAACATTTTACCTCATCTGTCCATGAAACTTCTCTCGTTCCCTTTCTGTTTATTAACAAAAAGCCTGCCAGTTGTTCGTATTTGAAATAGTTTCCTCCGTGTGCGTTCCTTCTCAAAAAATGAGTTTCGCATTCAACCACGCCAATCGCGCACACGCACACATGCACTCTCTCTCAGTTTCTGATGAGCACACACACACACGCAGCAAAACTTCCCATTGTAGGCGGTAACCTGATGCGAGTATGGTTAGCATATGATAGTAAAGTTTGCAATACTCACTATGCTGGGCAGATAGTGCAGTTTACTGAGCAACATACTAGCATGGTCTGCACAGCTCTCCATGCTGGGCTGTCATCTTGTCCCAGTTTATGTTGTTTGTGATGTTCTGTGAAGCAGATTGAGAATTTGATGTAACAAACCATTCCAGCTGATCTGACAATGTCTTTATTCAATGTTCTCATTCTTGTAATTTTACTCTCGAAGTTCTCACTTCTCCAGTTCGTCCCACTGCCCTGTCTGATTCCCCATATTTCCATAATATCTTTTCCATTAATTAACTGTCTGTTTCTATCTTTTATGTGAATCTTTATGTCCCTCTGTGTCTTTCCCTGGGCTTAGCTTTTGGCTCCCTAGTGTATCAAGTGCTGGCATTGCGTAGTTCAGAAAGATTGAAATGGTGTGTTTCAGGCTGTTGTTCACTTCGCGATATGTCCCATGTGATGGTCCATGGACAGGGGTGTTTTAGAAGTTATGAGACACATCCTTGTAGCTTGGTCTGTACCTGAATTTGTCCCTCTGCGGTCACCTTGCGATCAGTAACACGAGGCAGTCCCTTAAGTAAAGGAACAGGCATCTAAATTGTGTGACAATGCTGTCACTTTTTTTTTAAAAAAGATGATTTTCTCCTTTTTAAAATAAGAGACCTTAAAGGCCAAACTGCCTACTGAAAACGGCTCAAGTAAATAACTTACGACGCTTTTAGAGTTTATAATAAATAGCAGTAACAACGGCCTCGTAACTTATCCCCAGCTGCTACTCTCTCTGAAAACTGACTTGATGCTGTTTCCTCCTGAATTGGAGAACTGTATGAAGTATGTATGTCTGAATGTTCCTTTTTACCAAGGGGTGTGTTTATGGAATGTTAGTATATTGGAACTGTTCATTTGTAGAAGGTATTACATACCAATTATTCGGTTAAGGTTTCCAATAGTTAAATTATTCTAAATTTCTCTTCATTGTGTATGGATTTTCATTAGAGTGTTTAAATATATTGTGTTTTGCTTAATGGTGGGTGGGTTTGACTAGTAGCATTACATCTGGAACACCCAATTCACATCTACCTTTAAAATAAGAAAAGGGTGGCATCCAAGTTACCCTCTTAAACTGGTTTGAGGCAGTCTAGTTGGTCGATAGCAAACTGGGGACTCTTGTCTGGTTCTAAATCGATAACACCAAATTGGGTTTAGAATTCCAATCCCTACAGTCTGCAAACAGGCCATTCGACCCAACAAGTCCACACCGACCCTCCGAGGAGTAACCTACCCAGACCCATTCCTCTACCCTAATATTTACCCCGAAAAGGATCCTAACCCACATACATCCCTGAAAACTATGAACAATTTAGCATGGCCTGTTCACCTGACATGCACATCTTTGGATTGTGTGAGGAAACCAGAGAATCCAGAATAAGCTCATGCAGACACTGGAGATTATGCACCGGGAGACTATTCGGTTCAAAGGTCGCATATGGTAGTTGTTAGTGTCTTTTGTTCCGGATGTTGAGTTCGGTTGTTTTGTGTATAAAGATTCTTTTAGCCACTAAGAGTTCTCTGGGTGTGGAAGAAGTAAACTTGGGGGTTTTACAAAAGGTAATGAAGGCAAAGCTGTAGGAATTGACAGACAAGCTGGAGTTGGGTTTGCTTTTGTCTGTGAGAAAATGAGAGATAATTACAGCTATAGTTCCAGAATTACATTGGAACCGCCATCAGACGCTTTCTAAATGGCTAGAATTCAATTTCAAATGAGTAACTTTGAACATGAGAAGGAATTGAAACAGTTTGAATTATGATGAAAAGTAGAAATAAAAGAAAAGGAAATGAAGAAGAAAGAGAGGAAAGGAGAGAAGAAAAGCAAAGAGTTCCAACTTAAACAGTTAGCAATTAGAGAGGAAGGTTGACATAGAAGGCGGAGATCAAGGTAGATGGTAGGCTGGATGAGGAGGATTGTGAGGTTGAGCAACCCTGTAGTAGCCAATGGCCTGATGAGGTTCTGTTTAAATTCACCCAGGCATTATCTAAATTTGATGAGAAGGATGGGGAAGCCTTTTGAATTTCATTTGAGAAAGTGGCTAAACTAATGCAGTGGCCAGTGACCATGTGGATTTAGTTGATCCAAACAAAGCTGATAGGTATTTGCATCCCTATCGGAGGAGGTATCTGGGGAGTATGGGGTGGTGAAGAAAGCCATCTGAAGTGCATATGAGCCTGTGCTAGAAGCCGACAGACAGCGTTTCAGGAATCTAGAAAACGGTCCCTGGTTAAACTCACATTGAGTTTGAAAGGATAAAACAAAGTAATTTTGAACAGTGGGTCTTAAAACAGAGCAAAGCTATGACACTGTTAGAGAGATTCTTATGTTGGAGAAGTTCAATAATTCACTTCCTGCAGTCGTGAGAACACGTGTGGAAGAGCAGTTACAATGGCAAGATGAGACGCTGAAATGGCTGATGATGATGATTTGGTTCAGAAATCAAAGTTTGGTTTCTGTGAGTCATGGAGAAGAATGCGCGAGATCCTAAAATATATACCTGTGAAAGTAAGCTTTACTGGCATAGGCCAGGGGTAGCAGGGAAAGAGGTTATAGCATTAAGAGGTACAGAAGCATGTAATTCTTTTATGCTGAGACATGAGGAGCTATGTCATTCAGAAGAACTTTTGGAGAGATGAGAAGTGCTCCATAATGTAACGTGTGGTTGGAGTGTCCGTTGGAAACATCAATAGATTTATTCCACAATGGGAAGGAAGCCTTGAGCTTCGTGTTAGCGTTACAACGTTTCAGTATTTAAGTTGCGAATAACATACATGAGCCAAATTTTTATCACTGATCATGAACCCTTATAATTTTGGAGAAGTTTAGGGAAGGAAAGACCAGTCTGTTTCGATTGAGCTTATTATTACTGCCATTCAATTTCAAATTATACAGGAGACAAGGTGAGAATACCGACATTTTGACACGTTGTGGAGACTTGGATGAAGAAAGACAAAGGCATTCTGTGGCAGGAGTAAAATGATTGAAATCGAATCTAGTTGAGAACATTTGTATGCTCAAAGTCAATGTTATATATATATATATATATATATACATGCATTACAGACTACCAACAGAGGAAGTCTCGGAGGTCTCAAATTAATCTACGGTTGTATATTGATCGATTATTTTATTAAAGGTGGAGTCGTGAGGATACTATCACTGTAAAAAGGTTATTTTCTCTTGGATTTTTTTAAATAGAGGTTTTAAATGCAGAGGTGCAGAACTGTTGTCTGAAAACAGTTAAAGCAAATAACTGAGAAAGCCTTCAGGTTTCATTAAAGTGGTGGTAACAATGGAAGGGCAGTGGCCAGCTCTCCCAGACCAGCTTTCCTCATTTTGTTTTTAGCTGCAGCATTCAGAAGCTGCTGGGGATCCCAGAAGGGTTGCAAGTTTCAATACATGATCCCCAGCTGCTTTTCTCTCTGAGATCTTTGTTGATGTTGTTTTCCCCTGGATTGGAAAACTGCTGTAAGGATCTGTATTTGAGTATATCTTTGTACCAAGCGGTGTAAACCAAGAAGGTATGGTATCTATTGTTTGTGTAAGTGTTCCAACATATAAGCTATCCCAAAATTTTATTTTCATTGATTGTATTTTAACTAAGCATTTGAAAAGATTATATTTTGCTCAGTGTCGAGTGGTTTGACCAGTCACAATATATCTGTAAGGCACACTTCACATCTATATTCAAAATAAGGAAAGGTTTGGAGCTAAACGGCATTCCTAAAATATTTTGGGGGGATCTGGACTGGTCCACAACGCTTGGACCGAGGGGTTTCTGACTGGCTCCTGTAATTGAATAGTTAGTGGAGGTGCTGGGGATGGTTTGCTGGAAGTTGTGCTGTGAGCTTCTTCAGACATTCAGGGAGACCTGAGGATTTGGTGACCCAACTCTGGATGGAGCATGGGGAATGTAGTTACAGCATATGGGTGTGTAACACGAACAACAAATGGAGCAGAAGCTGCAGAGAGGGGAAGCTCTGAAACCACGGAGTGAGTGTGTGTACGGGGAAAGGGATCTACTATATCCATCCCGGGTTTTCCAGGAACAGCTTCCCAAGCTCCACTTAACCAAGGAGCAGAGTGTGAGGGTCCCTGACTGAACAAGGAGCTGGTCATAGAATGGTGTCACCTCCTTCAACACGACCTGCAGCTTCACACCAGGGGGAGGATGATGCTGCCAGTGGCTGTGAGGGTCACTGTTTCATTCAGCTTCTATGATCCATAACTTTCCAGGCAGGACTAGGTGACATATCTATCATTTCCCAGTATCTCAACATCAATGCCACCATTCGGTGAAGGAGGATATATATGGTGGATGAGGTGTATAGATTGTTTCTCCCTGAACAGACATGGCATCTGCAGGGTATCCATGTCAATGGGGAGAGGTAGAGGAACTGAAGGTGTTCTCTCTCTATTAATGTTACAGTGTGCCCATCACAGTGCATCATATTGGTGAATACCCACTGTCCTGGCAGCAGTCATGGCCTCTTCATTCAGAAGCAGTCAGCCATTCCCATCGTCATCAGGTCTCCACGTAGAAAGAAATGAATATATCTTGGATAAAGGCCGTCCCCTTGATGCACGTTTCAAAACACCGTCCCCACCACCAATCAACCACATCAAAGTATTCCATGTGTTCGGAGAGCAATGGGGTCACTTGGAGTGTCTGGGAGCTGACGATCAGGGATGGAGCAAAACCTCCCATGTCTGAACGGATCTGAGTGAACACCCCCAGTACACATTATTATTAAGTCCTGTAATCTCTCTCCATTTCAGTAACATATTGCTTTCCATTAGTACTGTAAATGAAATGACAGGTTATATCATGTTAAATTCCACCTGCCAAACTATTATCTATTATCGTTACCCCTCTGAATCTATTTGCAGACTTTCCACCCTCTCTTGGTAATTTAATCTCTTGCTTACCACAGCGACATCACCAAACTCAGCATCTGTATATCTGTTCAATTTCTCTTCATAAGACAAACACTTCAAATATAGAATCAATCTAATGAAGCTCTTCTGAATTGCCTCCAATGGAAATAGCTCATTCTGCAGGACACCCAAATTTACTCCAGTTGCATCCTCACTAATGCCTTGCATAGCTACACCAACACTCCCTACCTTTCTACTCTATCCTTTTATAAATCACCACTGAAATTATGCTTGCATTTCTCATTACTAGCAGTACCCGCATGCAGGTTTCCTATGATATGCAAGCAGACACCCAGATCCCTCTGCACCTAAGCACTTTGAACTTTCTCTCCATTTAGATAATAATTTGTCTTTCTATTACACTGGCCAACTTGAATAGCTCCATATTTATTCACTTTAATTTTCCTTGCCAAATGTTGGCCCATTCACCCAACCTATCCATATAGTTTTAAAATCTCTTGCATCATCATTCAGAAGTAATTTCCCACCAATGTTAGTGTCATCTGAAAATGTGGCATCGTATTTTCTATCCTGTCAACTGAGTACAGTAATAACATCGATAGGGAATGGTTGAGGCATGAGTACTGAAATCAATGGCACTCCATAAATTGCATTTGCCAAAAGAAAATGATGCATTTATTCCATTTGACTACATTTTGTTGGATAACCAATCCTCCATCCAAGCGAACTAATTACTCCTAGACCCATGTTGTCTCATCTTACCACTTACTCTTTGGAGAAGCGACATATCCGATGCCTGCAGGAAGACCAGATATGTTCTGTCTCCAGAATTCCCACGATCCGCCTTGTTTGTGACATCTTCAAATAACTCAAGCAAATAATTGAAACACGATTTAGCCTTCTTAAAACCATGTTGACTCTGACGAATTGTGGTTTAAGTTTGCAAATGTTCTGAACAATGGATTCTAATAATTTGCCTTAAATTACAATAGTTTATTGTTGCACTTTAGTCCCTAACCCTTTCGAAAACCTTTACGTTTTTTTTTTAATTCCTGGTTAATGTGCACAAGGCTTTAAGAGATCTGCTCCAATTGCTGTGTCACTGAATGGAGTCATCATCCTGCTGGTGTACAATATCGATGGGCTGACGTCTTTCTGGTGTTCCCATGTTGTCAGCTCCAAGGCCAGAATAGCCTCATCCTGTTGATGCTTTAGAGGATTGGGAGATAATGGAATCTTCCTGTTGCTGTGTAACATTTTGAGGGGCTGATGGGTCTTCTCATACTTCGCCAAAACAGGTGGGTATACTGAACGGTCTCCTCATGTATCCCGGAGATAGGACCAAGGGATTGATTGGTCTTCTCTTGTTCCCATACAACAGACACGTGTCTAAATTACCTCTTCCTTTCTCATGAAAGAAGTCTCAGATAGTTTTTATCCTCATCCAATTCCCTTGCAATAGGCTCGGCGGGTCTGAATGGCCTCCTGTTATCCCAGTGTAACAATCTCAAGTCAATGTGTGACCTCTTCCAGTTCCGAAGTTACAGACTTGAGGAGGCTGAATGGACTGATCCTGTTGCTGTTTAACAGGATACTGGTGCAGCATAGGCTCGAGTGGATGATTGGCCTCCTTCTGTAAGTCTATATCAGGCTCCAGGCTGAATAACCTCATCCTGTTTTGGTGTAACAGGTTAGAAGGCCTGAATATCCTCCTGTAGTACCTGTGTAACAGGCTTGAGAACGGAATGGATTCCTCCGCTATCTGTGTAATTCACTTCACATGTTGAATCCTTCTGTCATCTATGTTCAAATAAGATCATCTTCAATTTTTGTAGACTCCAATGGCTACTGGGTCAACCTGATCATCCTTCCATTATAAGTTAGCACCTTCAATGCAGGAATGAGTTGAGGGAACCATCTCTGAGCTGGGTCCAATTTAAAACATCAGTTCTTCATTGAAGAGATTAAATCTGTACACACTACTCCAGATGTGATCTCACTAAGACCCCGTACAGCAGCAGCAACACTTTACCAGCCTGCTTTAAGGTTTCCACCCAGCTTAGAGCTGTCTCAGCTCTCTGGGAGAATACAGAGCATTGTTGGAAGATCATTGCCCTTCTCTACTCCATCAGCATAACGGGAGATATGTAGAAATTAAAGTTTGAGAAGATCATAAACGATGTGGTGAGATGATCTCTACCATTCATCTCCCCAGAGCCCACGTCGCTCACATTCCAATGTATCCTGTGGGCGGTACGGTGGCACAGTGGTTAGCACTGCTGCCTCACAGCGCCCGAGACCCGGGTTCAATTCCTGCCTCAGGCGACTGACTGTGTGGAGTTTGCACGGTCTCCCCGTGTCTGCGTGGGTTTTCTCCGGGTGCTTCGGTTTCCTGCCACAGTCACAAAGATGTGCAGGTCAGGTGAATTGGCCATACTAAATTGCCCGTAGTGTGAGGTAAGGGGTAAATGTAGGGGTATTGGTGGGTTACACTTTGGCGGGTCGGTGTGGACTTGTTGGGCCGAAGGGCCTGCTTCCACACTGGCATCTAATCTAGTAAAGTGGAGCACAAAAACAGCAAGGAGGAGCAAACATTGATGGGAGTTATATATCAAAGTGAAAGCTGCAATACAAATGCTGGACATGTTATAAAACAGGAAATGAGATTTACACATTGGTGGCTACTGCAGTAAAAATGTAATGTTTACATTATATCTAAACTGTGTTAACCCAATTGAATGCTGATGCTGTGAAAAATGGATCTCATGAGCACGTGTGAGATGGTTTGCGTTAACATTATGTCGAACACTGAGCTCAAGATCAGGTTATTTAGGAATTGGTGCTGAGTGATCAGAAGAGCTAATTGAAACTGGAAAGGACCTTTTGGGAACAGTGACCACAATGTATTGGTTTTCTTTTATGCTGTTTGAGTACACGACAGATTTTGTTTTATTTGAAGTAACCGTTATAAATCTGAGTCATGCAAGCCATCAAGGTGTGAGGAGAAAATAGGGACGACAGATGCTGGAGATCAGAGTCGAAGAGTGTGGTGCTGGAAAAGCACAGTCAGGCAGCATACTAAGAGTAGATAAATCGATGTTTCGGGCTGAAGCTCTTCATCAGGAAAGAAGCTTATGGGCCAAGGGGGATGAGAGATAAATGAGAAGGGGGTGCGACGGGGGAGGTATTTGGGATTGCGATAGATAGATGAAGGTGAGGATGAAAGTGATAGGTGATTAAGGGAGAGAGAACGTCTCATCTGCTGCAAACATTAAACCCAAGTGGTCTTCTCTACATTGGCGAGGCAGGAGGTGAACTTGTGGATCATTCCAGCGAACATCTCTGGGACAGCCACACTGAACAACTCCATCGCCTTTTGGCTGAGAACTTTAAATGGAGAAAGTGAGGTCTGCAGATGCTGGAGATCAAAGTTGAAACTTTATTGCTGGAACAGCACAGCAGGTCAGGCAGCATCCAGGGAACAGGAGATTCGACGTTTCGGGCACAGGCCCTTCTTCAGGAATGAGCAAGGGCCCTGAAGAAGGGCCTGTGCCCGAAACGTCGAATCTCCTGTTCCCTGGATGCTGCCTGACCTGCTGTGCTGTTCCAGCAATAAAGTTTCAACAGAGAACTTTAAATCCCCTTCCCACTCTGCCAAGGACATGAGGGCACTGGGCCTGCTCAATCGCCAAGCCCAAGCCACCAGAAGCCTGGAGGAAGAAAATCTCATCTTCTGTCTTGGAACCTTCCAACCACAGGGGCTCATAGTGGATTTCTCTATTTCCCCTAATCCCACATTATCCTACTCAAAACTTCCAAATTAGCACCGCTCTTTTGAATGTTCCTATGTGTCCACCTTCCTTCCTATCAATCTGCTCCACCCTCCTCTCCGACTATAACATTGAACCCCACCTTCATCTTCCTATTAGATAAAAGGAGGCAGCTTAGAAAAATGTCAAGTGTTGCAGTGAGCCAGTGGATTCAGAGAAATGTAGGACCCAGCAAAGGATGATCAAGAAACTGAGAAAACAATCAAAATGAGAAAAAGCATGCAAACGAAAGAAAACCATAAAGACTGCTAAAAGGCATCTATCAATGTATGAAAACAAAATAAAAACAAGGTCAAATGTGGAACAGTGGATGTGCGTTCAGGATAATTTATTGCAGAGAACAGAGAAATTGCAGGAAAAAGAAACAGTTTCTTTGCGTCTATCTTCATGGAAGAATGTCCAGAAATTCTTCCAGAAATGCCAAGTGACCATGAGACTTGTGTAATTAATGTCTAAGATCATTCTTATTAATGTTGAGGTTATCTTTGAAAAGAAAGCTGGATTGAATATTTATAAATCTGACAGACTAGATGCACATCATACAAGAATTTCAGAGGAAGCAGCAATAGACATGTTGATTGCATCGAGGATTTTCACTTTATTTTCCGACACATTCCCGAAAGTCATTTAGCCAATCTGGATAAGGCAAAGGTTATAAATATACAATAGTTTAAGAAAGTACGAATTTGGAGAATGGTGAACTGCAGACCAATTATCTTGTCATCGGCAGTCAGGTATCTGTTGGACTCGATTACAAAGAACATGCTACTAGATATTTAAAAGGTAATAACATAACTGGGGAGTGTGAGAATGTACCGATGAAAGGAAAACCAGAAGTGGCAAACATTGTTTTGGAATGGTTTGAAGATGATTCTTGTGGACATAGGCAATGAAGAACCAATGTATAACGGATAGTTGGATATTCAGGAGCTTTTTTTAAAGAACTCACACAGCAAGTTCATAATGAAAATTAAAGCGAGAGGTATTGGGAAGAACATATGCAAATGGTAAAGTAAAAATTAAGTTTACATTCATGTGAATGTAATTGGAAGATAGAGGATGTCGTGCACCAGTTGCATCGAGCGTTGGTGAGACTAAACGTAGAATATTGTGTATCGTTCGGAGTCCCAATCTAAGAAAGAATATATTGACTACAGAGGAACTTTAAAAGGTATTATCCAGATTAATCCGTTAAATGGCAAAATTGTCTGATGGGGAACCTCAGCCTGTAATCTCGAGTTTCAAACATGAGAGTTAATTGTAGTGAATCTTAGAAACATCGAAAGAACTGAATAACAGAGGGACATGAAGAAGTACAAGTAGGCGAGATCTGGGAGAATCCCACGATATTATACACGGACAAGTAGAAGAGAATAATCAGCAAACAGTTAGAGTCCATTAGAAACCAAAGGGGCAATCTGTGTGCCAAGCCCTAGAACATTGATGGATTGTTACATGAGACCTTCACATCTATTTTACTTGGGAGAAGGAGGATGCAGGTACAGAATTCAAGAAGATGGACTAGGAAGCTCTTGAACAGATTGATTAAAAATACGAGCAGTGATTTGAGGTTTGTTCTGTACAAATTTGGACCAATTTCCATATCTGAATGAGTTGTATCACAGGCGGCTGTAGGGGTCAAAGGAGGAAAGACACTGACTGAATATTCTAATTAGAATCTGACCATAGGGGAGGTACCAGAGAACTAGAGAACTGCTAATACAATTCCACTTCACAGTGAGGGTGGGCGAGATAGGCCAGGGAACTATAGACGAGCGAGTATTAGATTAGATTACAGTGTGGAAACAGGCCCTTCGGCCCAACAAGTCCACACCGAGCCGCCGAAGCGAAACCCACCCATGCCCCTAACCTAACACTACGGGCAATTTAGCATGGCCAATTCACCTGACCCTGCACATCTTTGTGACTGTGGGAGGAAACCGGAGCACCCGGAGGAAACCCACGCAGACACGGGGAGAACGTGCAAACTCCGGGAATTGAACCCGGGTCTCTGGCGCTGTGAGGCAGCAGTGCTAACCACTGTGCCACCGTGCCGCCCAGATCACTGTTAAGGAAACTACTCGATAAAATAGGGAGGGAGAAAATCGAACTCCAATCAGAGATGCAAGGTTTGATCAGGGATAAGTATCATGACTTTATCAGGAGGAAGTCACATCCAATGGATTTGATTGAATTAGTTTGAGGAGGTAGATTATTTAGTTTTGTAGGAAGGCCTTTGACAAATTTCCACCTGGGAAACTGAAAAATAAAGTAAAATCTCACAATATGATGGATAACTTGGCAAGTTACAACGAAAATTGTCTTAGTAGCAGGCGACAGAGGGTGGTGGGAGAAGGCTGTTTGTGTGACTGGAGACCAGTGTCCCCTGGTGTACCACAGAGATCAGTGCTGTGTCCCTTATTGTTTGTGTTATTCATAACAAAATATAGATCTGAATGTGGAAGGGGGCGAGGTGGAGAGTGGGGAAGGTGTGATAAGTAAGTGTATGTTTGACATTAAGATTGGCTGAGTGGTTAGCAGTGAGGGGGAAGGCCTTAAGTTTACAGGAAGATCCAGATGGAATGGTCAGATGGGCGCATCAATGGCAGATGGAATGTAACCCTGATAAATATGAGGTGATGCACTTTGGGAGATGGAACCAGGCAGGGGAGGACTCAATGAATGGCAGCACACTGGGAAGCTCAGATTGTGCTTCTCCACACATCCCTGAATGTGACTGGACAGGTTAATGCTTAAAAATGTGTTGCTGGAAAAGCGCAGTAGGTCAGGCAGCATCGAAGAAACAGGAAAATCAATGTTTCGGGCAGATTCCTGAAGAAGGCTTATGCCCGAAACGTTGATTCTGCTGCTTCTTTGATGCTGCCTGACCTGCTGCGCTTTTCCAGCAACACATTTTTAAGCTCTGATCTCCAGCATCTGCATTCCTCACTTTCTCCTGGACAGGTTAATGGACTAGTTAAGAACTGGACATTGGGTGTAGCGTTTCCTAATCAGGGTGTAGATTATAAGAGCAATACAGGGCTTTGGTTCGGCCAAAATGGAGTACTGTATGTAGTTCTGGGAACCACATTCCAGGAAGGATGTGATTGTACTGGAGAGGGTGCAGAGGTGATTCACCAGGATGTTCCCTGGAATGGATCATATCAGCTATGGAGAGAGGCTGGATAAGCTTGGGTTGTTTTCTCTGGAGCAACGAAAGCTGAGGAGTCAGTGATTCAGAAGGATAAGATTATAAGCGACACGGACAGGGTGGATTGGCAGCAGCTGTTCCTTTCAGTGAGAGGGTCAAGTACAAAGGAGCACAATTTTAAAGTGTGGGCGGCACGGTGGCACAGTGGTTAGCATGGCTGCCTCATAGCACCAGAGACCCGGGTTCAATTCCCGCCTCAGGCGACTGACTGTGTGGAGTTTGCACATTTTCCCCGTGGCTGTGTGGGTTTCCTCCCATAGTCGAAAGATGTGCAGGTCAGGTGAATTGGCCATGCTAAATTGCCCATAGTGTTAGGTTAGGGGTATAGGTGGGTTGCGCTTCGGCGGGTCGGTGTGGACTTGTTGGGCCGAAGGGCCTGTTTCCACACTGTAATGTAATCTAAAGTGAAGGGTTTGAGGTTCAGAGATGATTTAAACATTTTTTCACCTCGAGGTCTGGGGTTCGGGGATTACTTCCTGAGAGGGGAATGATCAACTCACAATCGTTAAAAAGTACTTGGACGAGCAATTGAAGTGTCATAACATTCCACGCTATGGGCCTGCTGTAGGAAAGTGGAACTAGTATAGATCGTGCTGTATTTCTGTTGGCACAGAGTCTATCTCCCTGTGAGTATATGGTGCGGAAGGTCAATTATTGAGCAGTTTAAGGCAGGAATTGATGGATTTCTGCAGAGTTATATTCATAAGGGTTATCAGAGTGAACTGTGTTAGCCTGGTACATTATGTCAATGTGAGAAATATGAGAAAACAAGTGCAATTTCCTTACAGATTGAAACCAGAGAATGGAGAATGGGGAACAGGGAAATGGTAGAACTATGAAGCCACTACTTCAGTTCTGTCTTCACAGAACTTTCTAACAATACAAGGAAAACCGAGTCTGGTGTGGGAAAATGGTAGAGTACATGGAACAATAAACATAGTAAGTAAATGGTTTAGCAGAAATTATTGTTGCTGAATGTAATGGTCATAGACAACACCAACATAGATTTATAAAATGGAAATTATGTTTGAGCAACAAACTGGGAGACAAATGAAAGAGAAGCAATGGATGTAAAACACTTTGGTTTTTAGAAAAATGTTGGTAAAGCTCCAAGCCGAATTTGCAAAATCAAATCTGAGTGGATTGGGGCTAATATATGGACATGTTTCTAGAATGGGACAGCTGGCAGGAAACAGTGAATCGAAAAAAACAGACTCGACAAGTAATAGCCTGACATTTTCTGAAAGGTATGATTCGGTGAGTATGACGATGTCCCAGACTCCCCATTACCTTCCCCAGATATCTCCTGTCTCATCAGCAGGACGGACACAGCAGAAGTGGCGGCACAGTGGGATATAGTTGGAAGGGAATTGCTCTTGGAGTCCTCAACAGTGACTCCGTATCCCATGAAGTCTCATGGCATTAGTTTGCACATGGGAAAGGAAACCTCCTGCTGATTACCATGTACCAGGCTCTCTCAACTGATGACTCAGTACTCCTCCATGCTAACCAATACTTGGAGGAAGCACTGAGGGTAGCACGTACGCAGGATGTACTCTGGGTGGGGGATTTCAATGTTCACCACCAACAGTGTCTCAGCTACAGCATTACTGATCGAGCTGGCTGGGTCCTAAAGGATATAACTGGCGGCAGGTGGTGAAGGAACCAACAAGAGGAAAATACATACTTGACCACAGCCTTACTAATCTGCCAGTTGCAGAAGTATCTGTCCATGACAGTATCGTTAAGAGTGACCACGCACAGTCATTGTGGAGATAAAGTCACACCGGCACATTGAGAATAGCCTCAACCATTTTGGGTGGTACTATCACGGTGCCTAATAGGGCAGACTTCGAACAGATTTAGCAGCTCAAATCTGGATGCCCATAAGGTGTTGTGGGTCATCAATAGCAGTGGAATTGTACTCCCGCATAACTCATGGCCTGGCCTATCCCCCTCGCAACAATTACCATCAATCCAGAGGATCAACATTGGTTCAATGGAGTGTGCAGGATGGCAGGGGCAGCACCAGGCATACCTGACAATGAGGTGTCAGCCTGGTGAAGCCACCAAACAGGACTACTTGTGCGCCAAACAGCATACGCAGTAAGTGATAAACAGAGCTAAGTGATCCCACAAGCAACGGTTCAGATCTAAGCTCTGCAGTTCTTCCACATCTAGTCGAGAAACATTGGGGACAATTAAACAATTCACTGGAGGAAGAGATTCCACAAATAACCCCTTCCTCCATGATGAAAGAGCCCAGCACTTCAGTGTATAAGATAAGGCTGATACATTCGCAACAATCTTCAGTCAGAAGTGCTGAGTGGATGATCCTCCAGTTGTCCACAGCGATTCAGTTTCCAGTCATCAGCCAATTTGATTCAGTCCACGCGATATCCAGAAATGATTGGAGATACTGGATACTCCATAGGGTCCATAATCTGACAACATTCTGGCAATAGTACTGAATACGTGTGCTCCATAACTTGCCACTCCCCTAGCCAAACTGTTTCAATACAGTTACAACAATAGCTTTCCCCGATTATGTAGAAAATTGCCAAAGTCTCTCCTGTATATAAAAAGCAAAACAAGTCCAATCCGGACAATTACCACTTCATCAGTCTATTCTCGATCATCAGTAAAGTGGTGGAAGATCTCATTGCTTTCAAGCAGCACTTGCTCAGCAATAACCTGCTCAATGACGACCAGTTTGGTCTCCACCAGGGCCAATCAGCTCCTGACCTCATTACCGTGGATCAAACATGGACAAAAGAGCTTAATTACAGAGGTGGGGTGATAGTGACAGCCCTTTAAGTCAAGGCTGCCTTCTACCAAGTGTAGTATCAAGGGGCCTCAACAAAACTGGAATCAATGGGTATCAGAGGCAAACTCCCTGCTGGTTAGAATCGTATCTGACACGTAGGAAGATGGTCATGGTTGATAAAGGTCAGTCAACTCAGCTCCAAGTCTGCAGGAGTCCCTCGAGCAGTGGCCGAAAACTTCTTCAGGACTGCTTCATCAATGACCTTCCTTCCATTTTAAGGTCAGAAGTGGGGATGTTCGCCAATGATTGTACAATATTCTGCAACATTTGTGGCTCGTCAGATACTGAAGCAGTCCATGTTCAATTGCGACAAGATCTGGACAGTATCCAGACTGACAAATGGCAAGTAATATTCAGGCCACACAAATGCTAGACCGTGACCATCACCAATAAAGTACAATCTAACCTGCCCCTTGGTATTCAATGGTGTTCCTATCACTGAATCCCCCAGTATCAAAGTCATGGTGGGTAATCATTTCTCAGAAACTCACTGGTCTCACCACATAAACACAATAACTACAAGAGCAAGTCAGGAGCGAGGAATACTGTGGCGAGTAACTCACATCCTGATTTCCAAAAGTCTGTCCATCATCTACAATGCAAAAGTCAGAAGTGTGATAGAAGACTCCCAATTTGCCTTGATGAGTGCAGCTTCAACAACACTCAAGAAGCTTTATACCATCCAGGACAAGGCAACCAGTTCGATTGTCCCTATATCCACAATGCACCACCATCAACGCTCAGCAGCAGCAGTGTTTTACTATCTATATGCTGCAGTGAAATGATTCATCAAAGATCCTCAGAGACCATCTTCCCAACACACGACCACGTCTATCTAGAAGGACAAGGGCTGCAGATGTATGGAAGTACTATCATGTTTATGTTCCCTCCAAGCCATTCACCATCCTGACTTGGAAATACATCACCGCTCCTTCATAGTCGCTGGGTCAGAATCCCGGAATTCCCTCCATAATGGCATTGGAGGTCAACAGCAGCAGGTGGACTGCAGCGTTCAACAAAGCACCTCACCACCACCTTCTCAAGGGCAACTAGGGTCAGGTAATAAATGCTGGCCCAGCCAGTGACACCCAGATTAACGAAATAAATAAACATAAATTAACAGAGGAAGGTTGCTGAGGTGTCGCAGGGATCAGTGCTTAGTGCCCAGGTGTTCACAATGCCCTTTAAACATTGGGTTGCTGGAATCAGATACAATATATCCCAGCCTGCTGACAGCACTAACGGGTGTGGGATTGTGAGTGGGTGAGGAGGTTGTAAAAAAGCACCGAGAAGACTAAGACAAGTGGAGTGAATGGGTAAATACGTGACAGAGAGAGAACAATGTGGATAGAAGTGACGGTGTGCCCTTTGGTGGAAACGATAAATTGGCAGCCTACCATTTGAAAGGGATTGGTTGAAACATGTTGATTTACAAAGGGACGTATGCTCATTTTTGTTGTTTCCTTCTACATAAACCTCTGAGGTCCCTGCAGCGCAGTGCGTTCTGTAACCAGAAGTCAATACTGGGCATGGCATTGGCACGCTGCCCAGTGTATATACAACCAGCAAGTGGGGAGCTATAATATTGAAAATGATCTGGATCTCCTTGTACACCAGTCACTGAAAGCAATATTGCAGGAAAGAAAGCAGGAAAGAAGATAAATGGTGTGCTGACCTTCATTTCAGGGGGATGTGAGTCCAGGAGAAATGGTGTCTTACTGTAGCTGTACCGGGCCTTGGTGAGACATCATCTCAAACATTGTGCAGTATTGTGGACAGTTCTCATATCCATACCTAATAAAGGACAAACCTGACATTGACAGAGAGCAGTGAAGGATGACCAGATTGATATCTGGGATGGCGAGCTTGTTGTGGGAACAGAGGTTGTGGTGACTGAGCCAGTATTCCATGGGGTTTGGGAAAATGAGTGGAGAAATCAGTGAAATATACAAAAGTCTGACAGGGTGAGACATATTGGAAGCAGGAATGATAATTCCCCTGGCTGGTACAGGCAGGTCACTCTGCATTGAGATGAGAATAAATGCCTGTACTCACTGACTGGGGAACGTGGGGAATTCGCTTGCACCTGGAAACCAAGACACTAATTATAAATAAGGATTTAGAGACAGTAAAAGGATGGTGGGAGAGCAGGAGTACGGTGTGGAAATGAAGGACCAGCAATCATGACATTGAGTTGGGTAGCAAACTCGATGGACCAAACGTACTACTGCACCGCCTATTTTATAGCTTCCCAAGGTTACTCACATTAACGGATATGGATATCGTGTGGGGTAAGTGCATTGCGGAGATTTTTTTCATGAACTAGAATGGGGAGGCTCAAAGTGTTGTATGACCTACTCCTTTCCCAATGTTTCTGTGCAGTCTGTGGGAAAGCTCGATAAATGTTGTCACAAGCACTCAGATGTTAGGAAGGGGGAATCTGCATGGTCGACAGGAGTGTGTTCCCATTTCCTTTTCCGACACTGATGCTGAGGCCGGATGTTCTGTCCGGTTTCATCCTTTCAGACCTCGGAGTAGTTTGATACAAATGAGTGCCTTGATTGGCCGTTTCAGAGACCATTGAAATGTTTATCACATGTCATGGTCTTTGGAGTCAGTTTTAGGCCAGCCCAGAAAATCACGGGAGATTCACTTCCTAAAAGTACATTGGAGAAGAAAATTCTGTATCCATATTGGCTTCAAGGTCACTGTTACTGACACCAGATTTTAGATCTCGATATTTTATTAATTGCGTTTAACTTCCACCCGCTGCCAGAGTATTAGCCTGGTCTGGATTAATAATCCAGTGACATTTCCACAGCACCATCTCCACATGGGGATCTATCGTAAACCACACTGAACAGGTTACTTCTGTGCTGCTTGACATCTCTGTCAAAAAGAACTCCCACCAATTTGGCTGTTATGATGGGACTGAGGGGGTTGTAATTAGTCATAGATGGTAATGACAGATTGAGGTGTTACCCTGGCAAAAAGTTACAGGTTGTGGTTGAATGCAGGTCTGCTTCTCCTGCTGCTGTGGTCTACAGCACTACATAAATACGCAGTTTCGAGCTGCAATATCTGCAATGCAATTCTGCTGTCTGTTCCCCAATTCTCACTGAGACCCATTCACCCATCAGCCCTGCACTCAGTGACCTAACCTGGTTTCTGATGTGGAAATACTTCAATTTTCAAATTCTCATTCTGCTGGGGGTCTGTCTCCCCGGGTCTTGCTTCCAATCTGACACGTTCCACAAAAACATTTAACTGATCTTAATTTAAATGTTTAATTCAAATGTTTAATGCAGCTGAATCTTTTTCCTTGCGAAATGCCATCTTCTGTGTTGAAAGTGAATGTGTTTCCTCTGTTTCTCTCCCTGACCATGATTAAGATCTCTGTAGACAATAGACCATAGGTGCAGGAGTAGGCCATTCTGCCCTTCGAGCCTGCACCACCATTCAATATGATCATGGTTGATCATCCTTAATCAGTATCCTGTTCCTGCCTTATTTCCATAACCCTTGATTCCACTATCCCTAAGAACTCTATCCAACTCTTTATTAAATGAATCTGGAGACTGGGCCGCCACTGCCCTCTGGGGCAGAGCATTTCACACAGCCACCACTCTCTGGGTGAAGAAGTCTCTCCTCATCTCTGTCCTAAATGGTCTACCCCATATTTTTAAGCTGTGTCCTGCCTCCAGAGTGTCCAATCCTTTAGTAATCTTACATGTCTCAATCAGATCCCCTCTCAGTCTTCTAAACTCAAGAGTATACAAGCCCAGTCGCTCCAGTCTTTCAGCGTAAGGTAGTCCTGCATTCCAGGAATTGACCTTGTGAACCTACGCTGTACTCCCTCAATAGCCAGAATGTATTTCCTCAAATTTGGAGACCAGAACTGCACACAATACTCCAGGTGTGGTCTCACCAGGGCCCTGTACAGCTGCAGAAGAACCTCTTTGCTTTTATACTCAATCCCTCTTGTTATGAAGGCCAGCAATGTATTAGCCTTCTTCACTACCTGCTGTACCTCCATGCTTACCTTCATTGATTGGTGTACATGAACACCCAGGTTTCTTTGTACTGTCCCTTTACCTAAATTGATTTCATTGAGGTAGTAGTCTGCCTTCCTGTTCTTGCCACCAAAGTGGATAACCATACATTTATCCAAATTAAACTGCATCTGCCATGCGTCTGCCCACTCAACTAACCTGTTCAGGTCACCCTGTAATCTCCTAACATCCTCCTCACATTTCACCCTGCCACCCAGCTTAGTATCTAAGCAAATTTGCTCATGTTATTACTAATACCATCTTTTATATCATTAATATATATTGTAAAAAGCTGCGGTCCCAGCACTGATCCCTGCGATACCCACTGGTCACTGCCTGCCATTCCAAAATAGAGCTGTTTATCACTACTCTTTGTTTCCTGTCAGCCAACCAACTTTCAGTCCAAGTTAGTACTTTGCCCCCAATACCATGCGCCCTAATTTTGCTCACTAACCTCCTATGTGGGACTTCATCAAAAGCTTTCTGAAAGTCCAGGTACACTACATCTACTGGATCTCTGTAGGGGGTGGTGTAATTTTTAAATCATTAACTGTTGTAGTAAGCACATAGTAAGTACAAAGCCACCATTTTAGTCTTCTCTACCTTGTAGTAAGCACGAGCAGACACTCCCCCAGATTTTCATGAATGGAACAATGGGAATAGCTTTCCTCGTGGCTGAGGGACCGCCCACAACCACGGCTGTACGTCATCATCCATATAAGGGAGAAGCGGGGAACTCGAACACTGATTGGCTGGGTGAATAACCAAATAATCTCATCCATCAGGAGGACAGTGGGGAACTTTAACACTCATTGGCTGAGACAGTAGAAGGCCCAGCCCACTCCTACATGTATATAATGTACGGGGATTACAATCTGTGTGTGTGCCTCGTGGGAAGCCATTGAGGTAACACCCGGTACTGCAGAATTGAATAAATAGTTTTGGACGAACTCCTCCGTGTCTTTGTTCTTGGGAAGGGAAGCAGAGTGCCTGATGGGGGGTCGCAGAGTCCCCTATCTTGCACAATTGGGGGCTCGTCCGGGATGCAATAATTATTGCCGGGGCTCTCTTCGGCTCGTGGATCAAGTCTGATACAACAAGACGCGTCTGGTATATATTTATACTGCTCACTGGATCGCCTTGGTCCGTCAGCCGTCGGCCAAGAGAGTGACCCGGCTCATTAAAATAATTTTGGATCCCGAGAAAAGGAACACACGGACGAGTGCTGGGACGACCGGTTAGTGACTATACACGGGGGTACACACATTTAAAAAGGCCAGACAACTTCGTGCACGAATCAAGGTGAGAGAGTTTCTTTTTGTTCTTCCTTGTTGGCCGCGTGGTTTTGATGGTCATCTGTGAGAACGCTTTAAGCGTTTAAGACCAGGACCGAAGATAGACCATGGAAAATTGTGGTTTTGACGGTCATCTGTGAGAACGCTTTAAGCGTGTAAGACCAGGACCGAAGATAGACCATGGGAAATTGTGGTTTTGACGGTTATCTGTGAAAATGCTTTAGGCGTTTAAGACCAGGACCGAAGATAGACCATGGGAAATCAGACTTTTAGGTCCACTAAGGACAAGTCAGGGAGGACTGTAAATGGAAAAGAAATACCCCCCGATAGTCCACTCGGTCGGAAATTGAGTTTATGGACGGAAAGCAGTAGGACAAAGGACTTAAAGAAAGAGACTATGATAAAATATTGTTGTTTTATATGGACCAAAAAACCTATCCGCGCCCCCTCGGTAGTTTGGCCCGAGTATGGGTCTGATGAAGACTGGGTGTGTCAACTCCTAAATATATATGTTAACAGAAAACAACCGTTTGACCCAGAAGAGAGCAAATACGCCGCCGCCTGGTTGGTGAGTGACTGCGGGGATCCCACAAGTCTCTAACTCTGATTCCCCAAACAGACCCGAGAAAGCCCCAGAAGTCTTGGGACGTCCTCACCGACGGTTTGCCCCCTTCTGCCCCGCCCCCGTATGTACAACCCGCGCACGGCCAGGCGTCCAGCGCGGACCTCCCTCCTGCGTCGGATAATCCCGGTTCCCGGCAGGTCATGCTCAGTGAGGGAGAGCCTGCTGGGGGGGACACAGGAAGGGAAGAAGAGCCCACCCCAGGCATTAGGAGATCAGCCCGAATTGAGATGCGGAGAGATCAAGAAGAGAGATTGGGTGCTGAGAGGGTTAACAATGTTGAACAGATGAACCCTTTACGAGAGGTGCCGTTTGGGAACGAACGGACCGGATTCGTAGTACAACCTTTAAATTCTGGGGATATCCGACAACTCCGTAATGAACTACCCCGTCTACTGGACGACCCTGTCAGTGTGGGAACACAATTAGATCAATGTCTGGGGCCCAGTATATACACATGGGCCGAATTGCAGGCCATGATGAGAATACTATTTAATTACGATGAAATTGTCATGATCCGGAATAGTGCAATGGTCATTTGGGATAGGGAGCATCAGGACGGCCCTCAGCGTGGAGAGCAGAAGTACCCCTTAAAGGACCCCCGGTGGGATCATAATGAGGAGGGGGGACAGGCTAATATGACAGACCTCAGAAACCTTATAATCAGGGGAATCAAAACCTGCGTGCCTAAACAGCGGAATTTAGCGAAAGCATTCGAAGTTGGACAGAAAAAGGATGAATCCCCGAATGAGTTTTTAGACCCTTTGCGGGAGTCCATGCGAAAGTATTCAGGTTTAGACCCCGATGGGGAAATAGGCAAGGGCATGCTTAAGGTGCACTTTGTGACTAAGTCATGGCCTGACATTCAGAAGAAATTACAGAAAGTGGAGGATTGGGCTGAAAAAGATGTTGCAGAATTATTACGGGAAGCACAGAAGGTGTACGTTCAGAGGGATGTAATAAGGGAGAAACAGAAGACAAAAATGATGGTGGCAGCCGTACGGGAAGCTTGTAAATCCACCGGAATGGGGGAAGAAGGGTATGGGATGGAAAGAGGAAGGTCGAGGGAAAGTTGGAGAGGGAGAGGAGCGAGACGGGGCAGAAGTGGGAGAGGAGGATCTTATGGAATCGAACGGCCTCAGGCGGCCGGATGTTACCATTGCGGGAAACTGGGACACTTCAAGAGGGATTGTCCCGATTTTAAAAGGGAGCGAGAAGGGATGTATGAAATGGAGCGCGAACAAATGGATTAGGGAAGTCAGGGGAGGATCGGAACACGGGCCGACCAAGAACCCCTGGTAAATTTACGGGTGGGCCCATTTAGACAAGATGTTACTTTCTTAGTTGACACAGGCGCCGGCAGGTCCTCAATCCCCCTCCATCCTAGGGGGGTTGGCTTCCAGGCTAAAACATTAAACATTTCAGGAGTAAAGGGTGGGGTTTTCAGTGCAAGAATATTTGAACCACAACCCTTGCGGCTGGAGGAGGAGGAGCTCTAAGTGGAACTCCTTCACCTCCCGCACCTTCCCAATGGGTTGTTGGGACGGGATTTAATAGTCCGTTTCGGACTACGAATAGAAGTGGGAGAAGAGGAAGAATTAGCCATTACCATGTCATACCTTAGTGAGTCCCGATTGACAGAGATAGACCCTAGGGTTTGGGTCGCCAAAGGGAACCGGGGGGGGCTCGCAATTCGACCTGTGGAGGTAAAATTAAAGCCCCAGAGCCCCGACGTCAGAGTGCACCAATACCCCATCTCTTGGGAAGGGAGGCAGGGCCTGAAGACAGTTACCAAATGCCTACCCCTCGCCCTGTTGCAAATTCGCACCCAGCCAAGACGGGATTTGGGCGTCTCCCCTTACAAAATGCTGTTTGGCCTCCCGTTCCATGGGCCGAAGGGAGAACCTCCCTTATTCGAGTCTCGGGACATGTTTGTGCAAAAATATGTGGTGGCTCTGGGGTCTGCTCTATCTCGTTTACGCCAACAGGGACTTTTGGCACAGACGCCGCCCCTCGAGTTTGCGGTGCACACCATCAAGCCGGGTCAGTGGGTCCTGATTAAAAGCTGGAAGCAACGCACCCTCGAACCAACTTGGAACGGTCCCTTCCTAGTACTTTTGACTACCGAAACGGCTGTCCGCACGGCCGAAAAGGGCTGGACACATTATACTCGGATCAAGGGACCGGTGCCACAACCGACGGAGGACAAACAAACCTCTCTGACAGAGGCATCTAAGGAACAGAGACCCTGAGAACAGACTAATTGGACTTTGGCGAGTTTAAAGGACTGTGTCCTCCGGCCGGACACGAGTGTTGCAACAAAATGCAGTCAATCGTATTGTTAACTTGCTTTGCCATTATCCTTCGGATGGGTCATAGTGTGCGTGTTACCCAATTCGGCCTCTGGGAAAAAAAACAGGCAGAGGACCGTCGGTGGCTCTCCATCTCCGTTCCGCCAACAAGCCAACACAGACACTTAGTTTAGACCTATGTGGGTTGGTGCCCTGTGCGACTAAAAGTGAACTGAATCAGAATAAGCGTAACCTAGACAGAGAAAGGGGATTCCAGGGTCAGACGTTAGTATTACAGTTGCATGGCAAAGAAGGCATCAATAGGCCTCCGGCCCCCGGGGTCCAGGCTATGGTGTCAATTGTCCGTGATCCCATCACCCATGGGCGGGATTGTGAGCAGAATCAGTGCAATCCACTCTATCTGACCCTAAAGACCTTGGGGAACAACGGGACGAGCCATAATGGAACGATCCTGGGTATTAGGGTTGGGGGCCAGGCAGGACGAGAAGGGGTTGCAGCTGTGCTGCACAACCATCACGGTCATTGAAGCTGAGTCTGGGGCCTCATCCACCCCCGATGAGCAGGAAAAGGTTAGGATAATTGAGGTGATGGACTTGGAAAGGACCTTTGAAATAGAAACGGGATACGGGGAGGCGAATGCCTGGATGGAATGGGTCAAATATACGGTAAGGAGCATGAAAAAGAGTGATTGCTACGCGTGCACGGGTGCCCGTCCTAACCCTCACGTGGTCCCATTCCCGCTGGGATGGGAGAAACATCCACAAGCCTTGGACTGCATGGTAAGGCTGTACCAGGACCGAGAGGCCTGGAACGACCCCACTTGTCGACCCTTAAGTTTGAAGTTTCCTCCCGTCAGGTCTAAAGGGGCGCCCCGCCCTCCGTCATTCACAGGGGTAACGGGTACGCACCAAGCCTGCGTCTCTCGGACGGGACCGCAATGGGACAATGATGTGGGGACATTTGACAAGTGCAGCGGATCAATTCGGCGGGTCAACGAAACTACCGGGGGCAGGAATTACTCCCACATTCATGTGCCTAGGGCAGACCTCTGGTGGTACTGTGGTGGGAGGATTCTGTGACCGACCCTGCCCCAAAAATGGGCGGGCACTTGTGCAATCGTTCAATTTGCCATCCCATTCACCGTGGCATTCGAAAAACAAGAGCAACCCCGTTCCAGTAGAAGACCTAAGAGGGCTTTGGAGACCTCTTTTGATGATAATATATATTTAGATGTCATAGGGGTCCCCAGGGGTGTTCCTGATGAATACAAGGCTAAGAACCAGATAGCGGCGGGTTTTGAGTCGTCACTGTTTTGGTGGGTTACCATCAATAAGAACGTGGATTGGATTAATTATATTTACTACAATCAGCAGAGGTTCATTAATTATACTCGGGATGCAGTGAAGGGAATAGCAGAACAACTAGACGCCACGAGCAGAATGGCGTGGGAAAATAGGTTGGCCCTGGACATGATGTTGGCAGAGAAGGGGGGTGTTTGTGTCATGATAGGCACTCAGTGCTGCACTTTCATCCCCAACAACACAGCCCCTGATGGGTCCATCACCCGCGCCCTGGATGGGCTCACCACATTGGCGGATGAACTCGCCGAAAACTCGAGCATCGATTCTGGCCTCACGGGTTGGTTGGAAGCTTGGTTCGGTAAATGGAAGGGGGTGGTCGTTTCCTTTCTCGTCTCATGTATAGTGGTGGCAGGGGTACTAACTGCCCTCGGGTGTTGCATCATTCCCTGCGCCAGGGGGTTAACTCAGCGACTGATCGAAACCGCCCTTACTAAGAGGGATGTTCCCTATGGGCAGGTTGAAAGGATGAACCTCGAGATGGAACAGTCTGAATCCCTCTTGGGCGGGGGTAGCATTAGAGACGGGCAGCTTGATAAACAAGCTCGGGAGCTATTGGACGCCCTGGAGAAGAAACTCCCAGTTTAAAAATTACGAACCGTAAGAAAAGACATGGGGGATTTGTAGGGGGTGGTGTAATTTTTAAATCATTAACTGTTGTAGTAAGCACATAGTAAGTACAAAGCCACCATTTTAGTCTTCTCTACCTTGTAGTAAGCACGAGCAGACACTCCCCCAGATTTTCATGAATGGAACAATGGAAACAGCTTTCCTCGTGGCTGAGGGACCGCCCACAACCACGGCTGTACGTCATCATCCATATAAGGGAGAAGCGGGGAACTCGAACACTGATTGGCTGGGTGAATAACCAAATAATCTCATCCAACAGGAGGACAGTGGGGAACTTTAACACTCATTGGCTGAGACAGTAGAAGGCCCAGCCCACTCCTACATGTATATAACGTGCGGGGATTACAATCTGTGTGTGTGCCTCGTGGGAAGCCATTGAGGTAACACCCGGTTCTGCAGAATTGAATAAATAGATTTGGACGAACTCCTCCGTGTCTTTGTTCTTGGGAAGGGAAGCAGAGTGCCTGATGGGGGGTCGCAGAGTCCCCTATCTTGCATAGAGGGACAGAGAGAGAGAGGGACACGGAGAGAGAGGGACAAGGAGAGAGAGGGACCCGGACAGAGAGGGACAGAGAGAGAGAGGGACAGAGAGAGAGAGAGGGCCAGAGAGAGAGAGAGAGACAGGGAGAGGGAGAGGGACACGGAGAGGGAGAGGGACAGGGAGAGAGAGGGACAGGGAGAGAGAGAGGGACAGGGAGAAAGAGGGACAGGGAGAGTGAGAGGGACAGAGAGGGAGAGGGACATGGAGAGAGAGGGACACAGGGAGAGAGAGGGACAGGGAGAGAGAGGGACAGGGAGAGAGATTGGAATAGGGAGAGAGAGGGACATGGAGAGAGAGGGACAAAGGGACAGAGAGTGACAGACAGAGTGGGACACGGAGAGAGAGGGACACGGAGAGAGAGGGGGCAGGGAGAGAGAGGGAGAGGGACAGAGAGAGGGACACAGAGAGAGAGGGACAGGGAGCGAGAAAGGGACATGGAGAGAGAGAGGGACAGGGAGAGTGAGGGACACGGAGACAAGGGGACAGGTAGAGAGAGAGGGACACGGAGAGAGAGGGACAGGGAGAGACAGAGGGATAAGGAGAAAGAGGGACAGGGAAAGATAGAGACCGACAGGGAGAGAGAGGGGTCACGGAGAGAGAGAGAGGGGGACAGGGAGAGAGAGAGGGACAGGGAGAGAGAGGGACAGGAAGAGAGAGAGAGAGGGACACGGGGAGGGTGAGGGACACAGAGAGAGAGAGGAACAGAGAGAGAGAGGGACAGAGAGAGAGGGACAGAGAGAGAGAGTGGGACAGGGAGAGAGAGGGACACAGAGACTAAGAGGGACAGAGAGAGAGAGAGGGACACGGAGAGAGAGAGAGACACGGAGAGAGAGGGACAGGGAGAGAGAGGGACACGGAGAGAGAGGGACAGGGAGAGAGAGAGGGACACAGAAAGAGATAGGGACAGGGAGAGAGAGGGACAGGGAGAGAGAGAGGGACAGGGAGAGAAAGAGGGACTGGAAGAGAGAGGGACACGGAGAGAGAGGGACACAGAGATAAAGACGGACAGGGAGAGAGAGAGGGACAGGGGAGGGAGAGAGAGAGGGACAGGGAGAGAGAGAGGGACACGGAGAGAGAGGGACACAGAGAGAGTGGGACACAGAGAGAGAGGGACAGGGAGAGAGAGAGGGACTCGGAGAGAGAGAGAGAGGGACAGGGAGAGAGAGCGGGAAAGGGAGAGAGAGAGAGAGGGACAGGGAGATGGGGGACATAGAGAGAGAGAGAGGGTCAGGGATAAAGAGAGGGACACAGAGGGAGGGGGGCAGGGAGAGAGAGGGACACGGAGAGAGAGAGGGACACGGAGAGAGAGAGGGACAGGGAGAGAGAGAGGGACACGGAGAGAGAGAGAAGGACAGGGAGATTGAGGGACAGGGAGAGAGAGAGAGGGACTGGGGAGAGGGAGAGGGACACGGACAGAGAGAGGGACAGAGAGAGAGAGAGCGACAGGGAGAGAGAGGGACAGGGAGAGCGAGAGGGACACGTAGGGAGAGAGGGGGACAGGGAGATAGATGGACATGGAGAGAGAGAGGGACAGGGAGAGAGACAGAGGGACAGGAAGAGAGAGAGGGACATGGAGAGAGAGGGACACGGAGAGAGAGCGAGGGAGAGAGAGAGGGACACAGAGAGAGGGACACAGAGAAAGAGGGACAGGGAGAGAGAGAGAGGGGCAGGGAGAAATAGTGACCGGGAGAGAGAGAGGGACACAGAGAGAGAGGGACACAGAGGGAGAGGGACACAGAGAGAGAGGGACACAGAGAGAGAGGGACAGGGAGAGAGAGAGGGACTCGGAGAGAGAGAGAGAGGGACAGGGAGAGAGAGCGGGAAAGGGAGAGAGAGAGAGGGACAGGGAGATGGGGGACATAGAGAGAGAGGGTCAGGGATAAAGAGAGGGACACAGAGGGAGGGGGGCAGGGAGAGACAGAGGGACACGGAGAGAGAGAGGGACACGGAGAGAGAGAGGGACAGGGAGAGAGAGAGGGACACGGAGAGAGAGAGAGGGACAGGGAGATTGAGGGACAGGGAGAGAGAGAGAGGGACTGGGGAGAGGGAGAGGGACACGGACAGAGAGAGGGACAGAGAGAGAGAGAGCGACAGGGAGAGAGAGGGACAGGGAGAGCGAGAGGGACACGTCGAGAGAGAAAGGGACAGGGAGATAGATGGACATGGAGAGAGAGAGGGACAGGGAGAGAGACAGAGGGACAAGAAGAGAGAGAGGGACAGGGAGAGAGAGGGACACGGAGAGAGAGCGAGGGAGAGAGAGAGGGACACAGAGAGAGGGACACAGAGAAAGAGGGACAGGGAGAGAGAGAGAGGGGCAGGGAGAAAGAGTGACCGGGAGAGAGAGAGAGGGACACGGAGAGAGAGGGACACAGAGAGGGAGGGACAGAGAGAGAGAGGGGCAGGGAGAGAGAGAGGGACAGGGAGAGAGAGGGACAGGGAGAGAGAGTGGGACAGGGAGATAGAGGGACTGGGGGAGAGAGAGAGGGACAGGGAGAGAGAGAGGGACACGGAGAGAGAGGGACAGGGAGAGAGAGAGCGACAGGATGAGAGAGGGACAGGGAGAGAGAGGGACAGGGAGAGAGAGAGGGACAGGGAGAGAGAGAGAGACAGGGAGAGAGAGGGACAGGGAGAGAGAGAGGGATAGGGAGAGAAAGAGGGACAGGGAGAGAGAGAGACACGGAGAGAGAGGGACACAGAGATAGAGACGGACAGGGAGAGAGAGAGGGACAGGGGAGGGAGAGAGAGAGGGACAGGGAGAGAGAGAGGGACACGGAGAGAGAGGGATACAGAGAGAGAGGGACACAGAGAGAGAGGGACAGGGAGAGAGAGAGGGACTCGGAGAGAGAGAGAGGGACAGGGAGAGAGAGTGGGACAGGGAGAGAGAGAGAGGGACAGGGAGATGGGGGACATAGAGAGAGAGAGAGGGTCAGGGATAAAGAGAGGGACACAGAGGGAGGGGGGCAGGGAGAGAGAGAGGGACACGGAGAGAGAGAGGGACAGGGAGAGAGAGAGGGACAGGGAGAGAGAGAGGGACACGGAGAGAGAGAGGGACAGGGAGATTAAGGGACAGGGAGAGAGAGAGAGGGACAGGGAGAGAGAGAGGGACGCGTAGAGAGAGAGGGGGACAGGGAGAGAGAGAGGGACAGGGAGAGAGAGAGGGACAGGGAGAGAAAGAGGGACAGGGAGAGAGAGGGACACGGAGAGAGAGGGACACAGAGATAAGAGACGGACAGGGAGAGAGAGAGGGACAGGGAGAGAGAGAGGGACACGGAGAGAGAGAGAGAGAGAGGGAGATGAAGGGACAGGGAGAGAGAGAGAGGGATAGGGAGAGAGAGAGGGACAGGGAGAGAGAGAGGGACAGGGAGAGAAAGAGGGACAGGGAGAGAGAGGGACACGGAGAGAGAGGGACACAGAGATAAGAGACGGACAGGGAGAGAGAGAGGGACAGGGAGAGAGAGAGGGACACGGAGAGAGAGAGAGAGAGAGGGAGATGAAGGGACAGGGAGAGAGAGAGGGATAGGGAGAGAGAGAGGGACACGGACAGAGAGAGGGACAGAGAGAGAGAGAGCGACATGGAGAGAGAGGGACAGTGAGAGCGAGAGGGACACGTAGAGAGAGAGGGGGACAGGGAGAGAGAGGGTCACAGAGACTAAGAGGGACAGAGAGAGAGAGGGGGGGACACGGAGAGAGAGAGGGACACGGAGAGAGAGGGACAGGTGGAGAGAGGGACACGGAGAGAGAGGGACAGGGAGAGAGAGGGACACAGAAAGAGATAGGGACAGGGAGAGAGAGGGACAGGGAGAGAGAGAGGGACAGGGAGAGAGAGGGACGCAGAGATAGAGACGGACAGGGAGAGAGAGAGGGACAGGGGAGGGAGAGAGAGAGGGACAGGGAGAGAGAGTGGGACACGGAGAGAGAGGGACACAGAGAGAGAGGGACACAGAGAAAGAGGGGCAGGGAGAGAGAGAGGGCAGGGAGAGAGAGAGGGACACGGAGAGAGAGGGACACAGAGAGAGAGGGACAGGGAGAGAGAAAGGGACATGGAGAGAGAGAGGGACAGGGAGAGAGAGGGACACGGAGAGAAGGGGACAGGTAGAGAGAGAGGGACACAGAGAGAGAGGGACAGGGAGAGACAGAGAGTTAGGGAGATAGAGGGACAGGGAAAGATAGAGACCGACAAGGAGAGAAAGGGGGTCACGGTGAGAGAGAGAGAGGGACAGGGAGAGAGAGAGCGACAGGGAGAGAGAGGGACAGGGAGAGAGAGAGAGAGGGACACGGGGAGGGTGAGGGACACAGAGAGAGAGGGACAGAGAGAGAGAGGGGCAGGGAGAGAGAGAGGGACAGGGAGTGAGAGAGGGACACGGAGAGAGTGGGACAGGGTGAGAGAGGGACAGGGAGAGAGAAAGGGACATGGAGAGAGAGAGGGACAGGGAGAGAGAGGGACACGGAGAGAAGGGGACAGGTAGAGAGAGAGGGACACAGAGAGAGAGGGACAGGGAGAGACAGAGAGTTAGGGAGATAGAGGGACAGGGAAAGATAGAGACCGACAGGGAGAGAGAGGGTCACGGAGAGAGAGAGAGGGACAGGGAGAGAGAGAGGGACAGGGAGAGAGAGGGACAGGGAGAGAGAGAGAGGGACACGGGGAGGGTGAGGGACACAGAGAGAGAGATGAACAGAGAGAGAGAGGGACAGAGTGAGAGGGACAGAGAGAGAGTGTGGGACAGGGAGAGAGAGGGACACAGAGACTAAGAGGGACAGAGAGAGAGAGAGAGGGACACGGAGAGAGAGAGGGACACGGAGAGAGAGGGACAGGGAGAGAGAGGGACACGGAGAGAGAGGGACAGGGAGAGAGAGGGACAGGGAGAGAGAGGGACAGGGAGAGAGAGAGGGACAGGGAGAGAAAGAGGGACAGGGAGAGAGAGGGACACGGAGAGAGAGGGACACAGAGATAGAGACGGACAGGGAGAGAGAGAGAGGGACACAGAGGGAGAGAGAGAGGGACAGGGAGAGAGAAGGACACGGAGAGAGAGGGACACAGAGAGAGAGGGACACAGAGGGAGAGGGACAGGGAGAGAGAGAGGGACTCGGAGAGAGAGAGGGACAGGGAGAGAGAGCGGGACAGGGAGAGAGAGAGAGGGACAGGGAGATGGGGGACACAGAGAGAGAGAGAGGGTCAGGGATAAAGAGAGGGACACGGAGGGAGGGGGGCAGGGAGAGAGAGAGAGACACGGAGAGAGAGAGGGACAGGGAGAGAGAGAGGGACAGGGAGAGAGAGAGGGACACGGAGAGAGAGAGAGGGACAGGGAGATTAAGGGACAGGGAGAGAGAGAGGGACAGGGAGAGAGAGAGGGACACGGACAGAGAGAGGGACAGAGAGAGAGAGAGCGACAGGGAGAGAGAGGGACAGGGAGAGCGAGAGGGACACGGAGAGAGAGAGGGGGACAGGGAGATAGATGGACATGGAGAGAGAGAGGGACAGGGAGAGAGACAGAGGGACAAGAAGAGAGAGAGGGACAGGGAGAGAGAGGGACACGGAGAGAGAGCGAGGGAGAGAGAGAGGGACACAGAGAGAGGGACACAGAGAAAGAGGGACAGGGAGAGAGAGAGAGGGGCAGGGAGAGAGAGTGACCAGGAGAGAGAGAGGGACACGGAGAGAGAGGGACACAGAGAGAGAGGGACAGGGAGAGAGCAGGGGACAGGTAGAGAGAGAGGGACACAGAGAGAGAGGGACAGGGAGAGACAGAGGGATAGGGAGATAGAGGGACAGGGAAAGATAGAGACCGACAGGGAGAGAGAGAGGGTCACGGAGAGAGAGAGCGAGAGGGACAGGGAGAGAGAGAGGGACAGGGAGAGAGAGGGACAGGGAGAGAGAGAGAGGGACACGGGGAGGGTGAGGGACACAGAGAGAGAGAGGAACAGAGAGAGAGAGGGACAGAGAGAGGGACAGAGAGAGAGAGTGGGACAGGGAGAGAGAGGGACACAGAGACTAAGAGGGACAGAGAGAGAGAGAGAGGGACACGGAGAGAGAGAGGGACACAGAGAGAGAGGGAGAGGGAGAGAGAGGGACACGGAGAGAGAGGGACAGGGAGAGAGAGCGGGACAGGGAGAGAGAGAGAGGGACAGGGAGATGGGGGACATAGAGAGAGAGAGAGGGTCAGGGATAAAGAGAGGGACACGGAGGGAGGGGGGCAGGGAGAGAGAGAGAGACACGGAGAGAGAGAGGGACAGGGAGAGAGAGGGACAGGGAGAGAGAGAGGGACACGGAGAGAGAGAGAGGGACAGGGAGATTAAGGGACAGGGAGAGAGAGAGAGGGACAGGGAGAGAGAGAGGGACACGGACAGAGAGAGGGACAGAGAGAGAGAGAGCGACAGGGAGAGAGAGGGACAGGGAGAGCGAGAGGGACACGGAGAGAGAGAGGGGGACAGGGAGATAGATGGACATGGAGAGAGAGAGGGACAGGGAGAGAGACAGAGGGACAAGAAGAGAGAGAGGGACAGGGAGAGAGAGGGACACGGAGAGAGAGCGAGGGAGAGAGAGAGGGACACAGAGAGAGGGACACAGAGAAAGAGGGACAGGGAGAGAGAGAGAGGGGCAGGGAGAGAGAGTGACCAGGAGAGAGAGAGGGACACGGAGAGAGAGGGACACAGAGAGAGAGGGACAGGGAGAGAGCAGGGGACAGGTAGAGAGAGAGGGACACAGAGAGAGAGGGACAGGGAGAGACAGAGCGATAGGGAGATAGAGGGACAGGGAAAGATAGAGACCGACAGGGAGAGAGAGAGGGTCACGGAGAGAGAGAGAGAGAGGGACAGGGAGAGAGAGAGGGACAGGGAGAGAGAGGGACAGGGAGAGAGAGAGAGAGGGACACGGGGAGGGTGAGGGACACAGAGAGAGAGAGGAACAGAGAGAGAGAGGGACAGAGAGAGGGGCAGAGAGAGAGAGTGGGACAGGGAGAGAGAGGGACACAGAGACTAAGAGGGACAGAGAGAGAGAGAGAGGGACACGGAGAGAGAGAGGGACACAGAGAGAGAGGGAGAGGGAGCGAGAGGGACACGGAGAGAGAGGGACAGGGAGAGAGAGAGGGACACAGAAAGAGATAGGGACAGGGAGAGAGAGGGACAGGGAGAGAGAGAGGGACAGGGAGAGAAAGAGGGACAGGGAGAGAGAGGGACACGGAGAGAGAGGGACACAGAGATAGAGACGGACAGGGAGAGAGAGGGATTCAGAGAGAGAGAGAGGGACAGGGAGGGAGAGGGACAGAGAGAGAGCGGGACAGGGAGAGAGAGAGGGACAGAGAGAGAGAGAGGGACAGAAAGAGAGAGAGGGACAGGAAGATTAAGGGACAGGGAGAGAGAGAGAGGGACAGGGAGAGAGAGAGGGACACGGACGGAGAGAGGGACAGAGAGAGAGAGAGCGACAGGGAGAGAGAGGGACAGGGAGAGCGAGAGGGACACGGAGAGAGAGAGGGGGACAGGGAGATAGATGGACATGGAGAGAGAGAGGGACAGGGAGAGAGACAGAGGGACAGGAAGAGAGAGAGGGACAGGGAGAGAGAGGGACACGGAGAGAGAGCGTGGGAGAGAGAGAGGGACACAGAGAGAGGGACACAGAGAAAGAGGGACAGGGAGAGAGAGAGAGGGGCAGGGAGAGAGAGTGACCGGGAGAGAGAGTGGGACACGGAGAGAGAGGGACACAGAGAGAGAGGGACACAGATGGAGAGGGACAGGGAGAGAGAGAGGGACACGGAGAGAGAGGGACACGGAGAGAGAGAGAGGGACAGGGAGAGAGAGAGGGACACGGAGAGGGAGAGAGGGACAGTGAGATAGAGGGACTGGGGAGAGAGAGAGGGACAGGGAGAGAGAGAGGGACACGGAGAGAGGGACAGGGAGAGAGAGAGCGACAGGATGAGAGAGGGACAGCGAGAGAGAGAGGGACACGGAGAGAGAGGGGGACAGGGAGATAGATGGACATGGAGAGAGAGAGGGACAGGAGGAGAGACAGAGGGACAGGAAGAGAGAGAGGGACAGGGAGAGAGAGGGACTGAGAGGGGGACAGGGAGAGAGAGGGACAGGGAGAGAGAAAGGGACAGGGAGAGAGAGAGAGGGACAGGGAGCGAGAGGGACACACAGAGAGAGGGAGGGACAGGGAGAGAGAGCGGGACACGGAGAGAGGGACTCAGAGGGATGGACACAGAGAGAGAGGAACAGGGAGAGAGAGAGGGACAGGGAGAGAGAGGGACAGGGAGAGAGAGAGAGGGACAGGGAGAGAGAGAGGGACAGAGAGAGAAAGAGGGACAGGGAGTGAGAGGGACACAGAAACTGAGAGGGACAGAGAGAGAGAGAGCGTCTGGGAGAGAGAGAGGGAAACGGAGAGGGAGGGACAGGGAGAGAGAGGGACACGGAGAGAGTGAGGGACACAGAGAGAGAGAGGGAGAGGGAGAGGGAGAGTGAGTGGGACAGGAAGAGAGAGGGTTAGGGAGAGAGAGAGGGACAGGGAGACAGAGAGGGACAGGGAGAGAGAGGGACAGGGAGAGAGAGGGACAGAGAGAGAGACAGGGAGAGAGAGACGGACAGGGAGAGAGAGGGACAAAGAGACTGAGACGGACAGACAGAGAGAGAGGGTCAGGGAAAGAGAGAGGGACACGGAGAGAGAGGGACAGGGAGAGAGAGGGACACGGAGAGAGTGAGGGACACAGAGAGTGAGGCACAGGGAGAGAGAAAGGGACACGAAGAGAGAGGGACAGGGAGAGAGAGGGACAGCAGGAGAGAGAGGGACAGGGAGAGAGAGAGGGACAGGGAGAGAGGGGGACAGGGAGAGAAGGGACAGAGAGAGAGAGGGACAGGGAGAGAGAGGGACAGGGAGAGAGAGAGGGACAGGGAGAGACAGAGAGACAGGAAGAGAGAGAGGGACAGGGAGAGAGAAAGGGACAGGGAGAGAGAGGGACAGGGAGAGAGAGGGACAGGGAGAGAGAGGGACAGAGCGAGAGAGGGACAGAGAGAGAGAGAGGGACAGAAAGAGAGAGAGGGACAGGGAGAGAGAGAGGGACACGGAGAGAGAGGGACAGGGAGAGAGTGGGACATGGAGAGCGTGAGGGACACGGAGAGAGAGGGACAGGGAGAGAGAATGGGACACGGAGAGAGAGGGACAGAGAGATAGGGACACGGAGAGAGAGAGGGACACGGAGAGAGAGAGGGACACAGAGAGAGAGGGACAGAGAGAGAGAGGGACAGAGAGAGAAAGAGGGACAGAGAGAGAGAGGGACAGGTAGAGAGAGAGCGACACAGAGAGAGGGACACGGAGAGAGAGTGAGCCACGGAGAGAGAGAGGGACAGGGAGAGAGAGGGACACAGAGAGAGAGGGGGACAGAGATGGAGAGGGACAGGCAGAGAGAGGGACAGGGAGAGAGAAACGGACAGGGAGAGAGAGTGGGACCGTGAGAGAGAGGGACACACAGAGAGAGGGAGGGACAGAGATAGAGAGGGACAGGGAGAGAGAGAGGGACACGGAGAGAGAGAGAGGGACAGGGAGAGAGAGAGGGACACGGAGAGAGAGAGAGGGACAGGGAGATAGAGGGACTGGGGAGAGAGAGAGGGACAGGGAGAGAGAGAGGGACAGGGAGAGAGAGGGACAGGGAGAGAGAGAGCGACAGGATGAGAGAGGGACAGCGAGAGAGAGAGGGACACGGAGAGAGAGGGGGACAGGGAGATAGATGGACATGGAGAGAGAGAGGGACAGGGAGAGAGACAGAGGGACAGGAAGAGAGAGAGGGACAGGGAGAGAGAGGGACTGAGAGGGGGACAGGGAGAGAGAGGGTCAGGGAGAGAGAAAGGGACAGGGAGAGAGAGAGAGGGACAGGGAGCGAGAGGGACACACAGAGAGAGGGAGGGACAGGGAGAGAGAGCGGGACACGGAGAGAGAGGGACTCAGAGGGAGGGACACAGAGAGAGAGGGACAGGGAGAGAGAGAGGGACAGGGAGAGAGAGGGACAGGGAGAGAGAGAGAGGGACAGGGAGAGAGAGAGGGACAGAGAGAGAAAGAGGGACAGGGAGTGAGAGGGACACAGAAACTGAGAGGGACAGAGAGAGAGAGAGCGTCTGGGAGAGAGAGAGGGACACGGAGAGGGAGGGACAGGGAGAGAGAGGGACACGGAGAGAGTGAGGGACACAGAGAGAGAGAGGGAGAGGGAGAGGGAGAGGGAGAGTGAGTGGGACAGGAAGAGAGAGGGTTAGAGAGAGAGAGAGGGACAGGGAGACAGAGAGGGACAGGGAGAGAGAGGGACAGGGAGAGAGAGGGACAGAGAGAGAGAGGGACAGGGAGAGAGAGACGGACAGGGAGAGAGAGGGACAAAGAGACTGAGACGGACAGACAGAGAGAGAGGGTCAGGGAAAGAGAGAGGGACACGGAGAGAGAGGGACAGGGAGAGAGAGGGACACGGAGAGAGTGAGGGACACAGAGAGAGAGGCACAGGGAGAGAGAAAGGGACACGAAGAGAGAGGGACAGGGAGAGAGAGTGACAGGAGGAGAGAGAGGGACAGGGAGAGAGAGAGGGACAGGGAGAGAGGGGGACAGGGAGAGAGAGGGACAGAGAGAGAGAGAGGGACAGGGAGAGAGAGGGACAGGGAGAGAGAGAGGGACAGGGAGAGAGACAGAGAGACAGGAAGAGAGAGAGGGACAGGGAGAGAGAAAGGGACAGGGAGAGAGAGGGAAAGGGAGAGAGAGGGACAGGGAGAGAGAGGGACAGAGCGAGAGAGGGACAGGAAGAGAGAGGGACAGGGAGAGAGAAAGGGACACGTAGAGAGAGGGACAGTGAGAGTGAGAGGGACAGAGAGAGAGAGAGGGGCAGGGAGAGAGAGGGACTCAGAGAGAGAGAGAGGGACAGGGAGAGAGAGGGACAGAGAGAGAGCGGGACAGGGAGAGAGAGAGGGACAGAGAGAGAGAGAGGGACAGAAAGAGAGAGAGGGACAGGGAGAGAGAGAGGGACAGGGAGAGAGAGGGACAGGGAGAGAGTGGGACATGGAGAGCGTGAGGGACACGGAGAGAGAGGGACAGGGAGAGAGAATGGGACACGGAGAGAGAGGGACAGAGAGAGAGGGAAAAGGAGAGAGAGAGGGACACGGAGAGAGAGAGGGACACAGAGAGAGAGGGACAGAGAGAGAGAGGGACAGAGAGAGAGAGAGGGACAGAGAGAGAGAGGGACAGGTAGAGAGAGAGAGACACAGAGAGAGGGACACGGAGAGAGAGTGAGCCACGGAGAGAGAGAGGGACAGGGAGAGAGAGGGACACAGAGAGAGAGAGGGGGACAGAGAGAGAGAGGGACAGGCAGAGAGAGGGACAGGGAGAGAGAAACGGACAGGGAGAGAGAGTGGGACAGTGAGAGAGAGGGACACACAGAGAGAGGGAGGGACAGAGAGAGAGAGGGACAGGGAGAGAGAGGGACAAGTAGAGAGATGGACAGGGAGAGAGAGAGGGACAGAGAGAGAGAGACGGGCAGGGAGAGAGAGTGACAGGGAGAGAGAGGGACAGAGAGAGAGAGAGACGGACAGGGAGAGAGAGGGACAGAGAGAGAGCGGGACAGGGAGAGAGAGTGGGACAGGGAGAGAGAGAGGGACAGAGAGAGAGACGGACAGAAAGAGAGAGAGGGACAGGGAGAGAGAGAGGGACACGGAGAGAGAGGGACAGTGAGAGAGTGGGACATGGAGAGAGAGAAGGACCGGGAGAGAGAGGGACATGGAGAGAGAGGGGGACACGGAGAGAGAGAGGGACACGGAGAGAGAGAGGGACACAGAGAGAGAGGGACAGAGAGAGAGAGGGACACAGAGAGACTGGGACAGAGAGAGACAGAGAGGGACACAGAGAGAGAGATAGGGACAGGGAGAGAGAGAGAGCGGGACACGGAGAGAGGGACAGGGAGAGAGAGAGGGACAGGGAGAAAGAGCGGGACACGGAGAGAGAGGGACACGGAGAGACATGGACACGGAGAGAGTAATCGACAGGGAGAGAGAGGGACACAGAGAGAGAGTGAGGGACAGGGAGAGAGAGAGAGGGACACGGAGCGAGAGAGGGACAGAGAGAGAGGGATAGAGAGAGAGAGGGACAGGGAGAGAGAGGGACAGGGAGAGAGAGCGGGTCACGGAGAGAGAGGGACACGGAGAGAGAGGGACACGGAGAGAGAGGGACACGGAGTGGGTGAGGGACACAGAGAGAGAGAGAGACAGAGAGAGAGAGGGACACGGAGAGAGAGAGGGACACGGAGAGAGAGCGGGACACGGAGAGAAGCGGGACACGGAGACAGAGCGGGACACGGAGGGAATGGGACACGGAGAGAGAGGGACACACACAGAGAGAGAGGGACACAGAGAGAGTGAGGACACAGAGATAGTGAGGGACACACAGAGAGAGTGGGACACAGAGAAAGTGAGGGACACAGAGAAAGTGAGGGACACAAAGAGAGTGAGGGACAGGGAGAGAGAGGAGCACAGAGAGAGAGGGTCACAGACAGAGAGAGGGACACAGAGAATGAGCGGGACACGGAGAGAGAGGGACACGGAGAGAGAGGGACAGAGAGAGAGAGAGAGAGGGACAGGCAGAGAGAGGGACAGGGAGAGAGAAACGGACAGGGAGAGAGAGAGGGACAGTGAGAGAGAGGGACACACAGAGAGAGGGAGGGACAGAGAGAGAGAGGGACAGGGAGAGAGAGGGACAAGTAGAGAGAGGGACAGGGAGAGAGAGAGAGGTACAGAGAGAGAGAGGGGCAGGGAGAGAGAGTGACAGGGAGAGAGAGGGACACAGAGGGAGAGAGACGGACAGGGAGAGAGAGCGATAGAGAGAGAGCGGGACAGGGAGAGAGAGAGAGGGACAGGCAGAGAGAGAGGGACAGAGAGAGAGAGGGACAGAAAGAGAGAGGGACAGGGAGAGAGAGAGGGACACGGAGAGAGTGGGACAGGTAGAGAGTGGGACATGGAGAGAGAGAGGGACAGGGAGAGAGAGGGACATGGAGAGAGAGAGGGACATGGAGAGAGAGAGGGACACGGAGAGAGAGGGACACAGAGAGAGAGGGACAGAGAGAGAGAGGGACAGAGAGAGAGAGGGACAGAGAGAGACAGAGAGGGACTGGTAGAGAGAGATCGACAGAGAGAGAGAGGGACACACAGAGAGAGAGGGACACGGAGAGAGAGGGACAGGGAGAGAGAGGGACAGGAGAGAGAGGAACAGGGAGAGACAGGCACACAGAGAGAGAGAGGGACCCAGAGAGTGAGGGACACAGAGAGAGTAAGGGACACAGAGAGAGAGGGGGACAGAGAGAGAGAGGGACAGGGAGAGAGAGGGACAGGGAGAGAGTGAGGAATACGGAGAGAGAGAGGGACAAGAAGAGAGGGACAGGGAGAGAGAGGGACAGGGATAGAGAGGGACAGGGTGAGAGAGGGACACGGAGAGAGAGAGAGGGACACGGAGAGAGAGCGGGACACGGAGAGAAGCGGGACACGGAGTCAGAGCGGGACACGGAGGGAGAGGGACACGGAGAGAAAGGGACACACACAGAGAGAGAGGGACACAGAGAGAGTGAGGACACAGAGATAGTGAGGGACATAGAGAAAGAGAGGGACACAGAAAAAGTGAGGGACACAGAGAGAGTGAGGGACACAGAGAGACTGAGGGACAGGGAGAGAGAGGAGCACAGAGAGAGAGAGGGTCACAGACAGTGAGAGGAACACAGAGAAAGAGCGGGACACAGAGAGAGTGAGGGACACACGGAGAGAGGGAGGGAAAGAGAGAGAGGGACACACAGATAGAGATGGACACAGAGAGAGAGGGACACAGATAAAGTGAGAGACACAGAGAGAGTGAGGGACACGGAGAGAGGGAGGGACAGGGAGAGAGAGCAGGACACGGAGAGAGAGGGACAGGTAGAGAGAGGGACAGGGAGAGAGAGAGGGGCACCGAGAGAGTGAGGACACAGAGAGAGTGAGGGACACAGAGAGAGTGAGGGACACAGAGAGAATGAGGGACAGAGAGAGAGAGAGGGACAGAGAGAGAGAGGGACACAGAGAGAGAGGGAAACAGAGAGAGAGAGGGACACAGAGAAAGTGAGAGACACAGAGAGAGTAAGGAACACAGAGGAAGAGGGACAGAGAGAGAGAGGGACACATAGACATTGAGAGACACAGAGAGAGTAAGGGACACGGAGAGAGAGGGACAGGGAGAGAGAGGGACAGGCAGAGAGAGGGACAGGGAGAGAGAAACGGACAGGGAGAGAGAGAGGGACAGTGAGAGAGAGGGACACACAGAGAGAGGGAGGGACAGAGAGAGAGAGGGACAGGGAGAGAGAGGGACAAGTAGAGAGAGGGACAGGGAGAGAGAGAGAGGTACAGAGAGAGAGAGGGGCAGGGAGAGAGAGTGACAGGGAGAGAGAGGGACACAGAGGGAGAGAGACGGACAGGGAGAGAGAGCGATAGAGAGAGAGCGGGACAGGGAGAGAGAGAGAGGGACAGGCAGAGAGAGAGGGACAGAGAGAGAGAGGGACAGAAAGAGAGAGGGACAGGGAGAGAGAGAGGGACACGGAGAGAGTGGGACAGGTAGAGAGTGGGACATGGAGAGAGAGAGGGACAGGGAGAGAGAGGGACATGGAGAGAGAGAGGGACATGGAGAGAGAGAGGGACACGGAGAGAGAGGGACACAGAGAGAGAGGGACAGAGAGAGAGAGGGACAGAGAGAGAGAGGGACAGAGAGAGACAGAGAGGGACTGGTAGAGAGAGATCGACAGAGAGAGAGAGGGACACACAGAGAGAGAGGGACACGGAGAGAGAGGGACAGGGAGAGAGAGGGACAGGAGAGAGAGGAACAGGGAGAGACAGGCACACAGAGAGAGAGAGGGACCCAGAGAGTGAGGGACACAGAGAGAGTAAGGGACACAGAGAGAGAGGGGGACAGAGAGAGAGAGGGACAGGGAGAGAGAGGGACAGGGAGAGAGTGAGGAATACGGAGAGAGAGAGGGACAAGAAGAGAGGGACAGGGAGAGAGAGGGACAGGGATAGAGAGGGACAGGGTGAGAGAGGGACACGGAGAGAGAGAGAGGGACACGGAGAGAGAGCGGGACACGGAGAGAAGCGGGACACGGAGTCAGAGCGGGACACGGAGGGAGAGGGACACGGAGAGAAAGGGACACACACAGAGAGAGAGGGACACAGAGAGAGTGAGGACACAGAGATAGTGAGGGACATAGAGAAAGAGAGGGACACAGAAAAAGTGAGGGACACAGAGAGAGTGAGGGACACAGAGAGACTGAGGGACAGGGAGAGAGAGGAGCACAGAGAGAGAGAGGGTCACAGACAGTGAGAGGAACACAGAGAAAGAGCGGGACACAGAGAGAGTGAGGGACACACGGAGAGAGGGAGGGAAAGAGAGAGAGGGACACACAGATAGAGATGGACACAGAGAGAGAGGGACACAGAGAAAGTGAGAGACACAGAGAGAGTGAGGGACACGGAGAGAGGGAGGGACAGGGAGAGAGAGCAGGACACGGAGAGAGAGGGACAGGTAGAGAGAGGGACAGGGAGAGAGAGAGGGGCACCGAGAGAGTGAGGACACAGAGAGAGTGAGGGACACAGAGAGAGTGAGGGACACAGAGAGAATGAGGGACAGAGAGAGAGAGAGGGACAGAGAGAGAGAGGGACACAGAGAGAGAGGGAAACAGAGAGAGAGAGGGACACAGAGAAAGTGAGAGACACAGAGAGAGTAAGGAACACAGAGGAAGAGGGACAGAGAGAGAGAGGGACACATAGACATTGAGAGACACAGAGAGAGTAAGGGACACGGAGAGAGAGGGACAGGGAGAGAGAGGGACAGGGAGAGAGAGGGACAGTGAGAGACAGGCACACAGAGAGAGAGAGAGGGACCCAGAGAGAGTGAGGGACACAGAGAGAGTGAGGGACACAGAGAGAGAGGGGGACAGAGAGAGAGAGGGACAGGGAGAGAGAGGGACAGGGAGAGAGTGAGGAACACGGAGAGAGAGAGAGGGACAAGGAGAGAGGGACAGGGAGAGAGAGGGACAGGGAGAGAGAGGGACAGGGTGAGAGGGACAGGGAGAGAGAGGTACACACAGAGAGAGAGGGACACAGAGAGAGTGAGGGACAGGGAGAGAGAGGAACACGGAGAGAAGGGGACAGGGAGAGAGAGAGGGGGACACAGAGAGAGAGGGACAGGGAGAGACAGAGGGACAGGGAGATAGAGGGACAGGGAGAGATAGAGACCGACAGGGAGAGAGAGAGGGACAGGGAGAGAGAGAGAGAGGGACAGGGAGAGAGACCGACAGGGAGATAGCGGGACAGGGAGAGAGAGAGATGGACACGGGGAGGGTGAGGGACACAGAGAGAGAGAGAGAGGAACAGGGGGAGAGAGGGACACAGAGAGAGAGAGAGAGGGACAGAGAGAGAGAGGGACAGAGAGAGAGAGAGGGACAGGGAGAGAGAGAGGGACAGGGAAAGAGAGGGACACAGAGACTGAGAGGGACACGGAGAGAGAGAGGGACACGGAGAGAGAGGGACAGGGAGAGAGGGGGACACGGAGAGAGAGGGACAGGGAGAGAGAGAGGGACACAGAGAGAGAGAGGGACAGGGAGAGAGAGAGGGAATCAGAGAGAGATAGGGACAGGGAGAGAGAGGGAGACAGAGAGAGATGGACAGGTTGAGAGAGGGACAGAGAGAGAGAGAGAGGGACACAGAGAGAGAGAGGGACAGGGAGACGGAGGGACAGAGAGAGAGGGACAGGGAGAGAGAGGGACAGGGAGAGAGAGAGGGACAGGGAGAGGAAGAGGGACAGGGAGAGAGAGGGAGACGGAGAGAGAGGGACACAGAGAGAGATACGGAGAGCGAGAGATAGAGGGACAGGGGGAGAGAGAGAGAGGGACAGGGAGAGAGAGAGGGACAGAGAGAGAGAGAGGGACAGGGAGAGAGAGAGGGAATCAGAGAGAGATAGGGACAGGGAGAGAGAGGGAGACAGAGAGAGAGGGACAGGGAGAGAGAGTGACAGAGAGAGAGAGAGGGACACAGAGAAAGTGAGAGACACAGAGAGAGTAAGGGACACAGAGAGAGAGAGGGACAGAGAGAGAGAGGAACAGAGAGAGAGAGGGACACAGAGAAAGTGAGAGACAAAGAGAGAGTAAGGGACACGGAGAGAGAGGGACAGGGAGAGAGAGGGACAGTGGGAGAGAGGGACAGGGAGAGACAGGGACAGAAAGAGAGAGGGACAGGGAGAGAGAGAGGGACACGGAGAGAGTGGGACAGGTAGAGAGTGGGACATGGAGAGAGAGAGGGACAGGGAGAGAGAGGGACATGGAGAGAGATAGAGGGACACGGAGAGAGAGAGGGACACGGAGAGAGAGAGGGACACAGAGAGAGAGGGACAGAGAGAGAGGGACAGAGAGAGAGAGGGACAGAGAGAGACAGAGAGGGACTGGTAGAGAGAGATCGACAGAGAGAGAGAGGGACACACAGAGAGAGAGAGGGACACGGAGAGAGAGGGACAGGGAGAGAGAGGGACAGGAGAGAGAGGAACAGGGAGAGACAGGCACACAGAGAGAGAGAGGGACCCAGAGAGTGAGGGACACAGAGAGAGTAAGGGACACAGAGAGAGAGGGGGACAGAGAGAGAGAGGGACAGGGAGAGAGAGGGACAGGGAGAGAGTGAGGAATACGGAGAGAGAGAGGGACAAGAAGAGAGGGACAGGGAGAGAGAGGGACAGGGATAGAGAGGGACAGGGTGAGAGAGGGACACGGAGAGAGAGAGAGGGACACGGAGAGAGAGCGGGACACGGAGAGAAGCGGGACACGGAGTCAGAGCGGGACACGGAGGGAGAGGGACACGGAGAGAAAGGGACACACACAGAGAGAGAGGGACACAGAGAGAGTGAGGACACAGAGATAGTGAGGGACATAGAGAAAGAGAGGGACACAGAAAAAGTGAGGGACACAGAGAGAGTGAGGGACACAGAGAGACTGAGGGACAGGGAGAGAGAGGAGCACAGAGAGAGAGAGGGTCACAGACAGTGAGAGGAACACAGAGAAAGAGCGGGACACAGAGAGAGTGAGGGACACACGGAGAGAGGGAGGGAAAGAGAGAGAGGGACACACAGATAGAGATGGACACAGAGAGAGAGGGACACAGAGAAAGTGAGAGACACAGAGAGAGTGAGGGACACGGAGAGAGGGAGGGACAGGGAGAGAGAGCAGGACACGGAGAGAGAGGGACAGGTAGAGAGAGGGACAGGGAGAGAGAGAGGGGCACCGAGAGAGTGAGGACACAGAGAGAGTGAGGGACACAGAGAGAGTGAGGGACACAGAGAGAATGAGGGACAGAGAGAGAGAGAGGGACAGAGAGAGAGAGGGACACAGAGAGAGAGGGAAACAGAGAGAGAGAGGGACACAGAGAAAGTGAGAGACACAGAGAGAGTAAGGAACACAGAGGAAGAGGGACAGAGAGAGAGAGGGACACATAGACATTGAGAGACACAGAGAGAGTAAGGGACACGGAGAGAGAGGGACAGGGAGAGAGAGGGACAGGGAGAGAGAGGGACAGTGAGAGACAGGCACACAGAGAGAGAGAGAGGGACCCAGAGAGAGTGAGGGACACAGAGAGAGTGAGGGACACAGAGAGAGAGGGGGACAGAGAGAGAGAGGGACAGGGAGAGAGAGGGACAGGGAGAGAGTGAGGAACACGGAGAGAGAGAGAGGGACAAGGAGAGAGGGACAGGGAGAGAGAGGGACAGGGAGAGAGAGGGACAGGGTGAGAGGGACAGGGAGAGAGAGGTACACACAGAGAGAGAGGGACACAGAGAGAGTGAGGGACAGGGAGAGAGAGGAACACGGAGAGAAGGGGACAGGGAGAGAGAGAGGGGGACACAGAGAGAGAGGGACAGGGAGAGACAGAGGGACAGGGAGATAGAGGGACAGGGAGAGATAGAGACCGACAGGGAGAGAGAGAGGGACAGGGAGAGAGAGAGAGAGGGACAGGGAGAGAGACCGACAGGGAGATAGCGGGACAGGGAGAGAGAGAGATGGACACGGGGAGGGTGAGGGACACAGAGAGAGAGAGAGAGGAACAGGGGGAGAGAGGGAAACAGAGAGAGAGAGAGAGGGACAGAGAGAGAGAGGGACAGAGAGAGAGAGAGGGACAGGGAGAGAGAGAGGGACAGGGAAAGAGAGGGACACAGAGACTGAGAGGGACACGGAGAGAGAGAGGGACACGGAGAGAGAGGGACAGGGAGAGAGGGGGACACGGAGAGAGAGGGACAGGGAGAGAGAGAGGGACACAGAGAGAGAGAGGGACAGGGAGAGAGAGAGGGAATCAGAGAGAGATAGGGACAGGGAGAGAGAGGGAGACAGAGAGAGATGGACAGGTTGAGAGAGGGACAGAGAGAGAGAGAGAGGGACACAGAGAGAGAGAGGGACAGGGAGACGGAGGGACAGAGAGAGAGGGACAGGGAGAGAGAGGGACAGGGAGAGAGAGAGGGACAGGGAGAGGAAGAGGGACAGGGAGAGAGAGGGAGACGGAGAGAGAGGGACACAGAGAGAGATACGGACAGCGAGAGATAGAGGGACAGGGGGAGAGAGAGAGAGGGACAGGGAGAGAGAGAGGGACAGAGAGAGAGAGAGGGACAGGGAGAGAGAGAGGGAATCAGAGAGAGATAGGGACAGGGAGAGAGAGGGAGACAGAGAGAGAGGGACAGGGAGAGAGAGTGACAGAGAGAGAGAGAGGGACACAGAGAAAGTGAGAGACACAGAGAGAGTAAGGGACACAGAGAGAGAGAGGGACAGAGAGAGAGAGGAACAGAGAGAGAGAGGGACACAGAGAAAGTGAGAGACACAGAGAGAGTAAGGGACACGGAGAGAGAGGGACAGGGAGAGAGAGGGACAGTGGGAGAGAGGGACAGGGAGAGACAGGGACAGAAAGAGAGAGGGACAGGGAGAGAGAGAGGGACACGGAGAGAGTGGGACAGGTAGAGAGTGGGACATGGAGAGAGAGAGGGACAGGGAGAGAGAGGGACATGGAGAGAGATAGAGGGACACGGAGAGAGAGAGGGACACGGAGAGAGAGAGGGACACAGAGAGAGAGGGACAGAGAGAGAGGGACAGAGAGAGAGAGGGACAGAGAGAGACAGAGAGGGACAGGTAGAGAGAGAGAGCGACAGAGAGAGAGAGGGACACGGAGAGAGAGTGAGACACGGAGAGAGAGAGGAACAGGGAAAGAGAGAGGGACAGAGAGAGAGAGGGACACAGAGAGAGAGATAGGGACAGGGAGAGAGAGAGAGCGGGACACGGAGAGAGAGGGACAGGGAGAGAGAGAGGGACAGGGAGAAAGAGCGGGACATGGAGAGAGAGGGACACGGAGAGACATGGACACGGAGAGAATGAGCGACAGGGAGAGAGAGGGACACAGAGAGAGAGTGAGGGACAGAGAGAGAGAGAGGGACACGGAGCGAGAGAGGGACAGAGAGAGAGAGAGAGATAGAGAGAGAGAGGGACAGGGAGAGAGAGGGACAGGGAGAGAGAGCGGGTCACGGAGAGAGAGGGACACGGAGAGAGAGGGACACGGAGAGAGAGGGACACGGAGAGGGTGAGGGACAGAGAGAGAGAGAGGGACAGAGAGAGAGAGGGACACAGAGAGAGAGAGAGAGGGACACGGAGAGAGAGCGGGACACGGAGAGAAGCGGGACACGGAGACAGAGCGGGACACGGAGGGAGAGGGACACGGAGAGAGAGGGACACACAGAGAGAGGGACACAGAGAGAGTGAGGACACAGAGATAGTGAGGGACACAGAGAAAGAGAGGGACACAGAGAAAGTGAGGGACACAGAGAGAGTGAGGGACACAGAGAGAGTGAGGGAAAGGGAGAGAGAGGAGCACAGAGAGAGAGAGGGTCACAGACAGAGAGAGGAACACAGAGAATGAGCGGGACACAGAGAGAGTGAGGGACACACAGAGAGAGGGAGGGAAAGAGAGAGAGGGACACACAGATAGAGAGGGACACAGAGAGAGAGGGACACAGAGAAAGGGAGAGACACAGAGAGAGTGAGGGATACGGAGAGAGGGAGGGACAGGGAGAGAGAGCAGGACACGGAGAGAGAGGGACAGGTAGAGAGAGGGACAGGGAGAGAGAGAAGGGCACAGAGAGAGTGAGGACACAGAGAGAGTGAGGGACACAGAGAGAGTGAGGGACACAGAGAGAATGAGGGACAGAGAGAGAGAGAGGGACAGAGAGAGAGAGGGACACAGAGAGAGAGGGTAACAGAGAGAGAGAGGGACACAGAGAAAGTGAGAGACACAGAGAGAGTAAGGAACACAGAGAGAGAGGGACAGAGAGAGAGAGGGACACATAGAAATTGAGAGACACACAGAGAGTAAGGGACACGGAGAGAGAGGGACAGGGAGAGACAGGGACAGGGAGAGAGAGGGACAGGGAGAGACAGGCACACAGAGAGAGAGAGAGAGGGACCCAGAGAGAGTGAGGGACACAGAGAGAGTGAGGGATACAGAGAGAGAGGGGGACAGAGAGAGAGAGGGACAGGGAGAGAGAGGGACAGGGAGAGAGTGAGGAACACGGAGAGAGAGAGGGACAAGGAGAGAGGGACAGGGAGAGAGAGGGACAGGGAGAGAGAGGGACAGGGTGAGAGAGGGACAGGGAGAGAGAGGTACACACAGAGAGAGAGGGACACAGAGAGAGTGAGGGACAGGGAGAGAGAGGGACACGGAGAGAAGGGGACAGGGAGAGAGAGAGGGACACAGAGAGAGAGGGACAGGGAGAGACAGAGGGACAGGGAGATAGAGGGACAGGGAGAGATAGAGACCGACAGGGAGAGAGAGAGGGACAGGGAGAGAGAGAGAGGGACAGGGAGCGAGACCGACAGGGAGATAGCGGGACAGGGAGAGAGAGAGAGGGACACGGGGAGGGTGAGGGACACAGAGAGAGAGAGAGGAACAGGGGGAGAGAGGGACACAGAGAGAGAGAGAGAGGGACAGGGAGAGACAGGCACACAGAGAGAGAGAGAGAGGGACCCAGAGAGAGTGAGGGACACAGAGAGAGTGAGGGATACAGAGAGAGAGGGGGACAGAGAGAGAGAGGGACAGGGAGAGAGAGGGACAGGGAGAGAGTGAGGAACACGGAGAGAGAGAGGGACAAGGAGAGAGGGACAGGGAGAGAGAGGGACAGGGAGAGAGAGGGACAGGGTGAGAGAGGGACAGGGAGAGAGAGGTACACACAGAGAGAGAGGGACACAGAGAGAGTGAGGGACAGGGAGAGAGAGGGACACGGAGAGAAGGGGACAGGGAGAGAGAGAGGGACACAGAGAGAGAGGGACAGGGAGAGACAGAGGGACAGGGAGATAGAGGGACAGGGAGAGATAGAGACCGACAGGGAGAGAGAGAGGGACAGGGAGAGAGAGAGAGGGACAGGGAGCGAGAGAGACAGGGAGATAGCGGGACAGGGAGAGAGAGAGAGGGACACGGGGAGGGTGAGGGACACAGAGAGAGAGAGAGGAACAGGGAGAGACAGGCACACAGAGAGAGAGAGAGAGGGACCCAGAAAGAGTGAGGGACACAGAGAGAGTGAGGGACACAGAGAGAGAGGGGGACAGAGAGAGAGAGGGACAGGGAGAGAGAGGGACAGGGAGAGAGTGAGGAACACGGAGAGAGAGAGGGACAAGGAGAGAGGGACAGGGAGAGAGAGGGACAGGGAGAGAGAGGGACAGGGTGAGAGAGGGACAGGGAGAGAGAGGTACACAGAGAGAGAGAGGGACAGAGAGAGAGAGAGGGACACAGAGAAAGTGAGAGACACAGAGAGAGTAAGGGACACAGAGAGAGAGGGACAGAGAGAGAGAGGGACACAGAGAAAGTGAGAGACACAGAGAGAGTAAGGGAGACGGAGAGAGAGGGACAGGGAGAGAGAGGGACAGCGGGAGAGAGGGACAGGGAGAGACAGGGCCAGAAAGAGAGAGGGACAGGGAGAGAGAGAGGGACACGGAGAGAGTGGGACAGGTAGAGAGTGGGACATGGAGAGAGAGAGGGACAGGGAGAGAGAGGGACATGGAGAGAGATAGAGGGACACGGAGAGAGTAAGGGACACAGAGAGAGAGAGGGACACAGAGAGAGAGGGACAGAGAGAGAGAGGGACAGAGAGAGAGAGGGACAGAGAGAGACAGAGAGGGACAGGTAGAGAGAGAGCGACACAGAGAGACAGGGACACGGAGAGAGAGTGAGACACGGAGAGAGAGAGGAACAGGGAGAGAGCGAGGGACACAGAGAGAGAGGGACAGAGAGAGAGAGGGACACACAGAGAGAGATAGGGACAGGGAGAGAGAGAGAGCGGGACACGGAGAGAGAGGGACAGGGAGAGAGAGAGGGACAGGGAGAAAGAGCGGGACACGGAGAGAGAGGGACACGGAGAGACATGGACACGGAAAGTGAGCGACAGGGAGAGAGAGGGACACAGAGAGGGAGTGAGGGACAGAGAGAGAGAGAGAGGGACACGGAGCGAGAGATGGACAGAGAGAGAGAGGGATAGAGAGAGAGAGGGACAGGGAGAGAGGGACAGGGAGAGAGAGCGGGTCACGGAGAGAGAGGGACACGGAGAGAGAGGGACATGGAGAGAGAGGGACACGGAGAGACATGGACACGGAGAGAGTGAGCGACAGGGAGAGAGAGGAACACAGAGAGAGAGTGAGGGACAGAGAGAGAGAGAGGGACACGGAGCGAGAGAGGGACAGAGAGAGAGAGGGATAGAGAGAGAGAGGGACAGGGAGAGAGAGGGACAGGGAGAGAGAGGGACAGCGGGAGAGAGGGACAGGGAGAGACAGGGCCAGAAAGAGAGAGGGACAGGGAGAGAGAGAGGGACACGGAGAGAGTGGGACAGGTAGAGAGTGGGACATGGAGAGAGAGAGGGACAGGGAGAGAGAGGGACATGGAGAGAGATAGAGGGACACGGAGAGAGAGAGGGAGACGGAGAGAGAGAGGGACACAGAGAGAGAGGGACAGAGAGAGAGGGACAGAGAGAGAGAGGGACAGAGAGAGACAGAGAGGGACAGGTTGAGAGAGAGAGCGACAGAGAGAGAGAGGGACACGGAGAGAGAGTGAGACACGGAGAGAGAGAGGAACAGGGAAAGAGAGAGGGACAGAGAGAGAGAGGGACACAGAGAGAGATAGGGACAGGGAGAGAGAGGGACAGCGGGAGAGAGGGACAGGGAGAGACAGGGCCAGAAAGAGAGAGGGACAGGGAGAGAGAGAGGGACACGGAGAGAGTGGGACAGGTAGAGAGTGGGACATGGAGAGAGAGAGGGACAGGGAGAGAGAGGGACATGGAGAGAGATAGAGGGACACGGAGAGAGAGAGGGAGACGGAGAGAGAGAGGGACACAGAGAGAGAGGGACAGAGAGAGAGGGACAGAGAGAGAGAGGGACAGAGAGAGACAGAGAGGGACAGGTAGAGAGAGAGAGCGACAGAGAGAGAGAGGGACACGGAGAGAGAGTGAGACACGGAGAGAGAGAGGAACAGGGAAAGAGAGAGGGACAGAGAGAGAGAGGGACACAGAGAGAGAGATAGGGACAGGGAGAGAGAGGTACAGCGGGAGAGAGGGACAGGGAGAGACAGGGCCAGAAAGAGAGAGGGACAGGGAGAGTGAGAGGGACACGGAGAGAGTGGGACAGGTAGAGAGTGGGACATGGAGAGAGAGAGGGACAGGGAGAGAGAGGGACATGGAGAGAGATAGAGGGACACGGAGAGAGAGAGGGACACGGAGAGAGAGAGGGACACAGAGAGAGAGGGACAGAGAGAGAGGGACAGAGAGAGAGAGGGACAGAGAGAGACAGAGAGGGACAGGTAGAGAGAGAGAGCGACAGAGAGAGAGAGGGACACGGAGAGAGTGAGACACGGAGAGAGAGAGGAACAGGGAAAGAGAGAGGGACAGAGAGAGAGAGGGACACAGAGAGAGAGATAGGGACAGGGAGAGAGATAGAGCGGGACACGGAGAGAGAGGGACAGGGAGAGAGAGAGGGACAGGGAGAAAGAGCGGGACATGGAGAGAGAGGGACACGGAGAGACATGGACACGGAGAGAATGAGCGACAGGGAGAGAGAGGGACACAGAGAGAGAGTGAGGGACAGAGAGAGAGAGAGAGGGACACGGAGCGAGAGAGGGACAGAGAGAGAGAGAGATAGAGAGAGAGAGGGACAGGGAGAGAGAGGGACAGGGAGAGAGAGCGGGTCACGGAGAGAGAGGGACACGGAGAGAGAGGGACACGGAGAGAGAGGGACACGGAGAGGGTGAGGTACAGAGAGAGAGAGAGGGACAGAGAGAGAGAGGGACACAGAGAGAGAGAGAGAGGGACACGGAGAGAGAGCGGGACACGGAGAGAAGCGGGACACGGAGACAGAGCGGGACACGGAGGGAGAGGGACACGGAGAGAGAGGGACACACAGAGAGAGGGACACAGAGAGAGTGAGGACACAGAGATAGTGAGGGACACAGAGAAAGAGAGGGACACAGAGAAAGTGAGGGACACAGAGAGAGTGAGGGACACAGAGAGAGTGAGGGAAAGGGAGAGAGAGGAGCACAGAGAGAGAGAGGGTCACAGACAGAGAGAGGAACACAGAGAATGAGCGGGACACAGAGAGAGTGAGGGACACACAGAGAGAGGGAGGGAAAGAGAGAGAGGGACACACAGATAGAGAGGGACACAGAGAGAGAGGGACACAGAGAAAGGGAGAGACACAGAGAGAGTGAGGGATACGGAGAGAGGGAGGGACAGGGAGAGAGAGCAGGACACGGAGAGAGAGGGACAGGTAGAGAGAGGGACAGGGAGAGAGAGAAGGGCACAGAGAGAGTGAGGACACAGAGAGAGTGAGGGACACAGAGAGAGTGAGGGACACAGAGAGAATGAGGGACAGAGAGAGAGAGAGGGACAGAGAGAGAGAGGGACACAGAGAGAGAGGGTAACAGAGAGAGAGAGGGACACAGAGAAAGTGAGAGACACAGAGAGAGTAAGGAACACAGAGAGAGAGGGACAGAGAGAGAGAGGGACACATAGAAATTGAGAGACACACAGAGAGTAAGGGACACGGAGAGAGAGGGACAGGGAGAGACAGGGACAGGGAGAGAGAGGGACAGGGAGAGACAGGCGCACAGAGAGAGAGAGAGGGACCCAGAGAGAGTGAGGGACACAGAGAGAGTGAGGGATACAGAGAGAGAGGGGGACAGAGAGAGAGAGGGACAGGGAGAGAGAGGGACAGGGAGAGAGTGAGGAACACGGAGAGAGAGAGGGACAAGGAGAGAGGGACAGGGAGAGAGAGGGACAGGGAGAGAGAGGGACAGGGTGAGAGAGGGACAGGGAGAGAGAGGTACACACAGAGAGAGAGGGACACAGAGAGAGTGAGGGACAGGGAGAGAGAGGGACACGGAGAGAAGGGGACAGGGAGAGAGAGAGGGACACAGAGAGAGAGGGACAGGGAGAGAGAGAGGGACAGGGAGATAGAGGGACAGGGAGAGATAGAGACCGACAGGGAGAGAGAGAGGGACAGGGAGAGAGAGAGAGGGACAGGGAGCGAGACCGACAGGGAGATAGCGGGACAGGGAGAGAGAGAGAGGGACACGGGGAGGGTGAGGGACACAGAGAGAGAGAGAGGAACAGGGGGAGAGAGGGACACAGAGAGAGAGAGAGAGGGACAGCGAGAGACAGGCACACAGAGAGAGAGAGAGAGGGACCCAGAAAGAGTGAGGGACACAGAGAGAGTGAGGGACACAGAGAGAGAGGGGGACAGAGAGAGAGAGGGACAGGGAGAGAGAGGGACAGGGAGAGAGTGAGGAACACGGAGAGAGAGAGGGACAAGGAGAGAGGGACAGGGAGAGAGAGGGACAGGGAGAGAGAGGGACAGGGTGAGAGAGGGACAGGGAGAGAGAGGTACACAGAGAAAGAGAGGGACAGAGAGAGAGAGAGGGACACAGAGAAAGTGAGAGACACAGAGAGAGTAAGGGACACAGAGAGAGAGGGACAGAGAGAGAGAGGGACACAGAGAAAGTGAGAGACACAGAGAGAGTAAGGGAGACGGAGAGAGAGGGACAGGGAGAGAGAGGGACAGCGGGAGAGAGGGACAGGGAGAGACAGGGCCAGAAAGAGAGAGGGACAGGGAGAGAGAGAGGGACACGGAGAGAGTGGGACAGGTAGAGAGTGGGACATGGAGAGAGAGAGGGACAGGGAGAGAGAGGGACATGGAGAGAGATAGAGGGACCAGGAGAGAGTAAGGGACACAGAGAGAGAGAGGGACACAGAGAGAGAGGGACAGAGAGAGAGAGGGACAGAGAGAGAGAGGGACAGAGAGAGACAGAGAGGGACAGGTAGAGAGAGAGCGACACAGAGAGACAGGGACACGGAGAGAGAGTGAGACACGGAGAGAGAGAGGAACAGGGAGAGAGAGAGGGACACAGAGAGAGAGGGACAGAGAGAGAGAGGGACACACAGAGAGAGATAGGGACAGGGAGAGAGAGAGAGCGGGACACGGAGAGAGAGGGACAGGGAGAGAGAGAGGGACAGGGAGAAAGAGCGGGACACGGAGAGAGAGGGACACGGAGAGTCATGGACACGGAAAGTGAGCGACAGGGAGAGAGAGGGACACAGAGAGAGAGTGAGGGACAGAGAGAGAGAGAGAGGGACACGGAGCGAGAGATGGACAGAGAGAGAGAGGGATAGAGAGAGAGAGGGACAGGGAGAGAGGGACAGGGAGAGAGAGCGGGTCACGGAGAGAGAGGGACACGGAGAGAGAGGGACATGGAGAGAGAGGGACACGGAGAGACATGGACACGGAGAGAGTGAGCGACAGGGAGAGAGAGGAACACAGAGAGAGAGTGAGGGACAGAGAGAGAGAGAGGGACACGGAGCGAGAGAGGGACAGAGAGAGAGAGGGATAGAGAGAGAGAGGGACAGGGAGAGAGAGGGACAGGGAGAGAGAGCGGGTCACGGAGAGAGAGGGACACGGAGAGAGAGGGACACGGAGAGGGTGAGGGACACAGAGAGAGTGAGGGACACGGGGAGGGTGAGGGACACAGAGAGAGAGAGAAACAGGGAGAGAGAGAGGGACACAGAGAGAGAGGGACAGAGAGAGAGAGGGACACAGAGAGAGAGATAGGGACAGGGAGAGAGAGAGAGCGGGACACGGAGAGAGAGGGACAGTGAGAGAGAGAGGGACAGGGAGAAAGAGCGGGACACGGAGAGAGAGGGACACGGAGAGACATGGACACGGAGAGAGTGAGCGACAGGGAGAGAGAGGGACACAGAGAGAGAGTGAGGGACAGAGAGAGAGAGAAAGGGACACGGAGCGAGAGAGGGACAGAGAGAGAGAGGGATAGAGAGAGAGAGGGACAGGGAGAGAGAGGGACAGGGAGAGAGAGCGGGTCACGGAGAGAGAGTGACACGGAGAGAGAGGGACACGGAGAGAGAGGGACACGGAGAGGGTGAGGGACACAGAGAGAGAGAGAGGGACAGAGAGAGAGAGGGACACAGAGAGAGAGAGAGGGAAACGGAGAGAGAGCGGGACACGGAGAGAAGCGGGACACGGAAACAGAGCGGGACACGGAGGGAGAGGGACACGGAGAGAGAGGGACACACAGAGAGAGAGAGGGACACAGAGAGAGTGAGGACACAGAGATAGTGAGGGACACAGAGAAACAGAGGGACACAGAGAAAGTGAGGGACACAGAGAGAGTGAGGGACACAGAGAGAGTGAGGGACAGGGAGAGAGAGAGGGACAGGGAGAGAGACAGAGAGACAGGAAGAGAGAGAGGGACAGGGAGAGAGAAAGGGACAGGGAGAGAGAGGGAAAGGGAGAGAGAGGGACAGGGAGAGAGAGGGACAGAGCGAGAGAGGGACAGGAAGAGAGAGGGACAGGGAGAGAGAAAGGGACACGTAGAGAGAGGGACAGTGAGAGTGAGAGGGACAGAGAGAGAGAGAGGGGCAGGGAGAGAGAGGGACAGAGAGAGAGAGGGACAGGGAGAGAGAGGGACAGGGAGAGAGAGAGGGACAGAGAGAGAGAGGCATTGAAAGAGAGAGAGGAACAGGGAGAGAGAATGGGACACGGAGAGAGAGGGACAGGGAGAGAGTGGGACATGGAGAGACAGAGGGACAGGGAGAGAGAGGGACATGGAGAGAGAGTGGGACACGGAGAGGGAGAGGTACACGGAGAGAGAGAGGGACAGAGAGAGAGAGAGCGACAGAGAGGGAGGGGGACAGAGAGAGAGAGGGACAGAGAGAGAGAGAGGGGGACAGGTAGAGAGAGCGACACAGAGAGAGAGGGACATGGAGAGAGAGAGGGACACGGAGAGAGAGTGAGACACGGAGAGAGAGAGGCAGGGAGAGAGAGAGGGACAGAGAGAGAGAGAGAGGGACAGGGAGAGAGAGCGGGACACGGAGCGAAAGGGACAGGGAGAGAGAGAGGGACAGGGCGAAAGAGCGGGAGATGGAGAGAGAGGGACACGGAGAGACATGGACACGGAGAGAGAGAGGGACAGAGAGAGAGGGACACAGAGAGAGAGTGAGGGACAGGGTGAGAGTGAGAGGGACACGGAGCGAGACAGGGACAGGGAGAGAGAGGGACAGGGAGAGAGAGCGGGTCACGGAGAGAGAGGGACACGGAGAGAGAGGGACACGGAGAGTGAGGGACACGGAGAGGGCGGGGGACACAGAGAGAGAGAGGGACAGAGAGAGAGAGAGGGACAGAGAGGGAGAGAGGGACACGGAGAGAGTGAGGGACACGGAGAGAGAGCGGAACACGGAGGGAGAGGGACACGGAGAGAGAGGTACACAGAGAGAGAGAGAGGGAAACAGAGAGAGTGAGGACACAGAGAGAGTGAGGGACACAGAGAGAGTGAGGGACACAGAGAGAGTGAGGGACAGGGATAGAGAGGGACAGGGAGAGAGAGCGGGTCACGGAGAGAGAGGGAAACGGAGAGAGAGAGGGACAGAGAGAGAGAGAGGGATAGAGAGAGAGAGGGACAGGGAGAGAGAGGGACAGGGAGAGAGAGCGGGTCACGGAGAGAGAGGGACACGGAGAGAGAGGGACACGGAGAGAGAGGGACACGGAGAGGGTGAGGGACACAGAGAGAGAGAGGGACAGAGAGAGAGGTGGACACAGAGAGAGAGATAGGGACAGGGAGAGAGAGGGCGGGACACGGAGCGAGAGGGACAGGGAGAGAGAGAGGGACAGGGAGAAAGAGCGGGACACGGAGAGAGAGGGAAACGGAGAGACATGGACACGGAGAGAGAGAGAGATTATGAGAGAGGGACAGAGAGAGAGAGAGTGAGGGACAGGGAGAGAGTGAGAGGGACACGGAGAGACATGGACAAGGTGAGAGAGAGGGACAGAGAGAGAGGGACACAGAGAGAGAGTGAGGGACAGGAAGAGAGTGAGAGGGACACGGAGCGAGAGAGGAACAGAGACAGAGAGAGGGACAGAGAGAGAGAGGGACAGGGAGAGAGAGTGACAGGGAGAGAGAGCGGGTCACGGAGAGAGAGGGACACGGAGAGAGAGGGACACGGAGAGTCAGGGACACGGAGTGGGTGGGGGACACAGAGAGAGAGAGGGACAGAGAGAGAGAGGGACACAGAGAGAGAGAGGGACACGGAGAGAGTGTGGGACACGGAGAGAGAGCGGGACATGGAGGGAGAGGGACACGGAGAGAGAGGTACACAGAGAGAGAGAGGGAAACAGAGAGTGTGAGGACACAGAGAGAGTGAGGGACACAGAGAGAGTGAGGGACACAGAGAGAGTGAGGGACAGGGATAGAGAGGGACAGGGAGAGAGAGCGGGTCACGGAGAGAGAGCGACACGGAGAGAGAGGGACACGGAGAGAGTGAGGGACACGGAGAGAGAGCGGGACACGGAAGGAGAGTGACACGGAGAGAGAGGTACACAGAGAGAGAGGGAGGTACACAGAGAGAGTGAGGACACAGAGATAGTTAGGGACAGAGAGAGAGAGGAACACAGAGAGAGAGGGACACAGAGAGAGAGAGGGACACGGAGAGAGAGCGGGACACGGAGGGAGAGGGACACGGAGAGAGAGGTACACAGAGAGAGAGAGGGACACAGAGAGAGTGAGGACACAGAGATAGTGAGGGATAGAGAGTGAGAGGGACATAGAGAGAGTGAGGGACAGGGATAGAGAGGGACAGGGAGAGAGAGCGGGTCACGGAGAGAGAGGGACACGGAGAGAGAGGGACAGGGAGAGAGAAGGGCACACAGAGAGAGAGAGGGACAGGGAGAGAGAGGGACACAGAGACTGTGACGGACAGGGAGAGAGAGGGTCAGGGAGAGAGAGGGACACGGAGAGAGAGGGACAGGGAGAGAGAGGGACACGGAGAGAGTGAGGGACACAGAGAGAGAGAGGCACAGGGAGAGAGAAAGGGACACGAAGAGAGAGGGACAGGGAGAGAGAGGGACAGGGAGAGAGAGTGGGACAGGGAGAGAGAGAGAGAGGGACACAGAGAGAGAGAGGGACACGGAGAGAGTGAGGGACACGGAGCGAGAGCGGGACACGGAGGGAGAGGGACACGGAGAGAGAGGTACACAGAGAGAGAGGGAGAGGGAAACAGAGAGTGTGAGGACACAGAGAGAGTGAGGGACGCAGAGAGAGTGAGGGACACAGAGAGAGTGAGCGACAGGGATAGAGAGGGACAGGGAGAGAGAGCTGGTCACGGAGAGAGAGAGACACGGAGAGAGAGGGACACGGAGAGAGTGAGGGACACGGAGAGAGAGCGGGACACGGAAGGAGAGTGACACGGAGAGAGAGGTACACAGAGAGAGAGGGAGGTACACAGAGAGAGTGAGGACACAGAGATAGTTAGGGACAGAGAGAGAGACGAACAGAGAGAGAGAGAGGGACACAGAGAGAGAGGGAGGGACCGAGAGAGAGAGGGACAGGGAGAGAGAGGGACAAGTAGAGAGAGGGACAGGGAGAGAGAGGGACTCAGAGAGAGAGAGAGGGACAGGGAGAGAGAGGGACACGGAGAGAGTGAGGGACACAGAGAGAGAGGCACAGGGAGAGAGAAAGGGACACGAAGAGAGAGGGACAGGGAGAGAGAGGGACAGGGAGAGAGAGAGGGACGGGAGAGAGAGAGGGACAGGGAGAGAGAGGGACAGGGAGAGAGAGGGACAGAGAGAGAGAGAGGGACAGGGAGAGAGAGGGACAGGGAGAGAGAGAGTGACAGGGAGAGAGACAGAGAGACAGGAAGAGAGAGAGGGACAGGGAGAGAGAAAGGGACAGGGAGAGAGAGGGACAGGGAGAGAGAGGGACAGGGAGAGAGAGGGGGTCAGGGAGAAATAGAGGGACAGGGAGAGAGAGGGAGAGGGAGAGAGAGGGACTGAGAGAGGGACAGGGAGAGAGAGGGACAGGGAGAGAGAAAGGGACAGGGAGAGAGAGAGAGGGACAGGGAGCGAGAGGGACACACAGAGAGAGAGAGGGACAGGGAGAGAGAGCGGGACACGGAGAGAGAGGGACTCAGAGAGAGGGACACAGAGAGAGAGGGACAGGGAGAGAGAGAGGGACAGGGAGAGAGAGAGGGACAGGGAGAGGGAGAGAGGGACAGGGAGAGAGAGAGAGGGACAGGGAGAGAGAGGGACACAGAGAGAGAGAGAGGGACACAGAAACTGAGAGGGACAGAGAGAGAGAGAGCGTCTGGGAGAGAGAGAGGGATACGGAGAGGGAGGGACAGGGAGAGAGAGGGACACGGAGAGAGTGAGGGACACAGAGAGAGAGAGGGAGAGGGAGAGAGAGTGGGACAGGAAGAGAGATGGTTAGGGAGAGAGAGAGGGACAGGGAGAGAGAGGGACAGAGAGAGAGAGAGGGACAGGGAGAGAGAGACGGACAGGGAGAGAGAGGGACAAAGAGACTGAGACGGACAGACAGAGAGAGAGGGTCAGGGAAAGAGAGAGGGACACGGAGAGAGAGGGACAGGGAGAGAGAGGGACACGGAGAGAGTGAGGGACACAGAGAGAGAGGCACAGGGAGAGAGAAAGGGACACGAAGAGAGAGGGACAGGGAGAGAGAGGGACAGGGAGAGAGAGAGGGATGGGAGAGAGAGAGGGACAGGGAGAGAGAGGGACAGGGAGAGAGAGGGACAGAGAGAGAGAGAGGGACAGGGAGAGAGAGGGACAGGGAGAGAGAGAGTGACAGGGAGAGAGACAGAGAGACAGGAAGAGAGAGAGGGACAGGGAGAGAGAAAGGGACAGGGAGAGAGAGGGACAGGGAGAGAGAGGGACAGGGAGAGAGAGGGGGTCAGGGAGAAATAGAGGGACAGGGAGAGAGAGGGAGAGGGAGAGAGAGGGACTGAGAGAGGGACAGGGAGAGAGAGGGACAGGGAGAGAGAAAGGGACAGGGAGAGAGAGAGAGGGACAGGGAGCGAGAGGGACACACAGAGAGAGTGAGGGACAGGGAGAGAGAGCGGGACACGGAGAGAGAGGGACTCAGAGAGAGGGACACAGAGAGAGAGGGACAGGGAGAGAGAGAGGGACAGGGAGAGAGAGAGGGACAGGGAGAGAGAGAGAGGGACAGGGAGAGAGAGAGAGGGACAGGGAGAGAGAGGGACACAGAGAGAGAGAGAGGGACACAGAAACTGAGAGGGACAGAGAGAGAGAGAGAGCGTCTGGGAGAGAGAGAGGGATACGGAGAGGGAGGGACAGGGAGAGAGAGGGACACGGAGAGAGTGAGGGACACAGAGAGAGAGAGGGAGAGGGAGAGAGAGTGGGACAGGAAGAGAGATGGTTAGGGAGAGAGAGAGGGACAGGGAGAGAGAGGGACAGAGAGAGAGAGAGGGACAGGGAGAGAGAGACGGACAGGGAGAGAGAGGGACAAAGAGACTGAGACGGACAGACAGAGAGAGAGGGTCAGGGAAAGAGAGAGGGACACGGAGAGAGAGGGACAGGGAGAGAGAGGGACACGGAGAGAGTGAGGGACACAGAGAGAGAGGCACAGGGAGAGAGAAAGGGACACGAAGAGAGAGGGACAGGGAGAGAGAGGGACAGGGAGAGAGAGAGGGACGGGAGAGAGAGAGGGACAGGGAGAGAGAGGGACAGGGAGAGAGAGGGACAGAGAGAGAGAGAGGGACAGGGAGAGAGAGGGACAGGGAGAGAGAGAGGGACAGGGAGAGAGACAGAGAGACAGGAAGAGAGAGAGGGACAGGGAGAGAGAAAGGGACAGGGAGAGAGAGGGACAGGGAGAGAGAGGGACAGGGAGAGAGAGGGACAGAGCGAGAGAGGGACAGGAAGAGAGAGGGACAGGGAGAGAGAAAGGGACACGTAGAGAGAGGGACAGTGAGAGTGAGAGGGACAGAGAGAGAGAGAGGGGCAGGGAGAGAGAGGGACAGAGAGAGAGAGGGACAGGGAGAGAGAGGGACAGGGAGAGAGAGAGGGACAGAGAGAGAGAGGCATTGAAAGAGAGAGAGGAACAGGGAGAGAGAATGGGACACGGAGAGAGAGGGACAGGGAGAGAGTGGGACATGGAGAGACAGAGGGACAGGGAGAGAGAGGGACATGGAGAGAGAGTGGGACACGGAGAGGGAGAGGTACACGGAGAGAGAGAGGGACAGAGAGAGAGAGAGCGACAGAGAGGGAGGGGGACAGAGAGAGAGAGGGACAGAGAGAGAGAGAGGGGGACAGGTAGAGAGAGCGACACAGAGAGAGAGGGACATGGAGAGAGAGAGGGACACGGAGAGAGAGTGAGACACGGAGAGAGAGAGGCAGGGAGAGAGAGAGGGACAGAGAGAGAGAGAGAGGGACAGGGAGAGAGAGCGGGACACGGAGCGAAAGGGACAGGGAGAGAGAGAGGGACAGGGCGAAAGAGCGGGAGATGGAGAGAGAGGGACACGGAGAGACATGGACACGGAGAGAGAGAGGGACAGAGAGAGAGAGACACAGAGAGAGAGTGAGGGACAGGGTGAGAGTGAGAGGGACACGGAGCGAGACAGGGACAGGGAGAGAGAGGGACAGGGAGAGAGAGCGGGTCACGGAGAGAGAGGGACACGGAGAGAGAGGGACACGGAGAGTGAGGGACACGGAGAGGGTGGGGGACACAGAGAGAGAGAGGGACAGAGAGAGAGAGGGACAGAGAGGGAGAGAGGGACACGGAGAGAGTGAGGGACACGGAGAGAGAGCGGAACACGGAGGGAGAGGGACACGGAGAGAGAGGTACACAGAGAGAGAGAGAGGGAAACAGAGAGAGTGAGGACACAGAGAGAGTGAGGGACACAGAGAGAGTGAGGGACACAGAGAGAGTGAGGGACAGGGATAGAGAGGGACAGGGAGAGAGAGCGGGTCACGGAGAGAGAGGGAAACGGAGAGAGAGAGGGACAGAGAGAGAGAGGGATAGAGAGAGAGAGGGACAGGGAGAGAGAGGGACAGGGAGAGAGAGCGGGTCACGGAGAGAGAGGGACACGGAGAGAGAGGGACACGGAGAGAGAGGGACACGGAATGGGTGAGGGACACAGAGAGAGAGAGGGACAGAGAGAGAGGTGGACACAGAGAGAGAGATAGGGACAGGGAGAGAGAGGGCGGGACACGGAGCGAGAGGGACAGGGAGAGAGAGAGGGACAGGGAGAAAGAGCGGGACACGGAGAGAGAGGGAAACGGAGAGACATGGACACGGAGAGAGAGAGGGATTATGAGAGAGGGACAGAGAGAGAGAGAGTGAGGGACAGGGAGAGAGTGAGAGGGACACGGAGAGACATGGACAAGGTGAGAGAGAGGGACAGAGAGAGAGGGACACAGAGAGAGAGTGAGGGACAGGAAGAGAGTGAGAGGGACACGGAGCGAGAGAGGAACAGAGACAGAGAGAGGGACAGAGAGAGAGAGGGACAGGGAGAGAGAGGGACACGGAGAGAGTGAGGGACACAGAGAGAGAGAGGGAGAGGGAGAGAGAGTGGGACAGGAAGAGAGATGGTTAGGGAGAGAGAGAGGGACAGGGAGAGAGAGGGACAGAGAGACAGAGAGGGACAGGGAGAGAGAGACGGACAGGGAGAGAGAGGGACAAAGAGACTGAGACGGACAGACAGAGAGAGAGGGTCAGGGAAAGAGAGAGGGACACGGAGAGAGAGGGACAGGGAGAGAGAGGGACACGGAGAGAGTGAGGGACACAGAGAGAGAGGCACAGGGAGAGAGAAAGGGACACGAAGAGAGAGGGACAGGGAGAGAGAGGGACAGGGAGAGAGAGAGGGACGGGAGAGAGAGAGGGACAGGGAGAGAGAGGGACAGGGAGAGAGAGGGACAGAGAGAGAGAGAGGGACAGGGAGAGAGAGGGACAGGGAGAGAGAGAGGGACAGGGAGAGAGACAGAGAGACAGGAAGAGAGAGAGGGACAGGGAGAGAGAAAGGGACAGGGAGAGAGAGGGACAGGGAGAGAGAGGGACAGGGAGAGAGAGGGACAGAGCGAGAGAGGGACAGGAAGAGAGAGGGACAGGGAGAGAGAAAGGGACACATAGAGAGAGGGACAGTGAGAGTGAGAGGGACAGAGAGAGAGAGAGGGGCAGGGAGAGAGAGGGACAGAGAGAGAGAGGGACAGGGAGAGAGAGGGACAGGGAGAGAGAGAGGGACAGAGAGAGAGAGGCATTGAAAGAGAGAGAGGAACAGGGAGAGAGAATGGGACACGGAGAGAGAGGGACAGGGAGAGAGTGGGACATGGAGAGACAGAGGGACAGGGAGAGAGAGGGACATGGAGAGAGAGTGGGACACGGAGAGGGAGAGGTACACGGAGAGAGAGAGGGACAGAGAGAGAGAGAGCGACAGAGAGGGAGGGGGACAGAGAGAGAGAGGGACAGAGAGAGAGAGAGGGGGACAGGTAGAGAGAGCGACACAGAGAGAGAGGGACATGGAGAGAGAGAGGGACACGGAGAGAGAGTGAGACACGGAGAGAGAGAGGCAGGGAGAGAGAGAGGGACAGAGAGAGAGAGAGAGGGACAGGGAGAGAGAGCGGGACACGGAGCGAAAGGGACAGGGAGAGAGAGAGGGACAGGGCGAAAGAGCGGGAGATGGAGAGAGAGGGACACGGAGAGACATGGACACGGAGAGAGAGAGGGACAGAGAGAGAGAGACACAGAGAGAGAGTGAGGGACAGGGTGAGAGTGAGAGGGACACGGAGCGAGACAGGGACAGGGAGAGAGAGGGACAGGGAGAGAGAGCGGGTCACGGAGAGAGAGGGACACGGAGAGAGAGGGACACGGAGAGTGAGGGACACGGAGAGGGTGGGGGACACAGAGAGAGAGAGGGACAGAGAGAGAGAGGGACAGAGAGGGAGAGAGGGACACGGAGAGAGTGAGGGACACGGAGAGAGAGCGGAACACGGAGGGAGAGGGACACGGAGAGAGAGGTACACAGAGAGAGAGAGAGAGGGAAACAGAGAGAGTGAGGACACAGAGAGAGTGAGGGACACAGAGAGAGTGAGGGACACAGAGAGAGTGAGGGACAGGGATAGAGAGGGACAGGGAGAGAGAGCGGGTCACGGAGAGAGAGGGAAACGGAGAGAGAGAGGGACAGAGAGAGAGAGGGATAGAGAGAGAGAGGGACAGGGAGAGAGAGGGACAGGGAGAGAGAGCGGGTCACGGAGAGAGAGGGACACGGAGAGAGAGGGACACGGAGAGAGAGGGACACGGAATGGGTGAGGGACACAGAGAGAGAGAGGGACAGAGAGAGAGGTGGACACAGAGAGAGAGATAGGGACAGGGAGAGAGAGGGCGGGACACGGAGCGAGAGGGACAGGGAGAGAGAGAGGGACAGGGAGAAAGAGCGGGACACGGAGAGAGAGGGAAACGGAGAGACATGGACACGGAGAGAGAGAGGGATTATGAGAGAGGGACAGAGAGAGAGAGAGTGAGGGACAGGGAGAGAGTGAGAGGGACACGGAGAGACATGGACAAGGTGAGAGAGAGGGACAGAGAGAGAGGGACACAGAGAGAGAGTGAGGGACAGGAAGAGAGTGAGAGGGACACGGAGCGAGAGAGGAACAGAGACAGAGAGAGGGACAGAGAGAGAGAGGGACAGGGAGAGAGAGTGACAGGGAGAGAGAGCGGGTCACGGAGAGAGAGGGACACGGAGAGAGAGGGACACGGAGAGTCAGGGACACGGAGTGGGTGGGGGACACAGAGAGAGAGAGAGGGACAGAGAGAGAGAGGGACACAGAGAGAGAGAGGGACACGGAGAGAGTGTGGGACACGGAGAGAGTGCGGGACATGGAGGGAGAGGGACACGGAGAGAGAGGTACACAGAGAGAGAGAGGGAAACAGAGAGTGTGAGGACACAGAGAGAGTGAGGGACACAGAGAGAGTGAGGGACACAGAGAGAGTGAGGGACAGGGATAGAGAGGGACAGGGAGAGAGAGCGGATCACGGAGAGAGAGGGACACGGAGAGAGAGGGACACGGAGAGAGTGAGGGACACGGAGAGAGAGCGGGACACGGACGGAGAGTGACACGGAGAGAGAGGTACACAGAGAGAGAGGGAGGTACACAGAGAGAGTGAGGACACAGAGATAGTTAGGGACAGAGAGAGAGAGGAACACAGAGAGAGAGGGACACAGAGAGAGAGAGGGACACGGAGAGAGAGCGGGACACGGAGGGAGAGGGACACGGAGAGAGAGGTACACAGAGAGAGAGAGGGACACAGAGAGAGTGAGGACACAGAGATAGTGAGGGATAGAGAGTGAGAGGGACATAGAGAGAGTGAGGGACAGGGATAGAGAGGGACAGGGAGAGAGAGCGGGTCACGGAGAGAGAGGGACACGGAGAGAGAGGGACAGGGAGAGAGAAGGGCACACAGAGAGAGAGAGGGACAGGGAGAGAGAGGGACACAGAGACTGTGACGGACAGGGAGAGAGAGGGTCAGGGAGAGAGAGGGACACGGAGAGAGAGGGACAGGGAGAGAGAGGGACACGGAGAGAGTGAGGGACACAGAGAGAGAGAGGCACAGGGAGAGAGAAAGGGACACGAAGAGAGAGGGACAGGGAGAGAGAGGGACAGGGAGAGAGAGTGGGACAGGGAGAGAGAGAGAGAGGGACACAGAGAGAGAGAGGGACACGGAGAGAGTGAGGGACACGGAGCGAGAGCGGGACACGGAGGGAGAGGGACACGGAGAGAGAGGTACACAGAGAGAGAGAGAGAGGGAAACAGAGAGTGTGAGGACACAGAGAGAGTGAGGGACGCAGAGAGAGTGAGGGACACAGAGAGAGTGAGCGACAGGGATAGAGAGGGACAGGGAGAGAGAGCTGGTCACGGAGAGAGAGAGACACGGAGAGAGAGGGACACGGAGAGAGTGAGGGACACGGAGAGAGAGCGGGACACGGAAGGAGAGTGACACGGAGAGAGAGGTACACAGAGAGAGAGGGAGGTACACAGAGAGAGTGAGGACACAGAGATAGTTAGGGACAGAGAGAGAGACGAACAGAGAGAGAGAGAGGGACACAGAGAGAGAGAGAGGGACCGAGAGAGAGAGGGACAGGGAGAGAGAGGGACAAGTAGAGAGAGGGACAGGGAGAGAGAGGGACTCAGAGAGAGAGAGAGGGACAGGGAGAGAGAGGGACAGAGAGAGAGCGGGACAGGGAGAGAGAGAGGGACAGGGAGAGAGAGAGGGACAGAGAGAGAGAGGGGGACAGAAAGAGAGAGAGAGGGACAGGGAGAGAGAGAGGGACACGGAGAGAGAGGGACAGGGAGAGAGTGGGACCTGGAGAGAGAGAGGGACAGGGAGAGAGAGGGACATGGAGAGAGAGAGGGACACGGAGAGAGAGAGAGACACGGAGAGAGAAAAAGACACAGAGAGAGAGGGACAGAGAGAGAGAGGGACAGAGAGAGAGAGGGACAGAGAGAGAGAGAGGGACAGGTAGAGAGCGAGAGCGACACAGAGAGAGGGACTCGGAGAGAGAGTGAGACACTGAGAGAGAGAGGGACAGGGAGAGAGAGGGACACAGAGACTGTGACGGACAGGGAGAGAGAGGGTCAGGGAGAGAGAGGGACACGGAGAGATAGGGACAGGGATAGAGAGGGACACGGAGAGAGTGAGGGACACAGAGAGAGAGAGGCACAGGGAGAGAGAAAGGGACCAGAAGAGAGAGGGACAGGGAGAGAGAGGGACAGGGAGAGAGAGTGGGACAGGGAGAGAGAGAGAGAGGGACACAGAGAGAGAGAGGGACACGGAGAGAGTGAGGGACACGGAGCGAGAGCGGGACACGGAGGGAGAGGGACACGGAGAGAGAGGTACACACAGAGAGAGAGGGAAACAGAGAGTGTGAGGACACAGAGAGAGTGAGGGACACAGAGAGAGTGAGGGACACAGACAGAGTGAGGGACAGGGATAGAGAGGGACAGGGAGAGAGAGCGGGTCACGGAGAGAGAGAGACACGGAGAGAGAGGGACACGGAGAGAGTGAGGGACACGGAGAGAGAGCGGGACACGGAAGAAGAGTGACACGGAGAGAGAGGTACACAGAGAGAGAGGGAGGTACACAGAGAGAGTGAGGACACAGAGATAGTTAGAGACAGAGAGAGAGAGGAACAGAGAGAGAGAGAGGGACACAGAGAGAGAGAGGGACACGGAGAGCGTGAGGGACACGGAGAGAGAGCGGGACACGGTGGGAGAGGGACACGGAGAGAGAGGTACACAGAGAGAGTGAGGACACAGAGATACTGAGGGATAGAGAGAGAGGGACACAGAGAGAGTGAGGGACAGGGATAGAGAGGGACAGGGAAAGAGAGCGGGTCACGGAGAGAGAGGGACACGGAGAGAGAGGGACAGGGAGAAAGAAGGGCACACATAGAGAGAGAGAGGGACAGGGAGAGAGAGAGGGACACGGAGAGAGAGGGACAGGAAGAGAGAGGGACACGGAGAGAGTGAGGGACACAGAGAGAGAGAGGCACAGGGAGAGAGAAAGGGACACAAAGAGAGAGGGACAGGGAGAGAGAGGGACAGGGAGAGAGTGGGACAGGGAGAGAGAGAGGGACAGGGAGAGAGAGGGACAGGGAGAGAGAGGGACAGAGAGAAAGAGAGGGGCAGGGAGAGAGAGGGACAGGGATAGAGAAACGGACAGGGAGAGAGAGAGGGACAGTGAGAGAGAGGGACACACAGAGAGAGGGAGGGACCGAGAGAGAGAGGGACAGGGAGAGAGAGGGACAAGTAGAGAGAGGGACAGGGAGAGAGAGGGACTCAGAGAGAGAGAGAGGGACAGGGAGAGAGAAAGGGACACGAAGAGAGAGGGACAGGGAGAGAGAGAGGGACAGGGAGAGAGAGTGGGACAGGGAGAGAGAGAGAGAGGGACACAGAGAGAGAGAGGGACACGGAGAGAGTGAGGGACAGGGATAGAGAGGGACAGGGAGAGAGAGCGGGTCACGGAGAGAGAGAGACACGGAGAGAGAGGGACACGGAGAGAGTGAGGGACACGGAGAGAGAGCGGGACACGGAAGGAGAGTGACACGGAGAGAGAGGTACACAGAGAGAGAGGGAGGTACACAGAGAGAGTGAGGACACAGAGATAGGTAGGGACAGAGAGAGAGAGGAACAGAGAGAGAGAGAGGGACACAGAGAGAGAGAGAGGGACACGGAGAGCGTGAGGGACACGGAGAGAGAGCGGGACACGGAGGGAGAGGGACACGGAGAGAGAGGTACACAGAGAGAGTGAGGACACAGAGATAGTGAGGGATAGAGAGAGAGGGACACAGAGAGAGTGAGGGACAGGGATAGAGAGGGACGGGGACAGAGAGCGGGTCACGGAGAGAGAGGGACACGGAGAGAGAGGGACAGGGAGAAAGAAGGGCACACATAGAGAGAGAGAGGGACAGGGAGAGAGAGGGACACAGAGACTGTGACGGACAGAGAGAGAGAGAGGGTCAGGGAGAGAGAGAGGGACACGGAGAGAGAGGGACAGGAAGAGAGAGGGACACGGAGAGAGTGAAGGACACAGAGAGAGAGAGGCACAGGGAGAGAGAAAGGGACACGAAGAGAGAGGGACAGGGAGAGAGGGATAGGGAGAGAGAGTGGGACAGGGAGAGAGAGAGGGACAGGGAGAGAGAGGGACAGGGAGAGAGAGGGACAGAGAGAGAGAGAGGGGCAGGGAGAGAGAGGGACAGGGAGAGAGAAACGGACAGGGAGAGAGAGAGGGACAGTGAGAGAGAGGGACACACAGAGAGAGGGAGGGACCGAGAGAGAGAGGGACAGGGAGAGAGAGGGACAAGTAGAGAGAGGGACAGGGAGAGAGAGGGACTCAGAGAGAGAGAGAGGGACAGGGAGAGAGAGGGACAGAGAGAGAGCGGGACAGGGAGAGAGAGAGGGACAGGGAGAGAGAGAGGGACAGAGAGATAGAGGGGGACAGAAAGAGAGAGAGAGGGACAGCGAGAGAGAGAGGGACACCGAGAGAGATGGACAAGGAGAGAGTGGGACATGGAGAGAGAGAGGGACAGGGAGAGAGAGGGACACAGAGACTGTGACGGACAGAGAGAGAGAGAGGGTAAGGGAGAGAGAGAGGGACACGGAGAGAGAGGGACAGGAAGAGAGAGGGACACGGAGAGAGTGAGGGACACAGAGAGAGAGAGGCACAAGGAGAGAGAAAGGGACACGAAGAGAGAGGGACAGGGAGAGAGAGGGACAGGGAGAGAGAGGGACAGGGAGAGAGAGGGACAGAGAGAAAGAGAGGGGCAGGGAGAGAGAGGGACAGGGAGAGAGAAACGGACAGGGAGAGAGAGAGGGACAGTGAGAGAGAGGGACACACAGAGAGAGGGAGGGACCGAGAGAGAGAGGGACAGGGAGAGAGAGGGACAAGTAGAGAGAGGGACAGGGAGAGAGAGGGACTCAGAGAGAGAAAGGGGGACAGGGAGAGAGAAAGGGACACGAAGAGAGAGGGACAGGGAGAGAGAGAGGGACAGGGAGAGAGAGTGGGACAGGGAGAGAGAGAGAGAGGGACACAGAGAGAGAGAGGGACACGGAGAGAGTGAGGGACACGGAGCGAGAGCGGGACACGGAGGGAGAGGGACACGGAGAGAGAGGTACACAGAGAGAGAGAGAGGGAAACAGAGAGTGTGAGGACACAGAGAGAGTGAGGGACACAGAGAGAGTGAGGGACAGGGATAGAGAGGGACAGGGAGAGAGAGCGGGTCACGGAGAGAGAGAGACACGGAGAGAGAGGGACACGGAGATAGTGAGGGACACGGAGAGAGAGCGGGACACGGAAGGAGAGTGACACGGAGAGAGAGGTACACAGAGAGAGAGGGAGGTACACAGAGAGAGTGAGGACACAGAGATAGGTAGGGACAGAGAGAGAGAGGAACAGAGAGAGAGAGAGGGACACAGAGAGAGAGAGGGACACGGAGAGCGTGAGGGACACGGAGAGAGAGCGGGACACGGAGGGAGAGGGACACGGAGAGAGAGGTACACAGAGAGAGTGAGGACACAGAGATAGTGAGGGATAGAGAGAGAGGGACACAGAGAGAGTGAGGGACAGGGATAGAGAGGGACGGGGACAGAGAGCGGGTCACGGAGAGAGAGGGACACGGAGAGAGAGGGACAGGGAGAAAGAAGGGCACACATAGAGAGAGAGAGGGACAGGGAGAGAGAGGGACACAGAGACTGTGACGGACAGAGAGAGAGAGAGGGTCAGGGAGAGAGAGAGGGACACGGAGAGAGAGGGACAGGAAGAGAGAGGGACACGGAGAGAGTGAAGGACACAGAGAGAGAGAGGCACAGGGAGAGAGAAAGGGACACGAAGAGAGAGGGACAGGGAGAGAGGGATAGGGAGAGAGAGTGGGACAGGGAGAGAGAGAGGGACAGGGAGAGAGAGGGACAGGGAGAGAGAGGGACAGAGAGAGAGAGAGGGGCAGGGAGAGAGAGGGACAGGGAGAGAGAAACGGACAGGGAGAGAGAGAGGGACAGTGAGAGAGAGGGACACACAGAGAGAGGGAGGGACCGAGAGAGAGAGGGACAGGGAGAGAGAGGGACAAGTAGAGAGAGGGACAGGGAGAGAGAGGGACTCAGAGAGAGAGAGAGGGACAGGGAGAGAGAGGGACAGAGAGAGAGCGGGACAGGGAGAGAGAGAGGGACAGGGAGAGAGAGAGGGACAGAGAGATAGAGGGGGACAGAAAGAGAGAGAGAGGGACAGCGAGAGAGAGAGGGACACGGAGACTGTGACGGACAGAGAGAGAGAGAGGGTAAGGGAGAGAGAGAGGGACACGGAGAGAGAGGGACAGGAAGAGAGAGGGACACGGAGAGAGTGAGGGACACAGAGAGAGAGAGGCACAAGGAGAGAGAAAGGGACACGAAGAGAGAGGGACAGGGAGAGAGAGGGACAGGGAGAGAGAGGGACAGGGAGAGAGAGGGACAGAGAGAAAGAGAGGGGCAGGGAGAGAGAGGGACAGGGAGAGAGAAACGGACAGGGAGAGAGAGAGGGACAGTGAGAGAGAGGGACACACAGAGAGAGGGAGGGACCGAGAGAGAGAGGGACAGGGAGAGAGAGGGACAAGTAGAGAGAGGGACAGGGAGAGAGAGGGACTCAGAGAGAGAAAGAGGGACAGGGAGAGAGAAAGGGACACGAAGAGAGAGGGACAGGGAGAGAGAGAGGGACAGGGAGAGAGAGTGGGACAGGGAGAGAGAGAGAGAGGGACACAGAGAGAGAGAGGGACACGGAGAGAGTGAGGGACACGGAGCGAGAGCGGGACACGGAGGGAGAGGGACACGGAGAGAGAGGTACACAGAGAGAGAGAGAGGGAAACAGAGAGTGTGAGGACACAGAGAGAGTGAGGGACACAGAGAGAGTGAGGGACAGGGATAGAGAGGGACAGGGAGAGAGAGCGGGTCACGGAGAGAGAGAGACACGGAGAGAGAGGGACACGGAGATAGTGAGGGACACGGAGAGAGAGCGGGACACGGAAGGAGAGTGACACGGAGAGAGAGGTACACAGAGAGAGAGGGAGGTACACAGAGAGAGTGAGGACACAGAGATAGGTAGGGACAGAGAGAGAGAGGAACAGAGAGAGAGAGAGGGACACAGAGAGAGAGAGGGACACGGAGAGCGTGAGGGACACGGAGAGAGAGCGGGACACGGAGGGAGAGGGACACGGAGAGAGAGGTACACAGAGAGAGTGAGGACACAGAGATAGTGAGGGATAGAGAGAGAGGGACACAGAGAGAGTGAGGGACAGGGATAGAGAGGGACGGGGACAGAGAGCGGGTCACGGAGAGAGAGGGACACGGAGAGAGAGGGACAGGGAGAAAGAAGGGCACACATAGAGAGAGAGAGGGACAGGGAGAGAGAGGGACACAGAGACTGTGACGGACAGAGAGAGAGAGGGTCAGGGAGAGAGAGAGGGACACGGAGAGAGAGGGACAGGAAGAGAGAGGGACACGGAGAGAGTGAAGGACACAGAGTGAGAGAGGCACAGGGGGAGAGAAAGGGACACGAAGAGAGAGGGACAGGGAGAGAGGGACAGGGAGAGAGAGTGGGACAGGGAGAGAGAGAGGGACAGGGAGAGAGAGGGACAGGGAGAGAGAGGGACAGAGAGAGAGAGAGGGGCAGGGAGAGAGAGGGACAGGGAGAGAGAAACGGACAGGGAGAGAGAGAGGGACAGTGAGAGAGAGGGACACACAGAGAGAGGGAGGGACCGAGAGAGAGAGGGACAGGGAGAGAGAGGGACAAGTAGAGAGAGGGACAGGGAGAGAGAGGGACTCAGAGAGAGAGAGGGGGACAGGGAGAGAGAGGGACAGAGAGAGAGCGGGACAGGGAGAGAGAGAGGGACAGGGAGAGAGAGAGGGACAGAGAGATAGAGGGGGACAGAAAGAGAGAGAGAGGGACAGGGAGAGAGAGAGGGACACGGAGAGAGAGGGACAGGGAGAGAGTGGGACATGGAGAGAGAGAGGGACAGGGAGAGAGAGAGACACGGAGAGAGAGGGACACGGAGAGAGTGAGGGACACGGAGAGAGCGGGACACGGAAGGAGAGTGACACGGAGAGAGAGGTACACAGAGAGAGAGGGAGGTACACAGAGAGAGTGAGGACACAGAGATAGGTAGGGACAGAGAGAGAGAGGAACAGAGAGAGAGAGAGGGACACAGAGAGAGAGAGAGGGACACGGAGAGCGTGAGGGACACGGAGAGAGAGCGGGACACGGAGGGAGAGGGACACGGAGAGAGAGGTACACAGAGAGAGTGAGGACACAGAGATAGTGAGGGATAGAGAGAGAGGGACACAGAGAGAGTGAGGGACAGGGATAGAGAGGGACGGGGACAGAGAGCGGGTCACGGAGAGAGAGGGACACGGAGAGAGAGGGACAGGGAGAAAGAAGGGCACACATAGAGAGAGAGAGGGACAGGGAGAGAGAGGGACAGAGAGACTGTGACGGACAGAGAGAGAGAGAGGGTCAGGGAGAGAGAGAGGGACACGGAGAGAGAGGGACAGGAAGAGAGAGGGACACGGAGAGAGTGAAGGACACAGAGAGAGAGAGGCACAGGGAGAGAGAAAGGGACACGAAGAGAGAGGGACAGGGAGAGAGGGACAGGGAGAGAGAGTGGGACAGGGAGAGAGAGAGGGACAGGGAGAGAGAGGGACAGGGAGAGAGCGGGACAGAGAGAGAGAGAGGGGCAGGGAGAGAGAGGGACAGGGAGAGAGAAACGGACAGGGAGAGAGAGAGGGACAGTGAGAGAGAGGGACACACAGAGAGAGGGAGGGACCGAGAGAGAGAGGGACAGGGAGAGAGAGGGACAAGTAGAGAGAGGGACAGGGAGAGAGAGGGACTCAGAGAGAGAGAGGGGGACAGGGAGAGAGAGGGACAGAGAGAGAGCGGGACAGGGAGAGAGAGAGGGACAGGGAGAGAGAGAGGGACAGAGAGATAGAGGGGGACAGAAAGAGAGAGAGAGGGACAGGGAGAGAGAGAGGGACACGGAGAGAGAGGGACAGGGAGAGAGTGGGACATGGAGAGAGAGAGGGACAGGGAGAGAGAGAGACACGGAGAGAGAGGGACACGGAGAGAGTGAGGGACACGGAGAGAGAGCGGGACACGGAAGGAGAGTGACACGGAGAGAGAGGTACACAGAGAGAGAGGGAGGTACACAGAGAGAGTGAGGACACAGAGATAGGTAGGGACAGAGAGAGAGAGGAACAGAGAGAGAGAGAGGGACACAGAGAGAGAGAGAGGGACACGGAGAGCGTGAGGGACACGGAGAGAGAGCGGGACACGGAGGGAGAGGGACACGGAGAGAGAGGTACACAGAGAGAGTGAGGACACAGAGATAGTGAGGGATAGAGAGAGAGGGACACAGAGAGAGTGAGGGACAGAGATAGAGAGGGACGGGGACAGAGAGCGGGTCACGGAGAGAGAGGGACACGGAGAGAGAGGGACAGGGAGAAAGAAGGGCACACATAGAGAGAGAGAGGGACAGGGAGAGAGAGGGACACAGAGACTGTGACGGACAGAGAGAGAGAGAGGGTCAGGGAGAGAGAGAGGGACACGGAGAGAGAGGGACAGGAAGAGAGAGGGACACGGAGAGAGTGAAGGACACAGAGAGAGAGAGGCACAGGGAGAGAGAAAGGGACACGAAGAGAGAGGGACAGGGAGAGAGGGACAGGGAGAGAGAGTGGGACAGGGAGAGAGAGAGGGACAGGGAGAGAGAGGGACAGGGAGAGAGAGGGACAGAGAGAGAGAGAGGGGCAGGGAGAGAGAGGGACAGGGAGAGAGAAACGGACAGGGAGAGAGAGAGGGACAGTGAGAGAGAGGGACACACAGAGAGAGGGAGGGACCGAGAGAGAGAGGGACAGGGAGAGAGAGGGACAAGTAGAGAGAGGGACAGGGAGAGAGAGGGACTCAGAGAGAGAGAGAGGGACAGGGAGAGAGAAAGGGACACGAAGAGAGAGGGACAGGGAGAGAGATGGACAGGGGGGGAGAGAGAGAGAGAGGGAAAGGGAGAGAGAGAGGGACAGCGAGAGAGAGGGACTGGAAGAGAGAGAGGGACAGGGAGAGAGAGAGACACGGAGAGAGAGGGACACGGAGAGAGTGAGGGACACGGAGAGAGAGCGGGACACGGAAGGAGGGAGGGACCGAGAGAGAGAGGGACAGGGAGAGAGAGGGACAAGTAGAGAGAGGGACAGGGAGAGAGAGGGACTCAGAGAGAGAGAGAGGGACAGGGAGAGAGAGGGACAGAGAGAGAGCGGGACAGGGAGAGAGAGAGGGACAGGGAGAGAGAGAGGGACAGAGAGATAGAGGGGGACAGAAAGAGAGAGAGAGGGACAGGGAGAGAGAGAGGGACACGGAGAGAGAGGGACAGGGAGAGAGTGGGACATGGAGAGAGAGAGGGACAGGGAGAGAGAGGGACATGGAGAGAGAGAGGGACATGGAGAGAGAGAGAGACACGGAGAGAGAGAAAGACACAGAGAGAGAGGGACAGAGAGAGAGAGGGACAGAGAGAGAGAGGGACAGAGAGAGAGAGAGGCACAGGTAGAGACGAGAGCGACTCAGAGAGAGGGACTCGGAGAGAGAGTGAGACACTGAGAGAGAGTGGGACAGGGAGAGAGAGAGGGACACAGAGAGAGGGGGACAGAGAGAGAGGGGGGGACAGAGAGAGAGATAGGGACAGGGAGAGAGGGAGCGGGACACGGAGAGAGAGGGACAGGGAGAGAGAGAGGCACAGGGAGAGAGAAAGGGACACGAAGAGAGAGGGTCAGGGAGAGAGAGGGACAGGGAGAGAGAGAGTGACAGGGAGAGAGAGGGACAGGGAGAGAGAGGGACTGAGAGAGAGAGGGACAGGGAGAGAGAGGGACAGGGAGAGAGAAAGGGACAGGGAGAGAGAGAGAGGGACAGGGAGCGAGAGGGACACACAGAGAGAGGGAGGGACAGGGAGAGAGAGGGACACGGAGAGAGAGGGACACAGAGTGAGAGGGACACAGAGAGAGAGGGACAGGGAGAGAGAGAGGGACAGGGAGAGAGAGAGGGACAGGGAGAGAGAGAGTGGGACAGGGAGAGAGAGAGGGGCAGAGAAAGAGAGAGGGACAGGGAGTGAGAGGGACACAGAGACTGAGAGGGACAGTGAGAGAGAGAGCGTCTGGGAGAGAGAGAGGGACACGGAGAGAGAGGGACAGGGAGAGAGAGGGACACGGAGAGAGTGAGGGACACAGAGAGAGAGAGGGACAGGGAGAGAGAGTGGGACAGGAATAGAGAGGGACAGGGAGAGAGAGAGAGACAGGGAGAGGGAGAGGGTCAGGGAGAGAGAGGGACAGGGAGAGAGAGGGACAGAGAGAGAGAGAGGGACAGGGAGAGAGAGAGGGACAGGGAGAGAGAGGGACAGAGAGAGAGAGAGGGACAGGGAGAGAGAGAGGGACAGGGAGAGAGAGGGACAAAGAGACTGAGACGGACAGAGAGAGAGAGAGGTTCAGGGAGAGAGAGAGGGGCACGTAGAGAGAGGGACAGGGAGAGAGAGGGACACGGAGAGAGTGAGGGACACAGAGAGAGAGAGGCACAGGGAGAGAGAAAGGGACACGAAGAGAGAGGGACAGGGAGAGAGAGGGACAGGGGGGGAGAGAGAGAGAGGGGGACAGGGAGAGAGAGAGGGACAGCGAGAGAGAGGGACAGGAAGAGAGAGAGGGACAGGGAGAGAGAGAGACACGGAGAGAGAGGGACACGGAGAGAGAGCGGGACACGGAAGGAGAGTGACACGGAGAGAGAGGTACACAGAGAGAGAGGGAGGTACACAGAGAGAGTGAGGACACAGAGATAGGTAGGGACAGAGAGAGAGAGGAACAGAGAGAGAGAGAGGGACACAGAGAGAGAGAGAGGGACACGGAGAGCGTGAGGGACACGGAGAGAGAGCGGGACACGGAGGGAGAGGGACACGGAGAGAGAGGTACACAGAGAGAGTGAGGACACAGAGATAGTGAGGGATAGAGAGAGAGGGACACAGAGAGAGTGAGGGACAGGGATAGAGAGGGACGGGGACAGAGAGCGGGTCAAGGAGAGAGAGGGACACGGAGAGAGAGGGACAGGGAGAAAGAAGGGCACACATAGAGAGAGAGAGGGACAGGGAGAGAGAGGGACACAGAGACTGTGACGGACAGAGAGAGAGAGAGGGTCAGGGAGAGAGAGAGGGACACGGAGAGAGAGGGACAGGAAGAGAGAGGGACACGGAGAGAGTGAAAGACACAGAGAGAGAGAGGCACAGGGAGAGAGAAAGGGACACGAAGAGAGAGGGACAGGGAGAGAGGGACAGGGAGAGAGAGTGGGACAGGGAGAGAGAGAGGGACAGGGAGAGAGAGGGACAGGGAGAGAGAGGGACAGAGAGAGAGAGAGGGGCAGGGAGAGAGAGGGACAGGGAGAGAGAAACGGACAGGGAGAGAGAGAGGGACAGTGAGAGAGAGGGACACACAGAGAGAGGGAGGGACCGAGAGAGAGAGGGACAGGGAGAGAGAGGGACAAGTAGAGAGAGGGACAGGGAGAGAGAGGGACTCAGAGAGAGAGAGAGGGACAGGGAGAGAGAGGGACAGAGAGAGAGCGGGACAGGGAGAGAGAGAGGGACAGGGAGAGAGAGAGGGACAGAGAGATAGAGGGGGACAGAAAGAGAGAGAGAGGGACAGGGAGAGAGAGAGGGACACGGAGAGAGAGGGACAGGGAGAGAGTGGGACATGGAGAGAGAGAGGGACAGGGAGAGAGAGGGACATGGAGAGAGAGAGGGACATGGAGAGAGAGAGAGACACGGAGAGAGAGAAAGACACAGAGAGAGAGGGACAGAGAGAGAGAGGGACAGAGAGAGAGAGGGACAGAGAGAGAGAGGGACAGAGAGAGAGCGAGAGCGACTCAGAGAGAGGGACTCGGAGAGAGAGTGAGACACTGAGAGAGAGTGGGACAGGGAGAGAGAGAGGGACACAGAGAGAGGGGGACAGAGAGAGAGGGGGGGACAGAGAGAGAGATAGGGACAGGGAGAGAGAGAGCGGGACACGGAGAGAGAGGGACAGGGAGAGAGAGAGGCACAGGGAGAGAGAAAGGGACACGAAGAGAGAGGGTCAGGGAGAGAGAGGGACAGGGAGAGAGAGAGTGACAGGGAGAGAGAGGGACAGGGAGAGAGAGGGACTGAGAGAGAGAGGGACAGGGAGAGAGAGGGACAGGGAGAGAGAAAGGGACAGGGAGAGAGAGAGAGGGACAGGGAGCGAGAGGGACACACAGAGAGAGGGAGGGACAGGGAGAGAGAGGGACACGGAGAGAGAGGGACACAGAGTGAGAGGGACACAGAGAGAGAGGGACAGGGAGAGAGAGAGGGACAGGGAGAGAGAGAGGGACAGGGAGAGAGAGAGTGGGACAGGGAGAGAGAGAGGGGCAGTGAAAGAGAGAGGGACAGGGAGTGAGAGGGACACAGAGACTGAGAGGGACAGTGAGAGAGAGAGCGTCTGGGAGAGAGAGAGGGACACGGAGAGAGAGGGACAGGGAGAGAAAGGGACACGGAGAGAGTGAGGGACACAGAGAGAGAGAGGGACAGGGAGAGAGAGTGGGACAGGAATAGAGAGGGACAGGGAGAGAGAGAGAGACAGGGAGAGGGAGAGGGTCAGGGAGAGAGAGGGACAGGGAGAGAGAGGGACAGAGAGAGAGAGAGGGACAGGGAGAGAGAGAGGGACAGGGAGAGAGAGGGACAAAGAGACTGAGACGGACAGAGAGAGAGAGAGGTTCAGGGAGAGAGAGAGGGGCACGGAGAGAGAGGGACAGGGAGAGAGAGGGACACGGAGAGAGTGAGGGACACAGAGAGAGAGGCACAGGGAGAGAGAAAGGGACACGAAGAGAGAGGGACAGGGAGAGAGAGGGACAGGGGGGAGAGAGAGAGAGAGGGACAGGGAGAGAGAGAGGGACAGCGAGAGAGAGGGACAGGAAGAGAGAGAGGGACAGGGAGAGAGAGGGACAGGGAGAGAGAGGGACAGAGAGAGAGGGACAGGGAGAGAGAGGGACAGGGAGAGAGAGGGACAGGGAGAGAGAGGGACACGGTGAGAGAGGGACACGGAGAGGGTGAGGTACACAGAGAGAGAGGGACAGAGAGAGAGAGGGACACAGAGAGAGAGAGGGACACGGAGAGAGTGAGGGACACGAAGAGAGAGCGGGACACGGAGGGAGAGGGACACGGAGGGAGAGGTACACAGAGAGAGAGAGGGGGACACAGAGAGAGTGAGGACACAGAGAGAGTGAGGGACACAGAGAGAGTGAGGGACACAGAGAGAGTAAGGGACAGGGATAGAGAGGGACACGGAGAGAGAGCGGGTCACGGAGAGAGAGGTACACGGAGAGAGAGGGACAGGGAGAGAGAGGGACACAGAGACTGAGACGGACAGAGAGAGAGAGGGTCACGGAGAGAGAGAGGGAGACGGAGAGAGAGGGAGAGAGAGAGAGAGGGACACGGAGAGAGTGAGGGACACAGAGAGAGAGAGGCACAGGGAGAGAGAAAGGGACACGAAGAGAGAGAGACAGGGAGAGAGAGGGACAGGGAGAGAGAGAGGGACAGGGAGAGAGAGGGACACAGAGAGAGAGAGAGGGACACGGAGAGAGTGAGGGACACGGAGAGAGAGCGGGACACGGAGGGAGAGGGACAGGGAGAGAGAGGGACACACACGGAGAGAGAGGGACACAGAGAGAGAGGGACAGGGAGAGAGAGGGACACAGAGACTGAGACGGACAGAGAGAGAGAGAGGGTCACGGAGAGAGAGAGGGAAACGGAGAGAGAGGGAGAGGGAGAGAGAGGGACACGGAGAGAGTGAGGGACACAGAGAGAGAGAGGCACAGGGAGAGAGAAAGGGACAGGGAGAGAGAGGGACAGGGAGAGAGAGGGACAGGGAGAGAGAGAGAGGGACAGGGAGAGAGAGGGACACAGAGAGAGAGAGAGGGACACGGAGAGAGTGAGGGACACAGAGAGAGAGCTGGACACGGAGGGAGAGGGACAGGGAGAGAGAGGGACACACACGGAGAGAGAGGGACACAGAGAGAGTGAGGACATAGAGATAGTGAGGGACAGAGAGAGAGGGACACAGAGAGAGTGAGGGACAGGGATAGAGAGGGACAGGGAGAGAGAGAGGGTCACGGAGAGGGAGGGAAACGGAGAGAGAGGGACAGGGAGAGAGAGGGACACAGAGACTGAGACGGACAGAGAGAGAGAGAGGGTCAGGGAGAGAGAGAGGGACACGGAGAGAGAGGGAGAGGGAGAGAGAGGGACACGGAGAGAGTGAGGGACAGAGAGAGAGAGAGGCACAGGGAGAGAGAAAGGGACACGAAGAGAGAGGGACAGGGAGAGAGAGGGACAGGGAGAGAGAAAGGGACACGAAGAGAGAGGGACAGGGAGAGAGGGACAGGGAGAGAGAGTGGGACAGGGAGAGAGAGAGGGACAGGGAGAGAGAGGGACAGGGAGAGAGAGGGACAGAGAGAGAGAGGGGCAGGGAGAGAGAGGGACAGGGAGAGAGAAACGGACAGGGAGAGAGAGAGGGACAGTGAGAGAGAGGGACACACAGAGAGAGGGAGGGACCGAGAGAGAGAGGGACAGGGAGAGAGAGGGACAAGTAGAGAGAGGGACAGGGAGAGAGAGGGACTCAGAGAGAGAGAGAGGGACAGGGAGAGAGAGGGACAGAGAGAGAGCGGGACAGGGAGAGAGTGAGGGACAGGGAGAGAGAGAGGGACAGAGAGATAGAGGGGGACAGAAAGAGAGAGAGAGGGACAGGGAGAGAGAGAGGGACACGGAGAGAGAGGGACAGGGAGAGAGTGGGACATGGAGAGAGAGAGGGACAGGGAGAGAGAGGGACATGGAGAGAGAGAGGGACATGGAGAGAGAGAGAGACACGGAGAGAGAGAAAGACACAGAGAGAGAGGGACAGAGAGAGAGAGGGACAGAGAGAGAGAGGGACAGAGAGAGAGAGAGGGACAGGTAGAGAGCGAGAGCGACTCAGAGAGAGGGACTCGGAGAGAGAGTGAGACACTGAGAGAGAGTGGGACAGGGAGAGAGAGAGGGACACAGAGAGAGGGGGACAGAGAGAGAGGGGGGGACAGAGAGAGAGATAGGGACAGGGAGAGAGAGAGCGGGACACGGAGAGAGAGGGACAGGGAGAGAGAGAGGCACAGGGAGAGAGAAAGGGACACGAAGAGAGAGGGTCAGGGAGAGAGAGGGACAGGGAGAGAGAGAGTGACAGGGAGAGAGAGGGACAGGGAGAGAGAGGGACTGAGAGAGAGAGGGACAGGGAGAGAGAGGGACAGGGAGAGAGAAAGGGACAGGGAGAGAGAGAGAGGGACAGGGAGCGAGAGGGACACACAGAGAGAGGGAGGGACAGGGAGAGAGAGGGACACGGAGAGAGAGGGACACAGAGTGAGAGGGACACAGAGAGAGAGGGACAGGGAGAGAGAGAGGGACAGGGAGAGAGAGAGGGACAGGGAGAGAGAGAGTGGGACAGGGAGAGAGAGAGGGGCAGAGAAAGAGAGAGGGACAGGGAGTGAGAGGGACACAGAGACTGAGAGGGACAGTGAGAGAGAGAGCGTCTGGGAGAGAGAGAGGGACACGGAGAGAGAGGGACAGGGAGAGAGAGGGACACGGAGAGAGTGAGGGACACAGAGAGAGAGAGGGACAGGGAGAGAGAGTGGGACAGGAATAGAGAGGGACTGGGAGAGAGAGAGAGACAGGGAGAGGGAGAGGGTCAGGGAGAGAGAGGGACAGGGAGAGAGAGGGACAGAGAGAGAGAGAGGGACAGGGAGAGAGAGAGGGACAGGGAGAGAGAGGGACAAAGAGACTGAGACGGACAGAGAGAGAGAGAGGTTCAGGGAGAGAGAGAGGGGCACGGAGAGAGAGGGACAGGGAGAGAGAGGGACACGGAGAGAGTGAGGGACACAGAGAGAGAGGCACAGGGAGAGAGAAAGGGACACGAAGAGAGAGGGACAGGGAGAGAGAGGGACAGGGGGGGAGAGAGAGAGAGAGGGACAGGGAGAGAGAGAGGGACAGCGAGAGAGAGGGACAGGAAGAGAGAGAGGGACAGGGAGAGAGAGGGACAGGGAGAGAGAGGGACAGAGAGAGAGGGACAGGGAGAGAGAGGGACAGGGAGAGAGAGGGACAGGGAGAGAGAGGGACACGGTGAGAGAGGGACACGGAGAGGGTGAGGTACACAGAGAGAGAGGGACAGAGAGAGAGAGGGACACAGAGAGAGAGAGGGACACGGAGAGAGTGAGGGACACGAAGAGAGAGCGGGACACGGAGGGAGAGGGACACGGAGGGAGAGGTACACAGAGAGAGAGAGGGGGACACAGAGAGAGTGAGGACACAGAGAGAGTGAGGGACACAGAGAGAGTGAGGGACACAGAGAGAGTAAGGGACAGGGATAGAGAGGGACACGGAGAGAGAGCGGGTCACGGAGAGAGAGGTACACGGAGAGAGAGGGACAGGGAGAGAGAGGGACACAGAGACTGAGACGGACAGAGAGAGAGAGGGTCACGGAGAGAGAGAGGGAGACGGAGAGAGAGGGAGAGAGAGAGAGAGGGACACGGAGAGAGTGAGGGACACAGAGAGAGAGAGGCACAGGGAGAGAGAAAGGGACACGAAGAGAGAGAGACAGGGAGAGAGAGGGACAGGGAGAGAGAGAGGGACAGGGAGAGAGAGGGACACAGAGAGAGAGAGAGGGACACGGAGAGAGTGAGGGACACGGAGAGAGAGCGGGACACGGAGGGAGAGGGACAGGGAGAGAGAGGGACACACACGGAGAGAGAGGGACACAGAGAGAGAGGGACAGGGAGAGAGAGGGACACAGAGACTGAGACGGACAGAGAGAGAGAGAGGGTCACGGAGAGAGAGAGGGAAACGGAGAGAGAGGGAGAGGGAGAGAGAGGGACACGGAGAGAGTGAGGGACACAGAGAGAGAGAGGCACAGGGAGAGAGAAAGGGACAGGGAGAGAGAGGGACAGGGAGAGAGAGGGACAGGGAGAGAGAGAGAGGGACAGGGAGAGAGAGGGACACAGAGAGAGAGAGAGGGACACGGAGAGAGTGAGGGACACAGAGAGAGAGCTGGACACGGAGGGAGAGGGACAGGGAGAGAGAGGGACACACACGGAGAGAGAGGGACACAGAGAGAGTGAGGACACAGAGATAGTGAGGGACAGAGAGAGAGGGACACAGAGAGAGTGAGGGACAGGGATAGAGAGGGACAGGGAGAGAGAGAGGGTCACGGAGAGGGAGGGAAACGGAGAGAGAGGGACAGGGAGAGAGAGGGACACAGAGACTGAGACGGACAGAGAGAGAGAGAGGGTCAGGGAGAGAGAGAGGGACACGGAGAGAGAGGGAGAGGGAGAGAGAGGGACACGGAGAGAGTGAGGGACAGAGAGAGAGAGAGGCACAGGGAGAGAGAAAGGGACACGAAGAGAGAGGGACAGGGAGAGAGAGGGACAGGGAGAGAGAAAGGGACACGAAGAGAGAGGGACAGGGAGAGAGGGACAGGGAGAGAGAGTGGACAGGGAGAGAGAGAGGGACAGGGAGAGAGAGGGACAGGGAGAGAGAGGGACAGAGAGAGAGAGAGGGGCAGGGAGAGAGAGGGACAGGGAGAGAGAAACGGACAGGGAGAGAGAGAGGGACAGTGAGAGAGAGGGACACACAGAGAGAGGGAGGGACCGAGAGAGAGAGGGACAGGGAGAGAGAGGGACAAGTAGAGAGAGGGACAGGGAGAGAGAGGGACTCAGAGAGAGAGAGAGGGACAGGGAGAGAGAGGGACAGAGAGAGAGCGGGACAGGGAGAGAGAGAGGGACAGGGAGAGAGAGAGGGACAGAGAGATAGAGGGGGACAGAAAGAGAGAGAGAGGGACAGGGAGAGAGAGAGGGACACGGAGAGAGAGGGGCAGGGAGAGAGTGGGACATGGAGAGAGAGAGGGACAGGGAGAGAGAGGGACATGGAGAGAGAGAGGGACATGGAGAGAGAGAGAGACACGGAGAGAGAGAAAGACACAGAGAGAGAGGGACAGAGAGAGAGAGGGACAGAGAGAGAGAGGGACAGAGAGAGAGAGAGGGACAGGTAGAGAGCGAGAGCGACTCAGAGAGAGGGACTCGGAGAGAGAGTGAGACATTGAGAGAGAGTGGGACAGGGAGAGAGAGAGGGACACAGAGAGAGGGGGACAGAGAGAGGGGGGGGACAGAGAGAGAGATAGGGACAGGGAGAGAGAGAGCGGGACACGGAGAGAGAGGGACAGGGAGAGAGAGAGGCACAGGGAGAGAGAAAGGGACACGAAGAGAGAGGGTCAGGGAGAGAGAGGGACAGGGAGAGAGAGAGTGACAGGGAGAGAGAGGGACAGGGAGAGAGAGGGACTGAGAGAGAGAGGGACAGGGAGAGAGAGGGACAGGGAGAGAGAAAGGGACAGGGAGAGAGAGAGAGGGACAGGGAGCGAGAGGGACACACAGAGAGAGGGAGGGACAGGGAGAGAGAGGGACACGGAGAGAGAGGGACACAGAGTGAGAGGGACACAGAGAGAGAGGGACAGGGAGAGAGAGAGGGACAGGGAGAGAGAGAGGGACAGGGAGAGAGAGAGTGGGACAGGGAGAGAGAGAGGGGCAGAGAAAGAGAGAGGGACAGGGAGTGAGAGGGACACAGAGACTGAGAGGGACAGTGAGAGAGAGAGCGTCTGGGAGAGAGAGAGGGAAACGGAGAGAGAGGGACAGGGAGAGAGAGGGACACGGAGAGAGTGAGGGACACAGTGAGAGAGAGGGACAGGGAGAGAGAGTGGGACAGGAATAGAGAGGGACAGGGAGAGAGAGAGAGACAGGGAGAGGGAGAGGGTCAGGGAGAGAGAGGGACAGGGAGAGAGAGGGACAGAGAGAGAGAGAGGGACAGGGAGAGAGAGAGGGACAGGGAGAGAGAGGGACAAAGAGACTGAGACGGACAGAGAGAGAGAGAGGTTCAGGGAGAGAGAGAGGGGCACGGAGAGAGAGGGACAGGGAGAGAGAGGGACACGGAGAGAGTGAGGGACACAGAGAGAGAGAGGCACAGGGAGAGAGAAAGGGACACGAAGAGAGAGGGACAGGGAGAGAGAGGGACAGGGGGGGAGAGAGAGAGAGAGGGACAGGGAGAGAGAGAGGGACAGCGAGAGAGAGGGACAGGAAGAGAGAGAGGGACAGGGAGAGAGAGGGACAGGGAGAGAGAGGGACAGAGAGAGAGGGACAGGGAGAGAGAGGGACAGGGAGAGAGAGGGACAGGGAGAGAGAGGGACACGGTGAGAGAGGGACACGGAGAGGGTGAGGTACACAGAGAGAGAGGGACAGAGAGAGAGAGGGACACAGAGAGAGAGAGGGACACGGAGAGAGTGAGGGACACGAAGAGAGAGCGGGACACGGAGGGAGAGGGACACGGAGGGAGAGGTACACAGAGAGAGAGAGGGGGACACAGAGAGAGTGAGGACACAGAGAGAGTGAGGGACACAGAGAGAGTGAGGGACACAGAGAGAGTAAGGGACAGGGATAGAGAGGGACACGGAGAGAGAGCGGGTCACGGAGAGAGAGGTACACGGAGAGAGAGGGACAGGGAGAGAGAGGGACACAGAGACTGAGACGGACAGAGAGAGAGAGGGTCACGGAGAGAGAGAGGGAGACGGAGAGAGAGGGAGAGAGAGAGAGAGGGACACGGAGAGAGTGAGGGACACAGAGAGAGAGAGGCACAGGGAGAGAGAAAGGGACACGAAGAGAGAGAGACAGGGAGAGAGAGGGACAGGGAGAGAGAGAGGGACAGGGAGAGAGAGGGACACAGAGAGAGAGAGAGGGACACGGAGAGAGTGAGGGACACGGAGAGAGAGCGGGACACGGAGGGAGAGGGACAGGGAGAGAGAGGGACACACACGGAGAGAGAGGGACACAGAGAGAGAGGGACAGGGAGAGAGAGGGACACAGAGACTGAGACGGACAGAGAGAGAGAGAGGGTCACGGAGAGAGAGAGGGAAACGGAGAGAGAGGGAGAGGGAGAGAGAGGGACACGGAGAGAGTGAGGGACACAGAGAGAGAGAGGCACAGGGAGAGAGAAAGGGACAGGGAGAGAGAGGGACAGGGAGAGAGAGGGACAGGGAGAGAGAGAGAGGGACAGGGAGAGAGAGGGACACAGAGAGAGAGAGAGGGACACGGAGAGAGTGAGGGACACAGAGAGAGAGCTGGACACGGAGGGAGAGGGACAGGGAGAGAGAGGGACACACACGGAGAGAGAGGGACACAGAGAGAGTGAGGACACAGAGATAGTGAGGGACAGAGAGAGAGGGACACAGAGAGAGTGAGGGACAGGGATAGAGAGGGACAGGGAGAGAGAGAGGGTCACGGAGAGAGAGGGAAACGGAGAGAGAGGGACAGGGAGAGAGAGGGACACAGAGACTGAGACGGACAGAGAGAGAGAGAGGGTCAGGGAGAGAGAGAGGGACACGGAGAGAGAGGGAGAGGGAGAGAGAGGGACACGGAGAGAGTGAGGGACACAGAGAGAGAGAGGCACAGGGAGAGAGAAAGGGACACGAAGAGAGAGGGACAGGGAGAGAGAGGGACAGGGAGAGAGAGAGGGACAGGGAGAGAGAGAGGGACAGGGAGAGAGAGGGACAGGGAGAGAGAGGGACAGAGAGAGAGAGAGGGACAGGGAGAGAGAGGGACAGGGAGAGAGAAACGGACAGGGAGAGAGAGAGGGACAGTGAGAGAGAGGGACACACAGAGAGAGGGAGGGACCGAGAGAGAGAGGGACAGGGAGAGAGAGAGGGACAAGTAGAGAGAGGGACAGGGAGAGAGAGAGGGACACGGAGAGAGAGGGACAGGGAGAGAGAGGGACACGGAGAGAGTGAGGGACACAGAGAGAGAGAGGGACAGGGAGAGAGAGTGGGACAGGAATAGAGAGGGACAGGGAGAGAGAGAGAGACAGGGAGAGGGAGAGGGTCAGGGAGAGAGAGGGACAGGGAGAGAGAGGGATAGAGAGAGAGAGAGGGACAGGGAGAGAGAGAGGGACAGGGAGAGAGAGGGACAAAGAGACTGAGACGGACAGAGAGAGAGAGAGGTTCAGGGAGAGAGAGAGGGGCACGGAGAGAGAGGGACAGGGAGAGAGAGGGACACGGAGAGAGTGAGGGACACAGAGAGAGAGAGGCACAGGGAGAGAGAAAGGGACACGAAGAGAGAGGGACAGGGAGAGAGAGGGACAGGGGGGGAGAGAGAGAGAGAGGGACAGGGAGAGAGAGAGGGACAGCGAGAGAGAGGGACAGGAAGAGAGAGAGGGACAGGGAGAGAGAGGGACAGGGAGAGAGAGGGACAGAGAGAGAGGGACAGGGAGAGAGAGGGACAGGGAGAGAGAGGGACAGGGAGAGAGAGGGACACGGTGAGAGAGGGACACGGAGAGGGTGAGGTACACAGAGAGAGAGGGACAGAGAGAGAGAGGGACACAGAGAGAGAGAGGGACACGGAGAGAGTGAGGGACACGAAGAGAGAGCGGGACACGGAGGGAGAGGGACACGGAGGGAGAGGTACACAGAGAGAGAGAGGGGGACACAGAGAGAGTGAGGACACAGAGAGAGTGAGGGACACAGAGAGAGTGAGGGACACAGAGAGAGTAAGGGACAGGGATAGAGAGGGACACGGAGAGAGAGCGGGTCACGGAGAGAGAGGTACACGGAGAGAGAGGGACAGGGAGAGAGAGGGACACAGAGACTGAGACGGACAGAGAGAGAGAGGGTCACGGAGAGAGAGAGGGAGACGGAGAGAGAGGGAGAGAGAGAGAGAGGGACACGGAGAGAGTGAGGGACACAGAGAGAGAGAGGCACAGGGAGAGAGAAAGGGACACGAAGAGAGAGAGACAGGGAGAGAGAGGGACAGGGAGAGAGAGAGGGACAGGGAGAGAGAGGGACACAGAGAGAGAGAGAGGGACACGGAGAGAGTGAGGGACACGGAGAGAGAGCGGGACACGGAGGGAGAGGGACAGGGAGAGAGAGGGACACACACGGAGAGAGAGGGACACAGAGAGAGAGGGACAGGGAGAGAGAGGGACACAGAGACTGAGACGGACAGAGAGAGAGAGAGGGTCACGGAGAGAGAGAGGGAAACGGAGAGAGAGGGAGAGGGAGAGAGAGGGACACGGAGAGAGTGAGGGACACAGAGAGAGAGAGGCACAGGGAGAGAGAAAGGGACAGGGAGAGAGAGGGACAGGGAGAGAGAGGGACAGGGAGAGAGAGAGAGGGACAGGGAGAGAGAGGGACACAGAGAGAGAGAGAGGGACACGGAGAGAGTGAGGGACACAGAGAGAGAGCTGGACACGGAGGGAGAGGGACAGGGAGAGAGAGGGACACACACGGAGAGAGAGGGACACAGAGAGAGTGAGGACACAGAGATAGTGAGGGACAGAGAGAGAGGGACACAGAGAGAGTGAGGGACAGGGATAGAGAGGGACAGGGAGAGAGAGAGGGTCACGGAGAGAGAGGGAAACGGAGAGAGAGGGACAGGGAGAGAGAGGGACACAGAGACTGAGACGGACAGAGAGAGAGAGAGGGTCAGGGAGAGAGAGAGGGACACGGAGAGAGAGGGAGAGGGAGAGAGAGGGACACGGAGAGAGTGAGGGACACAGAGAGAGAGAGGCACAGGGAGAGAGAAAGGGACACGAAGAGAGAGGGACAGGGAGAGAGAGGGACAGGGAGAGAGAGAGGGACAGGGAGAGAGAGAGGGACAGGGAGAGAGAGGGACAGGGAGAGAGAGGGACAGAGAGAGAGAGAGGGACAGGGAGAGAGAGGGACAGGGAGAGAGAAACGGACAGGGAGAGAGAGAGGGACAGTGAGAGAGAGGGACACACAGAGAGAGGGAGGGACCGAGAGAGAGAGGGACAGGGAGAGAGAGAGGGACAAGTAGAGAGAGGGACAGGGAGAGAGAGAGGGACATAGAGAGAGAGGGGCAGGGAGAGAGAGTGACAGGGAGAGAGAGGGACTCAGAGAGAGAGAGAGGGACAGGGAGAGAGAGGGACAGAGAGAGAGCGGGACAGGGAGAGAGAGAGGGACAGAGAGAGAGAGAGGGATAGAAAGAGAGAGAGGGACAGGGAGAGAGAGAGCGACACGGAGAGAGAGGGACAGGGAGAGAGTGGGACATGGAGAGCGTGAGGGACACGGAGAGAGAGGGACAAGGAGAGACATGGACACGGAGAGAGAGAGGGACACGGAGAGAGAGAGGGACACAGAGAGAGAGAGACAGAGAGAGAGAGGGACAGAGAGAGAGAGAGAGGGACAGGTAGAGAGAGAGCGACACAGAGAGAGGGACACGGAGAGAGAGAGGGACAGGGAGAGAGAGGGACACAGAGAGAGAGGGGGACAGAGAGAGAGAGGGACACAGAGAGAGAGATAGGGACAGGGAGAGAGAGAGGGACAGAGAGAACGAGCGGGACACGGAGAGAGAGGGACAGGGATAGAGTGGGACAGTGAGAGAGAGGGACAGAGAGAGAGAGAGGGACAGGGAGAGAGAGGGACAAGTAGAGAGAGGGACAGGGAGAGAGAGAGGGACAGAGAGAGAGAGACGGGCAGGGAGAGAGAGTGACAGGGAGAGAGAGGGACACAGAGAGAGAGAGACGGACAGGGAGAGAGAGGGACAGAGAGAGAGCGGGACAGGGAGAGAGAGAGGGACAGGGGGAGAGAGAGGGACAGAGAGAGAGACGGACAGAAAGAGAGAGAGGGACAGGGAGAGAGAGAGGGACACGGAGAGAGAGGGACAGGGAGAGAGTGGGACATGGAGAGAGAGAAGGACAGGGAGAGAGAGGGACATGGAGAGAGAGAGGGACACGGAGAGAGAGAGGGACACGGAGAGAGAGAGGGACACAGAGAGAGGGGGACAGAGAGAGAGAGGGACAGAGAGAGAGAGGGACAGATAGAGACAGAGAGGGACAGGTAGAGAGAGAGCGACACAGAGAGAGAGGGACACGGAGAGAGAGTGAGACACGGAGAGAGAGAGGTACAGGGAGAGAGAGAGGGACACAGAGAGAGAGAGGGACAGAGAGAGAGAGGGACACAGAGAGAGAGAGATAGGGACAGGGAGAGAGAGAGCGGGCCACGGAGAGAGGGACAGGGAGAGAGAGAGGGACAGGGAAAAAGAGCGGGACACGGAGAGAGAGGGACACGGAGAGACATGGACACGGAGAGAGTAAGCGACAGGGAGAGAGAGGGACACAGAGAGAGAGTGAGGGACAGGGAGAGAGAGAGAGGGACACGGAGCGAGAGAGGGACAGAGAGAGAGGGATAGAGAGAGAGAGGGACAGGGAGAGAGAGGGACAGGGAGAGAGAGCGGGTCACGGAGAGAGAGGGACACGGAGAGAGAGGGACACGGAGAGAGAGGGACACGGAGAGGGTGAGGGACACAGAGAGAGAGAGGGACAGAGAGAGAGAGGGACACAGAGAGAGAGAGAGGGACACGGAGAGAGAGCGGGACACGGAGAGAAGCGGGACACGGAGACAGAGCGGGACACGGAGGGAATGGGACACGGAGAGAGAGGGACACACACAGAGAGAGAGGGACACAGAGAGAGTGAGGACACAGAGATAGTGAGGGACACACAGAGAGAGTGGGACACAGAGAAAGTGAGGGACACAGAGAAAGTGAGGGACACAGAGAGAGTGAGGGACAGGGAGAGAGAGGAGCACAGAGAGAGAGAGGGTCACAGACAGAGAGAGGGACACAGAGAATGAGCGGGACACGGAGAGAGAGGGACACAAAGAGAGAGGGACAGAGAGAGAGAGAGAGGGACAGGCAGAGAGAGGGACAGGGAGAGAGGAACGGACAGGGAGAGAGAGAGGGACAGTGAGAGAGAGGGACACACAGAGAGAGGGAGGGACAGAGAGAGAGAGGGACAGGGAGAGAGAGGGACAAGTAGAGAGAGGGATAGGGAGAGAGAGAGAGGTACAGAGAGAGAGAGAGGGGCAGGGAGAGAGAGAGACAGGGAGAGAGAGGGACACAGAGAGAGAGAGACGGACAGGGAGAGAGAGCGATAGAGAGAGAGCGGGACAGGGAGAGAGAGAGAGGGACAGGCAGAGAGAGAGGGACAGAGAGAGAGAGGGACAGAAAGAGAGAGGGACAGGGAGAGAGAGAGGGACACGGAGAGAGTGAGACAGGTAGAGAGTGGGACATGGAGAGAGAGCGGGACAGGGAGAGAGAGGGACATGGAGAGAGAGAGGGACATGGAGAGAGAGAGGGACACGGAGAGAGAGAGGGACACAGAGAGCGAGGGACAGAGAGAGAGAGGGACAGAGAGAGAGATAGACAGAGAGAGACAGAGAGGGACAGGTAGAGAGAGAGCGACACAGAGAGAGAGGGACACAGAGAGAGAGAGAGGGACACGGAGAGAGAGGGACAGGGAGAGAGAGGGACAGGGAGAGAGGGGAACAGGGATAGACAGGCACACAGAGCGAGAGTGAGGGACCCAGAGAGAGTGAGGGACACAGAGAGAGTGAGGGACACAGAGAGAGAGGGGGACAGCGAGAGAGAGGGACAGCGAGAGAGAGGGACAGGGAGAGAGTGAGGAACACGGAGAGAGAGAGGGACAAGGAGAGAGGGACAGGGAGAGAGAGGGACAGGGATAGAGAGGGACAGGGTGAGAGAGGGACACGGAGAGGGTGAGGGACACAGAGAGAGAGAGGGACAGAGAGAGAGAGGGACACAGAGAGAGAGAGAGGGACACGGAGAGAGAGCGGGACACGGAGAGAGGCGGGACACGGAGACAGAGCGGGACACGGAGGGAGAGGGACACGGAGAGAAATGGACACAAACAGAGAGAGAGGGACACAGAGAGAGTGAGGACACAGAGATAGTGAGGTACACAGAGAAAGAGAGGGACACAGAAAAAGTGAGGGACACAGAGAGAGTGAGGGACACAGAGAGAGTGAGGGACAGGGAGAGAGAGGAGCACAGAGAGAGAGAGGGTCACAGACAGAGAGAGGAACACAGAGAAAGAGCGGGACACAGAGAGAGTGAGGGACACACGGAGAGAGGGAGGGAAAGAGAGAGAGGGACACACAGATAGAGAGGGACACAGAGAGAGAGGGACACAGAGAAAGTGAGAGACACAGAGAGAGTGAGGGACACGGAGAGAGGGAGGGACAGGGAGAGAGAGCAGGACACGGAGAAAGAGGGACAGGTAGAGAGAGGGACAGGGAGAGAGAGAGGGGCACAGAGAGAGTGAGGACACAGAGAGAGTGAGGGACACAGAGAGAGAGGGACAGAGAGAGAGAGGGACACATAGAAATTGAGAGACACAGAGAGAGGAAGGGAAACGGAGAGAGAGGGACAGGGAGAGAGAGGGACAGGGAGAGAGAGGGACAGGGAGAGACAGGCACACAGAGAGAGAGAGAGGGACCCAGAGAGAGTGAGGGACACAGAGAGAGTGAGGGACATAGAGAGAGAGGGGGACAGCGAGAGAGTGAGGAACACGGAGAGAGAGAGAGGGACAAGGAGAGAGGGACAGGGAGAGAGAGGGACAGGGAGAGAGAGGGACAGGGTGAGAGAGGGACAGGGAGAGAGAGGTACACAGTGAGAGAGAGGGACACAGAGAGAGTGAGGGACAGGGAGAGAGAGGGACACGGAGAGAAGGGGACAGGGAGAGAGAGAGAGGGACACAGAGAGAGAGGGACAGGGAGAGACAGAGGGACAGGGAGATAGAGGGACAGGGAGAGATAGAGACCGACAGGGAGAGAGAGAGGGACAGGGAGAGAGAGAGAGAGGGACAGGGAGAGAGACCGACAGGGAGATAGCGGGACAGGCAGAGAGAGAGAGGGACACGGGGAGGGTGAGGGACACAGAGAGAGAGAGAGGAACAGGGGGAGAGAGGGACACAGAGAGAGAGAGAGGGACAGAGAGAGAGAGGGACAGAGAGAGAGAGGGACAGGGAGAGAGAGAGGGACAGGGAAAGAGAGGGACACAGAGACTGAGAGGGACACGGAGAGAGAGTGGGACACGGAGAGAAAGGGACAGGGAGAGAGGGGGACACGGAGAGAGAGGGACAGGGAGAGAGAGAGGGACACAGAGAGAGAGAGGGACAGGGAGAGAGAGAGGGAATCAGAGAGAGATAGGGACAGGGAGAGAGAGGGAGACAGAGAGAGAGGGACAGGGAGAGAGAGGGACAGAGAGAGAGAGAGGGACACAGAGAGAGAGAGGGACAGGGAGACGGAGGGACAGAGAGAGAGGGACAGGGAGAGAGAGGGACAGGGAGAGAGAGAGGGACAGGGAGAGGAAGAGGGACAGGGAGAGAGAGGGAGACGGAGAGAGAGGGACACAGAGAGAGATACGGACAGCGAGAGATAGAGGGACAGGGGGAGAGAGAGAGAGGGACAGAGAGAGAGAGGGACACAGAGAAAGTGAGAGACACAGAGAGAGTAAGGGACACGGAGAGAGAGGGACAGGGAGAGAGAGGGACAGCGGGAGAGAGGGACAGGGAGAGACAGGGACAGAAAGAGAGAGGAACAGGGAGAGAGAGAGGGACAGAGAGAGAGTGGGACAGGTAGAGAGTGGGACATGGAGAGAGAGAGGGACAGGGAGAGAGAGGTACATGGAGAGAGATAGAGGGACACGGAGAGAGAGAGGGACACGGAGAGAGAGAGGGACACAGAGAGAGAGGGACAGAGAGAGAGAGGTACAGAGAGAGAGAGGGACAGAGAGAGACAGAGAGGGACAGGTAGAGAGAGAGAGCGACACAGAGAGAGAGGGACACGGAGAGAGAGTGAGACACGGAGAGAGAGAGGAACAGGGAGAGAGAGAGGGACACAGAGAGAGAGAGGGACAGAGAGAGAGAGGGACACAGAGAGAGAGATAGGGACAGGGAGAGAGAGAGAGCGGGACACGGAGAGAGAGGGACAGGGAGAGAGAGAGGGACAGGGAGAAAGAGCGGGACACGGAGAGAGAGGGACACGGCGAGACATGGACACGGAGAGAGTGAGCGACAGGGAGAGAGAGGGACACAGAGAGAGAGTGAGGGACAGAGAGAGAGAGAGAGGGACAGAGAGAGAGAGGGATAGAGAGAGAGGGACAGGGAGAGAGAGGGACAGGGAGAGAGAGCGGGTCACTGAGAGAGAGGGACACGGAGAGAGAGGGACACGGAGAGAGGGGGACACGGAGAGGGTGAGGGACACAGAGAGAGATGGAAAGAGAGAGAGAGGGACACAGAGAGAGAGAGAGGGACACGGAGAGAGAGCAGGACACGGAGAGAAGCGGGACACGGAGACAGAGCGGGACACGGAGGGAGAGGGACACGGAGAGAGAGGGACACAGAGAGAGAGAGAGGGACACAGAGAGAGTGAGGACACAGAGATAGTGAGGGACACAGAGAAAGAGAGGGACACAGAGAAAGTGAGGGACACAGAGAGAGTGAGGGACAGGGAGAGAGAGGAGCACAAAGAGAGAGAGGGTCACAGACAGAGAGAGGAACACAGAGAAAGAGCGGGACACAGAGAGAGTGAGGGACACAGAGAGAGAGAGGGACACAGAGAGAGAGGGACACAGAGAAAGTGAGAGACACAGAGAGAGTGAGGGATACGGAGAGAGGGAGGGACAGGGAGAGAGAGCAGGACACGGAGAGAGAGGGAGAGAGAGGGACAGGGAGAGAGAGGGGGGCACAGAGAGAGTGAGGACACAGAGAGAGTGAGGGACACAGAGAGAGTGAGGGACACAGAGAGAATGAGGGACAGAGAGAGAGAGGGACAGAGAGAGAGGGGGACACAGAGAGGGAGGGTAACAGAGAGAGAGAGGGACACAGAGAAAGTGAGAGACACAGAGAGAGTAAGGAACACAGAGAGAGAGGGACAGAGAGAGAGAGGGACACATAGAAATTGAGAGACACAGAGAGAGTAAGGGACACGGAGAGAGAGGGACAGGGAGAGAGAGGGACAGGGAGAGAGAGGGACAGGGAGAGACAGGCACACAGAGAGAGAGAGAGGGACCCAGAGAGAGTGAGGGATACAGAGAGAGTGAGGGATACAGAGAGAGAGGGGGACAGGGAGAGAGTGAGGAACACGGAGAGAGAGAGGGACAAGGAGAGAGGGACAGGGAGAGAGAGGGACAGGGAGAGACAGGGAAAGAAAGAGAGAGGGACAGGGAGAGAGAGAGGGACAGAGAGAGAGTGGGACAGGTAGAGAGAGGGACATGGAGAGAGAGAGAGGGACAGGGAGAGAGAGGGACATGGAGAGAGATAGAGGGACACGGAGAGAGAGAGGGACACGGAGAGAGAGAGGGACACAGAGAGAGAGGGACAGAGAGAGAGAGGGACAGAGAGAGAGAGGGACAGAGAGAGACAGAGAGGGACAGGTAGAGAGAGCGACACAGAGAGACAGGGACACGGAGAGAGAGTGAGACACGGAGAGAGAGAGGAACAGGGAGAGAGAGAGGGACACAGAGAGAGAGGGACAGAGAGAGAGAGGGACACAGAGAGAGAGATAGGGACAGGGAGAGAGAGAGAGCGGGACACGGAGAGAGAGGGACAGGGAGAGAGAGAGGGACAGGGAGAAAGAGCGGGAGACGGAGAGAGAGGGACACGGAGAGACATGGACACGGAAAGTGAGCGACAGGGAGTGAGAGGGACACAGAGAGAGAGTGAGGGACAGAGAGAGAGAGAGGGGGACAAGGAGCGAGAGAGGGACAGAGAGAGAGAGGGATAGAGAGAGAGAGGGACAGGGAGAGAGGGACAGGGAGAGAGAGCGGGTCACGGAGAGAGAGTGACACGGAGAGAGAGGTTCACGGAGAGAGAGGGACACGGAGAGACATGGACACGGAGAGAGTGAGCGACAGGGAGAGAGAGGGACACAGAGAGAGAGTGAGGGACAGAGAGAGAGAGAGAGGGACACGGAGCGAGAGAGGGACAGAGAGAGAGAGGGATAGAGAGAGAGAGGTACAGGGAGAGAGAGGGACAGGGAGAGAGAGCGGGTCACGGAGAGAGAGGGACACGGAGAGAGAGGGACACGGAGAGGGTGAGGGACACAGAGAGAGTGAGGGACACGGGGAGGGTGAGGGACACAGAGAGAGAGAGAAACAGGGAGAGAGAGAGGGACAAACAGAGAGAGAGGGACACAGAGAGAGAGAGAGGGACCCAGAGAGAGTGAGGGACACAGAGAGAGTGAGGGACACCGAGAGAGAGGGGGACAGAGAGAGAGAGGGACAGGGAGAGAGAGGGACAGGGAGAGAGTGAGGGACAGGGAGAAAGAGCGGGGCACGGAGAGAGAGGGGCACGAAGAGACATGGACACGGAGAGAGTGAGCGACAGGGAGAGAGAGGGACACAGAGAGAGAGTGAGGGACAGAGAGAGAGAGAGGGACACGGAGCGAGAGAGGGACAGAGAGAGAGAGGGATAGAGAGAGAGAGGGACAGGGAGAAAGAGGGACAGGGAGAGAGAGAGCGGGTCACGGAGAGAGAGGGACACGGAGAGAGAGGGACACGGAGAGAGAGGGACACGGAGAGGGTGAGGGACACAGAGAGAGGGAGGGACAGAGAGAGAGAGGGACAGAGAGAGAGAGAGAGGGACACGGAGAGAGAGCGGGACACGGAGAGAAGCGGGACACGGAGACAGAGCGGGACACGGAGGGAGAGGGACACGGAGAGAGAGGGACACACAGAGAGAGAGAGGGACACAGAGAGAGTGAGGACACAGAGATAGTGAGGGACACAGAGAAAGAGAGGGACACAGAGAAAGTGAGGGACACAGAGAGAGTGAGGGACACAGAGAGAGTGAGGGACAGGGAGAGAGAGGAACACAGAGAGAGAGAGGGTCACAGACAGAGAGAGGAACACAGAGAAAGAGCGGGACACAAAGAGAGTGAGGGACACACAGAGAGAGGGAGGGAAAGAGAGAGAGGGACACACAGATAGAGAGGGACACAGAGAGAGAGGGACACAGAGAAAGTGAGAGACACAGAGAGAGTGAGGGACACGGAGAGAGGGAGGGACAGGGAGAGAGAGCAGGACACGGAGAGAGAGGGACAGGGAGAGAGAGAGGGGCACAGAGAGAGTGAGGACACAGAGAGAGTGAGGGACACAGAGAGAGTGAGGGACACAGAGAGAATGAGGGACAGAGAGAGAGAGAGGGACAGAGAGAGAGAGGGACACAGAGAGAAGGAAACAGAGAGAGAGAGGGACACAGAGAAAGTGAGAGACACAGAGAGAGTAAGGAACACAGAGAGAGAGGGACAGAGAGAGAGAGGGACACATAGAAATTGAGAGACACAGAGAGAGTAAGGGACACGGAGAGAGAGGGACAGGGAGAGAGAGGGACAGGGAGAGAGAGGGACAGGGAGAGACAGGCACACAGAGAGAGAGAGAGGGACCCAGAGAGAGTGAGGGACACAGAGAGAGTGAGGGACACAGAGAGAGAGGGGGACAGAGAAAGAGAGGGACAGGGAGAGAGAGGGACAGGGAGAGAGTGAGGAACACGGAGAGAGAGAGGGACAAGGAGAGAGGGACAGGGAGAGAGGGACAGGGAGAGAGAGGGACAGGGTGAGAGCGGGACAGGGAGAGAGAGGTACACACAGAGAGAGAGGGACACAGAGAGAGTGAGGGACAGGGAGAGAGAGGGACACGGAGAGAAGGGGGCAGGGAGAGAGAGAGGGACGCAGAGAGAGAGAGGGACAGGGAGAGACAGAGGGACAGGGAGATAGAGGGACAGGGAGAGATAGAGACCGACAGGGAGGGAGAGAGGGACAGGGAGAGAGAGAGAGAGAGGGACAGGGAGAGAGACCGACAGGGAGATAGCGGGACAGGGAGAGAGAGAGAGGGACACGGGGAGGGTGAGGGACACAGAGAGAGAGAGAGGAACAGGGGGAAAGAGGGTCACAGAGAGAGAGAGAGAGGGACAGGGAGAGACAGGCAAACAGAGAGAGAGAGAGGGACCCAGAAAGAGTGAGGGACACAGAGAGAGTGAGGGACACAGAGAGAGAGGGGGACAGAGAGAGAGAGAGGGACAGGGAGAGAGAGGGACAGGGAGAGAGTGAGGAACACGGAGAGAGAGAGGGACAAGGAGAGAGGGACAGGGAGAGAGAGGGACAGAGAGAGAGAGAGACAGAGAGAGAGAGAGAGGGACACGGAGAGAGAGCGGGACACGGAGAGAAGCGGGACACGGAGACAGAGCGGGACACGGAGGGAGAGGGACACGGAGAGAGAGGGACACACAGAGAGAGAGAGGGACACAGAGAGAGTGAGGACACAGAGATAGTGAGGGACACAGAGAAAGAGAGGGACACAGAGAAAGTGAGGGACACAGAGAGAATGAGGGACACAGAGAGAGTGAGGGACAGGGAGAGAGAGGATCACAGAGAGAGAGAGGGTCACAGACAGAGAGAGGAACACAGAGAAAGAGCGGGACACAAAGAGAGTGAGGGACACACAGAGAGAGGGAGGGAAAGAGAGAGAGGGACACACAGATAGAGAGGGACACAGAGAGAGAGGGACACAGAGAAAGTGAGAGACACAGAGAGAGTGAGGGACACGGAGAGAGGGAGGGACAGGGAGAGAGAGCAGGACACGGAGAGAGAGGGACAGGGAGAGAGAGAGGGGCACAGAGAGAGTGAGGACACAGAGAGAGTGAGGGACACAGAGAGAGTGAGGGACACAGAGAGAATGAGGGACAGAGAGAGAGAGAGGGACAGAGAGAGAGAGGGACACAGAGAGAAGGAAACAGAGAGAGAGAGGGACACAGAGAAAGTGAGAGACACAGAGAGAGTAAGGAACACAGAGAGAGAGGGACAGAGAGAGAGAGGGACACATAGAAATTGAGAGACACAGAGAGAGTAAGGGACACGGAGAGAGAGGGACAGGGAGAGAGAGGGACAGGGAGAGAGTGAGGAACACGGAGAGAGAGAGGGACAAGGAGAGAGGGACAGGGAGAGAGGGACAGGGAGAGAGAGGGACAGGGTGAGAGCGGGACAGGGAGAGAGAGGTACACACAGAGAGAGAGGGACACAGAGAGAGTGAGGGACAGGGAGAGAGAGGGACACGGAGAGAAGGGGGCAGGGAGAGAGAGAGGGACGCAGAGAGAGAGGGACAGGGAGAGACAGAGGGACAGGGAGATAGAGGGACAGGGAGAGATAGAGACCGACAGGGAGGGAGAGAGGGACAGGGAGAGAGAGAGAGAGGGACAGGGAGAGAGACCGACAGGGAGATAGCGGGACAGGGAGAGAGAGAGAGGGACACGGGGAGGGTGAGGGACACAGAGAGAGAGAGAGGAACAGGGGGAAAGAGGGTCACAGAGAGAGAGAGAGAGGGACAGGGAGAGACAGGCAAACAGAGAGAGAGAGAGGGACCCAGAAAGAGTGAGGGACACAGAGAGAGTGAGGGACACAGAGAGAGAGGGGGACAGAGAGAGAGGGACAGGGTGAGAGAGGGACAGGGAGAGAGTGAGGAACACGGAGAGAGAGAGGGACAAGGAGAGAGGGACAGGGAGAGAGAGGGACAGGGAGAGAGAGGGACAGGGTGAGAGAGGGACAGGGAGAGAGAGGTACGCACAGAGAGAGAGGGACACAGAGAGAGTGAGGGACAGGGAGAGAGAGGGACACGGAGAAAAGGGGACAGGGAGAGAGAGAAAGGGACACAGAGAGAGGGACAGGGAGAGACAGAGGGACAGGGAGATAGAGGGACAGGGAGAGATAGTGACCGACAGGGAGAGAGAGAGGGACAGGGAGAGAGAGAGGGACAGGGAGAGAGACCGACAGAGAGATAGCGGGACAGGGAGAGAGAGTGAGGGACACGGGGAGGGTGAGGGACACAGAGAGAGAGAGGAACAGGGGGAGAGAGGGACACAGAGAGAGAGAGTGGGACAGAGAGAGAGAGGGACAGAGAGAGAGAGAGGGACAGGGAGAGAGAGAGGGACAGGGAAAGAGAGGGACACAGAGACTGAGAGGGACACGGAGAGAGAGGGACAGGGAGAGAGGGGGACACGGAGAGAGAGGGACAGGGAGAGAGAGAGGGACACAGAGAGAGAGAGGGACAGGGAGAGAGAGAGGGAATCAGAGAGAGATAGGGACAGGGAGAGAGAGGGAGACAGAGAGAGAGGGACAGGGAGAGAGAGGGACAGAGAGAGAGAGGGACACAGAGAGAGAGAGGGACAGGGAGACGGAGGGACAGAGAGAGAGGGACAGGGAGAGAGAGGGACAGGGAGAGAGAGAGGGACAGGGAGAGGAAGAGGGAGAGGGAGAGAGAGGTAGACGGAGAGAGAGGGACACAGAGAGAGATACGGACAGCGAGAGATAAAGGGACAGGGGGAGAGAGAGAGAGAGGGACAGGGAGAGAGAGAGGGACACAGAGAGAGAGGGACAGGGAGAGAGAGAGGGAATCAGAGAGAGATAGGGACAGGGAGAGAGAGGGAGACAGAGAGAGAGGGACAGGGAGAGAGAGGGACAGAGAGAGAGAGAGGGACACAGAGAAAGTGAGAGACACAGAGAGAGTAAGGGACACAGAGAGAGGGACAGAGAGAGAGAGGGACACAGAGAAAGTGAGAGACACATAGAGAGTAAGGGACACGGAGAGAGAGTGACAGGGAGAGAGAGGGACAGCGGGAGAGAGGGACAGGGAGAGACAGGGACACAGAGAGAGAGAGGGGGACCCAGAGAGAGTGAGGGACACAGAGAGAGTGAGGGACACGGGGAGGGTGAGGGACACAGAGAAAGAGAGAGAAACAGGGAGAGAGAGGGACACAGAGAGAGAGGGACAAGGAGGGAGATGGACAGAGAGAGAGAGATTGACACAGAGAGAGAGAGGGACAGGGTGACGGAGGGACTGAGAGAGAGAGGGACAGGAAGAGAGAGGACAGGGAGAGAGAGATGGACAGGAAGAGAAAGAGGGACCGGGAGAGAGAGAGGGACAGGGAGAGAGAGAGCGACAGGGAGAGAGAGAGGGACACGGAGAGGGTGAGGAACACCGAGAGTGAGAGAGAGGGACAGGGAGAGAGAGGGACACAGAGAGAGAGAGAGGGACAGAGAGAGAGAGGGACAGAGAGAGAGAGAGGGAGAGGGAGAGAGAAGGACAGGGAGAGAGAGAGGGACACGGAGAGAGAGAGGGACACAGAGAGAGAGAGGGACAGAGAGAGAGAGGGACAGGGAGAGAGAGAGGGACACGGAGAGAGAGGGACAGGGAGAGAGAGGTACACGGAGAGAGTGAGGGACACAGAGAGAGAGGCACAGGGAGAGAGAAAGGGACACGGAGAGAGGGACAGGGAGAGAGAGGGACAGGGAGAGAGAGAGGGACAGAGAGAGAGATAGGGACAGGGAGAGAGAGGGACACAGAGACTGAGAGGGACAGAGAGAGAGAGAGGGACAGGGAGAGAGAGAGGGACACGGAGAGAGAGGGACAGGGAGGGAGAGGGACACGGAGAGAGTGAGGGACACAGAGAGAGAGGCACAGGGAGAGAGAAAGGCACACGGAGAGAGGGACAGGGAGAGAGAGGGACAGGGAGAGAGAGAGGGACAGGGAGAGAGAGAGGGACAGGGAGAGAGAGGGACAGGGAGAGAGAGAGGGACAGGGAAAGAGAGGGACAGGGAGAGTGAGAGGGACAGAGAGAGAGGGACATGGAGAGAGAGGGACACAGGGAGAGAGAGGGACAGGGAGAGAGAGGGACAGGGAGAGAGAGAGGGATAGGGAGAGAGTGGGACATGGAGAGAGAGGGACACAGGGAGAGAGAGGGACACAGAGGGAGGGTGGGACACGGAGAGAGAGGGACACGGAGAGAGAGAGGGACAGGGAGAGACAGGGAAAGGGAGAGTGTGAGGGACACGGAGAGAGGGGGACAGGGAGAGAGAGAGGGACACAGAGAGAGAGAGGGACAGAGAGAGAGAGGGACACAGAGAGAGAGATAGGGACAGGGAGAGAGAGAGAGCGGGACACGGAGAGAGAGGGACAGGGAGAGAGAGAGGGACAGGGAGAAAGAGCGGGACACGGAGAGAGAGGGACACGGAGAGACATGGACACGGAAAGTGAGCGACAGGGAGAGAGAGGGACACAGAGAGAGAGTGAGGGACAGAGAGAGAGAGAGAGGGACAAGGAGCGAGAGAGGGACAGAGAGAGAGAGGGATAGAGAGAGAGAGGGACAGGGAGAGAGGGACAGGGAGAGAGAGCGGGTCACGGAGAGAGAGGGACACGGAGAGAGAGGGACACGGAGAGAGAGGGACACGGAGAGACATGGACACGGAGAGAGTGAGCGACAGGGAGAGAGAGGGACACAGAGAGAGAGTGAGGGACAGAGAGAGAGAGAGGGACACGGAGCGAGAGAGGGACAGAGAGAGAGAGGGATAGAGAGAGAGAGGGACAGGGAGAGAGAGGGACAGGGAGAGAGTGCGGGTCACGGAGAGAGAGGGACACGGAGAGAGAGGGACACGGAGAGGGAGGGACACGGAGAGGGTGAGGGACACAGAGAGAGTGAGGGACACGGGGAGGGTGAGGGACACAGAGAGAGAGAGAAACAGGGAGAGAGAGAGGGACACAGAGAGAGAGAGGGACAGAGAGAGAGAGGGACACAGAGAGAGTGATAGGGACAGGGAGAGAGAGAGTGGGACACGGAGAGAGAGGGACAGGGAGAGAGTGAGGGACAGGGAGAAAGAGCGGGACACGGAGAGAGAGGGACACGGAGAGACATGGACACGGAGAGAGTGAGCGACAGGGAGAGAGAGGGACGCAGAGAGAGAGTGAGGGACAGAGAGAGAGAGAGGGACACGGAGCGAGAGAGGGACAGTTAGAGAGAGGGATAGAGAGAGAGGGGGAAAGGGAGAGAGAGGGACAGGGAGAGAGAGCGGGTCACGGAGAGAGAGGGACACGGAGAGAGAGGGACACGGAGAGGGTGAGGGACACAGAGAGAGAGAGGGACAGAGAGAGAGAGGGACACAGAGAGAGAGAGAGGGACACGGAGAGAGAGCGGGACACGGAGACAGAGCGGGACACGGAGGGAGAGGGACACGGAGAGAGAGGGACACAGAGAGAGAGAGAGGGACACAGAGAGAGTGAGTACACAGAGATAGTGAGGGACACAGAGAAAGAGAGGGACACAGAGAAAGTGAGGGACACAGAGAGAGTGAGGGACACAGAGAGAGTGAGGGACAGGGAGAGAGAGGAGCACAGAGAGAGAGAGGGTCACAGACAGAGAGAGGAACACAGAGAAAGAGCGGGACACAAAGAGAGTGAGGGACACACAGAGAGAGGGAGGGAAAGAGAGAGAGGGACACACAGATAGAGAGGGACACAGAGAGAGAGGGACACAGAGAAAGTGAGAGACACAGAGAGAGTGAGGGACACGGAGAGAGGGAGGGACAGGGAGAGAGAGCAGGACACGGAGAGAGAGGGACAGGGAGAGAGAGAGGGGCACAGAGAGAGTGAGGACACAGAGAGAGTGAGGGACACAGAGAGAGTGAGGGATACAGAGAGAATGCGGGACAGAGAGAGAGAGAGGGACAGAGAGAGAGAGGGACACAGAGAGAAGGAAACAGAGAGAGAGAGGGACACAGAGAAAGTGAGAGACACAGAGAGAGTAAGGAACACAGAGAGAGAGGGACAGAGAGAGAGAGGGACACATAGAAATTGAGAGACACAGAGAGAGTAAGGGACACGGAGAGAGAGGGACAGGGAGAGAGAGGGACAGGGAGAGAGAGGGACAGGGAGAGACAGGCACACAGAGAGAGAGAGAGGGACCCAGAGAGAGTGAGGGACACAGAGAGAGTGAGGGACACGGAGAGAGAGGGGGACAGAGAGAGAGAGGGACAGGGAGAGAGAGGGACAGGGAGAGAGTGAGGAACACGGAGAGAGAGAGGGACAAGGAGAGAGGGACAGGGAGAGAGAGGGACAGGGAGAGAGAGGGACAGGGTGAGAGAGGGACAGGGAGAGAGAGGTACACACAGAGAGAGAGGGACACAGAGAGAGTGAGGGACAGGGAGAGAGAGGGATACGGAGAGAAGGGGGCAGGGAGAGAGAGAGGGACACAGAGAGAGAGGGACAGGGAGAGACAGAGGGACAGGGAGATAGAGGGACAGGGAGAGATAGAGACCGATAGGGAGAGAGAGAGGGACAGGGAGAGAGAGAGAGAGGGACAGGGAGAGAGACCGACAGGGAAATAGCGGGACAGGGAGAGAGAGAGAGGGACACGGGGAGGGTGAGGGACACAGAGAGAGAGAGAGGAACAGGGGGAGAGAGGGTCACAGAGAGAGAGAGAGAGGGACAGGGAGAGACAGGCAAACAGAGAGAGAGAGAGGGACCCAGAAAGAGTGAGGGACACAGAGAGAGTGAGGGACACAGAGAGAGAGGGGGACAGAGAGAGAGAGGGACAGGGAGAGAGAGGGACAGGGAGAGAGTGAGGAACACGGAGAGAGAGAGGGACAAGGAGAGAGGGACAGGGAGAGAGAGGGACAGGGTGAGAGAGGGACAGGGAGAGAGAGGTACACATAGAGAGAGAGGGACACAGAGAGAGTGAGGGACAGGGAGAGAGAGGGACACGGAGAGAAGGGGACAGGGAGAGAGAGAGAGGGACACAGAGAGAGAGGGATAGGGAGTGACAGAGGGACAGGGAGATAGAGGGACAGGGAGAGATAGAGACCGACAGGGAGAGAGAGAGGGACAGGGAGAGAGAGAGAGAGGGACAGGGAGAGAGACCGACAGGCAGATAGCGGGACAGCGAGAGAGAGTGAGGGACACGGGGAGGGTGAGGGACACAGAGAGAGAGAGGAACAGGGGGAGAGAGGGACACAGAGAGAGAGAGAGAGGGACAGAGAGAGAGAGGGACAGAGAGAGAGAGAGGGACAGGGAGAGAGAGAGGGACAGGGAAAGAGAGGGACACAGAGACTGAGAGGGACACGGAGAGAGAGGGACAGGGAGAGAGGGGGACACGGAGAGAGAGGGACAGGGAGAGAGAGAGGGACACAGAGAGAGAGAGGGACAGGGAGCGAGAGAGGGAATCAGAGAGAGATAGGGACACAGAGAGAGAGAGGGACAGGGAGACGGAGGGACAGAGAGAGAGAGGGACACAGAGAGAGAGAGGGACAGGGAGACGGAGGGACAGAGAGAGAGGGACAGGGAGAGAGAGGGACAGGGAGAGAGAGAGGGACAGGGAGAGGAAGAGGGACAAGGAGAGAGAGGGAGACGGAGAGAGAGGGACACAGAGAGAGATACGGACCGCGAGAGATAGAGGGACAGGGGGAGAGAGAGAGAGAGGGACAGGGAGAGAGAGAGGGACACAGAGAGAGAGAGGGACAGGGAGAGAGAGAGGGAATCAGAGAGAGCTAGGGACAGGGAGAGAGAGGGAGACAGAGAGAGAGGGACAGGGAGAGAGAGGGACAGAGAGAGAGAGAGAGGGACACAGAGAAAGTGAGAGACACAGAGAGAGTAAGGGACACGGAGAGAGAGTGACAGGGAGAGAGAGCGACAGCGGGAGAGAGGGACAGGGAGAGACAGGGACACAGAGAGAGAGAGAGAGAGGGACCCAGAGAGAGTGAGGGACACAGAGAGAGTGAGGGACACGGGGAGGGTGAGTGCCACAGAGAAAGAGAGAGAAACAGGGAGAGAGAGGGACACAGAGAGTGAGAGAGAGGGACAGAGAGAGAGAGGGACAGAGAGAGAAAGCGACAGGGAGAGAGAGAGGGACAGGGAAAGAGAGGGACACAGAGACTCAGAGGGACACGGAGAGAGAGAGGGACACGGAGAGAGAGGGACAGGGAGAGAGAGGGACACGGAGAGAGAGGGACAGGGAGAGAGAGAGGGACACAGAGAGAGAAAGGGACAGGGAGAGAGAGGGAGACAGAGAGAGAGGGACAGGGAGAGAGAGGGACACAGAGAGAGAGAGGGACACAGAGAGAGAGAGGGTCAGGGAGACGGTGGGACAGAGAGAGAGGGACAGGGAGAGAGAGGGACAGGGAGAGAGAGAGGGACAGGGAGACGAAGAGGGACAGGGAGAGAGAGGGACACAGAGAGAGAGAGGGACACAGAGAGACAGAGGGTCAGGGAGACGGTGGGACAGAGAGAGAGGGACAGGGAGAGAGAGGGACAGGGAGAGAGAGAGGGACAGGGAGACGAAGAGGGACATGGAGAGAGAGGGACACGGAGAGAGGGGGACACAGAGAGAGAGACGGACAGGGAGAGATAGAGGGACAGTGGGAGAGAGAGAGAGGGACAGGGAGAGAGAGAGGGATACGGAGAGAGAGGGACACAGAGAGAGAGGGACACAGAGAGAGAGGGACAGGGAGAGAGAGTGGGACAGGGAGAGAGATATTGACACGGAGAGAGAGAGGGACAGGGAGAGGGAGAGGGACAGGGAGAGAGGGACAGGGAGATAGGGGGACATGGAGAGAGAGAGAGAGGGACAGGGATAGAGAGAGGGTCACGGAGAGAGAGAGAGGGACAGGGAGATTAAGGGACAGGGAGAGAGAGAGACGGACAGGGAGAGAGAGAGCGACAGGGAGAGAGAGGGACAGGGTGAGAGAGAGGGACACGGAGAGAGAGAGGTGGACGGGGAGATAGATGGACATGGAGTGAGAGGGACAGGGAGAGAGACAGAGAGACAGGAACAGAGAGAGGGACAGGGAGAGAGAGCGACGCGGAGAGAGAGCGAGGGAGAGAGAGAGGGACACACAGAGAGAGAGGGACACAGAGAGAGAGGAACAGCGAGAGAGAAAGGGACATGGAGAGAGAGAGTGACAAGGAGAGAGAGTGACACGGAGAGAGGGGGACAGGGAGAGAGCGGGACACAGAGAGAGAGGGACAGGGAGAGACAGAGGGACAGGGAGATACAGGGACAGGGAGAGATAGAGGCCGACAGGGAGAGAGGGGGACACGGAAAGAGAGAGAGGGACAGGGAGAGAGAGAGGGACAGGGAGACAGTGGGACAGGGAGAGAGAGAGGGACACGGAGAGGGTGAGGAACACACAGAGAGAGAGAGGGACAGGGAGAGAGAGGGACACAGAGAGAGAGAGAGGGACAGAGAGAGAGAGGGACAGAGAGAGAGAGTGGGAGAGGGAGAGAGAAGGACAGAGAGAGAGAGAGGGACAGGGAGAGAGAGGGACACAGAGAGAGAGAGAGGGACACAGAGACTGAGAGGGACAGAGAGAGAGAGAGGGACAGGGAGAGAGAGAGGGACACGGAGAGAGAGGGACAGGGAGAGAGAGGGACACGGAGAGAGTGAGGGACACAGAGAGAGAGAGAGACACAGAGAGAGAGAGGCACTGGGAAAGAGAAAGGGACACGGAGAGAGGGACAGGGAGAGAGAGAGGGTCACGGAGAGAGAGAGTGACACAGAGAAAGTGAGAGACACAGAGAGAGTGAGGGACACAGAAAGAGAGAGGGACAGAGAGAGAGAGGGACACACAGAGAGAGAGGGACACAGAGAGAGAGGGACACAGAGAAATTGAGAGACACAGAGAGAGTGAGGGACACGGAGAGAGGGAGGGACAGGGAGAGAGCAGGACACGGAGAGAGAGGGACAGGGAGAGAGAGAGGGGCAGTGAGAGAGAGAGGGACACAGAGAGTGTGAGGACACAGAGAGAGTGAGGGACACAAAGAGAGTGAGGGACACAGAGAGAATGAGGGACAGAGAGAGAGAGGGACACAGAGAGAGAGAGGGACACAGAGAAAGTGAGAGACACAGAGAGAGTAATGGACACAGAGAGAGAGGGACAGGGAGAGAGAGGGTCACAGAGAAAGTGAGAGACACAGAGAGAGTGAGGGACACAGAGAGAGTGAGGGACACAGAGAGAGAGGGGGACAGAGAGATGGAGGGACAGGGAGAGAGAGGGACACAGAGAGAGAGAGAGGGACCCAGAGAGAGTGAGGGACACAGAGAGAGTGAGGGACACAGAGAGAGAGGGGGACAGAGAGATGGAGGGACAGGGAGAGAGAAGGACAGGGAGAGAGTGAGGTACACGGAGAGAGAGAGGGACAGGGAATGAGAGGGACAGAGAGAGAGAGGGACAGGGAGAGAGAGAGGGACAGGCAGAGAAAGAGGGACAGGGAGAGAGAGGGACACGGAGAGAGAGGGAGACAGAGAGAGAGAGAGGATCAGGGAGAGAGAGAGAGGGACAGGGGAGAGAGAGAGGGACTGCGAACAGAGAGGGACACGGAGAGAGAGGGACACAGAGAGAGAGAGAGAGAGGGACAGAGAGAGAGGGACAGGGGGTGAGAGAGGGACACAGAGAGAGAAAGGGACAGGGAGAGAGAGGGACACAGAGACTGAGAGGGACAGAGTGAGAGAGAGGGACACGGAGAGAGAGGGACAGTGAGTGAGAGGGACACGGACAGAGAGGGACAGGGAGAGAGAGAGGGACACAGAGAGAGAGGGACAGGGAGGGAGATGGACTGAGAGAGAGAGATTGACACAGAGAGAGAGAGGGACAGGGTGACGGAGGGACAGAGACAGAAAGGGACAGGAAGAGAGAGGACAGGGAGAGAGAGATGGACAGGAAGAGAAAGAGGGACCGGGAGAGAGAGAGGGACAGGGAGAGAGAGAGCGACAGGGAGAGAGAGAGGGGGACACGGAGAGGGTGAGGAACACCGAGAGTGAGAGAGAGGGACAGGGAGAGAGAGGGACACAGAGAGAGAGAGGGACAGAGAGAGAGAGGGACAGAGAGAGAGAGAGGGAGAGGGAGAGAGAAGGACAGGGAGAGAGAGAGGGACACGGAGAGAGAGAGGGACACAGAGAGAGAGAGGGACAGGGAGAGAGAGGGACACAGAGAGAGAGGGACAGAGAGAGAGGGGGACAGAGAGAGAGGGAGAGGGAGAGAGAAGGACAGGGAGAGAGAGAGGGACAGAGAGAGTGAGAGGGACAGGGAGAGAGAGGGACACAGAGACTGAGAGGGACAGAGAGAGAGAGAGGGACAGTGAGAGAGAGAGGGACACGGAGAGAGAGGGACAGGGAGAGAGAGGGACACGGAGAGAGTGAGGGACACAGAGAGAGAGGCACAGGGAGAGAGAAAGGGACACGGAGAGAGGGACAGGGAGAGAGAGGGACAGGGAGAGATAGAGGGACAGGGAGAGAGAGAGGGACAGGGAGAGAGAGGGACAGGGAGAGAGAGAGGGACAGGGAAAGAGAGGGACAGGGAGAGTGAGAGGGACAGAGAGAGAGGGACATGGAGAGAGAGGGACACAGGGAGAGAGAGGGACAGGGAGAGAGAGGGACAGGGAGAGAGAGAGGGATAGGGAGCGAGTGGGACATGGAGAGAGAGGGACACAGGGAGAGAGAGGGACACAGAGAGAGGGTGGGACACGGAGAGAGAGGGACACGGAGAGAGAGGGACAGGGAGAGACAGGGAAAGGGAGAGTGTGAGGGACACAGAGAGAGGGGGACAGGGAGAGAGAGATGGACACAGAGAGAGAGAAGGACAGGGAGAGAGAGGGACAGAGAGAGAGGGACACAGAGAGCGAGAGCGACAGGGAGAGGGAGGGACAGAGAGAGAGAGAGGGACAGGGAGAGAGAGGGACAGGGAGACAGTGAGGGACAGGGAGAGAAAGAGGGACAGGGAGAAAGAGGGACAGGGAGAGAGAGGGTCACGGCGAGAGAGGGACACAGAAAGACAGAGAGAGGGACAGGGAGAGAGAGGGACAGGGGGAGAGAGAGAGAGGGACAGGGAGACAGAGAGGCACACGTAGAGAGAGGGGCACAGAGAGAGAGGGACACAGAGAGAGAGGGACAGGGAGAGAGAGAGGGACACGGAGACAGAGAGGGACAGGGTGAGAGAGAGGGACAGGGAGATAGGGGGACATGGAGAGAGAGAGAGAGGGACCGGGATAGAGAGAGGGACACGGTGAGAGAGAGAGAGAGGGACAGGGAGATAGACGGACAGTGAGAGAGAGAGAGGGACGGGGAGAGAGAGAGGTACACCGAGAGAGGGAGAGAGAGACAGGGAGAGAGAGAGCGACAGGGAGAGAGAGAGTGACAGGGAGAGAGAGGGACAGGGAGAGAGAGGGACACAGAGACTGAGAGGGACACGGAGAGAGAGAGGGACACGGAGAGAGAGGGACAGGGAGAGAGAGGGACACGGAGAGAGAGGGACAGGGAGAGAGAGGGACACAGAGAGAGAGAGATACAGGGAGAGAGAGAGGGACAGAGAGAGAGAGAGGGACAGGGAGAGAGAGGGACACAGAGAGAGAGAGGGACAGGGAGAGAGAGGGACACAGAGAGAGGGGGGGACAGGGAGAGAGAGGGTCAGAGAGAGAGAGAAGGACACAGAGAGAGAGAGGGACAGGGAGACGGAGGGACAGAGAGAGAGAGGGACAGGGAGAGAGAGGGACAGGGAGAGAGAGAGGGACAGGGCGAGGAAGAGGGACAGGGAGAGAGAGGGACACGGCGAGAGAGGGACACAGAGAGAGAGTGAGGACAGGGAGAGATAGAGGGACAGGGTGAGAGAGAGAGAGGGACAGGGAGAGAGAGATGGATACGGAGAGAGAGGGACACAGAGAGAGAGGGACATAGAGAGAGAGGGACAGGGAGAGAGGGACAGGGAGAGAGAGATTGACACGGAGAGAGAGAGGGACTGGGAGAGGGAGAGGAACAGGGAGAGAGAGAGGGACAGGGAGATAGGGGGATATGGAGAGAGAGGGAGGGACAGGGATAGAGAGAGGGTCACGGAGAGAGTGAGAGGGACAGGGTGATTAAGGGACAGGGAGAGAGAGAGGGACAGGGAGAGAGAGAGGGACAGGGACAGAGAGGGACATGGAGAGAGAGAGAGAGGGACCGGGATAGAGAGAGGGACACGGAGAGAGAGGGAGAGGGACAGGGAGATAGACGGACAGTGAGAGAGAGAGAGGGACGGGGAGAGAGAGAGGTACACCGAGAGAGGGAGAGAGAGACAGGGAGAGAGAGAGCGACAGGGAGAGAGAGAGGGACAGGGAGGGAGAGAGGGACACAGAGAGAGAGAGGGACAGGGAGAGAGAGGGACACAGAGACTGAGAGGGACACGGAGAGAGAGAGGGACACGGAGAGAGAGGGACACGGAGAGAGAGGGACAGGGAGATGAAGAGGGACACAGAGAGAGAGAGGGACAGGGAGAGAGAGAGGGACAGGGAGAGATTGAGACCGACAGGGAGAGAGAGAGGGACACGGAGATAGAGAGAGAGAGGGACAGCGAGATAGAGATGGACAGGGAGATAGAGGGACAGGGAGAGAGAGAGAGGGACACGGGGAAGGTGAGGGACACCGATAGAGAGAGAGGAACAGGGAGAGATAGGGTCACAGAGAGAGAGAGGGACAGAGAGAGAGGGACAGAGAGAGAGAGGGACAGGGAGAGAGAGAGGGACAGAGAGAGAGGGGGACAGAGAGAGAGGGAGAGGGAGAGAGAAGGACAGGGAGAGAGAGAGGGACAGAGAGAGTGAGAGGGACAGGGAGAGAGAGGGACACAGAGACTGAGAGGGACAGAGAGAGAGAGAGGGACAGTGAGAGAGAGAGGGACACGGAGAGAGAGGGACAGGGAGAGAGAGGGACACGGAGAGAGTGAGGGACACAGAGAGAGAGGCACAGGGAGAGAGAAAGGGACACGGAGAGAGGGACAGGGAGAGAGAGGGACAGGGAGAGATAGAGGGACAGGGAGAGAGAGAGGGACAGGGAGAGAGAGGGACAGGGAGAGAGAGAGGGACAGGGAAAGAGAGGGACAGGGAGAGTGAGAGGGACAGAGAGAGAGGGACATGGAGAGAGAGGGACACAGGGAGAGAGAGGGACAGGGAGAGAGAGGGACAGGGAGAGAGAGAGGGATAGGGAGCGAGTGGGACATGGAGAGAGAGGGACACAGGGAGAGAGAGGGACACAGAGAGAGGGTGGGACACGGAGAGAGAGGGACACGGAGAGAGAGGGACAGGGAGAGACAGGGAAAGGGAGAGTGTGAGGGACACAGAGAGAGGGGGACAGGGAGAGAGAGATGGACACAGAGAGAGAGAAGGACAGGGAGAGAGAGGGACAGAGAGAGAGGGACACAGAGAGCGAGAGGGACAGGGAGAGGGAGGGACAGAGAGAGAGAGAGGGACAGGGAGAGAGAGGGACAGGGAGACAGTGAGGGACAGGGAGAGAAAGAGGGACAGGGAGAAAGAGGGACAGGGAGAGAGAGGGTCACGGAGAGAGAGGGACACAGAAAGACAGAGAGAGGGACAGGGAGAGAGAGGGACAGGGGGAGAGAGAGAGAGGGACAGGGAGACAGAGAGGCACACGTAGAGAGAGGGGCACAGAGAGAGAGGGACACAGAGAGAGAGGGACAGGGAGAGAGAGAGGGACACGGAGAGAGAGAGGGACAGGGTGAGAGAGAGGGACAGGGAGATAGGGGGACATGGAGAGAGAGAGAGAGGGACCGGGATAGAGAGAGGGACACGGTGAGAGAGAGAGAGAGGGACAGGGAGATAGACGGACAGTGAGAGAGAGAGAGGGACGGGGAGAGAGAGAGGTACACCGAGAGAGGGAGAGAGAGACAGGGAGAGAGAGAGCGACAGGGAGAGAGAGAGTGACAGGGAGAGAGAGGGACAGGGAGAGAGAGGGACACAGAGACTGAGAGGGACACGGAGAGAGAGAGGGACACGGAGAGAGAGGGACAGGGAGAGAGAGGGACACGGAGAGAGAGGGACAGGGAGAGAGAGGGACACAGAGAGAGAGAGATACAGGGAGAGAGAGAGGGACAGAGAGAGAGAGAAGGACACAGAGAGAGAGAGGGACAGGGAGACGGAGGGACAGAGAGAGAGAGGGACAGGGAGAGAGAGGGACAGGGAGAGAGAGAGGGACAGGGCGAGGAAGAGGGACAGGGAGAGAGAGGGACACGGCGAGAGAGGGACACAGAGAGAGAGTGAGGACAGGGAGAGATAGAGGGACAGGGTGAGAGAGAGAGAGGGACAGGGAGAGAGAGAGATGGATACGGAGAGAGAGGGACACAGAGAGAGAGGGACATAGAGAGAGAGGGACAGGGAGAGAGGGACAGGGAGAGAGAGATTGACACGGAGAGAGAGAGGGACTGGGAGAGGGAGAGGAACAGGGAGAGAGAGAGGGACAGGGAGATAGGGGGATATGGAGAGAGAGGGAGGGACAGGGATAGAGAGAGGGTCACGGAGAGAGTGAGAGGGACAGGGTGATTAAGGGACAGGGAGAGAGAGAGGGACAGGGAGAGAGAGAGGGACAGGGACAGAGAGGGACATGGAGAGAGAGAGAGAGGGACCGGGATAGAGAGAGGGACACGGAGAGAGAGGGAGAGGGACAGGGAGATAGACGGACAGTGAGAGAGAGAGAGGGACGGGGAGAGAGAGAGGTACACCGAGAGAGGGAGAGAGAGACAGGGAGAGAGAGAGCGACAGGGAGAGAGAGAGGGACAGGGAGGGAGAGAGGGACACAGAGAGAGAGAGGGACAGGGAGAGAGAGGGACACAGAGACTGAGAGGGACACGGAGAGAGAGAGGGACACGGAGAGAGAGGGACACGGAGAGAGAGGGACAGGGAGATGAAGAGGGACACAGAGAGAGAGAGGGACAGGGAGAGAGAGAGGGACACAGAGAGAGAGCGACAGGGACAGACAGAGGGACAGGGAGATAGAGGGACAGGGAGAGATTGAGACCGACAGGGAGAGAGAGAGGGACACGGAGATAGAGAGAGAGAGGGACAGCGAGATAGAGATGGACAGGGAGATAGAGGGACAGGGAGAGAGAGAGAGGGACACGGGGAAGGTGAGGGACACCGATAGAGAGAGAGGAACAGGGAGAGATAGGGTCACAGAGAGAGAGAGGGACAGAGAGAGAGGGACAGAGAGAGAGAGGGACAGGGAGAGAGAGAGGGACACAGAGAGAGAGAGGGACAGGGAGAGAGAGGGACACAGAGACTGAGAGGGACACGGAGAGAGAGAGGGACACGGAGAGAGAGGGACAGGGAGAGAGAGGGACACGGAGAGAGAGGGACAGGGAGAGAGAGGGACACAGAGAGAGAGAGATACAGGGAGAGAGAGAGGGACAGAGAGAGAGAGAGAGGGACAGGGAGAGAGAGGGACACGGAGAGAGAGAGAGGGACAGGGTGAGAGAGAGGGACAGGGAGACAGGGGGACATGGAGAGAGAGAGAGAGGGACCGGGATAGAGAGAGGGACACGGAGAGAGAGAGAGAGAGGGACAGGGAGATAGACGGACAGTGAGAGAGAGAGAGAGGGACGGGGAGAGAGAGAGGTACACCGAGAGAGGGAGAGAGAGACAGGGAGAGAGAGAGCGACAAGGAGAGAGAGAGTGACAGGGAGAGAGGGAGGGACACGGAGAGAGAGGGGGACAGGGAGATAGATGGACATGGAGAGAGAGAGGGACAGGGAGAGAGGCAGAGGGACAGGAAGAGAGAGAGGGACAGGGAGAGACAGAGTGAAAGGGAGATAAAGGGACAGGGAGAGATAGAGACCGACAGGGAGAGAGAGAGAGGGACACGGAGAGAGAGAGAGAGGGACAGGGAGACAGAGAGCGACAGGGAGATAGAGGGACAGGGAGAGAGAGAGAGGGACACGGGGAGGGTGAGGGAGACAGAGAGCGAGGAACAGGGAGAGAAGGACACAGAGAGAGAGAGAGGGACAGAGATAGAGGGACAGAGAGAGAGAGGGACAGGGAGAGAGAGAGGGACACAGAGAGAGAGAGGGACAGGGAGAGAGAGGGACACAGAGACTGAGAGGGACACGGAGAGAGAGAGGGACACGGAGAGAGAGGGACACGGAGAGAGAGGGACAGGGAGAGAGAGAGGGACACAGAGAGAGAGGGACAGGGAGAGAGAGAGGGACACAGAGAGAGAGCGACAGGGACAGACAGAGGGACAGGGAGATAGAGGGACAGGGAGAGATAGAGAAAGACAGGGAGAGAGAGGGACACGGAGATAGAGAGAGAGAGGGACAGCGAGATAGAGATGGACAGGGAGATAGAGGGACAGGGAGAGAGAGAGAGGGACACGGGGAGGGTGATGGACACCGATAGAGAGAGAGGAACAGGGAGAGAGAGGGGCACAGAGAGAGAGAGTGCAGAGAGAGAGGGACAGAGAGAGAGAGGGACAGGGAGAGAGAGAGGGAAACAGAGAGAGAGAGGGACAGGGAGAGAGAGGGACACAGAGACTGAGAGGGACACGGAGAGAGAGAGGGACACGGAGAGAGAGGGACAGGGAGAGTGAGGGACACGGAGAGAGAGGGACAGGGAGAGAGAGGGACACAGAGAGAGAGATACAGGGAGAGAGAGAGGGACAGAGAGAGAGAGAGGGACAGGGAGAGAGAGGGACACAGAGAGAGAGAGCGACAGGGAGAGAGAGGGACACAGAGAGAGAGGGGGACAGGGAGAGAGAGGGTCAGAGAGAGAGAGAAGGACACAGAGAGAGAGAGGGACAGGGAGACGGAGGGACAGAGAGAGAGAGGGACAGGGAGAGAGAGGGACAGGGAGAGAGAGAGGGACAGGGCGAGGAAGAGGGACAGGGAGAGAGAGGGACACGGCGAGAGAGGGACACAGAGAGAGAGTGACGGACAGGGAGAGATAGAGGGACAGGGTGAGAGAGAGAGTTAGGGACAGGGAGAGAGAGATGGACACGGAGAGAGAGGGACACAGAGAGAGAGGGACACAGAGAGAGAGGGACAGGGAGAGAGGGACAGGGAGAGAGAGATTGACACGGAGAGAGAGAGGGACTGGGAGAGGGAGAGGAACAGGGAGAGAGAGAGGGACAGGGAGATAGGGGGACATGGAGAGAGAGGGAGGGACAGGGATAGAGAGAGGGTCACGGAGAGAGAGAGAGGGACAGGGTGATTAAGGGACAGGGAGAGAGAGAGGGACAGGGAGAGAGAGAGCGACAGGGAGAGAGAGGGACATGGAGAGAGAGAGAGAGAGGGACCGGGATAGAGAGAGGGACACGGAGAGAGAGAGAGAGGGACAGGGAGATAGACGGACAGTGAGAGAGAGAGAGGGACGGGGAGAGAGAGAGGTACACCGAGAGAGGGAGAGAGAGACAGGGAGAGAGAGAGCGACAGGGAGAGAGAGAGTGACAGGGAGAGAGAGAGGGACACGGAGAGAGAGGGGGACAGGGAGATAGATGGACATGGAGAGAGAGAGCGACAGGGAGAGAGTCAGAGGGACAGGAAGAGAGAGAGGGACAGGGAGAGAGAGGGACACGGAGAGAGAGGGACATAGAGAGAGAGGGACAGGGAGAGAGAAAGGGACATGGAGATAGAGGGACAGGGAGAAAGAGGGACAGGGAGAGAGAGAGGGACAGGGCGAGGAAGAGGGACAGGGAGAGAGAGGGACACGGCGAGAGAGGGACACAGAGAGAGAGTGACGGACAGGGAGAGATAGAGGGACAGGGTGAGAGAGAGAGAGGGACAGGGAGAGAGAGATGGACACGGAGAGAGAGGGACACAGAGAGAGAGGGACACAGAGAGAGAGGGACAGGGAGAGAGGGACAGGGAGAGAGAGATTGACACGGAGAGAGAGAGGGACTGGGAGAGGGAGAGGAACAGGGAGAGAGAGAGGGACAGGGAGATAGTGGGACATGGAGAGAGAGGGAGGGACAGGGATAGAGAGAGGGTCACGGAGAGAGAGAGAGGGACAGGGTGATTAAGGGACAGGGAGAGAGAGAGGGACAGGGAGAGAGAGAGCGACAGGGAGAGAGAGGGACATGGAGAGAGAGAGAGAGAGGGACCGGGATAGAGAGAGGGACACGGAGAGAGAGAGAGGGACAGGGAGATAGACGGACAGTGAGAGAGAGAGAGGGACGGGGAGAGAGAGAGGTACACCGAGAGAGGGAGAGAGAGACAGGGAGAGAGAGAGCGACAGGGAGAGAGAGAGTGACAGGGAGAGAGAGAGGGTACGGAGAGAGAGGGGGACAGGGAGATAGATGGACATGGAGAGAGAGAGCGACAGGGAGAGAGGCAGAGGGACAGGAAGAGAGAGAGGGACAGGGAGAGAGAGGGACACGGAGAGAGAGGGACATAGAGAGAGAGGGACAGGGAGAGAGAAAGGGACATGGAGATAGAGGGACAGGGAGAGAGACGGACACGGAGAGAAGGGGACAGAGAGAGAGAAGGACACAGAGAGAGAGGGACAGGGAGAGACAGAGTGACTGGGAGATAAAGGGACAGGGAGAGATAGAGACCGACAGGGAGAGAGAGAGAGGGACACGGAGAGAGAGAGAGAGGGACAGGGAGACAGAGAGCGACAGGGAGATAGAGGGACAGGGAGAGAGAGAGAGAGGGACACGGGGAGGGTGAGGGAGACAGAGAGAGAGGAACAGGGAGAGAAGGACACACAGAGAGAGAGAGGGACAGAGAGAGAGGGACAGGGAGAGAGAGAGGGACACGGAGACAGAGAGGGACAGGGTGAGAGAGAGGGACAGGGAGATAGGGGGACATGGAGAGAGAGAGAGAGGGACCGGGATAGAGAGAGGGACACGGTGAGAGAGAGAGAGAGGGACAGGGAGATAGACGGACAGTGAGAGAGAGAGAGGGACGGGGAGAGAGAGAGGTACACCGAGAGAGGGAGAGAGAGACAGGGAGAGAGAGAGCGACAAGGAGAGAGAGAGTGACAGGGAGAGAGAGGGACAGGGAGAGAGAGGGACACAGAGACTGAGAGGGACACGGAGAGAGAGAGGGACACGGAGAGAGAGGGACAGGGAGAGAGAGGGACACGGAGAGAGAGGGACAGGGAGAGAGAGGGACACAGAGAGAGAGAGATACAGGGAGAGAGAGAGGGACAGAGAGAGAGAGAGGGACAGGGAGAGAGAGGGACACAGAGAGAGAGAGGGACAGGGAGAGAGAGGGACACAGAGAGAGAGGGGGACAGGGAGAGAGAGGGTCAGAGAGAGAGAGAAGGACACAGAGAGAGAGAGGGACAGGGAGACGGAGGGACAGAGAGAGAGAGGGACAGGGAGAGAGAGGGACAGGGAGAGAGAGAGGGACAGGGCGAGGAAGAGGGACAGGGAGAGAGAGGGACACGGCGAGAGAGGGACAGAGAGAGAGAGAGTGACGGACAGGGAGAGATAGAGGGACAGGGTGAGAGAGAGAGAGGGACAGGGAGAGAGAGATGGACACGGAGAGAGAGGGACACAGAGAGAGAGGGACATAGAGAGAGAGGGACAGGGAGAGAGGGACAGGGAGAGAGAGATTGACACGGAGAGAGAGAGGGACTGGGAGAGGGAGAGGAACAGGGAGAGAGAGAGGGACAGGGAGATAGGGGGATATGGAGAGAGAGGGAGGGACAGGGATAGAGAGAGGGTCACGGAGAGAGTGAGAGGGACAGGGTGATTAAGGGACAGGGAGAGAGAGAGGGACAGGGAGAGAGAGAGGGACAGGGACAGAGAGGGACATGGAGAGAGAGAGAGAGGGACCGGGATAGAGAGAGGGACACGGAGAGAGAGGGAGAGGGACAGGGAGATAGACGGACAGTGAGAGAGAGAGAAGGACGGGGAGAGAGAGAGGTACACCGAGAGAGGGAGGGAGAGAGAGACAGGGAGAGAGAGAGCGAAAGGGAGAGAGAGAGGGACAGGGAGGGAGAGAGGGACACAGAGAGAGAGAGGGACAGGGAGAGAGAGGGACACAGAGACTGAGAGGGACACGGAGAGAGAGAGGGACACGGAGAGAGAGGGACACGGAGAGAGAGGGACAGGGAGATGAAGAGGGACACAGAGAGAGAGAGGGACAGGGAGAGAGAGAGGGACACAGAGAGAGAGCGACAGGGACAGACAGAGGGACAGGGAGATAGAGGGACAGGGAGAGATTGAGACCGACAGGGAGAGAGAGAGGGACACGGAGATAGAGAGAGAGAGGGACAGCGAGATAGAGATGGACAGGGAGATAGAGGGACAGGGAGAGAGAGAGAGGGACACGGGGAAGGTGAGGGACACCGATAGAGAGAGAGGAACAGGGAGAGATAGGGTCACAGAGAGAGAGAGGGACAGAGAGAGAGGGACAGAGAGAGAGAGGGACAGGGAGAGAGAGAGGGACACAGAGAGAGAGAGGGACAGGGAGAGAGAGGGACACAGAGACTGAGAGGGACACGGAGAGAGAGAGGGACACGGAGAGAGAGGGACAGGGAGAGAGAGGGACACGGAGAGAGAGGGACAGGGAGAGAGAGTGACACAGAGAGAGAGAGATACAGGGAGAGAGAGAGGGACAGAGAGAGAGAGAGAGGGACAGGGAGAGAGAGGGACACGGAGAGAGAGAGAGGGACAGGGTGAGAGAGAGGGACAGGGAGATAGGGGGACATGGAGAGAGAGAGAGAGGGACCGGGATAGAGAGAGGGACACGGAGAGAGAGAGAGAGGGACAGGGAGATAGACGGACAGTGAGAGAGAGAGAGAGGGACGGGGAGAGAGAGAGGTACACCGAGAGAGGGAGAGAGAGACAGGGAGAGAGGGAGGGACACGGAGAGAGAGGGGGACAGGGAGATAGATGGACATGGAGAGAGAGAGGGACAGGGAGAGAGGCAGAGGGACAGGAAGAGAGAGAGGGACAGGGAGAGACAGAGTGAAAGGGAGATAAAGGGACAGGGAGAGATAGAGACCGACAGGGAGAGAGAGAGAGGGACACGGAGAGAGAGAGAGAGGGACAGGGAGACAGAGAGCGACAGGGAGATAGAGGGACAGGGAGAGAGAGAGAGGGACACGGGGAGGGTGAGGGAGACAGAGAGAGAGGAACAGGGAGAGAAGGACACAGAGAGAGAGAGAGAGGGACAGAGATAGAGGGACAGAGAGAGAGAGGGACAGGGAGAGAGAGAGGGACACAGAGAGAGAGAGGGACAGGGAGAGAGAGGGACACAGAGACTGAGAGGGACACGGAGAGAGAGAGGGACACGGAGAGAGAGGGACACGGAGAGAGAGGGACAGGGAGAGAGAGATGGACACAGAGAGAGAGGGACAGGGAGAGAGAGAGGGACACAGAGAGAGAGCGACAGGGACAGACAGAGGGACAGGGAGATAGAGGGACAGGGAGAGATGGAGACCGACAGGGAGAGAGAGGGACACGGAGATAGAGAGAGAGAGGGACAGCGAGATAGAGATGGACAGGGAGATAGAGGGACAGGGAGAGAGAGAGAGGGACACGGGGAGGGTGATGGACACCGATAGAGAGAGAGGAACAGGGAGAGAGAGGGGCACAGAGAGAGAGAGTGCAGAGAGAGAGGGACAGAGAGAGAGAGGGACAGGGAGAGAGAGAGGGAAACAGAGAGAGAGAGGGACAGGGAGAGAGAGGGACACAGAGACTGAGAGGGACACGGAGAGAGAGAGGGACACGGAGAGAGAGGGACAGGGAGAGTGAGGGACACGGAGAGAGAGGGACAGGGAGAGAGAGGGACACAGAGAGAGAGATACAGGGAGAGAGAGAGGGACAGAGAGAGAGAGAGAGGGACAGGGAGAGAGAGGGACACAGAGAGAGAGAGCGACAGGGAGAGAGAGGGACACAGAGAGAGAGGGGGACAGGGAGAGAGAGGGTCAGAGAGAGAGAGAAGGACACAGAGAGAGAGAGGGACAGGGAGACGGAGGGACAGAGAGAGAGAGGGACAGGGAGAGAGAGGGACAGGGAGAGAGAGGGGGACAGGGCGAGGAAGAGGGACAGGGAGAGAGAGGGACACGGCGAGAGAGGGACACAGAGAGAGAGTGACGGACAGGGAGAGATAGAGGGACAGGGTGAGAGAGAGAGAGGGACAGGGAGAGAGAGATGGACACGGAGAGAGAGGGACACAGAGAGAGAGGGACACAGAGAGAGAGGGACAGGGAGAGAGGGACAGGGAGAGTGAGATTGACACGGAGAGAGAGAGGGACTGGGAGAGGGAGAGGAACAGGGAGAGAGAGGGACAGGGAGATAGGGGGATATGGAGAGAGAGGGAGGGACAGGGATAGAGAGAGGGTCACGGAGAGAGAGAGAGGGACAGGGTGATTAAGGGACAGGGAGAGAGAGAGGGACAGGGAGAGAGAGAGCGACAGGGAGAGAGAGGGACATGGAGAGAGAGAGAGAGGGACCGGGATAGAGAGAGGGACACGGAGAGAGAGAGAGAGGGACAGGGAGATAGACGGACAGTGAGAGAGAGAGAGGGACGGGGAGAGAGAGAGGTACACCGAGAGAGGGAGAGAGAGACAGGGAGAGAGAGAGCGACAGGGAGAGAGAGAGTGACAGGGAGAGAGAGAGGGACACGGAGAGAGAGGGGGACAGGGAGATAGATGGACATGGAGAGAGAGAGCGACAGGGAGAGAGGCAGAGGGACAGGAAGAGAGAGAGGGACAGGGAGAGAGAGGGACACGGAGAGAGAGGGACATAGAGAGAGAGGGACAGGGAGAGAGAAAGGGACATGGAGATAGAGGGACAGGGAGAGAGACGGACACGGAGAGAAGGGGACAGAGAGAGAGAAGGACACAGAGAGAGAGGGACAGGGAGAGACAGAGTGACTGGGAGATAAAGGGACAGGGAGAGATAGAGACCGACAGGGAGAGAGAGAGAGGGACACGGAGAGAGAGAGAGAGGGACAGGGAGACAGAGAGCGACAGGGAGATAGAGGGACAGGGAGAGAGAGAGAGGGACACGGGGAGGGTGAGGGAGACAGAGAGAGAGGAACAGGGAGAGAAGGACACAAAGAGAGAGAGAGGGACAGAGAGAGAGGGACACGGAGAGGGAGAGGGACACGGAGAGGGAGAGGGACAGGGAGAGAGAGTGACAGGGAGAGAGAGCTAGGGACAGGGAGAGAGAGGGACAGGGAGAGGGAGGGACAGAGAGAGAGAGGGACCGGGAGAGAGAGAGGGACAGCAAGAGAGAGAGGGACAGGGAGAGAGAGAGGGACACGGAAAGAGAGGGACAGGGAGGGAGAGGGACAGGGAGGGAGAGGGACAGGGAGAGAGACAGAGGGACAGGGAGAGAGAGAGGGACAGAGAGAGCGAGAGGGACACGGAAAGAGAGGGACAGGGAGAGAGATGGACCCGGACAGAGAGGGACAGAGACAGAGAGGGACAGAGAGAGAGAGAGAGTCAAAGAGAGAGAGAGGGACACGGAGAGGGAGAGGGACACGGAGAGCGAGAGGGACAGGGAGAGAGAGGGACAGGGAGAGAGAGAGGGACAGGCAGAGAGAGGGAGAGTGAGAGGGACAGAGAGAGAGAGTGACAGGGAGAGAGAGGGACACAGGGAGTGAGAGGGACAGGGAGAGAGAGGGACAGGGTGAGAGAGGGACAGGGAGAGAGAGAGGGACACGGAGAGAGAGGGGGACAGAGAGGGAGATGGACATGGAGAGAGAGAGGGACAGGGAGAGAGACAGAGGGACAGGAAGAGAGAGAGGGACAGGGAGAGAGAGGGACACGGAGAGAGAGAGGGACAGGGAGAGAGAGGGACAAAGAGAGAGAGTGGGACAGGGAGTGAGACGGATAGAGAGAGAGAGAGAGGGACACAGAGAGAGAGATGGACAGGGAGAGGGAGGGACAGAGAGAGAGAGGGACAGGGAGAGAGAGAGGGACAGGGAGAGAGAGAGGGACAGGGAGAGAGAGGGACAGGGAGAGAGAGGGACAGGGAGAGAGAGAGAGGGACAGAGAGAGAGTGAGGGACAGAGAGAGAGAGGGACACGGAGAGAGAGGGACAGGGAGAGAGAGGGACAGGGAGAGAGAGGGACCCGGACAGAGAGGGACAGAGAGAGAGAGGGACAGAGAGAGAGAGAGGGACAGAGAGAGAGAGGGACACGGAGAGGGAGAGGGAAACGGAGAGGGAGAGGGACAGGGAGAGAGAGTGACAGGGAGAGAGAGAGAGGGACAGGGAGAGAGAGGGACAGGGAGAGGGAGGGGCAGAGAGAGAGATATACCGGGAGAGAGAGAGAGGGACAGGAAGAGAGAGAGGGACAGGGAGAGAGAGAGGGACACGGAAAGAGAGGGACAGGGAGGGAGAGGGACAGGGAGGGAGAGGGACAGGGAGAGAGACAGAGGGACAGGGAGAGAGAGAGGGACAGAGAGAGAGAGGGACACGGAAAGAGAGGGACAGGGAGAGAGAGGGACCCGGACAGAGAGGGACAGAGAGAGAGAGGGACAGAGAGAGAGAGAGAGTCAAAGAGAGAGAGAGGGACACGGAGAGGGAGAGGGACACGGAGAGCGAGAGGGACAGGGAGAGAGAGGGACAGGGAGAGAGAGAGGGACAGGGAGAGAGAGGGAGAGTGAGAGGGACAGAGAGAGAGAGGGACATGGAGAGAGAGGGACACAGGGAGAGAGAGGGACAGGGAGAGAGAGGGACAGGGAGAGAGAGAGGGACACGGAGAGAGAGGGGGACAGAGAGGTAGATGGACATGGAGAGAGAGAGGGACAGGGAGAGAGACAGAGGGACAGGAAGAGAGAGAGGGACAGGGAGAGAGAGGGACACGGAGAGAGCGAGGGACAGGGAGAGAGAGGGACAAAGAGAGAGAGTGGGACAGGGAGTGAGACGGATAGAGAGAGAGAGAGAGGGACACAGAGAGAGAGATGGACAGGGAGAGGGAGGGACAGAGAGAGAGAGGGACAGGGAGAGAGAGAGGGACAGGGAGAGAGAGAGGGACAGGGAGAGAGAGGGACAGGGAGAGAGAGGGACAGGGAGAGAGACAGAGGGACAGAGAGAGAGTGAGGGACAGAGAGAGAGAGGGACACGGAGAGAGAGGGACAGGGAGAGAGAGGGACAGGGAGAGAGAGGGACCCGGACAGAGAGGGACAGATAGAGAGAGGGACAGAGAGAGAGAGAGGGACAGAGAGAGAGAGGGACACGGAGAGGGAGAGGGACACGGAGAGGGAGAGGGACAGGGAGAGAGAGTGACAGGGAGAGAGAGAGAGGGACAGGGAGAGATAGGGACAGGGAGAGTGAGAGGGACAGAGAGAGAGAGAGAAGGACATGGAGAGAGAGGAAAACAGGGAGAGAGAGGGAAAGGGAGAGAGTGGGACAGGGAGAGAGAGTGGGATAGGGAGAGAGAGGGACATGGAGAGAGAGGGACACAGGGACAGAGAGGGACAGAGAGAGAGAGTCGGACACGGAGAGAGAGAGGGACAGGGAGAGAGAGGAACTGGGAGAGAGTGAGGGACACGGAGAGAGAAGGACGGAGAGAGAGAGGGACACAGAGAGAGAGAGGGACAGGGAGAGAGAGGGACAGAGAGAGAGAGAGGGACAGGGAGAGAGAGGGACACAGAGAGAGAGAGGGACACAGAGAGAGAGAGGGACAGGGAGACGGAGGGACAGAGAGAGAGGGACAGGTAGAGAGAGGGGCAGGGAGAGAGAGAGGGACAGGGAGAGAATGATGGACAGGGAGAGAGAGGGACACGGAGAGAGAGAGAGACACAGAGAGTGAGAGGGACAGGGAGAGAGAGGGACAGGGGGAGAGCGAGAGAGGGATAGCGAGACAGAGAGGGACACAGAGAGAGAGGGACAGGGAGAGAGAGGGGCAGGGAGAGAGAGAGGGACACAGAGAGAGAAAGGGACATGGAGAGAGAGAGGGACAGGGAGAGAGAGGGACACGGAGAAAAGGGGACAGGTAGAGAGAGAGGGACACAGAGAGAGGGACAGGGAGAGACAGAGGGACAGGGAGATAGAGGGACAGGGAGAGATAGAGACCGACAGGGAGAGAGAGAGGGTCACGGAGAGAGAGAGAGATGGACAGGGAGAGAGAGAGGGACAGGGAGATGGAGGGACAGGGAGAGAGAGAGAGGGAAACGGGGAGGGTGTGGGATACAGAGAGAGAGAGGAACAGGGAGAGAGAGGGACACAGAGAGAGAGAGAGAGAGGGAGAGATAGAGAGAGAGGGACAGAGAGAGAGTGGGACAGGGAGAGAGAGGGACACAGAGACTAAGAGGGACAGAGAGAGAGAGGGGGACACGGAGAGAGAGAGAGACGCGGAGAAAGAGGGACAGGGAGAGAGAGGGACACGGAGAGAGAGGGACACGGCGAGAGAGAGGAACACAGAGAGAGAGAGGGACAGGGAGAGAGAGGGACACAGAGAGAGAGAGGGACAGGGAGAGAGAGGGACAGAGAGAGAGGGACACAGAGAGAGAGAGGGACAGGGAGACGGAGGGACAGAGAGACTGAGTGACAGGGAGAGAGAGGGACAGGGAGAGAGAGGGACAGGGAGAGATAGAGGGACAGGGAGAGAGAGGGACACGGAGAGAGAGGGACACAGAGATAGAGGGACACAGAGAGAGAGGGACAGGGAGAGAGACAGGGACAGGGAGAGAGAGAGGGACACGGAGAGAGAGAAGGACAGAGAGAGAGAGAGGGGGACAGGGAGAGAGATAGGGACAGGGATAGAGAGAGGGACACGGAGAGAGAAAGAGGGACAGGGAGAGAGAGGGATACGGAGAGAGCGGGACACAGAGAGAGAGAGACGGACAGGGAGAGAGAGAGGGACAGGGAGAGAGAGAAAGGGACAGGGAGAGAGAGAGGGACACGGAGAGAGAGAGGGACAGGGAGAGAGAGCGACAGGGAGAGAGAGGGACAGGGAGAGAGAGAGGGACACGGAGAGAGAGAGGGGGACAGTGAGATAGATGGACATGGAGAGAGAGAGGGACAGGGAGGGTGACAGAGGAACAGGAAGAGAGAGATGGACACGGAGAGAGAGAGAGGGACAGGGAGAGAGAGAGGGACAGGGAGATAGAGGGACACGGAGAGCGAGAGAGGGACACGGAGAGGGTGAGGGACAGAGAGAGAGAGAGAGGGTCAGGGAGAGAGAGGGACACAGAGAGAGAGAGAGGGACCGAGAGAGAGAGGGACGGAGAGAGAGAGAGGGACAGGATGAAAGAGTGGGGGACAGGGAGAGAGAGAGAGAGAGAGGGACTGGGAGATAGATGGACACAGAGACTGAGAGGGACAGAGAGAGAGAGAGGGTCAAGGAGAGAGAGAGGGACACGGAGAGAGAGGGACAGGGAGAGAGAGGGACACGGAGAGAGTGAGGGACACAGAGAGAGAGAAGGACTGGGAGAGAGAGTGGGACAGGGAAAGAGAGGGACACAGAGAGAGAGCGAGGGAGAGAGAGAGGGACACTGAGAGAGGGATACAGAGAGAGAGAGACAGGGAGAGAGAAAGGGGCATGGAGAGAGAGAGGGACAGGGAGAGAGAGGGACACGGAGTGAGTGGGACAGGGAGAGAGAGGGGCAGGGAGAGAGAGAGGGACAGGGAGAGAGAGAGGGACACGGAGAGAGAGGGACACAGAGAGAGAGGGACAGGGAGAGAGAAAGGGACATGGAGAGAGAGAGGGACAGGGAGAGAGAGGGACACAGAGAAAAGGGGACAGGTAGAGAGAGAGTGACACAGAGAGAGAGGGACAGGGAGAGACAGAGGGACAGGGAGATAGAGGGACAGGGAGAGATAGAGACCGACAGGGAGAGAGAGAGGGTCACGGAGAGAGAGAGAGAGGGACAGGGAGAGAGAGAGGGACAGGGAGATGGAGGGACAGGGAGAGAGAGAGAGGGAAACGGGGAGGGTGTGGGACACAGAGAGAGAGAGGAACAGGGAGAGAGAGGGACACACAGAGAGAGAGAGAGGGAGAGACAGAGAGAGAGGGACAGAGAGAGAGTGGGACAGGGAGAGAGAGGGACACAGAGACTAAGAGGGACAGAGAGAGAGGGGGGGACACGGAGAGAGAGAGGGACGCGGAGAAAGAGGGACAGGGAGAGAGAGGGACACGGAGAGAGAGGGACACGGCGAGAGAGAGGAACACAGAGAGAGAGAGGGACAGGGAGAGAGAGGGACACAGAGAGAGAGAGAGGGACAGGGAGAGAGAGGGACAGAGAGAGAGGGACACAGAGAGAGAGAGGGACAGCGAGACGGAGGGACAGAGAGACTGAGTGACAGGGAGAGAGAGGGACAGGGAGAGAGAGGGACAGGGAGAGAAAGAGGGACAGGGAGAGAGAGGGACACGGAGAGAGAGGGACACAGAGATAGAGACGGACAGGGAGAGAGAGAGGGACAGGGAAGAGAGAGAGAGGGACAGGGAGAGAGAGAGGGACACGGAGAGAGAGGGACACAGAGAGAGAGGGACACAGAGAGAGAGGGACAGGGAGAGAGAGAGGGACAGGGAGAGAGAGAGGGACACGGAGAGAGAGAAGGACAGAGAGAGAGAGAGGGACAGGGAGAGAGAGAGGGACAGGGATAGAGAGAGGGACACGGAGAGAGAAAGAGGGACAGGGAGAGAGAGGGATACGGAGAGAGCGGGACACAGAGAGAGAGAGACGGACAGGGAGAGAGAGAGGGACAGGGAGAGAGAGAAAGGGACAGGGAGAGAGTGAGGGACACGGAGAGAGAGAGGGACAGGGAGAGAGAGCGACAGGGAGAGAGAGGGACAGGGAGAGAGAGAGGGACACGGAGAGAGAGAGGGGGACAGTGAGATAGATGGACATGGAGAGAGAGAGGGACAGGGAAGGAGACAGAGGAACAGGAAGAGAGAGATGGACACGGAGAGAGAGAGAGGGACAGGGAGATAGAGGGACACGGAGAGCGAGAGAGGGACACGGAGAGGGTGAGGGACAGAGAGAGAGAGAGAGGGTCAGGGAGAGAGAGGGACACAGAGAGAGAGAGAGGGACCGAGAAAGAGAGGGACGGAGAGAGAGAGAGGGACAGGATGAAAGAGTGGGGGACAGGGAGAGAGAGAGAGAGAGAGAGGGACTGGGAGATAGATGGACACAGAGACTGAGAGGGACAGAGAGAGAGAGGGGGTCAAGGAGAGAGAGAGGGACACGGAGAGAGAGGGACAGGGAGAGAGAGGGACACGGAGAGAGTGAGGGACACAGAGAGAGAGAAGGACTGGGAGAGAGAGTGGGACAGGGAAAGAGAGGGACACAGAGAGAGAGCGAGGGAGAGAGAGAGGGACACTGAGAGAGGGATACAGAGAGAGAGAGACAGGGAGAGAGAAAGGGGCATGGAGAGAGAGAGGGACAGGGAGAGAGAGGGACACGGAGTGAGTGGGACAGGGAGAGAGAGAAGGACACAGAGAGATAGGGACAGGGAGAGACAGAGGGACAGGGAGATAGAGGGACAGGGAGAGATAGAGACCGACAGGGAGAGAGAGAGGGACACGGAGTGAGAGAGGGACAGGGAGAGAGAGGGACAGGGAGAGAGAGAGGGACAGGGCGAGAGAGGGAGAGGGAGAGTGAGAGGGACAGAGAGAGAGTGGGACATGGAGAGAGAGGGACACAGAGAGAGAGGGACACAGAGAGAGAGGCACAGGGGGAGAGAGGGACAGGGAGAGAGAGAGGGACAGGGAGAGAGAGAGGGAATGGGAGAGAGAGGGACACAAAGAAAGAGGGAGGGACAGAGAGAGAGAGAGGGACAGGGAGAGAGAGAGGGACACGGATAGAGAGGGACTGAGAGAGAGAGAGAGGCGCAGGGTGAGAGAGTGACAGGGAGAGAGAGGGGGACACGGAGAGAGAGGGACACAGAGAGAGAGGAACACAGAGGGAGAGGGACAGGGAGAGAGAGAGGGACAGGGAGATAGAGAGGGACACGGAGAGAGAGAGAGAGGGACAGGGAGAGAGAGAGAGGGACAGGGAGATGGGGGACATTGAGAACGAAAGAGAGGGACAGGGATAGAGAGAGGGACACGGAGAGAGAGAGAGGGACAGGGAGATAGAGGGACGGGGGAGAGAGAGAGGGACAGGGAGAGAGAGAGGGACACGGAGAGAGAGGGGCAGGGAGAGAGAGAGCGACAGGGAGAGAGAGGGACAGCGAGAGAGAGAGGGACACGGAGAGAGAGGGGGACAGGGATATAGATGGACATGGAGAGAGAGAGGGACAGGGAGAGAGACAGAGAGACAGGAAGAGAGAGAGGGACAGGGAGAGAGAGGGACACGGAGAGAGAGGGACAGGGAGAGAGAGAGACACAGAGAGAGAGGGGGACACGGAGTGAGAGGGACAGAGAGAGAGAGAGGGACACAGAGAGAGAGATGGACAGGGAGAGGGAGGGACAGAGAGAGCGAGGGACCGGGAGAGAGAGAGGGACAGGGAGAGAGAGAGGGACACGGAAAGAGAGGGACAGGGAGGGAGAGGGACAGGGAGAAAGACAGAGGGACAGGGAGAGAGAGAGGGACACAGAGAGAGAGAGGGACACGGAAAGAGAGGGACAGGGAGAGAGAAGAACCGGACAGAGAGGGACAGAGAGAGAGAGGGACAGAGAGAGAGAGGGACAGGGGGAGAGAGGGAGAGTGAGAGGGACAGAGAGAGAGAGGGACATGGAGAGAGAGGGACACAGGGAGAGAGAGGGACAGGGAGAGAGAGGGACAGGGAGAGAGAGGGACAGGGAGAGAGAGAGACGGACACGGAGGGAGAGCGCGACAGGGAGGAAGATGGACATGGAGAGAGAGAGGGACAGGGAGAGAGACAGAGGGACAGGAAGAGAGAGAGGGACAGGGAGAGAGAGGGACACGGAGAGAGAGAGGGACAGGGAGAGAGAGGGACAAAGAGAGAGAGTGGGACAGGGAGTGAGACGGATAGAGAGAGAGAGAGAGGGACACAGAGAGAGAGATGGACAGGGAGAGGGAGGGACAGAGAGAGAGAGGGACAGGGAGAGAGAGAGGGACAGGGAGAGAGAGAGGGACACGGAGAGAGAGGGACAGGGAGAGAGAGGGACAGGGAGAGAGACAGAGGGACAGAGAGAGAGTGAGGGACAGAGAGAGAGAGGGACACGGAGAGAGAGGGACAGGGAGAGAGAGGGACCCGGACAGAGAGGGACAGAGAGAGAGAGGGACAGAGAGAGAGAGAGGGACAGAGAGAGAGAGGGACACGGAGAGGGAGAGGGACACGGAGAGGGAGAGGGACAGGGAGAGAGAGTGACAGGGAGAGAGAGAGGGACAGGGAGTGAGAGGGACAGGGAGAGTGAGAGGGACAGAGAGAGAGAGGGACATGGAAAAAGAGGGAAAGAGGGAGAGAGAGGGAAAGGGAGAGAGAGGGACAGGGAGAGAGAGTGGGATAGGGAGAGAGAGGGACATGGAGAGAGAGGGAGACAGGGACAGAGAGGGACAGAGAGAGAGAGTGGGACACGGAGAGAGAGAGGGACAGGGAGAGAGAGGGACAGGGAGAGAGTGAGGGAGACGGAGAGCGAGGGACAGGGAGAGAGAGAGGGACAGAGAGAGAGAGAGGGACAGGGAGAGAGAGGGACAGAGAGAGAGAGGGACAGGGAGAGAGAGGGACAGAGAGAGAGGGACACAGAGAGAGAGAGGGACAGGGAGACGGAGGGAGAGAGAGATGGACAGGGAGAGAGAGGGACAGGGAGAGAGAGAGGGACAGGGAGAGAAAGACGGACAGGGAGAGAGACGGACACGGAGAGAGAGAGACACAGAGAGAGAGATGGACAGGGAGAGAGAGGAACAGGGGGAGAGCGAGAGAGGGATAGGGAGACAGAGAGGGACACGGAGAGAGAGGGACACAGAGAGAGAGGGACACAGAGAGCGAGGGGCAGGGAGAGAGAGAGGGACAGGGAGAGAGAGAGGGACACGGAGAGAGAGGGACACAGAGAGAGAGGGACAGGGAGACAGAAAGGGACATGGAGAGAGAGAGGAACAGGGAGAGAGAGGGATACGGAGAGAAGGGGACAGGCAGAGAGAGAGGGACACAGAGAGAGAGGGACAGGGAGTGACAGAGGGACGGGGAGATAGACGGACAGGGAGAGATAGAGACCGACAGGGAGAGAGAGAGGGTCACGGAGAGAGAGAGAGGTATAGGGAGAGAGAGAGGGACAGGGAGATGGAGGGACAGGGAGAGAGAGAGAGGGAAACGGGGAGGGTGTGGGACACAGAGAGAGAGAGGAACAGGGAGAGGTTCGGACACACAGAGAGAGAGAGGGAGAGACAGAGAGAGAGGGACAGAGAGAGAGAGAGTGGGACAGGGAGAGAGAGGGACACAGAGACTAAGAGGGACAGAGAGAGAGAGAGAGGGACACGGAGAGAGAGGGACACGGAGAAAGAGGGACAGGGAGAGAGAGGGACATGGAGAGAGAGGGACAGGGCGAGAGAGAGGAACACAGAGAGAGATAGGGACAGGGGGAGAGAGGGATGCAGAGAGAGAGAGGGACGGGGAGAGAGAGGGACAGAGAGAGAGGGACACAATGAGAGAGAGAGGGACAGGGAGACGGAGGGACAGAGAGAGTGAGGGACAGGGAGAGAGAGGGACAGGGAGAGAGAGGGACAGGGAGAGAAAGAGGGACAGGGAGAGAGAGGGACACGGAGAGAGAGGGACACAGAGATAGAGACGGACAGGGAGAGAGGGAGGGACAGGGGGAGAGAGAGAGACGGACAGGGAGAGAAAGAGGGACAGGGAGAGAGAGGGACACGGAGAGAGAGGGACACAGAGATAGAGACGGACAGGGAGAGAGAGAGGGACAGGGGGAGAGAGAGAGAGGGACAGGGAGAGAGAGAGTGACACGGAGAGAGAGGGACACAGAGAGAGAGGGACACAGAGAGAGAGGGACAGGGAGAGCGAGAGGGAAAGCGAGAGAGAGAAGGACACGGAGAGAGAGAGAAGGACAGGCAGAGAGAGAGAGGGACAGGGAGAGAGAGAGGGACAGGGAGATAGGGGGACATGGAGAGAGAGAGAGGGACAGGGATAGAGAGAGGGACACGGAGAGACAAAGAGGGACAGGGAGATAGAGGGACACGGAGAGAGAGGGACACAGAGAGAGAGAGACGGACAGGGAGAGAGAGGGACAGGGAGAGAGAGAGGGACAGGGAGAGAGAGAGGGACACGGAGAGAGAGAGAGGGACAGGAAGAGAGAGAGCGACAGGGAGAGAGAGGGACAGGGAGAGAGAGATGGACACGGAGAGAGAGGGGGACAGTGAGATAGATGGACATGGAGAGAGAGAGGGACAGGGAGAGAGACAGAGGGACAGGAAGAGAGAGAGGGACACGGAGAGAAAAAAGGACAGGGAGAGAGAGAGGGACAGGGAGATAGAGGGACACGGAGAGAGAGAGAGGGACACGGAGAGGGTGAGGGACAGAGAGAGACAGAGAAGGTCAGGGAGAGAGAGGGACACAGAGAGAGAGAGAGGGACCGAGAGAGAGAGGGACGGAGAGAGAGAGAGGGACAGGATGAAAGAGAGGGGGACAGGGAGAGAGAGAGACACAGAGAGAGAGAGGGACTGGGAGATAGAGGGACACAGAGACTGAGAGGGACAGAGAGAGAGAGAGGGTCAGGGAGAGAGAGAGGGACACGGAGAGAGAGGGACAGGGAGAGAGAGGGACACGGAGAGAGTGAGGGACACAGAGAGAGAGAAGGACTGGGAGAGAGAGTGGGACAGGGAAAGAGAGGGACACAGAGAGAGAGCGAGGGAGAGAGAGAGGGACACAGAGAGAGGGACACAGAGAAAGAGGGACAGGGAGAGAGAAAGGGGCATGGAGAGAGAGAGGGACAGGGAGAGAGAGGGACACGGAGTGAGTGGGACAGGGAGAGAGAGAAGGACACAGAGAGATAGGGACAGGGAGAGACAGAGGGATAGGGAGATAGAGGGACAGGGAGAGATAGAGACCGACAGGGAGAGAGAGAGGGACACGGAGAGAGAGAGGGACAGGGAGAGAGAGGGAAAGGGAGAGAGAGAGGGACAGGGCGAGAGAGGGAGAGGGAGAGTGAGAGGGACAGAGAGAGAGAGGGACATGGAGAGAGAGGGACAGAGGGAGAGAGAGGGACAGGGAGAGAGAGGGACAGGGAGAGAGAGGGACAGGGAGAGAGAGAGGGACACGGAGAGAGAGGGGGACAGGGAGGTAGAAGGACACGGAGAGAGAGAGGGACAGGGAGAGAGACAGAGGGACAGGAAGAGAGAGAGGGACAGGGAGAGAGAGGGACACGGAGAGAGAGAGGGACAGGGAGACAGAGGGAGAAAGAGAGAGAGTGGGACAGGGAGTGAGACGGATAGAGAGAGAGGGAGGGACACAGATAGAGAGATGGACAGGGAGAGGGAGGGACAGAGAGAGAGAGAGGGACAGGGAGAGAGAGAGGGACAGGGAGAGAGAGAGGGACACGGAGAGAGAGGGACAGGGAGAGAGAGGGACAGGGAGATAGACAGAGGGACAGAGAGAGAGAGTGAGGGACAGAGAGAGAGAGGGACACGGAGAGAGAGGGACAGGGAGAGAGAGGGACCCGGACAGAGTGGGTCAGAGAGAGAGAGGGACAGAGAGAGAGAGAGGGACAGAGAGAGAGGGACACGGAGAGGGAGAGGGACACGGAGAGGGAGAGGGACAGGGAGAGAGAGTGACAGGGAGAGAGAGAGGGACAGGGAGAGAGTGGGACAGGGAGAGTGAGAGGGACAGAGAGAGAGAGAGAGGGACATGGAGTGAGAGGGAAACAGGGAGAGAGAGGGAAAGGGAGAGAGAGGGACAGGGAGAGAGAGTGGGATAGGGAGAGAGAGAGGGACATGGAGAGAGAGGGACACAGGGACCGAGAGGGACAGAGAGAGAGAGTGGGACACGGAGAGAGAGGGACAGGGAGAGAGAGGGACAGGGAGAGAGTGAGGGAGACGGAGAGCGAGGGACAGGGAGAGAGAGAGGGACACAGAGAGAGAGAGGGACAGGGAGAGAGAGGGACACAGAGAGAGAGAGGGACAGGGAGAGAGAGGGACAGGGAGAGAGAGAGGGACAGGGAGAGAAAGAGGGACAGGGAGAGAGAGGGACACGGAGAGAGAGAGACACAGAGAGAGAGAGGGACAGGGAGAGAGAGGAACAGGGGGAGAGCGAGAGAGGGATAGGGAGACAGAGAGGGACACGGAGAGAGAGTGACACAGAGAGAGAGGGACACAGAGAGAGAGAGGGGCAGGGAGAGAGAGAGGGACAGGGAGAGAGAGAGGGACACGGAGAGAGAGGGACACAGAGAGAGAGGGACAGGGAGAGAGAAAGGGACATGGAGAGAGAGAGGAACAGGGAGAGAGAGGGACACGGAGAGAAGGGGACAGGCAGAGAGAGAGGGACACAGAGAGAGGGACAGGGAGAGACAGAGGGACAGGGAGATAGACGGACAGGGAGAGATAGAGACCGACAGGGAGAGAGAGAGGGTCACGGAGAGAGAAAGAGAGAGGGACAGGGAGAGAGAGAGGGACAGGGAGATGGAGGGACAGGGAGAGAGAGAGAGGGAAACGGGGAGGGTGTGGGACACAGAGAGAGAGAGGAACAGGGAGAGATTCGGACACACACAGAGAGAGAGGAAGAGACAGAGAGAGAGGGACAGAGAGAGAGAGTGGGACAGGGAGAGAGAGAGGGACACGGAGAAAGAGGGGCAGGGAGAGAGAGGCACACGGAAAGAGAGGGACAGGGCGAGAGAGAGGAACACAGAGAGAGATAGGGACAGGGAGAGAGAGGGATGCAGAGAGAGAGAGGGACGGGGAGAGGGAGGGACAGAGAGAGAGGGACAGAATGAGAGAGAGAGGGACAGGGAGACGGAGGGACAGGGAGAGAAAGAGGGACAGGGAGAGAGAGGGACACGGAGAGAGAGGGACACAGAGATAGAGACGGACAGGGAGAGAGAGAGGGACAGGGGGAGAGAGAGAGGGACAGGGAGAGAGAGAGGGACACGGAGATGAAGGGACACTGAGAGAGAGGGACAGGGAGAGAGAGAGGGACAGGGAGAGAGAAAGGGACACGGAGAGAGAGAAGGACAGGGAGAGAGAGAGAAGGACAGGGAGAGAGAGAGGGACAGGGAGAGAGAGATGGACAGGGAGATAGGTGGACATGGAGAGAGACAGAGGGACAGGAAGAGAGAGAGGGACACGGAGAGATAAAGTGGGACAGGGAGATAGAGGGACACGGAGAGAGAGGGACACAGAGAGAGAGAGACGGACAGGGAGAGAGAGAGGGACAGGGAGAGAGAGAGAGGGACAGGGAGAGAGAGAGGGACACGGAGAGAGAGGGACAGGGAGAGAGAGAGCGACAGGGAGAGAGAGGGACAGGGAGAGAGAGCGGGACACGGAGAGAGAGGGGGACAGTGAGATAGATGGACATGGAGAGGGAGAGGGACAGGGAGAGAGACAGAGGGACAGGAAGAGAGGGAGGGACACGGAGAGAGAGAGGGACAGGGAGAGAGAGAGGGACAGGGAGATAGAGGGACACGGAGAGAGAGAGAGGGACACGGAAAGGGTGAGGGACAGAGAGAGAGAGAGAAGGTCAGGGAGAGAGAGGGACACACAGAGAGAGAGAGAGGGACCGAGAGAGAGAGGGACGGAGATGGAGAGAGGGACAGGATGAAAGAGAGGGGGACAGGGAGAGAGAGAGAGACACAGAGAGAGAGAGGGACTGGGAGATAGAGGGACACAGAGACTGAGAGGGACAGAGAGAGAGGGTCAGGGAGAGAGAGAGGGACACGGAGAGAGAGGGACAGGGATAGAGAGGGACACGGAGAGAGTGAGGGACACAGAGAGAGAGAAGGACTGGGAGAGAGAGTGGGACAGGGAAAGAGAGGTACACAGAGAGAGAGCGAGGGAGAGAGAGAGGGACACAGAGAGAGGGACACAGAGAGAGAGGGACAGGGAGAGAGAAAGGGGCATGGAGAGAGAGAGGGACAGGGAGAGAGAGGGACACGGAGTGAGTGGGACAGGGAGAGAGAGAGGGACACAGAGAGATAGGGACAGGGAGAGACAGAGGGACAGGGAGATAGAGGGACAGGGAGAGATAGAGACCGACAGGGAGAGGGAGAGGGACACGGAGAGAGAGAGGGACAGGGAGAGAGAGGGACAGGGAGAGAGAGAGGGACAGGGCGAGAGAGGGAGAGGGAGAGTGAGAGGGACAGACAGAGAGAGGGACATGGAGAGAGAGGGACAGAGGGAGAGAGAGGGACAGGGAGAGAGAGGGACAGGGAGAGAGAGGGACAGGGAGAGAGAGAGGGACACGGAGAGCGAGGGGGAGAGGGAGGTAGATGGACATGGAGAGAGAGAGGGACAGGGAGAGAGACAGAGGGAAAGGAAGAGAGAGAGGGACAGGGAGAGAGAGGGACACTGAGAGAGAGAGGGACAGGGAGAGAGAGGGAGAAAGAGAGAGAGTGGGACAGGGAGTGAGACGGATAGAGAGAGAGAGGGACACAGAGAGAGAGATGGACAGGGAGAGGGAGGGACAAAGAGAGAGAGGGACAGGGAGAGAGAGAGGGACAGGGAAAGAGAGAGGGACAGGGAGAGAGAGAGGGACACGGAGAGAGAGGGACAGGGAGAGAGAGGGACAGGGAGATAGACAGAGGGACAGAGAGAGAGAGTGAGGGACAGAGAGAGAGAGGGACACGGAGAGAGAGGGACATGGAGAGAGAGGGACCCGGACAGAGAGGGACAGAGAGAGAGAGGGACAGAGAGAGAGAGAGGGACAGTGAGAGAGAGGGACACGGAGAGGGATAGGGACACGGAGAGGGAGAGGGACAGAGAGAGAGAGTGACAGGGAGAGAGAGAGGGACAGGGAGAGAGTGGGACAGGGAGAGTGAGAGGGACAGAGAGAGAGAGAGGGACATGGAGTGAGAGGGAAACAGGGAGAGAGAGGGAAAGGGAGAGAGAGGGAAACAGGGAGAGAGAGTGGGTTAGGGAGAGAGAGGGACATGGAGAGAGAGAGACACAGGGACAGGGAGGGACACAGAGTGAGAGGGACAGGGAGACGGAGGGACAGAGAGAGGGACAGGGAGAGAGAGGGACAGGGAGAGAGAGAGGGACAGGGAGAGAAAGAGGGACGGGGAGAGAGAGGGACACGGAGAGAGAGAGACACAGAGAGAGAGGGACAGGGAGAGAGAGGAACAGGGGGAGAGCGAGAGAGGGATAGGGAGACAGAGAGGGACACGGAGAGAGAGGGGCAGGGAGAGAGAGATGGACAGGGAGAGAGAGAGGGACACGGAGAGAGAGGGACACAGAGAGAGAGGGACAGGGAGAGAGAAAGGGACATGGAGAGAGAGAGGAACAGGGAGAGAGAGGGACACGGAGAGAAGGGGACAGGCAGAGAGAGAGGGACACAGAGAGAGAGGGACAGGGAGAGACAGAGGGACGGGGAGATAGACGGACAGGGAGAGATAGAGACCGACAGGGAGAGAGAGAGGGTCACGGAGAGAGAGAGAGAGAGAGAGGGACAGGGAGAGAGAGAGGGACAGGGAGATGGAGGGACAGGGAGAGAGAGAGAGGGAAACGGGGAGGGTGTGGGACACAGAGAGAGAGGAACAGGGAGAGATTCGGACACAGAGAGAGAGAGAGGGAGAGACAGAGAGAGAGGGACAGAGAGAGAGTGGGACAGGGAGAGAGAGGGACACAGAGACTAAGAGGGACAGAGAGAGAGAGAGGGACACGGAGAGAGAGAGGGACACGGAGAAAGAGGGACAGGGAGAGAGAGGGACATGGAGAGAGAGGGACAGGGCGAGAGAGAGGAACACAGAGAGAGATAGGGACAGGGAGAGAGAGGGATGCAGAGAGAGAGAGGGACGGGGAGAGAGAGGGACAGAGAGAGAGGGACACAATGAGAGAGAGAGGGACAGGGAGTCGGAGGGACAGAGAGAGTGAGGGACAGGGAGAGAGAGGGACAGGGAGAGAGAGGGACAGGGAGGGAAAGAGGGACAGGGAGAGAGAGGGACACGGAGAGAGAGAGGGACACAGAGATAGAGACGGACAGGGTGAGAGAGAGGGAAAGGGGGAGAGAGAGAGAGGGGCAGGGAGAGAGAGAGGGACACGGAGAGAGAGGGACACAGAGAGAGAGGGACACAGAGAGAGAGGGACAGGGAGAGAGAGAGGGACAGGGAGAGAGAGGGGAACACGGAGAGAGAGAGAAGGTCAGGCAGAGAGAGAGGGACAGGGAGAGCGAGGGGGACAGGGAGGTAGATGGACATGGAGAGAGAGAGGGACCGGGAGAGAGACAGAGGGACAGGATGAGAGAGAGGGACAAGGAGAGAGAGGGACACGGAGAGAGAGAGGGACAGGGAGAGAGAGGGAGAAAGAGAGAGAGTGGGACAGGGAGTGAGACGGATAGAGAGAGAGAGGGGGACACAGAGAGAGAGATGGACAGGGAGAGGGAGGGACAGAGAGAGAGAGGGACAGGGAGAGAGAGAGGGACAGGGAGAGAGAGAGGGACAGGGAGAGAGAGATGGACACGGAGAGAGAGGGACAGGGAGAGAGAGGGACAGGGAGATAGACAGAGGGACAGAGAGAGAGTGAGGGACAGAGAGAGAGAGGTACAGGGAGAGAGAGGGACAGGGAGAGAGAGGGACCCAGACAGAGAGGGACAGAGAGAGAGAGGTACAGAGAGAGAGACAGGGACAGAGAGAGAGAGGGACACGGAGAGGGATAGGGACACGGAGAGGGAGAGGGACAGGGAGAGAGAGTGACAGGGAGAGAGAGAGGGACAGGGAGAGAGTGGGACAGGGAGAGTGAGAGGGACAGAGAGAGAGAGGGACATGGAGTGAGAGGGAAACAGGGAGAGAGAGGGAAAGGGAGAGAGAGGGACAGGGAGAGAGAGTTTGATAGGGAGAGAGAGGGACATGGAGAGAGAGGGACACAGGGACAGGGAGGGACACAGAGTGAGAGGGACAGGGAGAGAGAGGGACAGGGAGAGAGAGAGGGACAGGGAGAGAGAGGGAGAGTGAGAGGGACAGAGAGAGAGAGGGACATGGAGAGAGAGGGACACAGGGAGAGAGAGGGACAGGGAGAGAGAGGGACAGGGTGAGAGAGGGACAGGGAGAGAGAGAGGGACACGGAGAGAGAGGGGGACAGAGAGGTAGATGAACATGGAGAGAGAGAGGGACAGGGAGAGAGACAGAGGGACAGGAAGAGAAAGAGGGACAGGGAGAGAGAGGGACACGGAGAGAGAGAGGGACAGGGAGAGAGAGGGGAAAAGAGAGAGAGTGGGACAGGGAGTGAGACGGATAGAGAGAGAGAGAGAGAGGGACACAGAGAGAGAGATGGACAGGGAGAGGGAGGGACAGAGAGAGAGAGGGACAGGGAGAGAGAGAGGGACAGGGAGAGAGAGAGGCACAGGGAGAGAGAGGGACAGGGAGAGAGAGGGACAGGGAGAGAGACAGAGGGACAGAGAGAGAGTGAGGGACAGAGAGAGAGTGGGACACGGAGAGAGAGGGACAGGGAGAGAGAGGGACAGGGAGAGAGAGGGACCCGGACAGAGAGGTACAGAGAGAGAGAGGGACAGAGAGAGAGAGAGAGGGACAGAGAGAGAGAGGGACACGGAGAGGGAGAGGGACACGGAGAGGGAGAGGGACAGGGAGAGAGAGTGACAGGGAGAGAGAGAGAGGGACAGGGAGAGAGAGGGACAGGGAGAGGGAAGGACAGAGAGAGAGATATACCGGGAGAGAGAGAGGGACAGGAAGAGAGAGAGGGACAGGGAGAGAGAGAGGGACACGGAAAGAGAGGGACAGGGAGGGAGAGGGACAGGGAGGGAGAGGGACAGGGAGAGAGACAGAGGGACAGGGAGAGAGAGAGGGACAGAGAGAGAGAGGGACACGGAAAGAGAGGGACAGGGAGAGAGAGGGACCCGGACAGAGAGGGACAGAGAGAGAGAGGGACAGAGACAGAGAGAGAGTCAAAGAGAGAGAGAGGGACACGGAGAGGGACACGGAGAGCGAGAGGGACAGGGAGAGAGAGGGACAGGGAGAGAGAGAGGGACAGGGAGAGAGAGGGAGAGTGAGAGGGACAGAGAGAGAGAGTGACATGGAGAGAGAGGGACACAGGGAGAGAGAGGGACAGGGAGAGAGAGGGACAGGGAGAGAGAGGGACAGGGAGAGAGAGAGGGACACGGAGAGAGAGGGGGACAGAGAGGTAGATGGACATGGAGAGAGAGAGGGACAGGGAGAGAGACAGAGGGACAGGAAGAGAGAGAGGGACAGGGAGAGAGAGGGACACGGAGAGAGAGAGGGACAGGGAGAGAGAGGGACAAAGAGAGAGAGTGGGACAGGGAGTGAGACGGATAGAGAGAGAGAGAGAGGGACACAGAGAGAGAGATGGACAGGGAGAGGGAGGGAGAGAGAGAGAGAGGGACAGGGAGAGAGAGAGGGACAGGGAGAGAGAGAGGGACAGGGAGAGAGAGGGACAGGGAGAGAGAGTGGGATAGGGAGAGAGAGGGACACGGAGAGAGAGGGACACAGGGACAGAGAGGGACAGAGAGAGAGAGAGTCGGACACGGAGAGAGAGAGGGACAGGGAGAGAGAGGAACTGGGAGAGAGTGAGGGACACGGAGAGAGAAGGACAGGGAGAGAGAGAGGGACACAGAGAGAGAGAGGGACAGGGAGAGAGAGGGGCACAGAGAGAGAGAGGGACAGGGAGAGAGAGGGACACAGAGAGAGAGAGGGACACAGAGAGAGAGAGGGACAGGGAGACGGAGGGACAGAGAGAGAGGGACAGGTAGAGAGAGGGGCAGGGAGAGAGAGAGGGACAGGGAGAGAATGAGGGACAGGGAGAGAGAGGGACACGGAGAGAGAGAGACACAGAGAGTGAGAGGGACAGGGAGAGAGAGGGACAGGTGGAGAGCGAGAGAGGGTTAGGGAGACAGAGAGGGACAGGGAGAGAGAGGGACACAGAGAGAGAGGGACAGAGAGAGAGAGGGGCAGGGAGAGAGAGAGGGACAGGGAGAGAGAGAGGGACACAGAGAGAGAGGGACACAGAGAGAGAGGGACAGGGAGAGAGAGGGGCAGGGAGAGAGAGAGGGACAGGGAGAGAGAGAGGGACACGGAGAGAGAGGGACACAGAGAGAGAGGGACACAGAGAGAGAAAGGGACATGGAGAGAGAGAGGGACAGGGAGAGAGAGGGACACGGAGAAAAGGGGACAGGTAGAGAGAGAGGGACACAGAGAGAGAGGGACAGGGAGAGACAGAGGGACAGGGAGATAGAGGGACAGGGAGAGATAGAGACCGACAGGGAGAGAGAGAGGGTCACGGAGAGAGAGAGAGAGGGACAGGGAGAGAGAGAGGGACAGGGAGATGGAGGTACAGGGAGAGAGAGGGACACGGAGAGAGAGGGACACGGCGAGAGAGAGGAACACAGAGAGAGAGAGGGACAGGGAGAGAGAGGGACACGGAGAGAGAGGGACACGGCGAGAGAGAGGAACACAGAGAGAGAGAGGGACAGGGAGAGAGAGGGACACAGAGAGAGAGAGGGACAGGGAGAGAGAGGGACAGAGAGAGAGGGACACAGAGAGAGAGAGGGACAGGGAGACGGAGGGACAGAGAGAGTGAGTGACAGGGAGAGAGAGGGACAGGGAGAGAGAGGGACAGGGAGAGAAAGAGGGACAGGGAGAGAGTGGGACACGGAGAGAGAGGGACACAGAGATAGAGGGACACAGAGAGAGAGGGACAGGGAGAGAGAGAGGGACAGGGAGAGAGAGAGGGACACGGAGAGAGAGAATGACAGAGAGAGAGAGAGAGGGACAGGGAGAGAGAGAGGGACAGGGATAGAGAGAGGGACACGGAGAGAGAAAGAGGGACAGGGAGAGAGAGGGATACGGAGAGAGCGGGACACAGAGAGAGAGAGACGGACAGGGAGAGAGAGAGGGACAGGGAGAGAGAGAAAGGGACAGGGAGAGAGAGAGGGACACGGAGAGAGAGAGGGACAGGGAGAGAGAGCGACAGGGAGAGAGAGGGACAGGGAGAGAGAGAGGGACACGGAGAGAGAGAGGGGGACAGTGAGATAGATGGACATGGAGAGAGAGAGGGACAGGGAGGGAGACAGAGGAACAGGAAGAGAGAGATGGACACGGAGAGAGAGAGAGGGACAGGGAGAGAGAGAGGGACAGGTAGATAGAGGGACACGAAGAGCGAGAGAGGGACACGGAGAGGGTGAGGGACAGAGAGAGAGAGAGAGGGTCAGGGAGAGAGAGGGACACACAGAGAGAGAGAGGGACCGAGAGAGAGAGGGACGGAGAGAGAGAGAGGGACAGGATGAAAGAGTGGGGGACAGGGAGAGAGAGAGAGAGGGACTGGGAGATAGATGGACACAGAGACTGAGAGGGACAGAGAGAGAGAGAGGGTCAAGGAGAGAGAGAGAGGGACACGGAGAGAGATGGACAGGGAGAGGGAGGGACACGGAGAGAGTGAGGGACACAGAGAGAGAGAAGGACTGGGAGAGAGTGTGGGACAGGGAAAGAGAGGGACACAGAGAGAGAGCGAGGGAGAGAGAGAGGGACACTGAGAGAGGGATACAGAGAGAGAGGGACACAGAGAGAGAAAGGGACATGGAGAGAGAGAGGGACAGGGAGAGAGAGGGACACGGAGAAAAGGGGACAGGTAGAGAGAGAGGGACACAGAGAGAGAGGGACAGGGAGAGACAGAGGGACAGGGAGATAGAGGGACAGGGAGAGATAGAGACCGACAGGGAGAGAGAGAGGGTCACGGAGAGAGAGAGAGAGGGACAGGGAGAGAGAGAGGGACAGGGAGATGGAGGGACAGGGAGAGAGAGGGACACGGAGAGAGAGGGACACGGCGAGAGAGAGGAACACAGAGAGAGAGAGGGACAGGGAGAGAGAGGGACACGGAGAGAGAGGGACACGGCGAGAGAGAGGAACACAGAGAGAGAGAGGGACAGGGAGAGAGAGGGACACAGAGAGAGAGAGGGACAGGGAGAGAGAGGGACAGAGAGAGAGGGACACAGAGAGAGAGAGGGACAGGGAGACGGAGGGACAGAGAGAGTGAGTGACAGGGAGAGAGAGGGACAGGGAGAGAGAGGGACAGGGAGAGAAAGAGGGACAGGGAGAGAGAGGGACACGGAGAGAGAGGGACACAGAGATAGAGGGACACAGAGAGAGAGGGACAGGGAGAGAGAGAGGGACAGGGAGAGAGAGAGGGACACGGAGAGAGAGAAGGACAGAGAGAGAGAGAGTGGGACAGGGAGAGAGAGAGGGACAGGGATAGAGAGAGGGACACGGAGAGAGAAAGAGGGACAGGGAGAGAGAGGGATACGGAGAGAGCGGGACACAGAGAGAGAGAGACGGACAGGGAGAGAGAGAGGGACAGGGAGAGAGAGAAAGGGACAAGGAGAGAGAGAGGGACACGGAGAGAGAGAGGGACAGGGAGAGAGAGCGACAGGGAGAGAGAGGGACAGGGAGAGAGAGAGGGACACGGAGAGAGAGAGGGGGACAGTGAGATAGATGGACATGGAGAGAGAGAGGGACAGGGAGGGAGACAGAGGAACAGGAAGAGAGAGATGGACACGGAGAGAGAGAGAGAGGGACAGGGAGAGAGAGAGGGACAGGGAGATAGAGGGACACGGAGAGCGAGAGAGGGACACGGAGAGGGTGAGGGACAGAGAGAGAGAGTGAGGGTCAGGGAGAGAGAGGGACACACAGAGAGAGAGAGGGACCGAGAGAGAGAGGGACGGAGAGAGAGTGAGGGACAGGATGAAAGAGTGGGGGACAGGGAGAGAGAGAGAGAGAGAGGGACTGGGAGATAGATGGACACAGAGACTGAGAGGGACAGAGAGAGAGAGGGGGTCAAGGAGAGAGAGAGGGACACGGAGAGAGAGGGACAGGGAGAGGGAGGGACACGGAGAGAGTGAGGGACACAGAGAGAGAGAAGGACTGGGAGAGAGAGTGGGACAGGGAAAGAGAGGGACACAGAGAGAGAGCGAGGGAGAGAGAGAGGGACACTGAGAGAGGGATACAGAGAGAGAGAGACAGGGAGAGAGAAAGGGGCATGGAGAGAGAGAGGGACAGGGAGAGAGAGGGACACGGAGTGAGTGGGACAGGGAGAGAGAGGGGCAGGGAGAGAGAGAGGGACAGGGAGAGAGAGAGGGACACGGAGAGAGAGGGACACAGAGAGAGAGGGACAGGGAGAGAGAAAGGGACATGGAGAGAGAGAGGGACAGGGAGAGAGAGGGACAGGGAGAGAAGGGGACAGGTAGAGAGAGAGGGACACAAGAGAGAGGGACAGGGAGAGACAGAGGGACAGGGAGATAGAGGGACAGGGAGAGATAGAGACCGACAGGGAGAGAGAGAGGGTCACGGAGAGAGAGAGCGAGGGACAGGGAGAGAGAGAGTGACAGGGAGATGGAGGGACAGGGAGAGAGAGAGAGGGAAACGGGGAGGGTGTGGGACACAGAGAGAGAGAGAGGAACAGGGAGAGAGAGGGACACACAGAGAGAGAGAGAGAGGGAGAGACAGAGAGAGAGGGACAGGGATAGAGAGTGGGACAGGGAGAGAGAGGGACACAGAGACTAAGAGGGACAGAGAGAGAGAGGGGGACACGGAGAGAGAGAGGGACGCGGAGAAAGAGGGACAGGGAGAGAGAGGGACACGGAGAGAGAGGGACACGGCGAGAGAGAGGAACACAGAGAGAGAGAGGGACAGGGAGAGAGAGGGACACAGAGAGAGAGAGGGACAGGGAGAGAGAGGGACAGAGAGAGAGGGACACAGAGAGAGAGAGGGACAGGGAGACGGAGGGACAGAGAGACTGAGTGACAGGGAGAGCGAGGGACAGGGAGAGAGAGGGACAGGGAGAGAAAGAGGGACAGGGAGAGAGAGGGACACGGAGAGAGAGGGACACAGAGATAGAGACGGACAGGGAGAGAGAGAGGGACAGGGGAGAGAGAGAGAGGGACAGGGAGAGAGAGAGGGACACGGAGAGAGAGGGACACAGAGAGAGAGGGACACAGAGAGAGAGGGACAGGGAGAGAGAGAGGGACAGGGAGAGAGAGAGGGACACGGAGAGAGAAGGACAGAGAGAGAGAGAGGGACAGGGAGAGAGAGAGGGAGAGGGATAGAGAGAGGGACACGGAGTGAGTGGGACAGGGAGAGAGAGAAGGACACAGAGAGATAGGGACAGGGAGAGACAGAGGGACAGGGAGATAGAGGGACAGGGAGAGATAGAGACCGACAGGGAGAGAGAGAGGCACACGGAGTGAGAGAGGGACAGGGAGAGAGAGGGACAGGGAGAGAGAGAGGGTCAGGGCGAGAGAGGGAGAGAGAGAGTGAGAGGGACAGAGAGAGAGTGGGACATGGAGAGAGAGGGACACAGAGAGAGAGGGACACAGAGAGAGAGGCACAGGGGGAGAGAGGGACACAGAGAGAGAGAGGGACAGGGATAGAGAGAGGGAATGGGAGAGAGAGGGACACAAAGAAACAGGGAGGGACAGAGAGAGAGAGAGGGACAGGGAGAGAGAGAGGGACACGGATAGAGAGGGACTGAGAGAGAGAGAGTGGCGCAAGGTGAGAGAGTGACAGGGAGAGAGAGGGGGACACGGAGAGAGAGGGACACAGAGAGAGAGGAACACAGAGGGAGAGGGACAGGGAGAGAGAGAGGGACAGGGAGATAGAGAGGGACACGGAGAGAGAGAGAGGGACAGGGAGAGAGAGGGAGGGACAGGGAGATGGGGGACATTGAGAACGAGAGAGAGGGACAGGGATAGAGAGAGGGACACGGAGAGAGAGAGAGGGACAGGGAGATAGAGGGACGGGGGAGAGAGAGAGGGACAGGGAGAGAGAGAGGGACACGGAGAGAGAGGGGCAGGGAGAGAGAGAGCGACAGGGAGAGAGAGGGACAGCGAGAGAGAGAGGGACACGGAGAGAGAGGGGGACAGGGATATAGATGGACATGGAGAGAGAGAAGGACAGGGAGAGAGACAGAGAGACAGGAAGAGAGAGAGGGACAGGGAGAGAGAGGGACACGGAGAAAGAGGGACAGGGAGAGAGAGAGAGACACAGAGAGAGAGGGGGACACGGAGTGAGAGGGACAGAGAGAGAGAGAGGGACAGAGAGAGAGAGATGAACAGGGAGAGGGAGGGACAGAGAGAGCGAGGGACCGGGAGAGAGAGAGGGACAGGGAGAGAGAGAGGGACAGGGAGAGAGAGAGGGACAGGGAGAGAGAGAGGGACACGGAAAGAGAGGGACAGGGAGAGAGAAGGACCGGACAGAGAGGGACAGAGAGAGAGAGGGACAGAGAGAGAGAGGGTCAAAGAGAGAGAGAGGGACCCGGAGAGGGAGAGGGACACTGAGAGCGAGAGGGACAGGGAGAGAGAGGGACAGGGAGAGAGAGAGGGACAGGGGGAGAGAGGGAGAGTGAGAGGGACAGAGAGAGAGAGGGACATGGAGAGAGAGGGACACAGGGAGAGAGAGGGACAGGGAGAGAGAGGGACAGGGAGAGAGAGGGACAGGGAGAGAGAGAGAGGGACACGGAGGGAGAGCGCGACAGGGAGGTAGATGGACATGGAGAGAGAGAGGGACAGGGAGAGAGACAGAGGGACAGGAAGAGAGAGAGGGACAGGGAGAGAGAGGGACACGAAGAGAGAGAGGGACAGGGAGAGAGAGGGACAAAGAGAGAGAGTGGGACAGGGAGTGAGACGGATAGAGAGAGAGAGAGAGGGACACAGAGAGAGAGATGGACAGGGAGAGGGAGGGACAGAGAGAGAGAGGGACAGGGAGAGAGAGAGGGACAGGGAGAGAGAGAGGGACAGGGAGAGAGAGAGGGACACGGAGAGAGAGGGACAGGGAGAGAGAGGGACAGGGAGAGAGACAGAGGGACAGAGAGAGAGAGTGAGGGACAGGGAGAGAGAGAGGGACAGGGAGAGAGAGGGACAGGGAGAGAGAGGGACCCGGACAGAGAGGGACAGAGAGAGAGAGGGACAGAGAGAGAGAGAGAGGGACAGAGAGAGAGAGGGACACGGAGAGGGAGAGGGACACGGAGAGGGAGAGGGACAGGGAGAGAGAGTGACAGGGAGAGAGAGAGGGACAGGGAGAGAGAGGGACAGGGAGAGTGAGAGGGACAGAGAGAGAGAGGGACATGGAGAGAGAGGGAAACAGGGAGAGAGAGGGAAAGGGAGAGAGAGGGACAGGGAGAGAGAGTGGGTTAGGGAGAGAGAGGGACAAGGAGAGAGAGGGACACAGGGACAGAGAGGGACAGAGAGAGAGAGTGGGACACGGAGAGAGAGAGGGACAGGGAGAGAGAGGGACAGGGAGAGAGTGAGGGAGACGGAGACCGAGGGACAGGGAGAGAGAGAGGGACACAGAGAGAGAGAGGGACAGGGAGAGAGAGGGACAGAGAGAGAGAGAGGGACAGGGAGAGAGCGGGACAGAGAGAGAGAGAGGGACACAGAGAGAGAGAGGGACAGGGAGACGGAGGGACAGAGAGAGAGGGACAGGGAGAGAGAGGGACAGGGAGAGAGAGAGGGACAGGGAGAGAAAGACGGACAGGGAGAGAGAGGGACACGGAGAGAGAGAGACACAGAGAGAGAGGGACAGGGAGAGAGAGGAACAGGGGGAGAGCGAGAGAGGGATAGGGAGACAGAGAGGGACACGGAGAGAGAGGGACACAGAGAGAGAGGGACAGAGAGAGAGAGGGGCAGGGAGAGAGAGAGGGACAGGGAGAGAGAGAGGGACACGGAGAGAGAGGGACACAGAGAGAGAGGGACAGGGAGAGAGAAAGGGACAGGGAGAGAGAGAGGGACACGGACAGAGAGAAGGACAGAGAGAGAGAGAGAGGGACAGGGAGAGAGAGAGGGACACGGAGAGAGAGGGACAGGGAGAGAGAGGGACAGGGAGAGAGACAGAGGGACAGAGAGAGAGAGTGAGGGACAGGGAGAGAGAGAGGGACAGGGAGAGAGAGGGACAGGGAGAGAGAGGGACCCGGACAGAGAGGGACAGAGAGAGAGAGGGACAGAGAGAGAGAGAGAGGGACAGAGAGAGAGAGGGACACGGAGAGGGAGAGGGACACGGAGAGGGAGAGGGACAGGGAGAGAGAGTGACAGGGAGAGAGAGAGGGACAGGGAGAGAGAGGGACAGGGAGAGTGAGAGGGACAGAGAGAGAGAGGGACATGGAGAGAGAGGGAAACAGGGAGAGAGAGGGAAAGGGAGAGAGAGGGACAGGGAGAGAGAGTGGGTTAGGGAGAGAGAGGGACAAGGAGAGAGAGGGACACAGGGACAGAGAGGGACAGAGAGAGAGAGTGGGACACGGAGAGAGAGAGGGACAGGGAGAGAGAGGGACAGGGAGAGAGTGAGGGAGACGGAGACCGAGGGACAGGGAGAGAGAGAGGGACACAGAGAGAGAGAGGGACAGGGAGAGAGAGGGACAGAGAGAGAGAGAGGGACAGGGAGAGAGCGGGACAGAGAGAGAGAGAGGGACACAGAGAGAGAGAGGGACAGGGAGACGGAGGGACAGAGAGAGAGGGACAGGGAGAGAGAGGGACAGGGAGAGAGAGAGGGACAGGGAGAGAAAGACGGACAGGGAGAGAGAGGGACACGGAGAGAGAGAGACACAGAGAGAGAGGGACAGGGAGAGAGAGGAACAGGGGGAGAGCGAGAGAGGGATAGGGAGACAGAGAGGGACACGGAGAGAGAGGGACACAGAGAGAGAGGGACAGAGAGAGAGAGGGGCAGGGAGAGAGAGAGGGACAGGGAGAGAGAGAGGGACACGGAGAGAGAGGGACACAGAGAGAGAGGGACAGGGAGAGAGAAAGGGACAGGGAGAGAGAGAGGGACACGGACAGAGAGAAGGACAGAGAGAGAGAGAGAGGGACAGGGAGAGAGAGAGGGACAGGGATAGAGAGAGGGACACGGAGAGAGAAAGAGGGACAGGGAGAGAGAGGGATACGGAGAGAGCGGGACACAGAGAGAGAGAGACGGACAGGGAGAGAGAGAGGGACAGGGAGACAGAGAAAGGGACAGGGAGAGAGAGAGGGACACGGAGAGAGAGGGACAGGGAGAGAGAGCGACAGGGAGAGCGAGGGACAGGGAGAGAGAGAGGGACACGGAGAGAGAGAGGGGGACAGTGAGATAGATGGACATGGAGAGAGAGAGGACAGGGAGGGAGACAGAGGAACAGGAAGAGAGAGATGGACACGGAGAGAGAGAGAGGGACAGGGAGAGAGAGAGGGACAGGGAGATAGAGGGACACGGAGAGCGAGAGAGGGACACGGAGAGGGTGAGGGACAGAGAGAGAGAGAGAGGGTCAGGGAGAGAGAGGGACACACAGAGAGAGAGAGGGACCGAGAGAGAGAGGGACGGAGAGAGAGAGAGGGACAGGATGAAAGAGTGGGGGACAGGGAGAGAGAGAGAGAGAGAGGGGCTGGGAGATAGATGGACACAGAGACTGAGAGGGACAGAGAGAGAGAGAGGGTCAAGGAGAGAGAGAGAGGGACACGGAGAGAGATGGACAGGGAGAGGGAGGGACACGGAGAGAGTGAGGGACACAGAGAGAGAGAAGGACTGGGAGAGAGAGTGGGACAGGGAAAGAGAGGGACACAGAGAGAGAGCGAGGGAGAGAGAGAGGGACACTGAGAGAGGGATACAGAGAGAGAGGGACACAGAGAGAGAAAGGGACATGGAGAGAGAGAGGGACAGGGAGAGAGAGGGACACGGAGAAAAGGGGACAGGTAGAGAGAGAGGGACACAGAGAGAGAGGGACAGGGAGAGACAGAGGGACAGGGAGATAGAGGGACAGGGAGAGATAGAGACCGACAGGGAGAGAGAGAGGGTCACGGAGAGAGAGAGAGAGGGACAGGGAGAGAGAGAGGGACAGGGAAATGGAGGGACAGGGAGAGAGAGGGACACGGAGAGAGAGGGACACGGCGAGAGAGAGGAACACAGAGAGAGAGAGGGACAGGGAGAGAGAGGGACACGGAGAGAGAGGGACACGGCGAGAGAGAGGAACACAGAGAGAGAGAGGGACAGGGGGAGAGAGAGGGACACAGAGAGAGAGAGGGACAGGGAGAGAGAGGGACAGAGAGAGAGGGACACAGAGAGAGAGAGGGACAGGGAGACGGAGGGACAGAGAGAGTGAGTGACAGGGAGAGAGAGGGACAGGGAGAGAGAGGGACAGGGAGAGAAAGAGGGACAGGGAGAGAGAGGGACACGGAGAGAGAGGGACACAGAGATAGAGGGACACAGAGAGGGAGGGACAGGGAGAGAGAGAGGGACAGGGAGAGAGAGAGGGACACGGAGAGAGAGAAGGACAGAGAGAGAGAGAGAGGGACAGGGAGAGAGAGAGGGACAGGGATAGAGAGAGGGACACGGAGAGAGAAAGAGGGACAGGGAGAGAGAGGGATACGGAGAGAGCGGGACACAGAGAGAGAGAGACGGACAGGGAGAGAGAGAGGGACAGGGAGAGAGAGAAAGGGACAGGGAGAGAGAGAGGGACACGGAGAGAGAGAGGGACAGGGAGAGAGAGCGACAGGGAGAGAGAGGGACAGGGAGAGAGAGAGGGACACGGAGAGAGAGAGGGGGACAGTGAGATAGATGGACATGGAGAGAGAGAGGGACAGGGAGGGAGACAGAGGAACAGGAAGAGAGAGATGGACACGGAGAGAGAGAGAGAGGGACAGGGAGAGAGAGAGGGACAGGGAGATAGAGGGACACGGAGAGCGAGAGAGGGACACGGAGAGGGTGAGGGACAGAGAGAGAGAGAGAGGGTCAGGGAGAGAGAGGGACACACAGAGAGAGAGAGAGGGACCGAGAGAGAGAGGGACGGAGAGAGAGAGAGGGACAGGATGAAAGAGTGGGGGACAGGGAGAGAGAGAGAGAGAGAGGGACTGGGAGATAGATGGACACGGAGACTGAGAGGGACAGAGAGAGAGAGCGGGTCAAGGAGAGAGAGAGGGACACGGAGAGAGAGGGACAGGGAGAGGGAGGGACACGGAGAGAGTGAGGGACACAGAGAGAGAGAAGGACTGGGAGAGAGAGTGGGACAGGGAAAGAGAGGGACACAGAGAGAGAGCGAGGGAGAGAGAGAGGGACACTGAGAGAGGGATACAGAGAGAGAGAGACAGGGAGAGAGAAAGGGGCATGGAGAGAGAGAGGGACAGGGAGAGAGAGGGACACGGAGTGAGTGGGACAGGGAGAGAGAGGGGCAGGGAGAGAGAGAGGGACAGGGAGAGAGAGAGGGACACGGAGAGAGAGGGACACAGAGAGAGAGGGACAGGGAGAGAGAAAGGGACATGGAGAGAGAGAGGGACAGGGAGAGAGAGGGACAGGGAGAGAAGGGGACAGGTAGAGAGAGAGGGACACAAGAGAGAGGGACAGGGAGAGACAGAGGGACAGGGAGATAGAGGGACAGGGAGAGATAGAGACCGACAGGGAGAGAGAGAGGGTCACGGAGAGAGAGAGCGAGGGACAGGGAGAGAGAGAGTGACAGGGAGATGGAGGGACAGGGAGAGAGAGAGAGGGAAACGGGGAGGGTGTGGGACACAGAGAGAGAGAGGAACAGGGAGAGAGAGGGACACACAGAGAGAGAGAGAGAGGGAGAGACAGAGAGAGAGGGACAGGGATAGAGAGTGGGACAGGGAGAGAGAGGGACACAGAGACTAAGAGGGACAGAGAGAGAGAGGGGGACACGGAGAGAGAGAGGGACGCGGAGAAAGAGGGACAGGGAGAGAGAGGGACACGGAGAGAGAGGGACACGGCGAGAGAGAGGAACACAGAGAGAGAGAGGGACAGGGAGAGAGAGGGACACAGAGAGAGAGAGGGACAGGGAGAGAGAGGGACAGAGAGAGAGGGACACAGAGAGAGAGAGGGACAGGGAGACGGAGGGACAGAGAGACTGAGTGACAGGGAGAGCGAGGGACAGGGAGAGAGAGGGACAGGGAGAGAAAGAGGGACAGGGAGAGAGAGGGACACGGAGAGAGAGGGACACAGAGATAGAGACGGACAGGGAGAGAGAGAGGGACAGGGGAGAGAGAGAGAGGGACAGGGAGAGAGAGAGGGACACGGAGAGAGAGGGACACAGAGAGAGAGGGACACAGAGAGAGAGGGACAGGGAGAGAGAGAGGGACAGGGAGAGAGAGAGGGACACGGAGAGAGAAGGACAGAGAGAGAGAGAGGGACAGGGAGAGAGAGAGGGAGAGGGATAGAGAGAGGGACACGGAGTGAGTGGGACAGGGAGAGAGAGAAGGACACAGAGAGATAGGGACAGGGAGAGACAGAGGGACAGGGAGATAGAGGGACAGGGAGAGATAGAGACCGACAGGGAGAGAGAGAGGCACACGGAGTGAGAGAGGGACAGGGAGAGAGAGGGACAGGGAGAGAGAGAGGGTCAGGGCGAGAGAGGGAGAGGGAGAGTGAGAGGGACAGAGAGAGAGTGGGACATGGAGAGAGAGGGACACAGAGAGAGAGGGACACAGAGAGAGAGGCACAGGGGGAGAGAGGGACAGGGAGAGAGAGAGGGACAGGGATAGAGAGAGGGAATGGGAGAGAGAGGGACACAAAGAAACAGGGAGGGACAGAGAGAGAGAGAGGGACAGGGAGAGAGAGAGGGACACGGATAGAGAGGGACTGAGAGAGAGAGAGTGGCGCAAGGTGAGAGAGTGACAGGGAGAGAGAGGGGGACACGGAGAGAGAGGGACACAGAGAGAGAGGAACACAGAGGGAGAGGGACAGGGAGAGAGAGAGGGACAGGGAGATAGAGAGGGACACGGAGAGAGAGAGAGGGACAGGGAGAGAGAGGGAGGGACAGGGAGATGGGGGACATTGAGAACGAGAGAGAGGGACAGGGATAGAGAGAGGGACACGGAGAGAGAGAGGGACAGGGAGATAGAGGGACGGGGGAGAGAGAGGGACACGGAGAGAGAGGGACACAGAGATAGAGGGACACAGAGAGGGAGGGACAGGGAGAGAGAGAGGGACAGGGAGAGAGAGAGGGACACGGAGAGAGAGAAGGACAGAGAGAGAGAGAGAGGGACAGGGAGAGAGAGAGGGACAGGGATAGAGAGAGGGACACGGAGAGAGAAAGAGGGACAGGGAGAGAGAGGGATACGGAGAGAGCGGGACACAGAGAGAGAGAGACGGACAGGGAGAGAGAGAGGGACAGGGAGAGAGAGAAAGGGACAGGGAGAGAGAGAGGGACACGGAGAGAGAGAGGGACAGGGAGAGAGAGCGACAGGGAGAGAGAGGGACAGGGAGAGAGAGAGGGACACGGAGAGAGAGAGGGGGACAGTGAGATAGATGGACATGGAGAGAGAGAGGGACAGGGAGGGAGACAGAGGAACAGGAAGAGAGAGATGGACACGGAGAGAGAGAGAGAGGGACAGGGAGAGAGAGAGGGACAGGGAGATAGAGGGACACGGAGAGCGAGAGAGGGACACGGAGAGGGTGAGGGACAGAGAGAGAGAGAGAGGGTCAGGGAGAGAGAGGGACACACAGAGAGAGAGAGAGGGACCGAGAGAGAGAGGGACGGAGAGAGAGAGAGGGACAGGATGAAAGAGTGGGGGACAGGGAGAGAGAGAGAGAGAGAGGGACTGGGAGATAGATGGACACAGAGACTGAGAGGGACAGAGAGAGAGAGCGGGTCAAGGAGAGAGAGAGGGACACGGAGAGAGAGGGACAGGGAGAGGGAGGGACACGGAGAGAGTGAGGGACACAGAGAGAGAGAAGGACTGGGAGAGAGAGTGGGACAGGGAAAGAGAGGGACACAGAGAGAGAGCGAGGGAGAGAGAGAGGGACACTGAGAGAGGGATACAGAGAGAGAGAGACAGGGAGAGAGAAAGGGGCATGGAGAGAGAGAGGGACAGGGAGAGAGAGGGACACGGAGTGAGTGGGACAGGGAGAGAGAGGGGCAGGGAGAGAGAGAGGGACAGGGAGAGAGAGAGGGACACGGAGAGAGAGGGACACAGAGAGAGAGGGACAGGGAGAGAGAAAGGGACATGGAGAGAGAGAGGGACAGGGAGAGAGAGGGACAGGGAGAGAAGGGGACAGGTAGAGAGAGAGGGACACAAGAGAGAGGGACAGGGAGAGACAGAGGGACAGGGAGATAGAGGGACAGGGAGAGATAGAGACCGACAGGGAGAGAGAGAGGGTCACGGAGAGAGAGAGCGAGGGACAGGGAGAGAGAGAGTGACAGGGAGATGGAGGGACAGGGAGAGAGAGAGAGGGAAACGGGGAGGGTGTGGGACACAGAGAGAGAGAGGAACAGGGAGAGAGAGGGACACACAGAGAGAGAGAGAGAGGGAGAGACAGAGAGAGAGGGACAGGGATAGAGAGTGGGACAGGGAGAGAGAGGGACACAGAGACTAAGAGGGACAGAGAGAGAGAGGGGGACACGGAGAGAGAGAGGGACGCGGAGAAAGAGGGACAGGGAGAGAGAGGGACACGGAGAGAGAGGGACACGGCGAGAGAGAGGAACACAGAGAGAGAGAGGGACAGGGAGAGAGAGGGACACAGAGAGAGAGAGGGACAGGGAGAGAGAGGGACAGAGAGAGAGGGACACAAAGAGAGAGAGGGACAGGGAGACGGAGGGACAGAGAGACTGAGTGACAGGGAGAGCGAGGGACAGGGAGAGAGAGGGACAGGGAGAGAAAGAGGGACAGGGAGAGAGAGGGACACGGAGAGAGAGGGACACAGAGATAGAGACGGACAGGGAGAGAGAGAGGGACAGGGGAGAGAGAGAGAGGGACAGGGAGAGAGAGAGGGACACGGAGAGAGAGGGACACAGAGAGAGAGGGACACAGAGAGAGAGGGACAGGGAGAGAGAGAGGGACAGGGAGAGAGAGAGGGACACGGAGAGAGAGAAGGACAGAGAGAGAGAGAGGGACAGGGAGAGAGAGAGGGAGAGGGATAGAGAGAGGGACACGGAGTGAGTGGGACAGGGAGAGAGAGAAGGACACAGAGAGATAGGGACAGGGAGAGACAGAGGGACAGGGAGATAGAGGGACAGGGAGAGATAGAGACCGACAGGGAGAGAGAGAGGCACACGGAGTGAGAGAGGGACAGGGAGAGAGAGGGACAGGGAGAGAGAGAGGGTCAGGGCGAGAGAGGGAGAGGGAGAGTGAGAGGGACAGAGAGAGAGTGGGACATGGAGAGAGAGGGACACAGAGAGAGAGGGACACAGAGAGAGAGGCACAGGGGGAGAGAGGGACAGGGAGAGAGAGAGGGACAGGGATAGAGAGAGGGAATGGGAGAGAGAGGGACACAAAGAAACAGGGAGGGACAGAGAGAGAGAGAGGGACAGGGAGAGAGAGAGGGACACGGATAGAGAGGGACTGAGAGAGAGAGAGTGGCGCAAGGTGAGAGAGTGACAGGGAGAGAGAGGGGGACACGGAGAGAGAGGGACACAGAGAGAGAGGAACACAGAGGGAGAGGGACAGGGAGAGAGAGAGGGACAGGGAGATAGAGAGGGACACGGAGAGAGAGAGAGGGACAGGGAGAGAGAGGGAGGGACAGGGAGATGGGGGACATTGAGAACGAGAGAGAGGGACAGGGATAGAGAGAGGGACACGGAGAGAGAGAGGGACAGGGAGATAGAGGGACGGGGGAGAGAGAGAGGGACAGGGAGAGAGAGAGGGACACGGAGAGAGAGGGGCAGGGAGAGAGAGAGCGACAGGGAGAGAGAGGGACAGCGAGAGAGAGAGGGACACGGAGAGAGAGGGGGACAGGGATATAGATGGACATGGAGAGAGAGAAGGACAGGGAGAGAGACAGAGAGACAGGAAGAGAGAGAGGGACAGGGAGAGAGAGGGACACGGAGAAAGAGGGACAGGGAGAGAGAGAGAGACACAGAGAGAGAGGGGGACACGGAGTGAGAGGGACAGAGAGAGAGAGAGGGACAGAGAGAGAGAGATGAACAGGGAGAGGGAGGGACAGAGAGAGCGAGGGACCGGGAGAGAGAGAGGGACAGGGAGAGAGAGAGGGACAGGGAGAGAGAGAGGGACACGGAAAGAGAGGGACAGGGAGGGAGAGGGACAGGGAGAAAGACAGAGGGACAGGGAGAGAGAGAGGGACAGAGAGAGAGAGAGGGACACGGAAAGAGAGGGACAGGGAGAGAGAAGGACCGGACAGAGAGGGACAGAGAGAGAGAGGGACAGAGAGAGAGAGGGTCAAAGAGAGAGAGAGGGACCCGGAGAGGGAGAGGGACACTGAGAGCGAGAGGGACAGGGAGAGAGAGGGACAGGGAGAGAGAGAGGGACAGGGGGAGAGAGGGAGAGTGAGAGGGACAGAGAGAGAGAGGGACATGGAGAGAGAGGGACACAGGGAGAGAGAGGGACAGGGAGAGAGAGGGACAGGGAGAGAGAGGGACAGGGAGAGAGAGAGAGGGACACGGAGGGAGAGCGCGACAGGGAGGTAGATGGACATGGAGAGAGAGAGGGACAGGGAGAGAGACAGAGGGACAGGAAGAGAGAGAGGGACAGGGAGAGAGAGGGACACGAAGAGAGAGAGGGACAGGGAGAGAGAGGGACAAAGAGAGAGAGTGGGACAGGGAGTGAGACGGATAGAGAGAGAGAGAGAGGGACACAGAGAGAGAGATGGACAGGGAGAGGGAGGGACAGAGAGAGAGAGGGACAGGGAGAGAGAGAGGGACAGGGAGAGAGAGAGGGACAGGGAGAGAGAGAGGGACACGGAGAGAGAGGGACAGGGAGAGAGAGGGACAGGGAGAGAGACAGAGGGACAGAGAGAGAGAGTGAGGGACAGGGAGAGAGAGAGGGACAGGGAGAGAGAGGGACAGGGAGAGAGAGGGACCCGGACAGAGAGGGACAGAGAGAGAGAGGGACAGAGAGAGAGAGAGAGGGACAGAGAGAGAGAGGGACACGGAGAGGGAGAGGGACACGGAGAGGGAGAGGGACAGGGAGAGAGAGTGACAGGGAGAGAGAGAGGGACAGGGAGAGAGAGGGACAGGGAGAGTGAGAGGGACAGAGAGAGAGAGGGACATGGAGAGAGAGGGAAACAGGGAGAGAGAGGGAAAGGGAGAGAGAGGGACAGGGAGAGAGAGTGGGTTAGGGAGAGAGAGGGACAAGGAGAGAGAGGGACACAGGGACAGAGAGGGACAGAGAGAGAGAGTGGGACACGGAGAGAGAGAGGGACAGGGAGAGAGAGGGACAGGGAGAGAGTGAGGGAGACGGAGACCGAGGGACAGGGAGAGAGAGAGGGACACAGAGAGAGAGAGGGACAGGGAGAGAGAGGGACAGAGAGAGAGAGAGGGACAGGGAGAGAGCGGGACAGAGAGAGAGAGAGGGACACAGAGAGAGAGAGGGACAGGGAGACGGAGGGACAGAGAGAGAGGGACAGGGAGAGAGAGGGACAGGGAGAGAGAGAGGGACAGGGAGAGAAAGACGGACAGGGAGAGAGAGGGACACGGAGAGAGAGAGACACAGAGAGAGAGGGACAGGGAGAGAGAGGAACAGGGGGAGAGCGAGAGAGGGATAGGGAGACAGAGAGGGACACGGAGAGAGAGGGACACAGAGAGAGAGGGACAGAGAGAGAGAGGGGCAGGGAGAGAGAGAGGGACAGGGAGAGAGAGAGGGACACGGAGAGAGAGGGACACAGAGAGAGAGGGACAGGGAGAGAGAAAGGGACAGGGAGAGAGAGAGGGACACGGACAGAGAGAAGGACAGAGAGAGAGAGAGAGGGACAGGGAGAGAGAGAGGGACAGGGATAGAGAGAGGGACACGGAGAGAGAAAGAGGGACAGGGAGAGAGAGGGATACGGAGAGAGCGGGACACAGAGAGAGAGAGACGGACAGGGAGAGAGAGAGGGACAGGGAGACAGAGAAAGGGACAGGGAGAGAGAGAGGGACACGGAGAGTGAGGGACAGGGAGAGAGAGCGACAGGGAGAGAGAGGGACAGGGAGAGAGAGAGGGACACGGAGAGAGAGAGGGGGACAGTGAGATAGATGGACATGGAGAGAGAGAGGACAGGGAGGGAGACAGAGGAACAGGAAGAGAGAGATGGACACGGAGAGAGAGAGAGGGACAGGGAGAGAGAGAGGGACAGGGAGATAGAGGGACACGGAGAGCGAGAGAGGGACACGGAGAGGGTGAGGGACAGAGAGAGAGAGAGAGGGTCAGGGAGAGAGAGGGACACACAGAGAGAGAGAGGGACCGAGAGAGAGAGGGACGGAGAGAGAGAGAGGGACAGGATGAAAGAGTGGGGGACAGGGAGAGAGAGAGAGAGAGAGGGACTGGGAGATAGATGGACACAGAGACTGAGAGGGACAGAGAGAGAGAGAGGGTCAAGGAGAGAGAGAGAGGGACACGGAGAGAGATGGACAGGGAGAGGGAGGGACACGGAGAGAGTGAGGGACACAGAGAGAGAGAAGGACTGGGAGAGAGAGTGGGACAGGGAAAGAGAGGGACACAGAGAGAGAGCGAGGGAGAGAGAGAGGGACACTGAGAGAGGGATACAGAGAGAGAGGGACACAGAGAGAGAAAGGGACATGGAGAGAGAGAGGGACAGGGAGAGAGAGGGACACGGAGAAAAGGGGACAGGTAGAGAGAGAGGGACACAGAGAGAGAGGGACAGGGAGAGACAGAGGGACAGGGAGATAGAGGGACAGGGAGAGATAGAGACCGACAGGGAGAGAGAGAGGGTCACGGAGAGAGAGAGAGAGAGGGACAGGGAGAGAGAGAGGGACAGGGAAATGGAGGGACAGGGAGAGAGAGGGACACGGAGAGAGAGGGACACGGCGAGAGAGAGGAACACAGAGAGAGAGAGGGACAGGGAGAGAGAGGGACACGGAGAGAGAGGGACACGGCGAGAGAGAGGAACACAGAGAGAGAGAGGGACAGGGGGAGAGAGAGGGACACAGAGAGAGAGAGGGACAGGGAGAGAGAGGGACAGAGAGAGAGGGACACAGAGAGAGAGAGGGACAGGGAGACGGAGGGACAGAGAGAGTGAGTGACAGGGAGAGAGAGGGACAGGGAGAGAGAGGGACAGGGAGAGAAAGAGGGACAGGGAGAGAGAGGGACACGGAGAGAGAGGGACACAGAGATAGAGGGACACAGAGAGGGAGGGACAGGGAGAGAGAGAGGGACAGGGAGAGAGAGAGGGACACGGAGAGAGAGAAGGACAGAGAGAGAGAGAGAGGGACAGGGAGAGAGAGAGGGACAGGGATAGAGAGAGGGACACGGAGAGAGAAAGAGGGACAGGGAGAGAGAGGGATACGGAGAGAGCGGGACACAGAGAGAGAGAGACGGACAGGGAGAGAGAGAGGGACAGGGAGAGAGAGAAAGGGACAGGGAGAGAGAGAGGGACACGGAGAGAGAGAGGGACAGGGAGAGAGAGCGACAGGGAGAGAGAGGGACAGGGAGAGAGAGAGGGACACGGAGAGAGAGAGGGGGACAGTGAGATAGATGGACATGGAGAGAGAGAGGGACAGGGAGGGAGACAGAGGAACAGGAAGAGAGAGATGGACACGGAGAGAGAGAGAGAGGGACAGGGAGAGAGAGAGGGACAGGGAGATAGAGGGACACGGAGAGCGAGAGAGGGACACGGAGAGGGTGAGGGACAGAGAGAGAGAGAGAGGGTCAGGGAGAGAGAGGGACACACAGAGAGAGAGAGAGGGACCGAGAGAGAGAGGGACGGAGAGAGAGAGAGGGACAGGATGAAAGAGTGGGGGACAGGGAGAGAGAGAGAGAGAGAGGGACTGGGAGATAGATGGACACGGAGACTGAGAGGGACAGAGAGAGAGAGCGGGTCAAGGAGAGAGAGAGGGACACGGAGAGAGAGGGACAGGGAGAGGGAGGGACACGGAGAGAGTGAGGGACACAGAGAGAGAGAAGGACTGGGAGAGAGAGTGGGACAGGGAAAGAGAGGGACACAGAGAGAGAGCGAGGGAGAGAGAGAGGGACACTGAGAGAGGGATACAGAGAGAGAGAGACAGGGAGAGAGAAAGGGGCATGGAGAGAGAGAGGGACAGGGAGAGAGAGGGACACGGAGTGAGTGGGACAGGGAGAGAGAGGGGCAGGGAGAGAGAGAGGGACAGGGAGAGAGAGAGGGACACGGAGAGAGAGGGACACAGAGAGAGAGGGACAGGGAGAGAGAAAGGGACATGGAGAGAGAGAGGGACAGGGAGAGAGAGGGACAGGGAGAGAAGGGGACAGGTAGAGAGAGAGGGACACAAGAGAGAGGGACAGGGAGAGACAGAGGGACAGGGAGATAGAGGGACAGGGAGAGAGAGAGGGACACAGAGAGAGAGAGGGACAGGGAGAGAGAGGGACAGAGAGAGAGAGAGGGACAGGGAGAGAGCGGGACAGAGAGAGAGAGAGGGACACAGAGAGAGAGAGGGACAGGGAGACGGAGGGACAGAGAGAGAGGGACAGGGAGAGAGAGGGACAGGGAGAGAGAGAGGGACAGGGAGAGAAAGACGGACAGGGAGAGAGAGGGACACGGAGAGAGAGAGACACAGAGAGAGAGGGACAGGGAGAGAGAGGAACAGGGGGAGAGCGAGAGAGGGATAGGGAGACAGAGAGGGACACGGAGAGAGAGGGACACAGAGAGAGAGGGACAGAGAGAGAGAGGGGCAGGGAGAGAGAGAGGGACAGGGAGAGAGAGAGGGACACGGAGAGAGAGGGACACAGAGAGAGAGGGACAGGGAGAGAGAAAGGGACAGGGAGAGAGAGAGGGACACGGACAGAGAGAAGGACAGAGAGAGAGAGAGAGGGACAGGGAGAGAGAGAGGGACAGGGATAGAGAGAGGGACACGGAGAGAGAAAGAGGGACAGGGAGAGAGAGGGATACGGAGAGAGCGGGACACAGAGAGAGAGAGACGGACAGGGAGAGAGAGAGGGACAGGGAGACAGAGAAAGGGACAGGGAGAGAGAGAGGGACACGGAGAGTGAGGGACAGGGAGAGAGAGCGACAGGGAGAGAGAGGGACAGGGAGAGAGAGAGGGACACGGAGAGAGAGAGGGGGACAGTGAGATAGATGGACATGGAGAGAGAGAGGACAGGGAGGGAGACAGAGGAACAGGAAGAGAGAGATGGACACGGAGAGAGAGAGAGGGACAGGGAGAGAGAGAGGGACAGGGAGATAGAGGGACACGGAGAGCGAGAGAGGGACACGGAGAGGGTGAGGGACAGAGAGAGAGAGAGAGGGTCAGGGAGAGAGAGGGACACACAGAGAGAGAGAGGGACCGAGAGAGAGAGGGACGGAGAGAGAGAGAGGGACAGGATGAAAGAGTGGGGGACAGGGAGAGAGAGAGAGAGAGAGGGACTGGGAGATAGATGGACACAGAGACTGAGAGGGACAGAGAGAGAGAGAGGGTCAAGGAGAGAGAGAGAGGGACACGGAGAGAGATGGACAGGGAGAGGGAGGGACACGGAGAGAGTGAGGGACACAGAGAGAGAGAAGGACTGGGAGAGAGAGTGGGACAGGGAAAGAGAGGGACACAGAGAGAGAGCGAGGGAGAGAGAGAGGGACACTGAGAGAGGGATACAGAGAGAGAGGGACACAGAGAGAGAAAGGGACATGGAGAGAGAGAGGGACAGGGAGAGAGAGGGACACGGAGAAAAGGGGACAGGTAGAGAGAGAGGGACACAGAGAGAGAGGGACAGGGAGAGACAGAGGGACAGGGAGATAGAGGGACAGGGAGAGATAGAGACCGACAGGGAGAGAGAGAGGGTCACGGAGAGAGAGAGAGAGAGGGACAGGGAGAGAGAGAGGGACAGGGAAATGGAGGGACAGGGAGAGAGAGGGACACGGAGAGAGAGGGACACGGCGAGAGAGAGGAACACAGAGAGAGAGAGGGACAGGGAGAGAGAGGGACACGGAGAGAGAGGGACACGGCGAGAGAGAGGAACACAGAGAGAGAGAGGGACAGGGGGAGAGAGAGGGACACAGAGAGAGAGAGGGACAGGGAGAGAGAGGGACAGAGAGAGAGGGACACAGAGAGAGAGAGGGACAGGGAGACGGAGGGACAGAGAGAGTGAGTGACAGGGAGAGAGAGGGACAGGGAGAGAGAGGGACAGGGAGAGAAAGAGGGACAGGGAGAGAGAGGGACACGGAGAGAGAGGGACACAGAGATAGAGGGACACAGAGAGGGAGGGACAGGGAGAGAGAGAGGGACAGGGAGAGAGAGAGGGACACGGAGAGAGAGAAGGACAGAGAGAGAGAGAGAGGGACAGGGAGAGAGAGAGGGACAGGGATAGAGAGAGGGACACGGAGAGAGAAAGAGGGACAGGGAGAGAGAGGGATACGGAGAGAGCGGGACACAGAGAGAGAGAGACGGACAGGGAGAGAGAGAGGGACAGGGAGAGAGAGAAAGGGACAGGGAGAGAGAGAGGGACACGGAGAGAGAGAGGGACAGGGAGAGAGAGCGACAGGGAGAGAGAGGGACAGGGAGAGAGAGAGGGACACGGAGAGAGAGAGGGGGACAGTGAGATAGATGGACATGGAGAGAGAGAGGGACAGGGAGGGAGACAGAGGAACAGGAAGAGAGAGATGGACACGGAGAGAGAGAGAGAGGGACAGGGAGAGAGAGAGGGACAGGGAGATAGAGGGACACGGAGAGCGAGAGAGGGACACGGAGAGGGTGAGGGACAGAGAGAGAGAGAGAGGGTCAGGGAGAGAGAGGGACACACAGAGAGAGAGAGAGGGACCGAGAGAGAGAGGGACGGAGAGAGAGAGAGGGACAGGATGAAAGAGTGGGGGACAGGGAGAGAGAGAGAGAGAGAGGGACTGGGAGATAGATGGACACAGAGACTGAGAGGGACAGAGAGAGAGAGCGGGTCAAGGAGAGAGAGAGGGACACGGAGAGAGAGGGACAGGGAGAGGGAGGGACACGGAGAGAGTGAGGGACACAGAGAGAGAGAAGGACTGGGAGAGAGAGTGGGACAGGGAAAGAGAGGGACACAGAGAGAGAGCGAGGGAGAGAGAGAGGGACACTGAGAGAGGGATACAGAGAGAGAGAGACAGGGAGAGAGAAAGGGGCATGGAGAGAGAGAGGGACAGGGAGAGAGAGGGACACGGAGTGAGTGGGACAGGGAGAGAGAGGGGCAGGGAGAGAGAGAGGGACAGGGAGAGAGAGAGGGACACGGAGAGAGAGGGACACAGAGAGAGAGGGACAGGGAGAGAGAAAGGGACATGGAGAGAGAGGGACAGGGAGAGAGAGGGACACGGAGAGAAGGGGACAGGTAGAGAGAGAGGGACACAGAGAGAGAGGGACAGGGAGAGACAGAGGGACAGGGAGATAGAGGGACAGGGAGAGATAGAGACCGACAGGGAGAGAGAGAGGGTCACGGAGAGAGAGAGAGAGGGACAGGGAGAGAGAGAGGGACAGGGAGATGGAGGGACAGGGAGAGAGAGAGAGGGAAACGGGGAGGGTGTGGGACACAGAGAGAGAGAGGAACAGGGAGAGAGAGGGACACAGAGAGAGAGAGAGAGAGGGAGAGACAGAGAGAGAGGGACAGGGATAGAGAGTGGGACAGGGAGAGAGAGGGACACAGAGACTAAGAGGGACAGAGAGAGAGAGGGGGACACAGAGAGAGAGAGGGACGCGGAGAAAGAGGGACAGGGAGAGAGAGGGACACGGAGAGAGAGGGACACGGCGAGAGAGAGGAACACAGAGAGAGAGAGGGACAGGGAGAGAGAGGGACACAGAGAGAGAGAGGGACAAGGAGAGAGAGGGACAGAGAGAGAGGGACACAGAGAGAGAGAGGGACAGGGAGACGGAGGGACAGAGAGACTGAGTGACAGGGAGAGAGAGGGACAGGGAGAGAGAGGGACAGGGAGAGAAAGAGGGACAGGGAGAGAGAGGGACACGGAGAGAGAGGGACACAGAGATAGAGACGGACAGGGAGAGAGAGAGGGACAGAGGAGAGAGAGAGAGGGACAGGGAGAGAGAGAGGGACACGGAGAGAGAGGGACACAGAGAGAGAGGGACACAGAGAGAGAGGGACAGGGAGAGAGAGAGGGACAGGGAGAGAGAGAGGGACACGGAGAGAGAAGGACAGCGAGAGAGAGAGGGACAGGGAGAGAGAGAGGGACAGGGATAGAGAGAGGGACACGGAGAGAGAAAGAGGGACAGGGAGAGAGAGGGATACGGAGAGAGCGGGACACAGAGAGAGAGAGACGGACAGGGAGAGAGAGAGGGACAGGGAGAGAGAGAAAGGGACAGGGAGCGAGAGAGGGACACGGAGAGAGAGAGGGACAGGGAGAGAGAGCGACAGGGAGAGAGAGGGACAGGGAGAGAGAGAGGGACACGGAGAGAGAGAGGGGACAGTGAGATAGATGGACATGGAGAGAGAGAGGGACAGGGAAGGAGACAGAGGAACAGGAAGAGAGAGATGGACACGGAGAGAGAGAGAGGGACAGGGAGAGAGAGAGGGACAGGGAGATAGAGGGACACGGAGAACGAGAGAGGGACACGGAGAGGGTGAGGGACAGAGAGAGAGAGAGAGGGACCGAGAGAGAGAGGGACGGAGAGAGAGAGAGGTACAGGATGAAAGAGAGGGGGACAGGGAGAGAGAGAGAGAGAGAGAGGGACTGGGAGATAGATGGACACAGAGACTGAGAGGGACAGAGAGAGAGAGGGTCAAGGAGAGAGAGAGGGACACGGAGAGAGAGGGACAGGGAGAGAGAGGGACACGGAGAGAGTGAGGGACACAGAGAGAGAGAAGGACTGGGAGAGAGAGTGGGACAGGGAAAGAGAGGGACACAGAGAGAGAGCGAGGGAGAGAGAAAGGGACACTGAGAGAGGGATACAGAGAGAGAGAGACAGGGAGAGAGAAAGGGGCATGGAGAGAGAGAGGGACAGGGAGAGAGAGGGACACGGAGTGAGTGGGACAGGGAGAGAGAGAAGGACACAGAGAGATAGGGACAGGGAGAGACAGAGGGACAGGGAGATAGAGGGACATGGAGAGATAGAGACCGACAGGGAGAGAGAGAGGCACACGGAGTGAGAGAGGGACAGGGAGAGAGAGGGACAGGGAGAGAGAGAGGGTCAGGGCGAGAGAGGGAGAGGGAGAGTGAGAGGGACAGAGAGAGAGTGGGACATGGAGAGAGAGGGACACAGAGAGAGAGGGACACAGAGAGAGAGGCACAGGGGGAGAGAGGGACAGGGAGAGAGAGAGGGACAGGGATAGAGAGAGGGAATGGGAGAGAGAGGGACACAAAGAAACAGGGAGGGACAGAGAGAGAGAGAGGGACAGGGAGAGAGAGAGGGACACGGATAGAGAGGGACTGAGAGAGAGAGAGTGGCGCAAGGTGAGAGAGTGACAGGGAGAGAGAGGGGGACACGGAGAGAGAGGGACACAGAGAGAGAGGAACACAGAGGGAGAGGGACAGGGAGAGAGAGAGGGACAGGGAGATAGAGAGGGACACGGAGAGAGAGAGAGGGACAGGGAGAGAGAGGGAGGGACAGGGAGATGGGGGACATTGAGAACGAGAGAGAGGGACAGGGATAGAGAGAGGGACACGGAGAGAGAGAGAGGGACAGGGAGATAGAGGGACGGGGGAGAGAGAGAGGGACAGGGAGAGAGAGAGGGACACGGAGAGAGAGGGGCAGGGAGAGAGAGAGCGACAGGGAGAGAGAGGGACAGCGAGAGAGAGAGGGACACGGAGAGAGAGGGGGACAGGGATATAGATGGACATGGAGAGAGAGAAGGACAGGGAGAGAGACAGAGAGACAGGAAGAGAGAGAGGGACAGGGAGAGAGAGGGACACGGAGAAAGAGGGACAGGGAGAGAGAGAGAGACACAGAGAGAGAGGGAGACACGGAGTGAGAGGGACAGAGAGAGAGAGAGGGACAGAGAGAGAGAGATGAACAGGGAGAGGGAGGGACAGAGAGAGCGAGGGACCGGGAGAGAGAGAGGGACAGGGAGAGAGAGAGGGACAGGGAGAGAGAGAGGGACACGGAAAGAGAGGGACAGGGAGGGAGAGGGACAGGGAGAAAGACAGAGGGACAGGGAGAGAGAGAGGGACAGAGAGAGAGAGAGGGACACGGAAAGAGAGGGACAGGGAGAGAGAAGGACCGGACAGAGAGGGACAGAGAGAGAGAGGGACAGAGAGAGAGAGGGTCAAAGAGAGAGAGAGGGACCCGGAGAGGGAGAGGGACACTGAGAGCGAGAGGGACAGGGAGAGAGAGGGACAGGGAGAGAGAGAGGGACAGGGGGAGAGAGGGAGAGTGAGAGGGACAGAGAGAGAGAGGGACATGGAGAGAGAGGGACAGAGGGAGAGAGAGGGACAGGGAGAGAGAGGGACAGGGAGAGAGAGGGACAGGGAGAGAGAGAGAGGGACACGGAGGGAGAGAGGGACAGGGAGAGAGAGGGACAGGGAGAGAGAGAGGGACAGGGAGAGAGACAGAGGGACAGGAAGAGAGAGAGGGACAGGGAGAGAGAGGGACACGAAGAGAGAGAGGGACAGGGAGAGAGAGGGACAAAGAGAGAAAGTGGGACAGGGAGTGAGACGGAGAGAGAGAGAGAGAGAGGGACACAGAGAGAGAGATGGACAGGGAGAGGGAGGGACAGAGAGAGAGAGGGACAGGGAGAGAGAGAGGGACAGGGAGAGAGAGAGGGACAGGGAGAGAGAGAGGGACACGGAGAGAGAGGGACAGGGAGAGAGAGGGACAGGGAGAGAGACAGAGGGACAGAGAGAGAGAGTGAGGGACAGGGAGAGAGAGTGGGACAGGGAGAGAGAGGGACAGGGAGAGAGAGGGACCCGGACAGAGAGGGACAGAGAGAGAGAGGGACAGAGAGAGAGAGAGAGGGACAGAGAGAGAGAGGGACACGGAGAGGGAGAGGGACACGGAGAGGGAGAGGGACAGGGAGAGAGAGTGACAGGGAGAGAGAGAGGGACAGGGAGAGAGAGGGACATGGAGAGTGAGAGGGACAGAGAGAGAGAGGGACATGGAGAGAGAGGGAAACAGGGAGAGAGAGGGAAAGGGAGAGAGAGGGACAGGGAGAGAGAGTGGGTTAGGGAGAGAGAGGGACATGGAGAGAGAGGGACACAGGCACAGAGAGGGACAGAGAGAGAGAGTGGGACACGGAGAGAGAGAGGGACAGGGAGAGAGAGGGACAGGGAGAGAGTGAGGGAGACGGAGACCGAGGGACAGGGAGAGAGAGAGGGACACAGAGAGAGAGAGGGACAGGGAGAGAGAGGGACAGAGAGAGAGAGAGGGACAGGGAGAGAGCGGGACAGAGAGAGAGAGAGGGACACAGAGAGAGAGAGGGACAGGGAGACGGAGGGACAGAGAGAGAGGGACAGGGAGAGAGAGGGACAGGGAGAGAGAGAGAGGGACAGGGAGAGAAAGACGGACAGGGAGAGAGAGGGACACGGAGAGAGAGAGACACAGAGAGAGAGGGACAGGGAGAGAGAGGAACAGGGGGAGAGCGAGAGAGGGATAGGGAGACAGAGAGGGACACGGAGAGAGAGGGACAGAGAGAGAGAGGGACAGAGAGAGAGGGGCAGGGAGAGAGAGAGGGACAGGGAGAGAGAGAGGGACACGGAGAGAGAGGGACACAGAGAGAGAGGGACAGGGAGAGAGAAAGGGACATGGAGAGAGAGAGGAACAGGGAGAGAGAGGGATACGGAGAGAAGGGGACAGGCAGAGAGAGAGGGACACAGAGAGAGAGGGACAGGGAGAGACAGAGGGACGGGGAGATAGACTGACAGGGAGAGATAGAGACCGACAGGGAGAGAGAGAGGGTCACGGAGAGAGAGAGGTACAGGGAGAGAGAGGGGGACAGGGAGATGGAGGGACAGGGAGAGAGAGAGAGGGAAACGGGGAGGGTGTGGGACACAGAGAGAGAGAGGAACAGGGAGAGGTTCGGACACACAGAGAGAGAGAGGGAGAGACAGAGAGAGAGGGACAGAGAGAGAGAGAGTGGGACAGGGAGAGAGAGGGACACAGAGACTAAGAGGGACAGAGAGAGAGAGAGAGGGACACGGAGAGAGAGGGACACGGAGAAAGAGGGACAGGGAGAGAGAGGGAAATGGAGAGAGAGGGACAGGGCGAGAGAGAGAGGAACACAGAGAGAGATAGGGACAGGGAGAGAGAGGGATGCAGAGAGAGAGAGGGACGGGGAGAGAGAGGGACAGAGAGAGAGGGACACAATGAGAGAGAGAGGGACAGGGAGACGGAGGGACAGAGAGAGTGAGGGACAGGGAGAGAGAGGGACAGAGAGAGAGAAGGACAGGGAGAGAAAGAGGGACAGGGAGAGAGAGGGACACGGAGAGAGAGGGACACAGAGATAGAGACGGACAGGGAGAGAGAGAGGGACAGGGGGAGAGAGAGAGAGGGACAGGGAGAGAGAGAGGGACACGGAGAGAGAGGGACACAGAAAGAGAGGGACACAGAGGGAGAGGGACAGGGAGAGAGAGAAGGACAGCGAGAGAGAGAGGGACACGGAGAGAGAGAGAAGGACAGGCAGAGAGAGAGGGACAGGGAGAGAGAGAGGGACACGGAGAGACAAAGAGGGACAGGGAGATAGAGGGACACGGAGAGAGAGGGACACAGAGAGAGAGTGGGACACGGAGTGAGAGGGACAGAGAGAGAGAGAGGGACACAGAGAGAGAGATGGACAGGGAGAGGGAGGGAAAGAGAGAGCGAGGGACCGGGAGAGAGAGAGGGACAGGGAGAGAGAGAGGGACAGGGAGAGAGAGGGACACGGAAAGAGAGGGACAGGGAGGGAGAGGGACAGGGAGAAAGACAGAGGGACAGGGAGAGAGAGAGGGACAGAGAGAGAGAGAGGGACACGGAAAGAGAGGGACAGGGAGAGAGAAGGGCCGGACAGAGAGGGACAGAGAGAGAGAGGGACAGAGAGAGAGAGGGTCAAAGAGAGAGAGAGGGACCCGGAGAGGGAGAGGGACACTGAGAGCGAGAGGGACAGGGAGAGAGAGGGACAGGGAGAGAGAGAGGGACAGGGGGAGAGAGGGAGAGTGAGAGGGACAGAGAGAGAGAGGGACATGGAGAGAGAGGGACAGAGGGAGAGAGAGGGACAGGGAGAGAGAGGGACAGGGAGAGAGAGGGACAGGGAGAGAGAGGGACACAGGGACAGAGAGGGACAGAGAGAGAGAGTGGGACACGGAGAGAGAGAGGGACAGGGAGAGAGAGGGACAGGGAGAGAGTGAGGGAGACGGAGACCGAGGGACAGGGAGAGAGAGAGGGACACAGAGAGAGAGAGGTACAGGGAGGTAGATGGACAGGAAGAGAGAGAGGGACAGGGAGAGAGAGGGACACGAAGAGAGAGAGGGACAGGGAGAGAGAGGGACAAAGAGAGAGAGTGGGACAGGGAGTGAGACGGATAGAGAGAGAGAGAGAGGGACACAGAGAGAGAGATGGACAGGGAGAGGGAGGGACAGAGAGAGAGAGGGACAGGGAGAGAGAGAGGGACAGGGAGAGAGAGAGGGACAGGGAGAGAGAGAGGGACACGGAGAGAGAGGGACAGGGAGAGAGAGGGACAGGGAGAGAGACAGAGGGACAGAGAGAGAGAGAGGGACAGGGAGAGAGACAGAGGGACAGGAAGAGAGAGAGGGACAATGAGAGAGAGGGACACGGAGAGAGAGAGGGACAGGGTGAGAGAGGGAGAAAGAGAGAGAGTGGGACAGGGAGTGAGACGGATAGAGAGAGAGAGAGGGACACAGAGAGAGAGATGGACTGGGAGAGGGAGGGACAGAGAGAGAGAGAGGGACAGGGAGAGAGAGGGACAGGGAGAGTGAGAGGGACAGAGAGAGAGAGGGACATGGAGAGAGAGGGAAGACGGGAGAGAGAGGGAAAGGGAGAGAGAGGGACAGGGAGAGAGAGTGGGATAGGGAGAGAGAGGGACATGGAGAGAGAGGGTCACAGGGACAGAGAGGGACAGAGAGAGAGAGTGGGACACGGAGAGAGAGAGGGACAGGGAGAGAGAGGGACAGGGAGAGAGTGAGGGAGACGGAGACCGAGGGATAGGGAGAGAGAGAGGGACACAGAGAGAGAGAGGGACAGGGAGAGAGAGGGACAGAGAGAGAGAGAGGGACAGGGAGAGAGCGGGACAGAGAGAGAGAGAGGGACACAGAGAGAGAGAGGGACATGGAGACGGAGGGACAGAGAGAGAGGGACAGGGAGAGAGAGGGACAGGGAGAGAGAGAGGGACAGGGAGAGAAAGACGGACAGGCAGAGAGAGGGACACGGAGAGAGAGAGACACAGAGAGAGAGAGGAACAGGGAGAGAGAGGAACAGGGGGAGAGCGAGAGAGGGATAGGGAGACAGAGAGGGACACGGAGAGAGAGGGACACAGAGAGAGAGGGACACAGAGAGCGAGGGGCAGGGAGAGAGAGAGGGACAGGGAGAGAGAGGGACACGGAGAGAGAGGGACACAGAGAGAGAGGGACAGGGAGAGAGAAAGGGACATGGAGAGAGAGAGGAACAGGGAGAGAGAGGGATACGGAGAGCAGGGGACAGGCAGAGAGAGAGGGACACAGAGAGAGAGGGACAGGGAGAGACAGAGGGACGGGGAGATAGACGGACAGGGAGAGATAGAGACCGACAGGGAGAGAGAGAGGGTCACGGAGAGAGAGAGAGGTACAGGGAGAGAGAGAGGGACAGGGAGATGGAGGGACAGGGAGAGAGAGAGAGGGAAACGGGGAGGGTGTGGGACACAGAGAGAGAGAGGAACAGGGAGAGGTTCGGACACACACAGAGAGAGGGGGAGAGACAGAGAGAGAGGGACAGAGAGAGAGAGAGTGGGACAGGGAGAGAGAGGGACACAGAGACTAAGAGGGACAGAGAGAGAGAGAGAGGGACACGGAGAGAGAGGGACACGGAGAAAGAGGGACAGGGAGAGAGAGGGACATGGAGAGAGAGGGACAGGGCGAGAGAGAGGAACACAGAGAGAGATAGGGACAGGGAGAGAGAGGGATGCAGAGAGAGAGAGGGACGGGGAGAGAGAGGGACAGAGAGAGAGGGACACAATGAGAGAGAGAGGGACAGGGAGACGGAGGGACAGAGAGAGTGAGGGACAGGGAGAGAGAGGGACAGGGAGAGAGAGGGACAGGGAGAGAAAGAGGGACAGGGAGAGAGAGGGACACGGAGAGAGAGGGACACAGAAATAGGGACGGACAGGGAGAGAGAGAGGTACAGGGGGAGAGAGAGAGAGGGACAGGGAGAGAGAGAGGGACACGGAGAGAGAGGGACACAGAGAGAGAGGGACACAGAGAGAGAGGGACAGGGAGAGAGAGAGGGACAGCGAGAGAGAGAGGGACACGGAGAGAGAGAGAAGGACAGGCAGAGAGAGAGGGACAGGGAGAGAGAGAGGGACAGGGAGATAGGGGGACATGGAGAGAGAGAGAGGGACAGGGATAGAGAGAGGGACACGGAGAGACAGGGAGATAGAGGGACATGGAGAGAGGGACACAGAGAGAGAGAGACGGACAGGGAGATAGAGGGACAGGGAGAGAGTGAGAGGGACAGGGAGAGAGAGTGGGACACGGAGAGAGAGAGAGGGACAGGAAGAGAGAGAGCGACAGGGAGAGAGAGGGACAGGGAGAGAGAGATGGACACGGAGAGAGAGGGGGACAGTGAGATAGATGGACATGGAGAGAGAGAGGGACAGGGAGAGAGACAGAGGGACAGGAAGAGAGAGAGGGACACGGAGAGAAAAAAGGACAGGGAGAGAGAGAGGGACAGGGAGATAGAGGGACACGGAGAGAGAGAGAGGGACACGGAGAGGGTGAGGGACAGAGAGAGACAGAGAATGTCAGGGAGAGAGAGGGACACACAGAGAGAGAGAGGGACCGAGAGAGAGAGGGACAGAGAGAGAGAGGGACACGGAGAGGGAGAGGGACACGGAGAGGGAGAGGGACAGGGAGAGAGAGTGACAGGGAGAGAGAGAGGGACAGGGAGAGAGAGGGACATGGAGAGTGAGAGGGACAGAGAGAGAGAGGGACATGGAGAGAGAGGGAAACAGGGAGAGAGAGGGAAAGGGAGAGAGAGGGACAGGGAGAGAGAGTGGGTTAGGGAGAGAGAGGGACATGGAGAGAGAGGGACACAGGCACAGAGAGGGACAGAGAGAGAGAGTGGGACACGGAGAGAGAGAGGGACAGGGAGAGAGAGGGACAGGGAGAGAGTGAGGGAGACGGAGACCGAGGGACAGGGAGAGAGAGAGGGACACAGAGAGAGAGAGGGACAGGGAGAGAGAGGGACAGAGAGAGAGAGAGGGACAGGGAGAGAGCGGGACAGAGAGAGAGAGAGGGACACAGAGAGAGAGAGGGACAGGGAGACGGAGGGACAGAGAGAGAGGGACAGGGAGAGAGAGGGACAGGGAGAGAGAGAGAGGGACAGGGAGAGAAAGACGGACAGGGAGAGAGAGGGACACGGAGAGAGAGAGACACAGAGAGAGAGGGACAGGGAGAGAGAGGAACAGGGGGAGAGCGAGAGAGGGATAGGGAGACAGAGAGGGACACGGAGAGAGAGGGACAGAGAGAGAGAGGGACAGAGAGAGAGGGGCAGGGAGAGAGAGAGGGACAGGGAGAGAGAGAGGGACACGGAGAGAGAGGGACACAGAGAGAGAGGGACAGGGAGAGAGAAAGGGACATGGAGAGAGAGAGGAACAGGGAGAGAGAGGGATACGGAGAGAAGGGGACAGGCAGAGAGAGAGGGACACAGAGAGAGAGGGACAGGGAGAGACAGAGGGACGGGGAGATAGACTGACAGGGAGAGATAGAGACCGACAGGGAGAGAGAGAGGGTCACGGAGAGAGAGAGGTACAGGGAGAGAGAGGGGGACAGGGAGATGGAGGGACAGGGAGAGAGAGAGAGGGAAACGGGGAGGGTGTGGGACACAGAGAGAGAGAGGAACAGGGAGAGGTTCGGACACACAGAGAGAGAGAGGGAGAGACAGAGAGAGAGGGACAGAGAGAGAGAGAGTGGGACAGGGAGAGAGAGGGACACAGAGACTAAGAGGGACAGAGAGAGAGAGAGAGGGACACGGAGAGAGAGGGACACGGAGAAAGAGGGACAGGGAGAGAGAGGGAAATGGAGAGAGAGGGACAGGGCGAGAGAGAGAGGAACACAGAGAGAGATAGGGACAGGGAGAGAGAGGGATGCAGAGAGAGAGAGGGACGGGGAGAGAGAGGGACAGAGAGAGAGGGACACAATGAGAGAGAGAGGGACAGGGAGACGGAGGGACAGAGAGAGTGAGGGACAGGGAGAGAGAGGGACAGAGAGAGAGAAGGACAGGGAGAGAAAGAGGGACAGGGAGAGAGAGGGACACGGAGAGAGAGGGACACAGAGATAGAGACGGACAGGGAGAGAGAGAGGGACAGGGGGAGAGAGAGAGAGGGACAGGGAGAGAGAGAGGGACACGGAGAGAGAGGGACACAGAAAGAGAGGGACACAGAGGGAGAGGGACAGGGAGAGAGAGAGGGACAGCGAGAGAGAGAGGGACACGGAGAGAGAGAGAAGGACAGGCAGAGAGAGAGGGACAGGGAGAGAGAGAGGGACACGGAGAGACAAAGAGGGACAGGGAGATAGAGGGACACGGAGAGAGAGGGACACAGAGAGAGAGTGGGACACGGAGTGAGAGGGACAGAGAGAGAGAGAGGGACACAGAGAGAGAGATGGACAGGGAGAGGGAGGGAAAGAGAGAGCGAGGGACCGGGAGAGAGAGAGGGACAGGGAGAGAGAGAGGGACAGGGAGAGAGAGGGACACGGAAAGAGAGGGACAGGGAGGGAGAGGGACAGGGAGAAAGACAGAGGGACAGGGAGAGAGAGAGGGACAGAGAGAGAGAGAGGGACACGGAAAGAGAGGGACAGGGAGAGAGAAGGGCCGGACAGAGAGGGACAGAGAGAGAGAGGGACAGAGAGAGAGAGGGTCAAAGAGAGAGAGAGGGACCCGGAGAGGGAGAGGGACACTGAGAGCGAGAGGGACAGGGAGAGAGAGGGACAGGGAGAGAGAGAGGGACAGGGGGAGAGAGGGAGAGTGAGAGGGACAGAGAGAGAGAGGGACATGGAGAGAGAGGGACAGAGGGAGAGAGAGGGACAGGGAGAGAGAGGGACAGGGAGAGAGAGGGACAGGGAGAGAGAGGGACACAGGGACAGAGAGGGACAGAGAGAGAGAGTGGGACACGGAGAGAGAGAGGGACAGGGAGAGAGAGGGACAGGGAGAGAGTGAGGGAGACGGAGACCGAGGGACAGGGAGAGAGAGAGGGACACAGAGAGAGAGAGGTACAGGGAGGTAGATGGACAGGAAGAGAGAGAGGGACAGGGAGAGAGAGGGACACGAAGAGAGAGAGGGACAGGGAGAGAGAGGGACAAAGAGAGAGAGTGGGACAGGGAGTGAGACGGATAGAGAGAGAGAGAGAGGGACACAGAGAGAGAGATGGACAGGGAGAGGGAGGGACAGAGAGAGAGAGGGACAGGGAGAGAGAGAGGGACAGGGAGAGAGAGAGGGACAGGGAGAGAGAGAGGGACACGGAGAGAGAGGGACAGGGAGAGAGAGGGACAGGGAGAGAGACAGAGGGACAGAGAGAGAGAGAGGGACAGGGAGAGAGACAGAGGGACAGGAAGAGAGAGAGGGACAATGAGAGAGAGGGACACGGAGAGAGAGAGGGACAGGGTGAGAGAGGGAGAAAGAGAGAGAGTGGGACAGGGAGTGAGACGGATAGAGAGAGAGAGAGGGACACAGAGAGAGAGATGGACTGGGAGAGGGAGGGACAGAGAGAGAGAGAGGGACAGGGAGAGAGAGGGACAGGGAGAGTGAGAGGGACAGAGAGAGAGAGGGACATGGAGAGAGAGGGAAGACGGGAGAGAGAGGGAAAGGGAGAGAGAGGGACAGGGAGAGAGAGTGGGATAGGGAGAGAGAGGGACATGGAGAGAGAGGGTCACAGGGACAGAGAGGGACAGAGAGAGAGAGTGGGACACGGAGAGAGAGAGGGACAGGGAGAGAGAGGGACAGGGAGAGAGTGAGGGAGACGGAGACCGAGGGATAGGGAGAGAGAGAGGGACACAGAGAGAGAGAGGGACAGGGAGAGAGAGGGACAGAGAGAGAGAGAGGGACAGGGAGAGAGCGGGACAGAGAGAGAGAGAGGGACACAGAGAGAGAGAGGGACATGGAGACGGAGGGACAGAGAGAGAGGGACAGGGAGAGAGAGGGACAGGGAGAGAGAGAGGGACAGGGAGAGAAAGACGGACAGGCAGAGAGAGGGACACGGAGAGAGAGAGACACAGAGAGAGAGAGGAACAGGGAGAGAGAGGAACAGGGGGAGAGCGAGAGAGGGATAGGGAGACAGAGAGGGACACGGAGAGAGAGGGACACAGAGAGAGAGGGACACAGAGAGCGAGGGGCAGGGAGAGAGAGAGGGACAGGGAGAGAGAGGGACACGGAGAGAGAGGGACACAGAGAGAGAGGGACAGGGAGAGAGAAAGGGACATGGAGAGAGAGAGGAACAGGGAGAGAGAGGGATACGGAGAGCAGGGGACAGGCAGAGAGAGAGGGACACAGAGAGAGAGGGACAGGGAGAGACAGAGGGACGGGGAGATAGACGGACAGGGAGAGATAGAGACCGACAGGGAGAGAGAGAGGGTCACGGAGAGAGAGAGAGGTACAGGGAGAGAGAGAGGGACAGGGAGATGGAGGGACAGGGAGAGAGAGAGAGGGAAACGGGGAGGGTGTGGGACACAGAGAGAGAGAGGAACAGGGAGAGGTTCGGACACACACAGAGAGAGGGGGAGAGACAGAGAGAGAGGGACAGAGAGAGAGAGAGTGGGACAGGGAGAGAGAGGGACACAGAGACTAAGAGGGACAGAGAGAGAGAGAGAGGGACACGGAGAGAGAGGGACACGGAGAAAGAGGGACAGGGAGAGAGAGGGACATGGAGAGAGAGGGACAGGGCGAGAGAGAGGAACACAGAGAGAGATAGGGACAGGGAGAGAGAGGGATGCAGAGAGAGAGAGGGACGGGGAGAGAGAGGGACAGAGAGAGAGGGACACAATGAGAGAGAGAGGGACAGGGAGACGGAGGGACAGAGAGAGTGAGGGACAGGGAGAGAGAGGGACAGGGAGAGAGAGGGACAGGGAGAGAAAGAGGGACAGGGAGAGAGAGGGACACGGAGAGAGAGGGACACAGAAATAGGGACGGACAGGGAGAGAGAGAGGTACAGGGGGAGAGAGAGAGAGGGACAGGGAGAGAGAGAGGGACACGGAGAGAGAGGGACACAGAGAGAGAGGGACACAGAGAGAGAGGGACAGGGAGAGAGAGAGGGACAGCGAGAGAGAGAGGGACACGGAGAGAGAGAGAAGGACAGGCAGAGAGAGAGGGACAGGGAGAGAGAGAGGGACAGGGAGATAGGGGGACATGGAGAGAGAGAGAGGGACAGGGATAGAGAGAGGGACACGGAGAGACAGGGAGATAGAGGGACATGGAGAGAGGGACACAGAGAGAGAGAGACGGACAGGGAGATAGAGGGACAGGGAGAGAGTGAGAGGGACAGGGAGAGAGAGTGGGACACGGAGAGAGAGAGAGGGACAGGAAGAGAGAGAGCGACAGGGAGAGAGAGGGACAGGGAGAGAGAGATGGACACGGAGAGAGAGGGGGACAGTGAGATAGATGGACATGGAGAGAGAGAGGGACAGGGAGAGAGACAGAGGGACAGGAAGAGAGAGAGGGACACGGAGAGAAAAAAGGACAGGGAGAGAGAGAGGGACAGGGAGATAGAGGGACACGGAGAGAGAGAGAGGGACACGGAGAGGGTGAGGGACAGAGAGAGACAGAGAATGTCAGGGAGAGAGAGGGACACACAGAGAGAGAGAGGGACCGAGAGAGAGAGGGACGGAGAGAGAGAGAGGGACAGGATGAAAGAGAGGGGAACAGGGAGAGAGAGAGAGACAGAGAGAGAGAGAGGGACTGGGAGATAGAGGGACACAGAGACTGAGAGGGACAGAGAGAGAGAGAGGGTCAGGGAGAGAGAGAGGGACACGGAGAGAGAGGGACAGGGAGAGAGAGGGACACGGAGAGAGTGAGGGACACAGAGATAGAGAAGGACTGGGAGAGAGAGTGGGACAGGGAAAGAGAGGGACACAGAGAGAGAGCGAGGCAGAGAGAGAGGGACACAGAGAGAGGGACACAGAGAAAGAGGGACAGGGAGAGAGAAAGGGGCATGGAGAGAGAGAGGGACAGGGAGAGAGAGGGACACGGAGTGAGTGGGACAGGGAGAGAGAGATAACACAGAGAGATAGGGACAGGGAGAGACAGAGGGACAGGGAGATAGAGGGACAGGGAGAGATAGAGACCGACCGGGAGAGAGAGAGGGACACGGAGAGAGAGAGGGACAGGGAGAGAGAGGGAAAGGGAGAGAGAGAGGGACAGGGCGAGAGAGGGAGAGGGAGAGTGAGAGGGACAGAGAGAGAGGGACATGGAGAGAGAGGGACAGAGGGAGAGAGAGGGACAGGGAGAGAGAGGGACAGGGAGAGAGAGAGGGACACGGAGAGAGAGGGGGACAGGGAGGTAGAAGGACACGGAGAGAGAGAGGGACAGGGAGAGAGACAGAGGGACAGGAAGAGAGAGAGGGACAATGAGAGAGAGGGACACGGAGAGAGAGAGGGACAGGGAGAGAGAGGGAGAAAGAGAGAGAGTGGGACAGGGAGTGAGACGGATAGAGAGAGAGAGAGGGACACAGAGAGAGAGATGGACAGGGAGAGGGAGGGACAGAGAGAGAGAGAGGGACACGGAGAGAGAGGGACAGGGAGAGAGAGGGACAGGGAGATAGACAGAGGGACAGAGAGAGAGAGTGAGGGACAGAGAGAGAGAGGGACACGGAGAGAGAGGGACAGGGAGAGAGAGGGACCCGGACAGAGTGGGTCAGAGAGAGAGAGGGACAGAGAGAGAGAGAGGGACAGAGAGAGAGGGACACGGAGAGGGAGAGGGACACGGAGAGGGAGAGGGACAGGGAGAGAGAGTGACAGGGAGAGAGAGAGGGACAGGGAGCGAGTGGGACAGGGAGAGTGAGAGGGACAGAGAGAGAGAGAGAGGGACATGGAGTGAGAGGGAAACAGGGAGAGAGAGGGAAAGGGAGAGAGAGGGTCAGGGAGAGAGAGTGGGATAGGGAGAGAGAGGGACATGGAGAGAGAGGGACACAGGGACAGAGAGGGACAGAGAGAGAGAGTGGGACACGGAGAGAGAGGGACAGGGAGAGAGAGGGACAGGGAGAGAGTGAGGGAGACGGAGAGCGAGGGACAGGGAGAGAGAGAGGGACACAGAGAGAGAGAGGGACAGGGAGAGAGAGGGACACAGAGAGAGAGAGGGACAGGGAGAGAGAGGGACAGGGAGAGAGAGAGGGACAGGGAGAGAAAGAGGGACAGGGAGAGAGAGGGACACGGTGAGAGAGAGACACAGAGAGAGAGAGGGACAGGGAGAGAGAGGAACAGGGGGAGAGCGAGAGAGGGATAGGGAGACAGAGAGGGACACGGAGAGAGAGTGACACAGAGAGAGAGGGACACAGAGAGAGAGGGGCAGGGAGAGAGTGAGGGACAGGGAGAGAGAGAGGGACACGGAGAGAGAGGGACACAGAGAGAGAGGGACAGGGAGAGAGAAAGGGACATGGAGAGAGAGGAACAGGGAGAGAGGGGGACACGGAGAGAAGTGGACAGGCAGAGAGAGAGGGACACAGAGAGAGAGGGACAGGGAGAGACAGAGGGACAGGGAGATAGACGGACAGGGAGAGATAGAGACCGACAGGGAGAGAGAGAGGGTCACGGAGAGAGAGAGAGAGGGACAGGGAGAGAGAGAGAGGGACAGGGAGATGGAGGGACAGGGAGAGAGAGAGAGGGAAACGGGGAGGGTGTGGGACACAGAGAGAGAGAGGAACAGGGAGAGATTCGGACACAGAGAGAGAGAGAGGAAGAGACAGAGAGAGAGGGACAGAGAGAGAGAGTGGGACAGGGAGAGAGAGAGGGACACGGAGAAAGAGGGGCAGGGAGAGAGAGGGACACGGAAAGAGAGGGACAGGGCGAGAGAGAGGAACACAGAGAGAGATAGGGACAGGGAGAGAGAGGGATGCAGAGAGAGAGAGGGACGGGGAGAGCGAGGGACAGAGAGAGGGACACAATGAGAGAGAGAGGGACAGGGAGACGGAGGGACAGAGAGAGTGAGGGACAGGGAAAGAGAGGGACAGGGAGAGAGAGGGACAGGGAGAGAAAGAGGGACAGGGAGAGAGAGGGACACGGAGAGAGAGGGACACAGAGATAGAGACGGACAGGGAGAGAGAGAGGGACAGGGGGAGAGAGAGAGGGACAGGGAGAGAGAGAGGGACACGGAGAGAGAGGGACACAGAGAGAGAGGGACAGGGAGAGAGAGAGGGACAGGGAGAGAGAAAGGGACACGGAGAGAGAGAAGGACAGGGAGAGAGAGAGGGACAGGGAGAGAGAGATGGACAGGGAGATAGGGGGACATGGAGAGAGAGAGAGGGACAGGGATAGAGAGAGGGACACGGAGAGATAAAGTGGGACAGGGAGATAGAAGGACACGGAGAGAGAGGGACACAGAGAGAGAGACGGACAGGGAGAGAGAGAGGGACAGGGAGAGAGAGAGAGGGACAGGGAGAGAGAGAGGGACACGGAGAGAGAGGGACAGGGAGAGAGAGAGCGACAGGGAGAGAGAGGGACAGGGAGAGAGAGAGGGACACGGAGAGAGAGGGGGACAGTGAGATAGATGGACATGGAGAGGGAGAGGGACAGGGAGAGAGACAGAGGGACAGGAAGAGAGGGAGGGACACGGAGAGAGAGAGGGACAGGGAGAGAGAGAGGGACAGGGAGATAGAGGGACACGGAGAGAGAGAGAGGGACACGGAGAGGGTGAGGGACAGAGAGAGAGAGAGAAGGTCAGGGAGAGAGAGGGACACACAGAGAGAGAGAGGGACCGAGAGAGAGAGGGACGGAGAGAGAGAGAGGGACAGGATGAAAGAGAGGGGGACAGGGAGAGAGAGAGAGACGCAGAGAGAGAGAGGGACTGGGAGATAGAGGGACACAGAGACTGAGAGGCACAGAGAGAGAGAGAGGGTCAGGGAGAGAGAGAGGGACACGGAGAGAGAGGGACAGGGATAGAGAGGGACACGGAAAGAGTGAGGGACACAGAGAGAGAGAAGGACTGGGAGAGAGAGTGGGACAGGGAAAGAGAGGTACACAGAGAGAGAGCGAGGGAGAGAGAGAGGGACACAGAGAGAGGGACACAGAGAGAGAGGGACAGGGAGAGAGAAAGGGGCATGGAGAGAGAGAGGGACAGGGAGAGAGAGGGACACGGAGTGAGTGGGACAGGGAGAGAGAGAAGGACACAGAGAGATAGGGACAGGGAGAGACAGAGGGACAGGGAGATAGAGGGACAGGGAGAGATAGAGACCGACAGGGAGAGGGAGAGGGACACGGAGAGAGAGAGGGACAGGGAGAGAGAGGGACAGGGAGAGAGAGAGGGACAGGGCGAGAGAGGCAGAGGGAGAGTGAGAGGGACAGAGAGAGAGAGGGACATGGAGAGAGAGGGACAGAGGGAGAGAGAGGGACAGGGAGAGAGAGGGACAGGGAGAGAGAGGGACAGGGAGAGAGAGAGGGACACGGAGAGCGAGGGGGACAGGGAGGTAGATGGACATGGAGAGAGAGAGGGACAGGGAGAGAGACAGAGGGAAAGGAAGAGAGAGAGGGACAGGGAGAGAGAGGGACACGGAGAGAGAGAGGGACAGGGAGAGAGAGGGAGAAAGAGAGAGAGTGGGACAGGGAGTGAGACGGATAGAGAGAGAGAGAGGGACACAGAGAGAGAGATGGACAGGGAGAGGGAGGGACAAAGAGAGAGAGGGACAGGGAGAGAGAGAGGGACAGGGAAAGAGAGAGGGACAGGGAGAGAGAGAGGGACACGGAGAGAGAGGGACAGGGAGAGAGAGGGACAGGGAGATAGACAGAGGGACAGAGAGAGAGAGTGAGGGACAGAGAGAGAGAGGGACACGGAGAGAGAGGGACATGGAGAGAGAGGGACCCGGACAGAGAGGGACAGAGAGAGAGAGGGACAGAGAGAGAGAGAGGGACAGATAGCGAGAGGGACACGGAGAGGGATAGGGACACGGAGAGGGAGAGGGACAGGGAGAGAGAGTGACAGGGAGAGAGAGAGGGACAGGGAGAGAGTGGGACAGGGAGAGTGAGAGGGACAGAGAGAGAGAGAGGGACATGGAGTGAGAGGGAAACAGGGAGAGAGAGGGAAAGGGAGAGAGAGGGACAGGGAGAGAGAGTGGGTTAGGGAGAGAGAGGGACATGGAGAGAGAGGGACACAGGGACAGGGAGGGACAGAGAGTGAGAGTGGGACACGGAGAGAGAGAGGGACAGGGAGAGAGAGGGACAGGGAGAGAGTGAGGGAGACGGAGAGCGAGGAACAGGGAGAGAGAGAGGGACACAGAGAGAGAGGGACAGGGAGAGAGAGGGACAGAGAGAGGGAGAGGGACAGGGAGAGAGAGGGACAGAGAGAGAGAGAGGGACACAGAGAGAGAGAGGGACAGGGAGACGGAGGGACAGAGAGAGGGACAGGGAGAGAGAGGGACAGGGAGAGAGAGAGGGACAGGGAGAGAAAGAGGGACAGGGAGAGAGAGGGACACGGAGAGAGAGAGACACAGAGAGAGAGAGGGACAGGGAGAGAGAGGAACAGGGGGAGAGCGAGAGAGGGATAGGGAGACAGAGAGGGACACGGAGAGAGAGGGACACAGAGAGAGAGGGACACAGAGAGAGAGGGGCAGGGAGAGAGAGAGGGACAGGGAGAGAGAGAGGGACACGGAGAGAGAGGGACACAGAGAGAGAGGGACAGGGAGAGAGAAAGGGACATGGAGAGAGAGAGGAACAGGGAGAGAGAGGGACACGGAGAGAAGGGGACAGGCAGAGAGAGAGGGACACAGAGAGAGAGGGAGAGGGAGAGACAGAGGGACGGGGAGATAGACGGACAGGGAGAGATAGAGACCGACAGGGAGAGAGAGAGGGTCACGGAGAGAGAGAGAGAGAGGGACAGGGAGAGAGAGAGGGACAGGGAGATGGAGGGACAGGGAGAGAGAGAGAGGGAAACGGGGAGGGTGTGGGACACAGAGAGAGAGAGGAACAGGGAGAGATTCGGACACAGAGAGAGAGAGAGAGGGAGAGACAGAGAGAGAGGGACAGAGAGAGAGTGGGACAGGGAGAGAGAGGGACACAGAGACTAAGAGGGACAGAGAGAGAGAGAGAGGGACACGGAGAGAGCGAGGGACACGGAGAAAGAGGGACAGGTAGAGAGAAGGACTTGGAGAGAGAGGGACAGGGCGAGAGAGAGGAACACAGAGAGAGATAGGGACAGGGAGAGAGAGGGATGCAGAGAGAGAGAGGGACGGGGAGAGAGAGGGACAGAGAGAGAGGGACACAATGAGAGAGAGAGGGACAGGGAGTCGGAGGGACAGAGAGAGTGAGGGACAGGGAGAGAGAGGGACAGGGAGAGAGAGGGACAGGGAGGGAAAGAGGGACAGGGAGAGAGAGGGACACGGAGAGAGAGGGACACAGAGATAGAGACGGACAGGGAGAGAGAGAGGGACAGGGGGAGAGAGAGAGAGGGACAGGGAGAGAGAGAGGCACACGGAGAGAGATGGACACAGAGAGAGAGGGACACAGAGAGAGAGGGACAGGGAGAGAGAGAGGGACACGGAGAGAGAGGGGGACACGGAGAGAGAGAGAAGGTCAGGCAGAGAGAGAGGGACAGGGAGAGCGAGGGGGACAGGGAGGTAGATGGACATGGAGAGCGACAGGGCAGGGAGAGAGACAGAGGGACAGGAAGAGAGAGAGGGACAGGGAGAGAGAGGGACACGGAGAGAGAGAGGAACAGGGAGAGAGAGGGAGAAAGAGAGAGAGTGGGACAGGGAGTGAGACGGATAGAGAGAGAGAGGGGGACACAGAGAGAGAGATGGACAGGGAGAGGGAGGGACAGAGAGAGAGAGGGACAGGGAGAGAGAGAGGGACAGGGAGAGAGAGAGGGACAGGGAGAGAGAGAGGGACACGGAGAGAGAGGGACAGGGAGAGAGAGGGACAGGGAGATAGACAGAGGGACAGAGAGAGAGTGAGGGACAGAGAGAGAGAGGGACACGGAGAGAGAGGGACAGGGAGAGAGAGGGACCCGGACAGAGAGGGACAGAGAGAGAGAGGGACAGAGAGAGAGAGAGGGACAGAGAGAGAGGGACACGGAGAGGGATAGGGACACGGAGAGGGAGAGGGACAGGGAGAGAGAGTGACAGGGAGAGAGAGAGGGACAGGGAGAGAGTGGGACAGGGAGAGTGAGAGGGACAGAGAGAGAGAGAGGGACATGGAGTGAGAGGGAAACAGGGAGAGAGAGGGAAAGGGAGAGAGAGGGACAGGGAGAGAGAGTTTGATAGGGAGAGAGAGGGACATGGAGAGAGAGGGACACAGGGACAGGGAGGGACAGAGAGAGAGAGTGGGACACGGAGAGAGAGAGGGACAGGGAGAGAGAGGGACAGGGAGAGAGTGAGGGAGACGGAGAGCGAGGGACAGGGAGAGAGAGAGGGACAGAGAGAGAGAGAGGGACAGGGAGAGAGAGGGACAGAGAGAGAGAGAGGTACAGGGAGAGAGAGGGACAGAGAGAGAGAGAGGGACACAGAGAGAGAGGGGGACAGGGAGACGGAGGGACAGAGAGAGAGGGACAGGGAGAGAGAGGGACAGGGAGAGAGAGAGGGACAGGGAGAGAAAGAGGGACAGGGAGAGAGAGGGACACGGAGAGAGAGACACAGAGAGAGAGAGGGACAGGGAGAGAGAGAGGAACAGGGGGAGAGCGAGAGAGGGATAGGGAGACAGAGAGGGACACGGAGAGAGAGGGACACAGAGAGAGAGGGACACAGAGAGAGAGGGGCAGGGAGAGAGAGGGACAGAGAGAGAGAAAGGGACATGGAGAGAGAGAGGAACAGGGAGAGAGAGGGACACGGAGAGAAGGGGACAGGCAGAGAGAGAGGGACACAGAGAGAGAGGGACAGGGAGAGACAGAGGGACGGGGAGATAGACGGACAGGGAGAGATAGAGACCGACAGGGAGAGAGAGAGGGTCACGGAGAGAGAGAGAGAGGGACAGGGAGAGAGAGAGGGACAGGGAGATGGAGGGACCGGGAGAGAGAGAGGGAAACGGGGAGGGTGTGGGACACAGAGAGAGAGAGGAACAGGGAGAGATTCGGACACACAGAGAGAGTGAGGGAGAGACAGAGAGAGAGGGACAGAGAGAGAGTGGGACAGGGAGAGAGAGGGACACAGCGACTGAGAGGGACAGAGAGAGAGAGAGAGAGGGACACGGAGAGAGAGAGGGACACGGAGAAAGAGGGACAGGGAGAGAGAGGGACATGGAGAGAGAGGGACAGGGCGAGAGAGAGGAACACAGAGAGAGATAGGGACAGGAAGAGAGAGGGATGCAGAGAGAGAGAGGGACGGGGAGAGAGAGGGACAGAGAGAGAGGGACACAATGAGAGAGAGAGGGACAGGGAGACGGAGGGACAGAGAGAGTGAGGGACAGGGAGAGAGAGGGACAGGGAGAGAGAGGGCCAGGGAGAGAAAGAGGGACAGGGAGAGAGAGGGACACGGAGAGAGAGGGACACAGAGATAGAGACGGACAGGGAGAGAGAGAGGGACAGGGGGGGAGAGAGAGAGGGACAGGGAGAGAGAGAGGGACACGGAGAGAGAGGGACACAGAGAGAGAGGGACACAGAGAGAGAGGGACAGGGAGAGAGAGAGGGACAGGGAGAGAGAGAGGGACATGGAGAGAGAGAGAAGGACAGGCAGAGAGAGAGGGACAGGCAGAGAGAGAGGGACAGGGAGATAGGGGGACATGGAGAGAGAGAGAGGGACAGGGATAGAGAGAGGGACACGGAGAAATAAAGAGGGACAGGGAGATAGAGGGACACGGAGAGAGAGGGACACAGAGAGAGAGAGACGGACAGGGAGAGAGAGAGGGACAGGGAGAGAGAGAGAGGGACAGGGAGAGAGAGAGGGACACGGAGAGAGAGAGCGACAGGAAGAGAGAGAGCGACAGGGAGAGAGAGGGACAGGGAGAGAGAGATGGACACGGAGAGAGAGGGGGACAGTGAGATAGATGGACATGGAGAGAGAGAGGGACACGGAGAGGGAGAGGGACAGAGAGACAGAGGGACAGGAAGAGAGAGAGGGACACGGAGAGAGAGAGGGACAGGGAGAGAGAGGGACAGGGAGATAGAGGGACACGGAGAGAGAGAGAGGGACACGGAGAGGATGAGGGACAGAGAGTGAGAGAGAAGGTCAGGGAGAGAGAGGGACACAGAGAGAGAGAGAGGGACCGAGAGCGAGAGGGACGGAGATAGAGAGAGGGACAGGATGAAAGAGAGGGGGACAGGGAGAGAGAGAGACACAGAGAGAGAGAGGGACTGGGAGATAGAGGGACACAGAGACTGAGAGGGACAGAGAGAGAGAGAGGGTCAGGGAGAGAGAGAGAGGGACACGGAGAGAGAGGGACAGGGAGAGAGAGGGACACGGAGAGAGTGAGGGACACAGGGAGAGAGAAGGACTGGGAGAGAGAGTGGGACAGGGAAAGAGAGGGACACAGAGAGAGAGCGAGGGAGAGAGAGAGGGACACAGAGAGAGGGACACAGAGAAAGAGGGACAGGGAGAGAGAAAGGGGCATGGAGAGAGAGAGGGACAGGGAGAGAGAGGGACACGGATTGAGTGGGACAGGGAGAGGGAGAAGGACACAGAGAGATAGGGACAGGGAGAGACAGAGGGACAGGGAGATAGAGGGACAGGGAGAGATAGAGACCGACAGGGAGAGAGAGAGGGACACGGAGAGAGAGAGGGACAGGGAGAGAGAGGGACAGGGAGAGAGAGAGGGACAGGGCGAGAGAGGGAGAGGAGGAGTGAGAGGGACAGAGAGAGAGAGGGACATGGAGAGAGAGAGAGACAGAGGGAGAGAGAGGGACAGGGAGAGAGAGGGACAGGGAGAGAGAGGGACAGGGAGAGAGAGAGGGACACGGAGAGAGAGGGGGACAGGGAGGTAGAAGGACACGGAGAGAGAGAGGGACAGGGAGAGAGACAGAGGGACAGGAAGAGAGATAGGGACATGGAGAGAGAGGGACACGAAGAGAGAGAGGGACAGGGAGAGAGAGGGACAAAGAGAGGGAGTGGGACAGGGAGTGAGACGGATAGAGAGAGAGAGAGGGACACAGAGAGAGAGATGGACAGGGAGAGGGAGGGACAGAGAGAGAGAGGGACAGGGAGAGAGAGAGGGACAGGGAGAGAGAGAGGGACACGGAGAGAGAGGGACAGGGAGAGAGAGGGACAGGGAGATAGACAGAGGGACAGAGAGAGAGTGAGGGACAGAGAGAGAGAGGGACACGGAGAGAGAGGGACAGGGAGAGAGAGGGTCCCGGACAGAGAGGGACAGAGAGAGAGAGGGACAGCGAGAGAGAGAGGGACAGAGAGAGAGAGGGACACGGAGAGGGAGAGGGACAGGGAGATAGGGGGACATGGAGAGAGAGAGAGGGACAGGGATAGAGAGAGGGACACGGAGAAATAAAGAGGGACAGGGAGATAGAGGGACACGGAGAGAGAGGGACACAGAGAGAGAGAGACGGACAGGGAGAGAGAGAGGGACAGGGAGAGAGAGAGAGGGACAGGGAGAGAGAGAGGGACACGGAGAGAGAGAGCGACAGGAAGAGAGAGAGCGACAGGGAGAGAGAGGGACAGGGAGAGAGAGATGGACACGGAGAGAGAGGGGGACAGTGAGATAGATGGACATGGAGAGAGAGAGGGACACGGAGAGGGAGAGGGACAGAGAGACAGAGGGACAGGAAGAGAGAGAGGGACACGGAGAGAGAGAGGGACAGGGAGAGAGAGGGACAGGGAGATAGAGGGACACGGAGAGAGAGAGAGGGACACGGAGAGGATGAGGGACAGAGAGTGAGAGAGAAGGTCAGGGAGAGAGAGGGACACAGAGAGAGAGAGAGAGGGACCGAGAGCGAGAGGGACGGAGATAGAGAGAGGGACAGGATGAAAGAGAGGGGGACAGGGAGAGAGAGACACACAGAGAGAGAGAGGGACTGGGAGATAGAGGGACACAGAGACTGAGAGGGACAGAGAGAGAGAGAGGGTCAGGGAGAGAGAGAGGGACACGGAGAGAGAGGGACAGGGAGAGAGAGGGACACGGAGAGAGTGAGGGACACAGGGAGAGAGAAGGACTGGGAGAGAGTGGGACAGGGAAAGAGAGGGACACAGAGAGAGAGCGAGGGAGAGAGAGAGGGACACAGAGAGAGGGACACAGAGAAAGAGGGACAGGGAGAGAGAAAGGGGCATGGAGAGAGAGAGGGACAGGGGGAGAGAGGGGCACGGATTGAGTGGGACAGGGAGAGGGAGAAGGACACAGAGAGATAGGGACAGGGAGAGACAGAGGGACAGGGAGATAGAGGGACAGGGAGAGATAGAGACCGACAGGGAGAGAGAGAGGGACACGGAGAGAGAGAGGGACAGGGAGAGAGAGGGACAGGGAGAGAGAGAGGGACAGGGCGAGAGAGGGAGAGGGGGAGTGAGAGGGACAGAGAGAGAGAGGGACATGGAGAGAGAGAGACAGAGGGAGAGAGAGGGACAGGGAGAGAGAGGGACAGGGAGAGAGAGTGACAGGGAGAGAGAGAGAGGGACACGGAGAGAGGGGGACAGGGAGGTAGAAGGACACGGAGAGAGATAGGGACAGGGAGAGAGACAGAGGGACAGGAAGAGAGATAGGGACAGGGAGAGAGAGGGACACGAAGAGAGAGAGGGACAGGGAGAGAGAGGGACAAAGAGAGAGAGTGGGACAGGGAGTGAGACGGATAGAGAGAGAGAGAGGGACACAGAGAGAGAGATGGACAGGGAGAGGGAGGGACAGAGAGAGAGAGGGACAGGGAGAGAGAGAGGGACAGGGAGATAGACGGACAGGGATAGATAGAGACGGACAGGGAGAGAGAGAGGGTCACGGAGAGAGAGAGAGAGGGACAGGGAGAGAGAGAGGGACAGGGAGATGGAGGGACAGGGAGAGAGAGAGAGGGAAACGGTGAGGGTGTGGGACACAGAGAGAGAGAGGAACAGGGAGAGATTCGGACACACAGAGAGAGAGAGGGAGAGACAGAGAGAGAGAGACAGAGAGAGAGAGTGGGACAGGGAGAGAGAGGGACACAGAGACTAAGAGGGACAGAGAGAGAGAGAGGGACACGGAGAGAGAGAGGGACACGGAGAAAGAGGGACAGGGAGAGAGAGGGACACGGAGAGAGAGGGACAGGGCGAGAGAGAGGAACACAGAGAGAGATAGGGACAGGGAGAGAGAGGGATGCAGAGAGAGAGAGGGACGGGGAGAGAGAGGGACAGAGAGCGAGGGACACAATGAGAGAGAGGGACAGGGAGACGGAGGGACAGAGAGAGTGAGGGACAGGGAAAGAGAGGGACAGGGAGAGAGAGGGACAAGGAGATAAAGAGGGACAGGGAGAGAGAGGGACACGGAGAGAGAGGGACACAGAGATAGAGACGGACAGGGAGAGAGAAAGGGACAGGGGGAGAGAGAGAGAGGGACAGGGAGAGAGAGAGGGACACGGAGAGAGAGGGACACAGAGAGAGAGGGACAGGGAGAGAGAGAGGGACAGGGAGAGAGAGATGGACACGGAGAGATAAAGAGGGACAGGGAGAGAGTGGGACACGGAGAGTGAGAGGGACAGAGAGAGAGAGAGAGGGACATGGAGAGAGAGGGAAACAGGGAGAGAGAGGGAAAGGGAGAGAGAGGGACAGGGAGAGAGAGTGGGATAGGGAGAGAGAGGTACATGGAGAGAGAGGGACACAGGAAACAGAGAAGCACAGAGAGAGAGAGTGGGACACGGAGAGAGAGAGGGACAGGGAGAGAGAGGGACAGGGAGAGAGTGAGGGAGACGGAGAGCGAGGGACAGGGAGAGAGAGAGGGACAGAGAGAGAGAGAGGGACAGGGAGAGAGAGGGACAGAGAGAGAGAGGGACAGGGAGAGAGAGGTACAGAGAGAGAGAGAGGGACACAGAGAGAGAGAGGGACAAGGAGACGGAGGGACAGAGAGAGAGAGGGACAGGGAGAGAGAGGGACAGGGAGAGAGAGAGGGACAGGGAGAGAAAGAGGGACAGGGAGAGAGAGGGACACGGAGAGAGAGACACAGAGAGAGAGAGGGACAGGGAGAGAGAGGAACAGGGGGAGAGCGAGAGAGGGATAGGGAGACAGAGGGACACGGAGAGAGAGTGACACAGAGAGAGAGGGACACAGAGAGAGAGGGGCAGGGAGAGAGAGAGGGACAGGGAGAGAGAGGGACACGGAGAGAGAGGGACAGGGAGAGAGAAAGGGACATGGAGAGAGAGAGGAACAGGGAGAGAGGGGTACACGGAGAGAAGGGGACAGGCAGAGAGAGAGGGACACAGAGACAGAGGGACAGGGAGAGACAGAGGGACAGGGAGATAGACGGACAGGGAGAGATAGAGACCGACAGGGAGAGAGAGAGGGTCACGGAGAGAGAGAGAGAGGGGGACAGGGAGAGAGAGAGGGACAGGGAGATGGAGGGACAGGGAGAGAGAGAGAGGGAAACGGGGAGGGTGTGGGACACAGAGAGAGAGAGAGGGACAGGGAGAGAGAGGGACACGGAGTGAGTGGGACAGGGAGAGTGAGAAGGACACAGAGAGATAGGGACAGGGAGAGACAGAGGGACAGGGAGATAGAGGGACAGGGAGAGATAGAGACCGACAGGGAGAGAGAGAGGGACACGGAGAGAGAGAGGGACAGGGAGAGAGAGGGACAGGGAGAGAGAGAGGGACAGGTCGAGAGAGGGAGAGGGGGAGTGAGAGGGACAGAGAGAGAGAGGGACATGGAGAGAGAGAGACAGAGGGAGAGAGAGGGACAGGGAGAGAGAGGGACAGGGAGAGAGAGGGACAGGGAGAGAGAGAGGGACACGGAGAGAGAGGGGGACAGGGAGGTAGAAGGACACGGCGAGAGAGAGGGACAGGGAGAGAGACAGAGGGACAGGAAGAGAGATAGGGACAGGGAGAGAGAGGGACACGGAGAGAGAGAGGGACAGGGAGAGAGAGGGACAAAGAGAGAGAGTGGGACAGGGAGTGAGACGGATAGAGAGAGACAGAGGGACAGAGAGAGAGAGTGAGGGACAGGGAGAGAGAGAGGGACAGGGAGAGAGAGGGACAGGGAGAGAGAGGGACCCGGACAGAGAGGGACAGAGAGAGAGAGGGACAGAGAGAGAGAGAGAGGGACAGAGAGAGAGAGGGACACGGAGAGGGAGAGAGACACGGAGAGGGAGAGGGACAGGGAGAGAGAGTGACAGGGAGAGAGAGAGGGACAGGGAGAGAGAGGGACATGGAGAGTGAGAGGGACAGAGAGAGAGAGGGACATGGAGAGAGAGGGAAACAGGGAGAGAGAGGGAAAGGGAGAGAGAGGGACAGGGAGAGAGAGTGGGTTAGGGAGAGAGAGGGACATGGAGAGAGAGGGACACAGGGACAGAGAGGGACAGAGAGAGATAGTGGGACACGGAGAGAGAGAGGGACAGGGAGAGAGAGGGACAGGGAGAGAGTGAGGGAGACGGAGACCGAGGGACAGGGAGAGAGAGAGGGACACAGAGAGAGAGAGGGACAGGGAGAGAGAGGGACAGAGAGAGAGAGAGGGACAGGGAGAGAGCGGGACAGAGAGAGAGAGAGGGACACGGAGAGAGAGAGGGACAGGGAGACGGAGGGACAGAGAGAGAGGGACAGGGAGAGAGAGGGACAGGGAGAGAGAGAGGGACAGGGAGAGAAAGACGGACAGGGAGAGAGAGGGACACGGAGAGAGAGAGACACAGAGAGAGAGGGACAGGGAGAGAGAGGAACAGGGGGAGAGCGAGAGAGGGATAGGGAGACAGAGAGGGACACGGAGAGAGAGGGACACAGAGAGAGAGGGACACAGAGAGCGAGGGGCAGGGAGAGAGAGAGGGACAGGGAGAGAGAGAGGGACACGGAGAGAGAGGGACACAGAGAGAGAGGGACAGGGAGAGAGAAAGGGACATGGAGAGAGAGAGGAACAGGGAGAGAGAGGGATACGGAGAGAAGGGGACAGGCAGAGAGAGAGGGACACAGAGAGAGAGGGACAGGGAGAGACAGAGGGACGGGGAGATAGACGGACAGGGAGAGATAGAGACCGACAGGGAGAGAGAGAGGGTCACGGAGAGAGAGAGAGGTACAGGGAGAGAGAGAGGGACAGGGAGATGGAGGGACAGGGAGAGAGAGAGAGGGAAACGGGGAGGGTGTGGGACACAGAGAGAGAGAGGAACAGGGAGAGGTTCGGACACACAGAGAGAGAGAGGGAGAGACAGAGAGAGAGGGACAGAGAGAGAGAGAGTGGGACAGGGAGAGAGAGGGACACAGAGACTAAGAGGGACAGAGAGAGAGAGAGGGACACGGAGAGAGAGGGACACAGAGAGAGAGGGACACAGAGAGAGAGGGACAGGGAGAGAGAGAGGGACAGCGAGAGAGAGAGGGACACGGAGAGAGAGAGAAGGACAGGCAGAGAGAGAGGGACAGGGAGAGAGAGAGGGACACGGAGAGACAAAGAGGGACAGGGAGATAGAGGGACACGGAGAGAGAGGGACACAGAGAGAGAGTGGGACACGGAGTGAGAGGGACAGAGAGAGAGAGAGGGACACAGAGAGAGAGACGGACAGGGAGAGGGAGGGAAAGAGAGAGCGAGGGACCGGGAGAGAGAGAGGGACAGGGAGAGAGAGAGGGACAGGGAGAGAGAGAGGGACACGGAAAGAGAGGGACAGGGAGGGAGAGGGACAGGGAGAAAGACAGAGGGACAGGGAGAGAGAGAGGGACAGAGAGAGAGAGGGGGACACGGAAAGAGAGGGACAGGGAGAGAGAAGGACCGGACAGAGAGGGACAGAGAGAGAGAGGGACAGAGAGAGAGAGGGTCAAAGAGAGAGAGAGACCCGGAGAGGGAGAGGGACACTGAGAGCGAGAGGGACAGGGAGAGAGAGGGACAGGGAGAGAGAGAGGTACAGGGGGAGAGAGGGAGAGTGAGAGGGACAGAGAGAGAGAGGGACATGGAGAGAGAGGGACACAGGGAGAGAGAGGGACAGGGAGAGAGAGGGACAGGGAGAGAGAGGGACAGGGAGAGAGAGGGACACAGGGACAGAGAGGGACAGAGAGAGAGAGTGGGACACGGAGAGAGAGAGGGACAGGGAGAGAGAGGGACAGGGAGAGAGTGAGGGAGACGGAGACCGAGGGACAGGGAGAGAGAGGGACACAGAGAGAGAGAGGTACAGGGAGGTAGATGGACAGGAAGAGAGAGAGGGACAGGGAGAGAGAGGGACACGAAGAGAGAGAGGGACAGGGAGAGAGAGGGACAAAGAGAGAGAGTGGGACAGGGAGTGAGACGGATAGAGAGAGAGAGAGAGGGACACAGAGAGAGAGATGGACAGGGAGAGGGAGGGACAGAGAGAGAGAGGGACAGGGAGAGAGAGAGGGACAGGGAGAGAGAGAGGGACAGGGAGAGAGAGAGGGACACGGAGAGAGAGGGACAGGGAGAGAGAGGGACAGGGAGAGAGACAGAGGGACAGAGAGAGAGAGAGGGACAGGGAGAGAGACAGAGGGACAGGAAGAGAGAGAGGGACAATGAGAGAGAGGGCCACGGAGAGAGAGAGGGACAGGGTGAGAGAGGGAGAAAGAGAGAGAGTGGGACAGGGAGTGAGACGGATAGAGAGAGAGAGGGGGACACAGAGAGAGAGATGGACAGGGAGAGGGAGGGACAGAGAGAGAGAGAGGGACAGGGAGAGAGAGGGACAGGGAGAGTGAGAGGGACAGAGAGAGAGAGGGACATGGAGAGAGAGGGAAGACGGGAGAGAGAGGTAAAGGGAGAGAGAGGGACAGGGAGAGAGAGTGGGATAGGGAGAGAGAGGGACATGGAGAGAGAGGGACACAGGGACAGAGAGGGACAGAGAGAGAGAGTGGGACACGGAGAGAGAGAGGGACAGGGAGAGAGAGGGACAGGGAGAGAGTGAGGGAGACGGAGACCGAGGGACAGGGAGAGAGAGAGGGACACAGAGAGAGAGAGGGACAGGGAGAGAGAGGGACAGAGAGAGAGAGAGGGACAGGGAGAGAGCGGGACAGAGAGAGAGAGAGGTACACAGAGAGAGAGAGGGACATGGAGACGGAGGGACAGAGAGAGAGGGACAGGGAGAGAGAGGGACAGGGAGAGAGAGAGGGACAGGGAGAGAGAGAGGGACAGGGAGAGAAAGACGGACAGGCAGAGAGAGGGACACGGAGAGAGAGAGACACAGAGAGAGAGAGGAACAGGGAGAGAGAGGAACAGGGGGAGAGCGAGAGAGGGATAGGGAGACAGAGAGGGACACGGAGAGAGAGGGACACAGAGAGAGAGGGACACAGAGAGCGAGGGGCAGGGAGAGAGAGAGGGACAGGGAGAGAGAGAGGGACACGGAGAGAGAGGGACACAGAGAGAGAGGGACAGGGAGAGAGAAAGGGACATGGAGAGAGAGAGGAACAGGGAGAGAGAGGGATACGGAGAGAAGGGGACAGGCAGAGAGAGAGGGACAGAGAGAGAGAGGGACAGGGAGAGACAGAGGGCCGGGGAGATAGACGGACAGGGAGAGATAGAGACCGACAGGGAGAGAGAGAGGGTCACGGAGAGAGAGAGAGGTACAGGGAGAGAGAGAGGGACAGGGAGATGGAGGGACAGGGAGAGAGAGAGAGGGAAACGGAGAGGGTGTGGGACACAGAGAGAGAGAGGAACAGGGAGAGGTTCGGACACACAGAGAGAGAGAGGGAGAGACAGAGAGAGAGGGACAGAGAGAGAGAGAGTGGGACAGGGAGAGAGAGGGACACAGAGACTAAGAGGGACAGAGAGAGAGAGAGAGGGACACGGAGAGAGAGGGACACGGAGAAAGAGGGACAGGGAGAGAGAGGGAGATGGAGAGAGAGGGACAGGGCGAGAGAGAGGAACACAGAGAGAGATAGGGACAGGGAGAGAGAGGGATGCAGAGAGAGAGAGGGACGGGGAGAGAGAGGGACAGAGAGAGAGGGACACAATGAGAGAGAGAGGGACAGGGAGACGGAGGGACAGAGAGAGTGAGGGACAGGGAGAGAGAGGGACAGGGAGAGAGAGGGACAGGGAGAGAAAGAGGGACAGGGAGAGAGAGGGACACGGAGAGAGAGGGACACAGAGATAGAGACGGACAGGGAGAGAGAGAGGTACAGGGGGAGAGAGAGAGAGAGGGGCAGGGAGAGAGAGAGGGACACGGAGAGAGAGGGACACAGAGAGAGAGGGACACAGAGAGAGAGGGACAGGGAGAGAGAGAGGGACAGCGAGAGAGAGAGGGACACGGAGAGAGAGAGAAGGACAGGCAGAGAGAGAGGGACAGGGAGAGAGGGGGGGGCAGGGAGATAGGGGGACATGGAGAGAGAGAGAGGGACAGGGATAGAGAGAGGGACACGGAGAGACAAAGAGGGACAGGGAAATAGAGGGACACGGAGAGAGGGACACAGAGAGAGAGAGACGGACAGGGAGATAGAGGGACAGGGAGAGAGAGAGAGGGAAAGGGAGAGAGAGTGGGACACGGAGAGAGAGAGAGGGACAGGAAGAGAGAGAGCGACAGGGAGAGAGAGGGACAGGGAGAGAGAGATGGACACGGAGAGAGAGGGAGACAGTGAGATAGATGGACATGGAGAGAGAGAGGGACAGGGAGAGAGACAGAGGGACAGGAAGAGAGAGAGGGACACGGAGAGAAAAAAGGACAGGGAGAGAGAGAGGGACAGGGACATAGAGGGACACGGAGAGAGAGAGAGGGACACGGAGAGGGTGAGGGACAGAGAGAGACAGAGAAGGTCAGGGAGAGAGAGGGACACACAGAGAGAGAGAGGGACCGAGAGAGAGAGGGACGGAGAGAGAGAGAGGGACAGGATGAAAGAGAGGGGAACAGGGAGAGAGAGAGAGACAGAGAGAGAGAGAGGGACTGGGAGATAGAGGGACACAGAGACTGAGAGGGACAGAGAGAGAGAGGGTCAGGGAGAGAGAGAGGGACACGGAGAGAGAGGGACAGGGAGAGAGAGGGACACGGGGAGAGTGAGGGACACAGAGATAGAGAAGGACTGGGAGAGAGAGTGGGACAGGGAAAGAGAGGGACACAGAGAGAGAGCGAGGCAGAGAGAGAGGGACACAGAGAGAGGGACACAGAGAAAGAGGGACAGGGAGAGAGAAAGGGGCATGGAGAGAGAGAGGGACAGGGAGAGAGAGGGACACGGAGTGAGTGGGACAGGGAGAGAGAGAAGGACACAGAGAGATAGGGACAGGGAGAGACAGAGGGACAGGGAGATAGAGGGACAGGGAGAGATAGAGACCGACAGGGAGAGAGAGAGGGACACGGAGAGAGAGAGGGACAGGGAGAGAGAGGGAAAGGGAGAGAGAGAGGGACAGGGCGAGAGAGGGAGAGGGAGAGTGAGAGGGACAGAGAGAGAGGGACATGGAGAGAGAGGGACAGAGGGAGAGAGAGGGACAGGGAGAGAGAGGGACAGGGAGAGAGAGAGGGACACGGAGAGAGAGGGGGACAGGGAGAGAGAGGGAAAGGGAGAGAGAGAGGGACAGGGCGAGAGAGGGAGAGGGAGAGTGAGAGGGACAGAGAGAGAGGGACATGGAGAGAGAGGGACAGAGGGAGAGAGAGGGACAGGGAGAGAGAGGGACTGGGAGAGAGAGTGGGACAGGGAGTGAGACGGATAGAGAGAGAGAGAGGGACACAGAGAGAGAGGGACAGGGAGAGAGAGAGGGACAGGGAGAGAGAGAGGGACATGGAGAGAGAGAGAAGGACAGGCAGAGAGAGAGGGACAGGCAGAGAGAGAGGGACAGGGAGAGAGGGGGACATGGAGAGAGAGAGGGGGACAGGGATAGAGAGAGGTACACGGAGAAATAAAGAGGGACAGGGAGATAGAGGGACACGGAGAGAGAGGGACACAGAGAGAGAGAGACGGACAGGGAGAGAGAGAGGGACAGGGAGAGAGAGAGAGGGACAGGGAGAGAGAGAGGGACACGGAGAGAGAGAGCGACAGGAAGAGAGAGAGCGACAGGGAGAGAGAGGGACAGGGAGAGAGAGATGGACACGGAGAGAGAGGGGGACAGTGAGATAGATGGACATGGAGAGAGAGAGGGACACGGAGAGGGAGAGGGACAGAGAGACAGAGGGACAGGAAGAGAGAGAGGGACACGGAGAGAGAGAGGGACAGGGAGAGAGAGGGACAGGGAGATAGAGGGACACGGAGAGAGAGAGAGGGACACGGAGAGGATGAGGGACAGAGAGTGAGAGAGAAGGTCAGGGAGAGAGAGGGACACAGAGAGAGAGAGAGGGACCGAGAGCGAGAGGGACGGAGATAGAGAGAGGGACAGGATGAAAGAGAGGGGGACAGGGAGAGAGAGAGACACAGAGAGAGAGAGGGACTGGGAGATAGAGGGACACAGAGACTGAGAGGGACAGAGAGAGAGAGAGGGTCAGGGAGGGAGAGAGGGACACGGAGAGAGAGGGACAGGGAGAGAGAGGGACACGGAGAGAGTGAGGGACACAGGGAGAGAGAAGGACTGGGAGAGAGAGTGGGACAGGGAAAGAGAGGGACACAGAGAGAGAGCGAGGGAGAGAGAGAGGGACACAGAGAGAGGGACACAGAGAAAGAGGGACAGGGAGAGAGAAAGGGGCATGGAGAGAGAGAGGGACAGGGAGAGAGAGGGACACGGATTGAGTGGGACAGGGAGAGGGAGAAGGACACAGAGAGATAGGGACAGGGAGAGAAGAAGGGACAGGGAGATAGAGGGACAGGGAGAGATAGAGACCGACAGGGAGAGAGAGAGGGACACGGAGAGAGAGAGGGACAGGGAGAGAGAGGGACAGGGAGAGAGAGAGGGACAGGGCGAGAGAGGGAGAGGGGGAGTGAGAGGGACAGAGAGAGAGAGGGACATGGAGAGAGAGAGAGACAGAGGGAGAGAGAGGGACAGGGAGAGAGAGGGACAGGGAGAGAGAGGGACAGGGAGAGAGAGAGGGACACGGAGAGAGAGGGGGACAGGGAGGTAGAAGGACACGGAGAGAGAGAGGGACAGGGAGAGAGACAGAGGGACAGGAAGAGAGATAGGGACAGGGAGAGAGAGGGACACGAAGAGAGAGAGGGACAGGGAGAGAGAGGGACAAAGAGAGAGAGTGGGACAGGGAGTGAGACGGATAGAGAGAGAGAGAGGGACACAGAGAGAGAGATGGACAGGGAGAGGGAGGGACAGAGAGAGAGAGGGACAGGGAGAGAGAGAGGGACAGGGAGAGAGAGAGGGACACGGAGAGAGAGGGACAGGGAGAGAGAGGGACAGGGAGATAGACAGAGGGACAGAGAGAGAGTGAGGGACAGAGAGAGAGAGGGACACGGAGAGAGAGGGACAGGGAGAGAGAGGGTCCCGGACAGAGAGGGACAGAGAGAGAGAGGGACAGCGAGAGAGAGAGGGACAGAGAGAGAGAGGGACACGGAGAGGGAGAGGGACAGGGAGATAGGGGGACATGGAGAGAGAGAGAGGGACAGGGATAGAGAGAGGGACACGGAGAAATAAAGAGGGACAGGGAGATAGAGGGACACGGAGAGAGAGGGACACAGAGAGAGAGAGACGGACAGGGAGAGAGAGAGGGACAGGGAGAGAGAGAGAGGGACAGGAAGAGAGAGAGGGACACGGAGAGAGAGAGCGACAGGAAGAGAGAGAGCGACAGGGAGAGAGAGGGACAGGGAGAGAGAGATGGACACGGAGAGAGAGGGGGACAGTGAGATAGATGGACATGGAGAGAGAGAGGGACACGGAGAGGGAGAGGGACAGAGAGACAGAGGGACAGGAAGAGAGAGAGGGACACGGAGAGAGAGAGGGACAGGGAGAGAGAGGGACAGGGAGATAGAGGGACACGGAGAGAGAGAGAGGGACACGGAGAGGATGAGGGACAGAGAGTGAGAGAGAAGGTCAGGGAGAGAGAGGGACACAGAGAGAGAGAGAGGGACCGAGAGCGAGAGGGACGGAGATAGAGAGAGGGACAGGATGAAAGAGAGGGGGACAGGGAGAGAGAGAGACACAGAGAGAGAGAGGGACTGGGAGATAGAGGGACACAGAGACTGAGAGGGACAGAGAGAGAGAGAGGGTCAGGGAGAGAGAGAGAGGGACACGGAGAGAGAGGGACAGGGAGAGAGAGGGACACGGAGAGAGTGAGGGACACAGGGAGAGAGAAGGACTGGGAGAGAGAGTGGGACAGGGAAAGAGAGGGACACAGAGAGAGAGCGAGGGAGAGAGAGAGGGACACAGAGAGAGGGACACAGAGAAAGAGGGACAGGGAGAGAGAAAGGGGCATGGAGAGAGAGAGGGACAGGGAGAGAGAGGGACACGGATTGAGTGGGACAGGGAGAGGGAGAAGGACACAGAGAGATAGGGACAGGGAGAGACAGAGGGACAGGGAGATAGAGGGACAGGGAGAGATAGAGACCGACAGGGAGAGAGAGAGGGACACGGAGAGAGAGAGGGACAGGGAGGTAGAAGGACACGGAGAGAGAGAGGGACAGGGAGAGAGACAGAGGGACAGGAAGAGAGATAGGGACAGGGAGAGAGAGGGACACGAAGAGAGAGAGGGACAGGGAGAGAGAGGGACAAAGAGAGAGAGTGGGACAGGGAGTGAGACGGATAGAGAGAGAGAGAGGGACACAGAGAGAGAGATGGACAGGATGAAAGAGAGGGGGACAGGGAGAGAGAGAGACACAGAGAGAGAGAGGGACTGGGAGATAGAGGGACACAGAGACTGAGAGGGACAGAGAGAGAGAGAGGGTCAGGGAGAGAGAGAGGGACACGGAGAGAGAGGGACAGGGTGAGAGAGGGACACGGAGAGAGTGAGGGACACAGGGAGAGAGAAGGACTGGGAGAGAGTGGGACAGGGAAAGAGAGGGACACAGAGAGAGAGCGAGGGAGAGAGAGAGGGACACAGAGAGAGGGACACAGAGAAAGAGGGACAGGGAGAGAGAAAGGGGCATGGAGAGAGAGAGGGACAGGGAGAGAGAGGGACACGGAGTGAGTGGGACAGGGAGAGGGAGAAGGACACAGAGAGATAGGGACAGGGAGAGAAGAAGGGACAGGGAGATAGAGGGACAGGGAGAGATAGAGACCGACAGGGAGAGAGAGAGGGACACGGAGAGAGAGAGGGACAGGGAGAGAGAGGGACAGGGAGAGAGAGAGGGACAGGGCGAGAGAGGGAGAGGGGGAGTGAGAGGGACAGAGAGAGAGAGGGACATGGAGAGAGAGAGACAGAGGGAGAGAGAGGGACAGGGAGAGAGAGGGACAGGGAGAGAGAGTGACAGGGAGAGAGAGAGAGGGACACGGAGAGAGAGGGGGACAGGGAGGTAGAAGGACACGGAGAGAGAGAGGGACAGGGAGAGAGACAGAGGGACAGGAAGAGAGATAGGGACAGGGAGAGAGAGGGACACGAAGAGAGAGAGGGACAGGGAGAGAGAGGGACAAAGAGAGAGAGTGGGACAGGGAGTGAGACGGATAGAGAGAGAGAGAGGGACACAGAGAGAGAGATGGACAGGGAGAGGGAGGGACAGAGAGAGAGAGGGACAGGGAGAGAGAGAGGGACAGGGAGATAGACGGACAGGGATAGATAGAGACGGACAGGGAGAGAGAGAGGGTCACGGAGAGAGAGAGAGAGGGACAGGGAGAGAGAGAGGGGCAGGGAGATGGAGGGACAGGGAGAGAGAGAGAGGGAAACGGTGAGGGTGTGGGACACAGAGAGAGAGAGGAACAGGGAGAGATTCGGACACACAGAGAGAGAGAGGGAGAGACAGAGAGAGAGGGACAGAGAGAGAGAGTGGGACAGGGAGAGAGAGGGACACAGAGACTAAGAGGGACAGAGAGAGAGAGAGGGACACGGAGAGAGAGAGGGACACGGAGAAAGAGGGACAGGGAGAGAGAGGGACACGGAGAGAGAGGGACAGGGCGAGAGAGAGGAACACAGAGAGAGATAGGGACAGGGAGAGAGAGGGATGCAGAGAGAGAGAGGGACGGGGAGAGAGAGGGACAGAGAGCGAGGGACACAATGAGAGAGAGGGACAGGGAGACGGAGGGATAGAGAGAGTGAGGGACAGGGAAAGAGAGGGACAGGGAGAGAGAGGGACAGGGAGATAAAGAGGGACAGGGAGAGAGAGGGACACGGAGAGAGAGGGACACAGAGATAGAGACGGACAGGGAGAGAGAAAGGGACAGGGGGAGAGAGAGAGAGGGACAGGGAGAGAGAGAGGGACACGGAGAGAGAGGGACACAGAGAGAGAGGGACAGGGAGAGAGAGAGGGACAGGGAGAGAGAGAGGGACACGGAGAGATAAAGAGGGACAGGGAGAAGAGAGGGACACGGAGAGGGAGAGGGACACGGAGAGGGAGAGGGACAGGGAGAGAGAGTGACAGGGAGAGAGAGAGGGACAGGGAGAGAGTGGGACAGGGAGAGTGAGAGGGACAGAGAGAGAGAGAGGGACATGGAGAGAGAGGGAAACAGGGAGAGAGAGGGAAAGGGAGAGAGAGGGACAGGGAGAGAGAGTGGGATAGGGAGAGAGAGGTACATGGAGAGAGAGGGGCACAGGAAACAGAGAGGGACAGAGAGAGAGAGTGGGACACGGAGAGAGAGAGGGACAGGGAGAGAGAGGGACAGGGAGAGAGTGAGGGAGACGGAGAGCGAGGGACAGGGAGAGAGAGAGGGACAGAGAGAGAGAGAGGGACAGGGAGAGAGAGGGACAGAGAGAGAGAGGGACAGGGAGAGAGAGGTACAGAGAGAGAGAGAGGGACACAGAGAGAGAGAGGGACAAGGAGACGGAGGGACAGAGAGAGAGAGGGACAGGGAGAGAGAGGGACAGGGAGAGAGAGAGGGACAGGGAGAGAAAGAGGGACAGGGAGAGAGAGGGACACGGAGAGAGAGACACAGAGAGAGAGAGGGACAGGGAGAGAGAGGAACAGGGGGAGAGCGAGAGAGGGATAGGGAGACAGAGAGGGACACGGAGAGAGAGTGACACAGAGAGAGAGGGACACAGAGAGAGAGGGGCAGGGAGAGAGAGAGGGACAGGGAGAGAGAGGGACACGGAGAGAGAGGGACAGGGAGAGAGAAAGGGACATGGAGAGAGAGAGGAACAGGGAGAGAGGGGGACACGGAGAGAAGGGGACAGGCAGAGAGAGAGGGACACAGAGACAGAGGGACAGGGAGAGACAGAGGGACAGGGAGATAGACGGACAGGGAGAGATAGAGACCGACAGGGAGAGAGAGAGGGTCACGGAGAGAGAGAGAGAGGGGGACAGGGAGAGAGAGAGGGACAGGGAGATGGAGGGACAGGGAGAGAGAGAGAGGGAAACGGGGAGGGTGTGGGACACAGAGAGAGAGAGAGGGACAGGGAGAGAGAGGGACACGGAGTGAGTGGGACAGGGAGAGTGAGAAGGACACAGAGAGATAGGGACAGGGAGAGACAGAGGGACAGGGAGATAGAGGGACAGGGAGAGATAGAGACCGACAGGGAGAGAGAGAGGGACACGGAGAGAGAGAGGGACAGGGAGAGAGAGGGACAGGGAGAGAGAGAGGGACAGGTCGAGAGAGGGAGAGGGGGAGTGAGAGGGACAGAGAGAGAGAGGGACATGGAGAGAGAGAGACAGAGGGAGAGAGAGGGACAGGGAGAGAGAGGGACAGGGAGAGAGAGGGACAGGGAGAGAGAGAGGGACACGGAGAGAGAGGGGGACAGGGAGGTAGAAGGACACGGCGAGAGAGAGGGACAGGGAGAGAGACAGAGGGACAGGAAGAGAGATAGGGACAGGGAGAGAGAGGGACACGGAGAGAGAGAGGGACAGGGAGAGAGAGGGACAAAGAGAGAGAGTGGGACAGGGGGTGAGACGGATAGAGAGAGACAGAGGGACAGAGAGAGAGAGTGAGGGACAGGGAGAGAGAGAGGGACAGGGAGAGAGAGGGACAGGGAGAGAGAGGGACCCGGACAGAGAGGGACAGAGAGAGAGAGGGACAGAGAGAGAGAGAGAGGGACAGAGAGAGAGAGGGACACGGAGAGGGAGAGAGACACGGAGAGGGAGAGGGACAGGGAGAGAGAGTGACAGGGAGAGAGAGAGGGACAGGGAGAGAGAGGGACATGGAGAGTGAGAGGGACAGAGAGAGAGAGGGACATGGAGAGAGAGGGAAACAGGGAGAGAGAGGGAAAGGGAGAGAGAGGGACAGGGAGAGAGAGTGGGTTAGGGAGAGAGAGGGACATGGAGAGAGAGGGACACAGTGACAGAGAGGGACAGAGAGAGATAGTGGGACACGGAGAGAGAGAGGGACAGGGAGAGAGAGGGACAGGGAGAGAGTGAGGGAGACGGAGACCGAGGGACAGGGAGAGAGAGAGGGACACAGAGAGAGAGAGGGACAGGGAGAGAGAGGGACAGAGAGAGAGAGAGGTACAGGGAGAGAGCGGGACAGAGAGAGAGAGAGGGACACAGAGAGAGAGAGGGACAGGGAGACGGAGGGACAGAGAGAGAGGGACAGGGAGAGAGAGGGACAGGGAGAGAGAGAGGGACAGGGAGAGAAAGACGGACAGGGAGAGAGAGGGACACGGAGAGAGAGAGACACAGAGAGAGAGGGACAGGGAGAGAGAGGAACAGGGGGAGAGCGAGAGAGGGATAGGGAGACAGAGAGGGACACGGAGAGAGAGGGACAGAGAGAGAGAGGGACAGAGAGAGAGAGGGGCAGGGAGAGAGAGAGGGACAGGGAGAGAGAGAGGGACACGGAGAGAGAGGGACACAGAGAGAGAGGGACAGGGAGAGAGAAAGGGACATGGAGAGAGAGAGGAACAGGGAGAGAGAGGGATACGGAGAGAAGGGGACAGGCAGAGAGAGAGGGACACAGAGAGAGAGGGACAGGGAGAGACAGAGGGACGGGGAGATAGACGGACAGGGAGAGATAGAGACCGACAGGGAGAGAGAGAGGGTCACGGAGAGAGAGAGAGGTACAGGGAGAGAGAGAGGGACAGGGAGATGGAGGGACAGGGAGAGAGAGAGAGGGAAACGGGGAGGGTGTGGGACACAGAGAGAGAGAGGAACAGGGAGAGGTTCGGACACACAGAGAGAGAGAGGGAGAGACAGAGAGAGAGGGACAGAGAGAGAGAGAGTGGGACAGGGAGAGAGAGGGACACAGAGACTAAGAGGGACAGAGAGAGAGAGAGAGGGACACGGAGAGAGAGGGACACGGAGAAAGAGGGACAGGGAGAGAGAGGGAAATGGAGAGAGAGGGACAGGGCGAGAGAGAGAGGAACACAGAGAGAGATAGGGACAGGGAGAGAGAGGGATGCAGAGAGAGAGAGGGACGGGGAGAGAGAGGGACAGAGAGAGAGGGACACAATGAGAGAGAGAGGGACAGGGAGACGGAGGGACAGAGAGAGTGAGGGACAGGGAGAGAGAGGGACAGGGAGAGAGAGGGACAGGGAGAGAAAGAGGGACAGGGAGAGAGACGGACACGGAGAGAGAGGGACACAGAGATAGAGACGGACAGGGAGAGAGAGAGGGACAGGGGGAGAGAGAGAGAGGGACAGGGAGAGAGAGAGGGACACGGAGAGAGAGGGACACAGAGAGAGAGGGACACAGAGAGAGAGGGACAGGGAGAGAGAGAGGGACAGCGAGAGAGAGAGGGACACGGAGAGAGAGAGAAGGACAGGCAGAGAGAGAGGGACAGGGAGAGAGAGAGGGACACGGAGAGACAAAGAGGGACAGGGAGATAGAGGGACACGGAGAGAGAGGGACACAGAGAGAGAGTGGGACACGGAGTGAGAGGGACAGAGAGAGAGAGAGGGACACAGAGAGAGAGACGGACAGGGAGAGGGAGGGAAAGAGAGAGCGAGGGACCGGGAGAGAGAGAGGGACAGGGAGAGAGAGAGGGACAGGGAGAGAGAGAGGGACACGGAAAGAGAGGGACAGGGAGGGAAAGGGACAGGGAGAAAGACAGAGGGACAGGGAGAGAGAGAGGGACAGAGAGAGAGAGAGGGACACGGAAAGAGAGGGACAGGGAGAGAGAAGGACCGGACAGAGAGGGACAGAGAGAGAGAGGGACAGAGAGAGAGAGGGTCAAAGAGAGAGAGAGACCCGGAGAGGGAGAGGGACACTGAGAGCGAGAGGGACAGGGAGAGAGAGGGACAGGGAGAGAGAGAGGGACAGGGGGAGAGAGGGAGAGTGAGAGGGACAGAGAGAGAGGGGGACATGGAGAGAGAGGGACACAGGGAGAGAGAGGGACAGGGAGAGAGAGGGACAGGGAGAGAGAGGGACAGGGAGAGAGAGGGACACAGGGACAGAGAGGGACAGAGAGAGAGAGTGGGACACGGAGAGAGAGAGGGACAGGGAGAGAGAGGGACGGGGAGAGAGTGAGGGAGACGGAGACCGAGGGACAGGGAGAGAGAGGGACACAGAGAGAGAGAGGTACAGGGAGGTAGATGGACAGGAAGAGAGAGAGGGACAGGGAGAGAGAGGGACACGAAGAGAGAGAGGGACAGGGAGAGAGAGGGACAAAGAGAGAGAGTGGGACAGGGAGTGAGACGGATAGAGAGAGAGAGAGAGGGACACAGAGAGAGAGATGGACAGGGAGAGGGAGGGACAGAGAGAGAGAGGGACAGGGAGAGAGAGAGGGACAGGGAGAGAGAGAGGGACAGGGAGAGAGAGGGGGACACGGAGAGAGAGGGACAGGGAGAGAGAGGGACAGGGAGAGAGACAGAGGGACAGAGAGAGAGAGAGGGACAGGGAGAGAGACAGAGGGACAGGAAGAGAGAGAGGGACAATGAGAGAGAGGGCCACGGAGAGAGAGAGGGACAGGGTGAGAGAGGGAGAAAGAGAGAGAGTGGGACAGGGAGTGAGACGGATAGAGAGAGAGAGAGGGACACAGAGAGAGAGATGGACAGGGAGAGGGAGGGACAGAGAGAGAGAGAGGGACAGGGAGAGAGAGGGACAGGGAGAGTGAGAGGGACAGAGAGAGAGAGGGACATGGAGAGAGAGGGAAGACGGGAGAGAGAGGGAAAGGGAGAGAGAGGGACAGGGAGAGAGAGTGGGATAGGGAGAGAGAGGGACATGGAGAGAGAGGGACACAGGGACAGAGAGGGACAGAGAGAGAGAGTGGGACACGGAGAGAGAGATGGACAGGGAGAGAGAGGGACAGGGAGAGAGTGAGGGAGACGGAGACCGAGGGACAGGGAGAGAGAGAGGGACACAGAGAGAGAGAGGGACAGGGAGAGAGACGGACAGAGAGAGAGAGAGGGACAGGGAGAGAGCGGGACAGAGAGAGAGAGAGGGACACAGAGAGAGAGAGGGACATGAGACGGAGGGACAGAGAGAGAGGGACAGGGAGAGAGAGGGACAGGGAGAGAGAGAGGGACAGGGAGAGAAAGACGGACAGGCAGAGAGAGGGACACGGAGAGAGAGAGACACAGAGAGAGAGAGGAACAGGGAGAGAGAGGAACAGGGGGAGAGCGAGAGAGGGATAGGGAGACAGAGAGGGACACGGAGAGAGAGGGACACAGAGAGAGAGGGACACAGAGAGCGAGGGGCAGGGAGAGAGAGAGGGACAGGGAGAGAGAGAGGGACACGGAGAGAGAGGGACACAGAGAGAGAGGGACAGGGAGAGAGAAAGGGACATGGAGAGAGAGAGGAACAGGGAGAGAGAGGGATACGGAGAGAAGGGGACAGGCAGAGAGAGAGGGACACAGAGAGAGAGGGACAGGGAGAGACAGAGGGACGGGGAGATAGACGGACAGGGAGAGATAGAGACCGACAGGGAGAGAGAGAGGGTCACGGAGAGAGAGAGAGGTACAGGGAGAGAGAGAGGGACAGGGAGATGGAGGGACAGGGAGAGAGAGAGAGGGAAACGGGGAGGGTGTGGGACACAGAGAGAGAGAGGAACAGGGAGAGGTTCGGACACACAGAGAGAGAGAGGGAGAGACAGAGAGAGAGGGACAGAGAGAGAGAGAGTGGGACAGGGAGAGAGAGGGACACAGAGACTAAGAGGGACAGAGAGAGAGAGAGAGGGACACGGAGAGAGAGGGACACGGAGAAAGAGGGACAGGGAGAGAGAGGGACATGGAGAGAGAGGGACAGGGCGAGAGAGAGGAACACAGAGAGAGATAGGGACAGGGAGAGAGAGGGATGCAGAGAGAGAGAGGGACGGGGAGAGAGAGGGACAGAGAGAGAGGGACACAATGAGAGAGAGAGGGACAGGGAGACGGAGGGACAGAGAGAGTGAGGGACAGGGAGAGAGAGGGACAGGGAGAGAGAGGGACAGGGAGAGAAAGAGGGACAGGGAGAGAGAGGGACACGGAGAGAGAGGGACACAGAGATAGAGACGGACAGGGAGAGAGAGAGGTACAGGGGGAGAGAGAGAGAGGGACAGGGAGAGAGAGAGAGGGACACGGAGAGAGAGGGACACAGAGAGAGAGGGACACAGAGAGAGAGGGACAGGGAGAGAGAGAGGGACAGCGAGAGAGAGAGGGACACGGAGAGAGAGAGAAGGACAGGCAGAGAGAGAGGGACAGGGAGAGAGGGGGGGGCAGGGAGATAGGGGGACATGGAGAGAGAGAGAGGGACAGGGATAGAGAGAGGGACACGGAGAGACAAAGAGGGACAGGGAGATAGAGGGACACGGAGAGAGGGACACAGAGAGAGAGAGACGGACAGGGAGATAGAGGGACAGGGAGAGAGAGAGAGGGACAGGGAGAGAGAGTGGGACACGGAGAGAGAGAGAGGGACAGGAAGAGAGAGCGACAGGGAGAGAGAGGGACAAGGAGAGAGAGATGGACACGGAGAGAGAGGGAGACAGTGAGATAGATGGACATGGAGAGAGAGAGGGACAGGGAGAGAGACAGAGGGACAGGAAGAGAGAGAGGGACACGGAGAGAAAAAAGGACAGGGAGAGAGAGAGGGACAGGGAGATAGAGGGACACGGAGAGAGAGAGAGGGACACGGAGAGGGTGAGGGACAGAGAGAGACAGAGAAGGTCAGGGAGAGAGAGGGACACACAGAGAGAGAGAGGGACCGAGAGAGAGAGGGACGGAGAGAGAGAGAGGGACAGGATGAAAGAGAGGGGAACAGGGAGAGAGAGAGAGACAGAGAGAGAGAGAGGGACTGGGAGATAGAGGGACACAGAGACTGAGAGGGACAGAGAGAGAGAGGGTCAGGGAGAGAGAGAGGGACACGGAGAGAGAGGGACAGGGAGAGAGAGGGACACGGAGAGAGTGAGGGACACAGAGATAGAGAAGGACTGGGAGAGAGAGTGGGACAGGGAAAGAGAGGGACACAGAGAGAGAGCGAGGCAGAGAGAGAGGGACACAGAGAGAGGGACACAGAGAAAGAGGGACAGGGAGAGAGAAAGGGGCATGGAGAGAGAGAGGGACAGGGAGAGAGAGGGACACGGAGTGAGTGGGACAGGGAGAGAGAGAAGGACACAGAGAGATAGGGACAGGGAGAGACAGAGGGACAGGGAGATAGAGGGACAGGGAGAGAGAGAGACCGACAGGGAGAGAGAGAGGGACACGGAGAGAGAGAGGGACAGGGAGAGAGAGGGAAAGGGAGAGAGAGAGGGACAGGGCGAGAGAGGGAGAGGGAGAGTGAGAGGGACAGAGAGAGAGGGACATGGAGAGAGAGGGACAGAGGGAGAGAGAGGGACAGGGAGAGAGAGGGACAGGGAGAGAGAGAGGGACACGGAGAGAGAGGGGGACAGGGAGGTAGAAGGACACGGAGAGAGAGAGGGACAGGGAGAGAGACAGAGGGACAGGAAGAGAGAGAGGGACAATGAGAGAGAGGGACACGGAGAGAGAGAGGGACAGGGAGAGAGAGGGAGAAAGAGAGAGAGTGGGACAGGGAGTGAGACGTATAGAGAGAGAGAGAGGGACACAGAGAGAGAGATGGACAGGGAGAGGGAGGGACAGAGAGAGAGAGAGGGACAGGGAGAGAAAGAGGGACAGGGAGAGAGAGAGGGACACGGAGAGAGAGGGACAGGGAGAGAGAGGGACAGGGAGATAGACAGAGGGACAGAGAGAGAGAGTGAGGGACAGAGAGAGAGAGGGACACGGAGAGAGAGGGACAGGGAGAGAGAGGGACCCGGACAGAGTGGGTCAGAGAGAGAGAGGGACAGAGAGAGAGAGAGGGACAGAGAGAGAGGGACACGGAGAGGGAGAGGGACACCGAGAGGGAGAGGGACAGGGAGAGAGAGTGACAGGGAGAGAGAGAGGGACAGGGAGCGAGTGGGACAGGGAGAGTGAGAGGGACAGAGAGAGAGAGAGAGGGACATGGAGTGAGAGGGAAACAGGGAGAGAGAGGGAAAGGGAGAGAGAGGGTCAGGGAGAGAGAGTGGGATAGGGAGAGAGAGGGACATGGAGAGAGAGGGACACAGGGACAGAGAGGGACAGAGAGAGAGAGTGGGACACGGAGAGAGAGGGACAGGGAGAGAGAGGGACAGGGAGAGAGTGAGGGAGACGGAGAGCGAGGGACAGGGAGAGAGAGAGGGACACAGAGAGAGAGAGGGACAGGGAGAGAGAGGGACACAGAGAGAGAGGGGCAGGGAGAGAGAGAGGGACAGGGAGAGAGAGAGGGACACGGAGTGAGAGGGACACAGAGAGAGAGGGGCAGGGAGAGAGAGAGGGACAGGGAGAGAGAGAGGGACACGGAGAGAGAGGGACACAGAGAGAGAGGGACAGGGAGAGAGAAAGGGACATGGAGAGAGAGGAACAGGGAGAGAGAGGGACACGGAGAGAAGTGGACAGGCAGAGAGAGAGGGACACAGAGAGAGAGGGACAGGGAGAGACAGAGGGACAGGGAGATAGACGGACAGGGAGAGATAGAGACCGACAGGGAGAGAGAGAGGGTCACGGAGAGAGAGAGAGAGAGGGACAGGGAGAGAGAGAGGGACAGGGAGATGGAGGGACAGGGAGAGAGAGAGAGAGGGAAACGGGGAGGGTGTGGGACACAGAGAGAGAGAGGAACAGGGAGAGATTCGGACACAGAGAGAGAGAGAGGAAGAGACAGAGAGAGAGGGACAGAGAGAGAGAGTGGGACAGGGAGAGAGAGAGGGACACGGAGAAAGAGGGGCAGGGAGAGAGAGGGACACGGAAAGAGAGGGACAGGGCGAGAGAGAGGAACACAGAGAGAGATAGGGACAGGGAGAGAGAGGGATGCAGAGAGAGAGAGGGACGGGGAGAGCGAGGGACAGAGAGAGAGGGACACAATGAGAGAGAGAGGGACAGGGAGACGGAGGGACAGAGAGAGTGAGGAACAGGGAAAGAGAGGGACAGGGAGAGAGAGGGACAGGGAGAGAAAGAGGGACAGGGAGAGAGAGGGACACGGAGAGAGAGGGACACAGAGATAGAGACGGACAGGGAGAGAGAGAGGGACAGGGGGAGAGAGAGAGAGGGACAGGGAGAGAGAGAGGGACACGGAGAGAGAGGGACACAGAGAGAGAGGGACAGGGAGAGAGAGAGGGACAGGGAGAGAGAAAGGGACACGGAGAGAGAGAAGGACAGGGAGAGAGAGAGGGACAGGGAGAGAGAGATGGACAGGGAGATAGGGGGACATGGAGAGAGAGAGAGGGACAGGGATAGAGAGAGGGACACGGAGAGATAAAGTGGGACAGGGAGATAGAAGGACACGGAGAGAGAGGGACACAGAGAGAGAGAGACGGACAGGGAGAGAGAGAGGGACAGGGAGAGAGAGAGGGACAGGGAGAGAGAGAGGGACACGGAGAGAGAGGGACAGGGAGAGAGAGAGCGACAGGGAGAGAGAGGGACAGGGAGAGAGAGAGGGACACGGAGAGAGAGGGGGACAGTGAGATAGATGGACATGGAGAGGGAGAGGGACAGGGAGAGAGACAGAGGGACAGGAAGAGAGGGAGGGACACGGAGAGAGAGAGGGACAGGGAGAGAGAGAGGGACAGGGAGATAGAGGGACACGGAGAGAGAGAGAGGGACACGGAGAGGGTGAGGGACAGAGAGAGAGAGAGAAGGTCAGGGAGAGAGAGGGACACACAGAGAGAGAGAGGGACCGAGAGAGAGAGGGACGGAGAGAGAGAGAGGGACAGGATGAAAGAGAGGGGGACAGGGAGAGAGAGAGAGACGCAGAGAGAGAGAGGTACTGGGAGATAGAGGGACACAGAGACTGAGAGGGACAGAGAGAGAGAGAGGGTCAGGGAGAGAGAGAGGGACACGGAGAGAGAGGGACAGGGATAGAGAGGGACACGGAGAGAGTGAGGGACACAGAGAGAGAGAAGGACTGGGAGAGAGAGTGGGACAGGGAAAGAGAGGTACACAGAGAGAGAGCGAGGGAGAGAGAGAGGGACACAGAGAGAGGGACACAGAGAGAGAGGGACAGGGAGAGAGAAAGGGGCATGGAGAGAGAGAGGGACAGGGAGAGAGAGGGACACGGAGTGAGTGGGACAGGGAGAGAGAGAAGGACACAGAGAGATAGGGACAGGGAGAGACAGAGGGACAGGGAGATAGAGGGACAGGGAGAGATAGAGACCGACAGGGAGAGGGAGAGGGACACGGAGAGAGAGAGGGACAGGGAGAGAGAGGGACAGGGAGAGAGAGAGGGACAGGGCGAGAGAGGCAGAGGGAGAGTGAGAGGGACAGAGAGAGAGAGGGACATGGAGAGAGAGGGACAGAGGGAGAGAGAGGGACAGGGAGAGAGAGGGACAGGGAGAGAGAGGGACAGGGAGAGAGAGAGGGACACGGAGAGCGAGGGGGACAGGGAGGTAGATGGACATGGAGAGAGAGAGGGACAGGGAGAGAGACAGAGGGAAAGGAAGAGAGAGAGGGACAGGGAGAGAGAGGGACACGGAGAGAGAGAGGGACAGGGAGAGAGAGGGAGAAAGAGAGAGAGTGGGACAGGGAGTGAGACGGATAGAGAGAGAGAGAGGGACACAGAGAGAGAGATGGACAGGGAGAGGGAGGGACAAAGAGAGAGAGGGACAGGGAGAGAGAGAGGGACAGGGAAAGAGAGAGGGACAGGGAGAGAGAGAGGGACACGGAGAGAGAGGGACAGGGAGAGAGAGGGACAGGGAGATAGACAGAGGGACAGAGAGAGAGAGTGAGGGACAGAGAGAGAGAGGGACCCGGACAGAGAGGGACATGGAGAGAGAGGGACCCGGACAGAGAGGGACAGAGAGAGAGAGGGACAGAGAGAGAGAGAGGGACAGGGAGAGAGAGTGACAGGGAGAGAGAGAGGGACAGGGAGACAGTGGGACAGGGAGAGTGAGAGGGACAGAGAGAGAGAGAGGGACATGGAGTGAGAGGGAAACAGGGAGAGAGAGGGAAAGGGAGAGAGAGGGACAGGGAGAGAGAGTGGGTTAGGGAGAGAGAGGGACATGGAGAGAGAGGGACACAGGGACAGGGAGGGACAGAGAGTGAGAGTGGGTCACGGAGAGAGAGAGGGACAGGGAGAGAGAGGGACAGGGAGAGAGTGAGGGAGACGGAGAGCGAGGAACAGGGAGAGAGAGAGGGACACAGAGAGAGAGGGACAGGGAGAGAGAGGGATAGAGAGAGAGAGAGGGACAGGGAGAGAGAGGGACAGAGAGAGAGAGAGGGACACAGAGAGAGAGAGGGACAGGGAGACGGAGGGACAGAGAGAGGGACAGGGAGAGAGAGGGACAGGGAGAGAGAGAGGGACAGGGAGAGAAAGAGGGACAGGGAGAGAGAGGGACACGGAGAGAGAGAGACACAGAGAGAGAGAGGGACAGGGAGAGAGAGGGGCAGGGAGAGAGAGAGGGACCGGGAGAGAGAGAGGGACACGCAGAGAGAGGGACACAGAGAGAGAGGGACAGGGAGAGAGAAAGGGACATGGAGAGAGAGAGGAACAGGGAGAGAGAGGGACACGGAGAGAAGGGGACAGGCAGAGAGAGAGGGACACAGAGAGAGAGGGACAGGGAGAGACAGAGGGACGGGGAGATAGACGGACAGGGAGAGATAGAGACCGACAGGGAGAGAGAGAGGGTCACGGATAGAGAGAGAGAGAGGGACAGGGAGAGAGAGAGGGACAGGGAGATGGAGGGACAGGGAGAGAGAGAGAGGGAAACGGGGAGGGTGTGGGACACAGAGAGAGAGAGGAACAGGGAGAGATTCGGACACACAGAGAGAGAGAGAGGGAGAGACAGAGAGAGAGGGACAGAGAGAGAGTGGGACAGGGAGAGAGAGGGACACAGAGACTAAGAGGGACAGAGAAATAGAGAGAGAGGGACACGGAGAGAACGAGGGACACGGAGAAAGAGGGACAGGGAGAGAGAAGGACTTGGAGAGAGAGGGACAGGGCGAGAGAGAGGAACACAGAGAGAGATAGGGACAGGGAGAGAGAGGGATGCAGAGAGAGAGAGGGACGGGGAGAGAGAGGGACAGAGAGAGAGGGACACAATGAGAGAGAGAGGGACAGGGAGTCGGAGGGACAGAGAGAGTGAGGGACAGGGAGAGAGAGGGACAGGGAGAGAGAGGGACAGGGAGGGAAAGAGGGACAGGGAGAGAGAGGGACACGGAGAGAGAGGGACACAGAGATAGAGACGGACAGGGAGAGAGAGAGGGACAGGGGGAGAGAGAGAGAGGGACAGGGAGAGAGAGAGGCACACGGAGAGAGATGGACACAGAGAGAGAGGGACACAGAGAGAGAGGGACAGGGAGAGAGAGAGGGACACGGAGAGAGAGGGGGACACGGAGAGAGAGAGAAGGTCAGGCAGAGAGAGAGGGACAGGGAGAGCGAGGGGGACAGGGAGGTAGATGGACATGGAGAGAGAGAGGGACAGGGAGAGAGACAGAGGGACAGGAAGAGAGAGATGGACAGGGAGAGAGAGGGACACGGAGAGAGAGAGGGACAGGGAGAGAGAGGGAGAAAGAGAGAGAGTGGGACAGGGAGTGAGACGGATAGAGAGAGAGAGGGGGACACAGAGAGAGAGATGGACAGGGAGAGGGAGGGACAGAGAGAGAGAGGGACAGGGAGAGAGAGAGGGAAAGGGAGAGAGAGAGGGACAGGGAGAGAGAGAGGGACACGGAGAGAGAGGGACAGGGAGAGAGAGGGACAGGGAGATAGACAGAGGGACAGGGAGAGAGTGAGGGACAGAGAGAGAGAGGGACACGGAGAGAGAGGGACAGGGAGAGAGAGGGACCCGGACAGAGAGGGACAGAGGGAGAGAGGGACAGAGAGAGAGAGAGGGACAGAGAGAGAGGGACACGGAGAGGGATAGGGACACGGAGAGGGAGAGGGACAGGGAGAGAGAGTGACAGGGAGAGAGAGAGGGACAGGGAGAGAGTGGGACAGGGAGAGTGAGAGGGACAGAGAGAGAGAGAGGGACATGGAGTGAGAGGGAAACAGGGAGAGAGAGGGAAAGGGAGAGAGAGGGACAGGGAGAGAGAGTTTGATAGGGAGAGAGAGGGACATGGAGAGAGAGGGACACAGGGACAGGGAGGGACAGAGAGAGAGAGTGGGACACGGAGAGAGAGAGGGACAGGGAGAGAGAGGGACAGGGAGAGAGTGACGGAGACGGAGAGCGAGGGACAGGGAGAGAGAGAGGGACAGAGAGAGAGAGAGGGACAGGGAGAGAGAGGGACAGAGAGAGAGAGAGGTACAGGGAGAGAGAGGGACAGAGAGAGAGAGAGGGACACAGAGAGAGAGAGGGACAGGGAGACGGAGGGACAGAGAGAGAGGGACAGGGAGAGAGAGGGACAGGGAGAGAGAGAGGGATAGGGAGACAGAGAGGGACACGGAGAGAGAGGGACACAGAGAGAGAGGGACACAGAGAGAGAGGGGCAGGGAGAGAGAGGGACAGAGAGAGAGAAAGGGACATGGAGAGAGAGAGGAACAGGGAGAGAGAGGGACACGGAGAGAAGGGGACAGGCAGAGAGAGAGGGACACAGAGAGAGAGGGACAGGGAGAGACAGAGGGACGGGGAGATAGACGGACAGGGAGAGATAGAGACCGACAGGGAGAGAGAGAGGGTCACGGAGAGAGAGAGAGAGGGACAGGGAGAGAGAGAGGGACAGGGAGATGGAGGGACCGGGAGAGAGAGAGGGAAACGGGGAGGGTGTGGGACACAGAGAGAGAGAGGAACAGGGAGAGATTCGGACACAGAGAGAGAGTGAGGGAGAGACAGAGAGAGAGGGACAGAGAGAGAGAGTGGGACAGGGAGAGAGAGGGACACAGCGACTAAGAGGGACAGAGAGAGAGAGAGAGAGGGACACAGAGAGAGAGAGGGACACGGAGAAAGAGGGACAGGGAGAGAGAGGGACATGGAGAGAGAGGGACAGGGCGAGAGAGAGGAACACAGAGAGAGATAGGGACAGGGAGAGAGAGGGATGCAGAGAGAGAGAGGGACGGGGAGAGAGAGGGACAGAGAGAGAGGGACACAATGAGAGAGAGAGGGACAGGGAGACGGAGGGACAGAGAGAGTGAGGGACAGGGAGAGAGAGGGACAGGGAGAGAGAGGGCCAGGGAGAGAAAGAGGGACAGGGAGAGAGAGGGACACGGAGAGAGAGGGACACAGAGATAGAGACGGACAGGGAGAGAGAGAGGGACAGGGGGGGAGAGAGAGAGGGACAGGGAGAGAGAGAGGGACACGGAGAGAGAGGGACACAGAGAGAGAGGGACACAGAGACAGAGGGACAGGGAGAGAGAGAGGGACAGGGAGAGAGAGAGGGACATGGAGAGAGAGAGAAGGACAGGCAGAGAGAGAGGGACAGGCAGAGAGAGAGGGACAGGGAGATAGGGGGACATGGAGAGAGAGAGAGGGACAGGGATAGAGAGAGGGACACGGAGAAATAAAGAGGGACAGGGAGATAGAGGGACACGGAGAGAGAGGGACACAGAGAGAGAGAGACGGACAGGGAGAGAGAGAGGGACAGGGAGAGAGAGAGAGGGACAGGGAGAGAGAGAGGGACACGGAGAGAGAGAGCGACAGGAAGAGAGAGAGCGACAGGGAGAGAGAGGGACAGGGAGAGAGAGATGGACACGGAGAGAGAGGGGGACAGTGAGATAGATGGACATGGAGAGAGAGAGGGACACGGAGAGGGAGAGGGACAGAGAGACAGAGGGACAGGAAGAGAGAGAGGGACACGGAGAGAGAGAGGGACAGGGAGAGAGAGGGACAGGGAGATAGAGGGACACGGAGAGAGAGAGAGGGACACGGAGAGGATGAGGGACAGAGAGTGAGAGAGAAGGTCAGGGAGAGAGAGGGACACAGAGAGAGAGAGAGGGACCGAGAGCGAGAGGGACGGAGATAGAGAGAGGGACAGGATGAAAGAGAGGGGGACAGGGAGAGAGAGAGACACAGAGAGAGAGAGGGACTGGGAGATAGAGGGACACAGAGACTGAGAGGGACAGAGAGAGAGAGAGGGTCAGGGAGAGAGAGAGGGACACGGAGAGAGAGGAACAGGGAGAGAGAGGGACACGGAGAGAGTGAGGGACACAGGGAGAGAGAAGGACTGGGAGAGAGAGTGGGACAGGGAAAGAGAGGGACACAGAGAGAGAGCGAGGGAGAGAGAGAGGGACACAGAGAGAGGGACACAGAGAAAGAGGGACAGGGAGAGAGAAAGGGGCATGGAGAGAGAGAGGGACAGGGAGAGAGAGGGACACGGATTGAGTGGGACAGGGAGAGGGAGAAGGAACAGAGAGATAGGGGCAGGGAGAGACAGAGGGACAGGGAGATAGAGGGACAGGGAGAGATAGAGACCGACAGGGAGAGAGAGAGGGACACGGAGAGAGAGAGGGACAGGGAGAGAGAGGGACAGGGAGAGAGAGAGGGACAGGGCGAGAGAGGGAGAGGGGGAGTGAGAGGGACAGAGAGAGAGAGGGACATGGAGAGAGAGAGAGACAGAGGGAGAGAGAGGGACAGGGAGAGAGAGGGACAGGGAGAGAGAGGGACAGGGAGAGAGAGAGGGACACGGAGAGAGAGGGGGACAGGGAGGTAGAAGGACACGGAGAGAGAGAGGGACAGGGAGAGAGACAGAGGGACAGGAAGAGAGATAGGGACAGGGAGAGAGAGGGACACGAAGAGAGAGAGGGACAGGGAGAGAGAGGGACAAAGAGAGAGAGTGGGACAGGGAGTGAGACGGATAGAGAGAGAGAGAGGGACACAGAGAGAGAGATGGACAGGGAGAGGGAGGGACAGAGAGAGAGAGGGACAGGGAGAGAGAGAGGGACAGGGAGAGAGAGAGGGACACGGAGAGAGAGGGACAGGGAGAGAGAGGGACAGGGAGATAGACAGAGGGACAGAGAGAGAGTGAGGGACAGAGAGAGAGAGGGACACGGAGAGAGAGGGACAGGGAGAGAGAGGGTCCCGGACAGAGAGGGACAGAGAGAGAGAGGGACAGAGAGAGAGAGAGGGACAGAGAGAGAGAGGGACACGGAGAGGGAGAGGGACAGGGAGATAGGGGGACATGGAGAGAGAGAGAGGGACAGGGATAGAGAGAGGGACACGGAGAAATAAAGAGGGACAGGGAGATAGAGGGACACGGAGAGAGAGGGACACAGAGAGAGAGAGACGGACAGGGAGAGAGAGAGGGACAGGGAGAGAGAGAGAGGGACAGGGAGAGAGAGAGGGACACGGAGAGAGAGAGCGACAGGAAGAGAGAGAGCGACAGGGAGAGAGAGGGACAGGGAGAGAGAGATGGACACGGAGAGAGGGGGACAGTGAGATAGATGGACATGGAGAGAGAGAGGGACACGGAGAGGGAGAGGGACAGAGAGACAGAGGGACAGGAAGAGAGAGAGGGACACGGAGAGAGAGAGGGACAGGGAGAGAGAGGGACAGGGAGATAGAGGGACACGGAGAGAGAGAGAGGGACACGGAGAGGATGAGGGACAGAGAGTGAGAGAGAAGGTCAGGGAGAGAGAGGGACACAGAGAGAGAGAGAGGGACCGAGAGCGAGAGGGACGGAGATAGAGAGAGGGACAGGATGAAAGAGAGGGGGACAGGGAGAGAGAGAGACACAGAGAGAGAGAGGGACTGGGAGATAGAGGGACACAGAGACTGAGAGGGACAGAGAGAGAGAGAGGGTCAGGGAGAGAGAGAGGGACACGGAGAGAGAGGAACAGGGAGAGAGAGGGACACGGAGAGAGTGAGGGACACAGGGAGAGAGAAGGACTGGGAGAGAGAGTGGGACAGGGAAAGAGAGGGACACAGAGAGAGAGCGAGGGAGAGAGAGAGGGACACAGAGAGAGGGACACAGAGAAAGAGGGACAGGGAGAGAGAAAGGGGCATGGAGAGAGAGAGGGACAGGGAGAGAGAGGGACAGGGAGAGATAGAGACCGACAGGGAGAGAGAGGGACACGGAGAGAGAGAGGGACAGGGAGAGAGAGGGACAGGGAGAGAGAGAGGGACAGGGCGAGAGAGGGAGAGGGGGAGTGAGAGGGACAGAGAGAGAGAGGGACATGGAGAGAGAGAGACAGAGGGAGAGAGAGGGACAGGGAGAGAGAGGGACAGGGAGAGAGAGGGACAGGGAGAGAGAGAGAGGGACACGGAGAGAGAGGGGGACAGGGAGGTAGAAGGACACGGAGAGAGAGAGGGACAGGGAGAGAGACAGAGGGACAGGAAGAGAGATAGGGACAGGGAGAGAGAGGGACACGAAGAGAGAGAGGGACAGGGAGAGAGAGGGACAAAGAGAGAGAGTGGGACAGGGAGTGAGACGGATAGAGAGAGAGAGAGGGACACAGAGAGAGAGATGGACAGGGAGAGGGAGGGACAGAGAGAGAGAGGGACAGGGAGAGAGAGAGGGACAGGGAGATAGACGGACAGGGATAGATAGAGACGGACAGGGAGAGAGAGAGGGTCACGGAGAGAGAGAGAGAGGGACAGGGAGAGAGAGAGGGACAGGGAGATGGAGGGACAGGGAGAGAGAGAGAGGGAAACGGTGAGGGTGTGGGACACAGAGAGAGAGAGGAACAGGGAGAGATTCGGACACACAGAGAGAGAGAGGGAGAGACAGAGAGAGAGGGACAGAGAGAGAGAGTGGGACAGGGAGAGAGAGGGACACAGAGACTAAGAGGGACAGAGAGAGAGAGAGGGACACGGAGAGAGAGAGGGACACGGAGAAAGAGGGACAGGGAGAGAGAGGGACACGGAGAGAGAGGGACAGGGCGAGAGAGAGGAACACAGAGAGAGATAGGGACAGGGAGAGAGAGGGATGCAGAGAGAGAGAGGGACGGGGAGAGAGAGGGACAGAGAGCGAGGGACACAATGAGAGAGAGGGACAGGGAGACGGAGGGACAGAGAGAGTGAGGGACAGGGAGAGAGAGGGACAGGGAGATAAAGAGGGACACGGAGAGAGAGGGACACAGAGATAGAGACGGACAGGGAGAGAGAAAGGGACAGGGGGAGAGAGAGAGAGGGACAGGGAGAGAGAGAGGGACACGGAGAGAGAGGGACACAGAGAGAGAGGGACAGGGAGAGAGAGAGGGACAGGGAGAGAGAGAGGGACACGGAGAGAGAGAAGGACAGGGAGAGAGAGGGACAGGGAGAGAGAGAGGGACAGGGAGATAGGGGGACATGGAGAGAGAGAGAGGGACAGGGATAGAGAGAGGGACACGGAGAGATAAAGAGGGACAGGGAGAGAGAGGGACACGGAGAGGGAGAGGGACACGGAGAGGGAGAGGGACAGGGAGAGAGAGTGACAGGGAGAGAGAGAGGGACAGGGAGAGAGTGGGACAGGGAGAGTGAGAGGGACAGAGACAGAGAGAGAGGGACATGGAGAGAGAGGGAAACAGGGAGAGAGAGGGAAAGGGAGAGAGAGGGATAGGGAGAGAGAGTGGGATAGGGAGAGAGAGGTACATGGAGAGAGAGGGACACAGGAAACAGAGAGGGACAGAGAGAGAGAGTGGGACACGGAGAGAGAGAGGGACAGGGAGAGAGAGGGACAGGGAGAGAGTGAGGGAGACGGAGAGCGAGGGACAGGGAGAGAGAGAGGGACAGAGAGAGAGAGAGGGACAGGGAGAGAGAGGGACAGAGAGAGAGAGGGACAGGGAGAGAGAGGTACAGAGAGAGAGAGAGGGACACAGAGAGAGAGAGGGACAAGGAGACGGAGGGACAGAGAGAGAGAGGGACAGGGAGAGAGAGGGACAGGGAGAGAGAGAGGGACAGGGAGAGAAAGAGGGACAGGGAGAGAGAGGGACACGGAGAGAGAGACACAGAGAGAGAGAGGGACAGGGAGAGAGAGGAACAGGGGGAGAGCGAGAGAGGGATAGGGAGACAGAGAGGGACACGGAGAGAGAGGGACACAGAGAGAGAGGGACACAGAGAGAGAGGGGCAGGGAGAGAGAGAGGGACAGGGAGAGAGAGGGACACGGAGAGAGAGGGACAGGGAGAGAGAAAGGGACATGGAGAGAGAGAGGAACAGGGAGAGAGGGGGACACGGAGAGAAGGGGACAGGCAGAGAGAGAGGGACACAGAGACAGAGGGACAGGGAGAGACAGAGGGACAGGGAGATAGACGGACAGGGAGAGATAGAGACCGACAGGGAGAGAGAGAGGGTCACGGAGAGAGAGAGAGAGGGGGACAGGGAGAGAGAGAGGGACAGGGAGATGGAGGGACAGGGAGAGAGAGAGAGGGAAACGGGGAGGGTGTGGGACACAGAGAGAGAGAGAGGGACAGGGAGAGAGAGGGACACGGAGTGAGTGGGACAGGGAGAGTGAGAGGGACAGAGAGAGAGGGACATGGAGAGAGAGAGACAGAGGGAGAGAGAGGGACAGGGAGAGAGAGGGACAGGGAGAGAGAGGGACAGGGAGAGAGAGAGGGACACGGAGAGAGAGGGGGACAGGGAGGTAGAAGGACACGGAGAGAGAGAGGGACAGGGAGAGAGACAGAGGGACAGGAAGAGAGATAGGGACAAGGAGAGAGAGGGACACGGAGAGAGAGAGGGACAGGGAGAGAGAGGGACAAAGAGAGAGAGTGGGACAGGGAGTGAGACGGATAGAGAGAGAGAGAGGGACACAGAGAGAGAGATGGACAGGGAGAGGGAGGGACAGAGAGAGAGAGGGACAGGGAGAGAGAGAGGGACAGGGAGAGAGAGAGGGACAGGGAGAGAGAGAGGGACACGGAGAGAGAGGGACAGGGAGAGAGAGGGACAGGGAGATAGACAGAGGGACAGAGAGAGAGTGAGGGACAGAGAGAGAGAGAGGGACACGGAGAGAGAGGGACAGGGAGAGAGAGGGACCCGGACAGAGAGGGACAGAGAGAGAGAGGGACAGAGAGAGAGAGAGGGACAGAGAGAGAGAGGGACACGGAGAGAGAGAGGGACACGGAGATGGAGAGGGACAGGGAGAGAGAGTGACAGGGAGAGAGAGAGGGACAGGGAGAGAGTGGGACAGGGAGAGTGAGAGGGACAGAGAGAGAGAGAGAGGGACATGGAGAGAGAGGGAAACAGGGAGAGAGAGGGAAAGGGAGAGAGAGGGACAGGGAGAGAGAGAGGGATAGGGAGAGAGAGGGACATGGAGAGAGAGGGACACAGGGACAGAGAGGGACATAGAGAGAGTGGGACACGGAGAGAGAGAGGGACAGGGAGAGAGAGGGACAGGGAGAGAGTGAGGGAGACGGAGAGCGAGGGACAGGGAGAGAGAGAGGGACAGAGAGAGAGAGAGGGACAGGGAGAGAGAGGGACAGAGAGAGAGAGGGGGACTGGGAGAGAGAGGGACAGAGAGAGAGAGTGGGACAAAAAGAGAGAGAGAGAGGGACAAGGAGACGGAGGGACAGAGAGAGAGAAGGACAGGGAGAGAGAGGGACAGGGAGAGAGAGAGGGACAGGGAGAGAAAGAGGGACAGGGAGAGAGAGGGACACGGAGAGAGAGACACACAGAGAGAGAGAGGACAGGGAGAGAGAGGAACAGGGGGAGAGCGAGAGAGGGATAGGGAGACAGAGAGGGACACGGAGAGAGAGTGACACAGAGAGAGAGGGACACAGAGAGAGAGGGGCAGGGAGAGAGAGAGGGACAGGGAGAGAGAGGGACACGGAGAGAGAGGGACACAGAGAGAGAGGGACAGGGAGAGAGAAAGGGACATGGAGAGAGAGAGGAACAGGGAGAGAGAGGGACACGGAGAGAAGGGGACAGGCAGAGAGAGAGGGACACAGAGACAGAGGGACAGTGAGAGACAGAGGGACAGTGAGATAGACGGACAGGGAGAGATAGAGACGGACAGGGAGAGAGAGAGGGTCACGGAGAGAGAGAGAGAGGGACAGGGAGAGAGAGAGGGACAGGGAGATGGAGGGACAGGGAGAGAGAGAGAGGGAAACGGTGAGGGTGTGGGACACAGAGAGAGAGAGGAACAGGGAGAGATTCGGACACACAGAGAGAGAGAGGGAGAGACAGAGAGAGAGGGACAGAGAGAGAGAGTGGGACAGGGAGAGAGAGGGACACAGAGACTAAGAGGGACAGAGAGAGAGAGAGGGACACGGAGAGAGAGAGGGACACGGAGAAAGAGGGACAGGGAGAGAGAGAGGGACACGGAGAGAGAGGGACGGGGCGAGAGAGAGGAACACAGAGAGAGATAGGGACAGGGAGAGAGAGGGATGCAGAGAGAGAGAGGGACGGGGAGAGAGAGGGACAGAGAGCGAGGGACACAATGAGAGAGAGGGACAGGGAGACGGAGGGACAGAGAGAGTGAGGGACAGGGAAAGAGAGGGACAGGGAGAGAGAGGGACAGGGAGAGAAAGAGGGACAGGGAGAGAGAGGGACACGGAGAGAGAGGGACACAGAGATAGAGACGGACAGGGAGAGAGAAAGGGACAGGGGGAGAGAGAGAGAGGGACAGGGAGAGAGAGAGGGACACGGAGAGAGAGGGACACAGAGAGAGAGGGACAGGGAGAGAGAGAGGGACACGGAGAGAGAGAGGGACAGGGAGAGAGAGAGGGACAGGGAGAGAGTGAGGGACAGGGAGATAGGGGGACATGGAGAGAGAGAGAGGGACAGGGATAGAGAGAGGGACACGGAGAGATAAAGAGGGACAGGGAGAGAGAGGGACACGGAGAGGGAGAGGGACACGGAGAGGGAGAGGGACAGGGAGAGAGAGTGACAGGGAGAGAGAGAGGGACAGGGAGAGAGTGGGACAGGGAGAGTGAGAGGGACACAGAGAGAGAGAGGGACATGGAGAGAGAGGGAAACAGGGAGAGAGAGGGAAAGGGAGAGAGAGGGACAGGGAGAGAGAGTGGGATAGGGAGAGAGAGGGACATGGAGAGAGAGGGACACAGGGACAGAGAGGAACAGAGAGAGAGAGTGGGACACGGAGAGAGAGAGGGACAGGGAGAGAGAGGGACAGGGAGAGAGTGAGGGAGACGGAGAGCGAGGGACAGGGAGAGAGAGGGACACAGAGAGAGAGGGGCTGGGAGAGAGAGAGGGACAGGGAGAGAGAGGGACACGGAGAGAGAGGGACACAGAGAGAGAGGGACAGGGAGAGAGAAAGGGACATGGAGAGAGAGGGACACGGAGAGAAGGGGACAGGCAGAGAGAGAGGGACACAGAGACAGAGGGACAGGGAGAGACAGAGGGACAGGGAGATAGACGGACAGGGAGAGATAGAGACGGACAGGGAGATAGGGGGACATGGAGAGAGAGAGAGGGACAGGGATAGAGAGAGGGACACGGAGAGATAAAGAGGGACAGGGAGATAGAGGGACACGGAGAGAGAGGGACACAGAGAGAGAGAGACGGACAGGGAGAGAGAGAGGGACAGGGAGAGAGAGAGAGGGACAGGGAGAGAGAGAGGGACACGGAGAGAGAGAGGGACAGGGAGAGAGAGAGCGACAGGGAGAGAGAGGGACAGGGAGAGAGAGAGGGACACGGAGAGAGAGGGGGACAGTGAGATAGATGGACATGGAGAGAGAGAGGGACAGGGAGAGAGACAGAGGGACAGGAAGAGAGAGAGGGACACGGAGAGAGCGAGGGACAGGGAGAGAGAGAGGGACAGGGAGATAGAGGGACACGGAGAGAGAGAGAGGGACTCGGAGAGGGTGAGGGACAGAGAGAGAGAGAGAGAGAGAAGGTCAGGGAGAGAGAGGGACACACAGAGAGAGAGAGGGACACGGAGAGAGAGGGACACAGAGAGAGAGAGGGACAGGATGAAAGAGAGGGGGACAGGGAGAGAGAGAGAGACACACAGAGAGAGAGGGACTGGGAGATAGAGGGACACAGAGACTGAGAGGGACAGAGAGAGAGAGAGGGTCATGGAGAGAGAGAGGGACACGGAGAGAGAGGGGGACAGTGAGATAGATGGACATGGAGAGAGAGAGGGACAGGGAGAGAGACAGAGGGACAGGAAGAGAGAGAGGGACACGGAGAGAGCGAGGGACAGGGAGAGAGAGAGGGACAGGGAGATAGAGGGACACGGAGAGAGAGAGAGGGACACGGAGAGGGTGAGGGACAGAGAGAGAGAGAGAGAGAAGGTCAGGGAGAGAGAGGGACACAGAGAGAGAGAGAGGGACCGCGAGAGAGAGGGACGGAGAGAGAGAGAGGGACAGGATGAAAGAGAGGGGGACAGGGAGAGAGAGAGAGACACACAGAGAGAGAGGGACTGGGAGATAGAGGGACACAGAGACTGAGAGGGACAGAGAGAGAGAGAGGGTCATGGAGAGAGAGAGGGACACGGAGAGAGAGGGACAGGGAGAGAGAGGGACACGGAGAGAGTGAGGGACACAGAGAGAGAGAAGGACTGGGAGAGAGAGTGGGACAGGGAAAGAGAGGGACACAGAGAGAGAGCGAGGGAGAGAGAGAGAGACACAGAGAGAGGGACACAGAGAGAGAGGGACAGGGAGAGAGAAAGGGGCATGGAGAGAGAGAGGGACAGGGAGAGAGAGGGAGAGGGAGAGTGAGAGGGACAGAGAGAGAGAGGGACATGGAGGGAGAGGGACAGAGGGAGAGAGAGGGACAGGGAGAGAGAGGGACAGGGAGTGAGAGGGACAGGGAGAGAGAGAGGGACACGGAGAGAGAGGGGGACAGGGAGGTAGATGGACATGGAGAGAGAGAGTGAGAGGGACAGAGAGAGAGAGGGACAGGAAGAGAGAGAGTGACAGGGAGAGAGAGGGACACGGAGAGAGAGAGGGACAGGGAGAGAGAGGGAGAGAGAGAGTGGGACAGGGAGTGAGACGGATAGAGAGAGAGAGAGGGACACAGAGAGAGAGATGGACAGGGAAAGGGAGGGACAGAGAGAGAGAGGCACAGGGAGAGAGAGAGAGAGGGACAGGGAGAGAGAGAGGGACAGGGACAGGGAGAGAGTGAGGGACACGGAGAGAGAGGGACAGGGAGAGAGAGGGACAGGGAGAGAGAGGGACCCGGACAGAGAGGGACAGAGAGAGAGAGGGACAGAGAGAGAGAGAGGGACAGAGAGAGAGGGGGACACGGAGAGGGAGAGGGACACGGAGAGGGAGAGGGACAGGGAGAGAGAGTGACAGGGAGAGAGAGAGGGACAGGGAGAGAGTGGGACAGGGAGAGTGAGAGGGACAGAGAGAGAGAGAGGGACATGGAGTGAGAGGGAAACAGAGAGAGAGAGGGAAAGGGAGAGAGAGGGACAGGGAGAGAGAGTGGGATAGGGAGAGAGAGGGACATGGAGAGAGAGGGACACAGGGACAGAGAGGGACAGAGAGAGAGAGTAGGACACGGAGAGAGAGAGGGACACGGAGAGAGAGCGACAGGGAGAGAGTGAGGGAGACGGAGAGAGAGTGACAGGGAGAGAGAGAGGGACAGAGAGAGAGAGGGACAGGGAGAGAGAGGGACACAGAGAGAGAGGGACAGGGAGAGAGAGGGACAGAGAGAGAGAGAGGGACACAGAGAGAGAGAGGGACAGGGAGACGGAGGGACAGAGAGAGAGAGGGACAGGGAGAGAGAGGGACAGGGAGAGAGAGAGTAACAGGGAGAGAAAGAGGGACAGGGAGAGAGAGGGACACGGAGAGAGAGACACAGAGAGAGAGAGAGGGACAGGGAGAGAGAGGGATAGGGGGAGAGCGAGAGAAGTATAGGGAGACAGAGAGGGACACGGAGAGAGAGGGACACAGAGAGAGAGGGACAGAGAGAGAGAGGGGCAGGGAGAGAGAGAGGGACAGGGAGAGAGAGAGGGTCACGGAGAGAGAGGGACACGGAGAGAAGGGGACAGGTAGAGAGAGAGGGACACAGAGAGAGAGGGACAGGGAGAGACAGAGGGACAGGGAGATAGAGGGACAGGGAGAGATAGAGACCGACAGGGAGAGAGAGAGGGTCACGGAGAGAGAGAGAGAGAGGGACAGGGAGAGAGAAAGGGACAGGGAGATGGAGGGACAGGGAGAGAGAGAGAGGGAAACGGGGAGGGTGTGGGACACAGCGAGAGAGAGGAACAGGGAGAGAGAGGGACACACAGAGAGAGCGAGGGAGAGACAGAGAGAGAGGGACAGAGAGAGAGAGTGGGACAGGGAGAGAGAGGGACACAGAGACTAAGAGGGACAGAGAGAGAGAGGGACACGGAGAGAGAGAGAGGGACACGGAGAGAGAGGGACAGGGAGAGAGAGGGACACGGAGAGAGAGAGGGACAGGGAGAGAGAGGGACAGAGAGAGAGAGAGGTACAGGGAGAGAGAGGGACAGAGAGAGAGGGACACAGAGAGAGTGAGAGGGACAGGGATACGGAGGGACAGAGAGAGTGAGGGACAGGGAGAGAGAGGGACAGGGAGAGAGAGAGGGACAGGGAGAGAAAGAGGGACATGGAGAGAGAGGGACACGGAGAGAGAGGGACACAGAGATAGAGACGGACAGGGAGAGAGAGAGGGACAGGGGAGAGAGAGAGAGGGACAGGGAGAGAGAGAGGGACACGGAGAGAGAGGGACACAGAGAGAGAGGGACACAGAGAGAGAGGGACACGGAGAGGGTGAGGGACAGAGAGAGAGAGAGAAGGTCAGGGAGAGAGAGGGACACACAGAGAGAGAGGGACCGAGAGAGAGAGGGACGGAGAGAGAGAGAGGGACAGGATGAAAGAGAGGGGGACAGGGAGAGAGAGAGAGACACAGAGAGAGAGAGGGACTGGGAGATAGAGGGACACAGATACTGAGAGGGACAGAGAGAGAGAGAGGGTCAGGGAGAGAGAGAGGGACACGGAGAGAGAGGGACAGGGAGAGAGAGGGACACGGAGAGAGTGAGGGACACAGAGAGAGAGAAGGACTGGGAGAGAGAGTGGGACAGGGAAAGAGAGGTACACAGAGAGAGAGCGAGGGAGAGAGAGAGGGACACAGAGAGAGGGACACAGAGAGAGAGAGACAGGAAGAGAGAAAGGGGCATGGAGAGAGAGGGACAGGGAGAGAGAGGGACACGGAGTGAGTGGGACAGGGAGAGAGAGAAGGACACAGAGAGATAGGGACAGGGAGAGACAGAGGGACAGGGAGATAGAGGGACAGGGAGAGATAGAGACCGACAGGGAGAGAGAGAGGGACACGGAGAGAGAGAGGGACAGGGAGAGAGAGGGACAGGGAGAGAGAGAGGGACAGGGCGAGAGAGGGAGAGTGAGAGGGACAGAGAGAGAGAGGGACATGGAGAGAGAGGGACAGAGGGAGAGAGAGGGACAGGGAGAGAGAGGGACAGGGAGAGAGAGGGACAGGGAGAGAGAGAGGGACACGGAGAGAGAGGGGGACAGGGAGGTAGATGGACATGGAGAGAGAGAGGGGGACAGGGAGAGAGACAGAGGGACAGGAAGAGAGAGAGGAACAGGGAGAGAGAGGGACACGGAGAGAGAGAGGGACAGGGAGAGAGAGGGAGAAAGAGAGAGAGTGGGACAGGGAGTGAGACGGATAGAGAGAGAGAGAGGGACACAGAGAGAGAGATGGACAGGGAGAGGGAGGGACAGAGAGAGAGAGGGACAGGCAGAGAGAGAGGGACAGGGAGAGAGAGAGGGACAGGGAGAGAGAGAGGGACACGGAGAGAGAGGGACAGGGAGAGAGAGGGACCCGGACAGAGAGGGACAGAGAGAGAGAGGGACAGAGAGAGAGAGAGGGACAGAGAGAGAGAGGGACACGGAGAGGGAGAGGGACACGGAGAGGGAGAGGGTCAGGGAGAGAGAGTGACAGGGGGAGAGAGAGGGACAGGGAGAGAGTGGGACAGAGAGAGTGAGAGGGACAGAGAGAGAGAGAGGGACATGGAGTGAGGGGGAAACAGGGAGAGAGAGGGAAAGGGAGAGAGAGGGACAGGGAGAGAGAGTGGGATAGGGAGAGAGGGACATGGAGAGAGAGGGACACAGGGACAGAGAGGGACAGAGAGAGAGTGGGATACGGAGAGAGAGAGGGACAGGGAGAGAGAGGGACGGGGAGAGAGTGAGGGACACGGAGAGAGAGTGACAGG